>NC_138385.1:72721757-72729055 GCF_054177405.1 Leptonychotes weddellii
TCTTCTTTATCCATTCATCTGTTGACGGACATCTTGGCTCTTTCCACAGTTTGGCTATTGTGGACATTGCTGCTATAAACATTGCACTGGCATGTTTCTAATGCCAAGGAAGCCTGGGTCCTGCAGGTTGAGCTCTGACTTCCATGTTGAGTGACGGGGAGTATAATGTGGGACTCTCCCCGCAAATAGAAGGAGAGGATTTAAAAGTTGCCCTTTGCATTTGCCATGATCGTAAATCCAAGCCAAGATGAGCCAAACAGAGAACATAGAATATGGACATTAGGGACTAAACTCCTTGCCTGTAACCAAACCAAGCAAAACACTTGCTTAGTCATGGCACTTTGTAAATACTATTCTGACCCACCAAATGGCTAAACAAAATACAAAGCCCTTGCCTGTCATCTGCTACTCTCGCGATCCCTGACACACCTGTCTGAGTTTAAACTGCCTTAAATGAAGGTATTGCATTAGCTTCAGTGAAGTTTCTAGATTGGAAGCTAGCAGTTGTATTTAGTTTGGCTTTTGTTTAATTTTTTTTAAAGTTAGGAGTTTAAACAAAAATCTATATACCTAGTGCCTCTTCAAAAGTAGAAACCGAGCCTCATGGCACCAGTCAGTTGGGGGAGGGTGACGGCTGTCCTCTTTAGATACAGCCTGTTCTCTCTGTTTCTTCCCAGTCTCGACAGTTCCTTATTGTCTTACACCTTCTCCCATCTGTCTTATCGGTGTACCCCAGTAGGTGCTTGACTATATAAGCCCTTGAATTAGATCACTATGATGTTCCTTCCAACCATAAAATCCCATTATTTTGTTACCCAAGGTATAGTGGAAATAGGCATTTAGGAATCACTGTATTAATAACCCAAAGTAGAACTGAAGACTGATTTTTTTTTTTTCTAGAGAGAAAGCACATGAGTGGGTGGCAGGGGAGCAGGGGGAGAGGGAAAGAGAGAATCTTAAGTAGGCTCCACACTCAGCACAGAGCCCAATGTGGGGCTCAATCTCATGACCGTGAATCATGACCTGAGCCAAAATGAAGAGTCGGACACTTAACCAACTGAGCCACCCAGGCACCCCAGAGCACTGAAGACTGATTTTTAAATTAGAACCCGGATATGATTGTGTACCTAAAAACCCAAAAGACTAAGTTTAAAAATGGGTAGAACTATTAAGAGTATTCAGGAAAGTAACTAAACACAAGAAGATTACACAAAAAGCAGTAGTTTGACTTTGTACCAGTAATAACCAGTTAGGAAATACTGTGCAAGGGGGAATACTATTTGCTATAGCAACAAAAATTAGGAAGTACTTGGGAATAAATACTGAACAAGAATGTGTAAGACTAAAGTGAATACAATTTCAAAGCTTTATCGTATCTCTGAGTGGGAAGACATTGTTATAAAAATTCTAATGTGTGCAAATTAATCTGTAGATTTAAAGTAGTTTGAATCAGAATTACAATGTGGGTTTTTGTTGTTAGATCTGGTATTGTTTTGCAGGGTTAGGGGAGAGAAATTGGCTCATTGATTATGAAATCCCTCAGGAAAATTAAAGGATTGAGAAAAATGTGGAAAAAGAATATTAGTGTCTAGTTACTAGACTTTATATAATTTGTAGATATTTGAAAACATAATGTACTATAGTAGAGGAATAAACCCAAATATCAGTAAAATACATAAAGACCCATTCTTATGGGTCCTATTGTAAGATATGGAGAACTTTTCAAATCAGTGGAGATAGACTGGATTATTAATAAAGGTTTTAGTGACAATTGATTGGGAAACATTTAATACATTTTTATTTTGTTGTAGGGCACACTTTTCAAAAACCATAAAGGAGAAGTTGGCTGTATTGACTACAGGAAAATTATGTTTCTCTATAGCAAAAGATGCAGTAAGCAAACTTAAAAGGTGAGGGACAGACTGAGGGAAAATATTTGCAACTAGTGTAAGAACAAAGGAATTAACATTAAGGATTTACAGAAATCTCCCATAAAATCAGCAGAAGAAATGGGTTAAGGACAGGAATAGACAATTCACAGAAGGAATACAAATAGCCTTTAAACCCACGAAAAGATGACCAATTACGGTGCAAGCTGAAGCAACAATGAAATATAATTGTCACCTATTATACTGGCTATTATATGTTGTTTTTAAAGAATAATATAACTGACTCCAGGTGAGCATGTAGGATAACAGATACTCCCATTTTCTCTTGATAGAGGAGTTTAAATTGACTCAGCATTTTGGAGGATAGTTGGCAATTTCTAGCTAATGTTTAGAAGCTTCTACCTGGTAATTGCACTCAGAAGTTTTTTATCCAGAAAAAATTTCACAAGTGGATCGTAATAGAGCTCTGTGTGTGTGTGTGTGTGTGTGTGTGTGTGCACGTGTGCTCATGCATGCAATATTTATTATAACGAGCTTCGTAATAGCAAAATCATTGGAAAAATCAGACGCCCAACAATAGGATGATAGTCAGATATATTCTACCACATTAATTTAAGACAGTACTGTTCGGCCATCAGAAAGAATGAGGTAGACCAAATATGTGTACCCAAAGAAATACATGTATCAGTGAGGAATCCGTGAAGGATGTCTAAGTAATGCTGCAGTAACAACCAATCCCCCCAAATCTCAGGGGATTAAATCAACAAAGGTTTATTTCTTGCTCATTCTATATATCCATTGTAGTTGTTGGGGGAACTGTGTTCATAGTAGTCACTCAGGGACTGAGGCTAACAAAACAGCCACTACCTTGAATGTTGCTGATCACTGTGCCAGAGAGAGAACTTTGGAGGGTCCAGCCCAACAAATTCTCAGCTGGGCAGAAATACGTATCATTTACACTCTCAGTGCAGTGACCTGTACTCGCCACATGGCCCTACCCACATGTTCTGAAGAAAGAGAGAAACCAGATATTGGTGAACACTTAACTGCTACCATATATACATTGTGCTGTTTTCTAGAAAAAGCAAAATTCAGAAGGCTGTTTAATACGATCCTATTTATGAAAATATTGAAAGGTTATGTGTACATGTGTATGTGTATAAATATTTCAAGGATTGTATATCCTTTGCAGAAATCCCAGCAGGCTACACACCAAGCAGTTTAAAATAGAGCACGCTTCATTCTTCGATCCATGTTTTTTTTAAACAATGAGCAATTTTAAAAAAGTAAAGAGAAAACAACAAATAAAACCCCAATAAATAAACCAAAAATCCTGGGCAAAAAGCACTGAACATTTTTTGTTTCTTGCTTCAGTTTGCAGAAAGAGCTGATGGCAAATGCCGGCAGAATGTACCGAGCAAAAGTCAAGAGGCTCAGAATCATAGAGCAGGGTATGCATTGTTCCACTTGAGGCTCAACTCTGATTATTGATTAGAGTTGAATAATTTTAATGTGCCTACTTAAAATTCTTAACACTGCAGGCCAGAATTTTATATTGCAGGCCAGAATATTTACATGCTATTGCAGGCTAACAGAACTCTATAGAGTTTTACAATTAAACTTGGGGATGGAATAGTTATTATAATTTTCAAATTCTTATCAAATTAGCAATGCAGGCTTACCCATTTATTTCCCCCCACCATTTTAGGATAATGTTAAAACATTCAGAAAATTGGAAGGGATTGAAGAGTGAGCATTCATATAGGTGCTATTTAGGTGCATCAGTAACATTTTACTATATTTGCTTTATCACGCAACTCTCCATTCATACATCTCTCTGTCCGTCCATTAATGCATCTTAATTTTGGTGCATTTCAAAGAAAGTCAGGGACATCAGTTAACTTCCCTCTAAATATTTCCGCATGCTTAACATTTATTTACAGGTGTTTTTCTTTTCATATAAAATTTATGTTCAATAAAATGCACAAACCTTAAGTGTACATTTACTGAGGGTTTTTTTAAACTTTTTTTATTAAGCTTTTATTTTAATTCCAGTAGAGTTTGATATGCAGTGTTATATTAGTTTCAGGTGTACAATAGAGTGACTCAACACTTCCGTACATCACCCAGAGCTCATCACAACAAGTGCCCTCCTTAATCCCCATCACCTATTTCACCCATCCCCCACACCTTTCCTCTGGGAACCATCAGTTTGTTCTCTGTATTTAAGAGTCTCTTTCTTTGTTTGCCGCTCCCTCTCTCTCTTTTTCCTTTGCTCATTTGTTTTGTTTCTTAAATTCCACATACGAGTGAAATCATGTGGTATTTGTGTTTTTCTGACTGCCTTACTTCACTTAGCATTATACTCTTCAGCTCCATCCATATCTTTGCAAATGGCAAGATTTTATTCTTTTTTTTACAGATGAATAATATTCCATTGTATTTGTATACCACATGTTCTTTATCAGTGCATCTATCAGGGGGCACTTAAGCTGATTCCATAACTTGACCATTGTAGATAATACTCAATAAACATAGGGTTGCATATATTCCTTTGAACTAGTGTTTTTGTATTTTGGAGGTAAATACCCAGTGGTGCAATTACAGGATTCTTAGGGTAGTTGTATTTCTTTTTGAGGAATCTCCATTCTGTTTTCCATAGTGGCTGAGTGATGTTAAGCATCTTTAGAAGATGAGCACCATAGAAGAATTGACTATATAATTTTGGGGTTATTTCTGGGTTCTCTTTTCTGTTCCATTGATCTGTGTGTCTGGTTTTATGCCAGTACCATACTGTCTTGATGACTACAGCTTTGTAATATAATGTGAAGTCTGGAATTGTGATGCCTCCATCTTTGTTGTTATTTTTCAATATCGCTTTGACTATTTGGGGTCTTTTGTGGTTCCATGCAAGGTTTAGGATTGTTTCTTCCAGTTCTGTGAAAAATGTCATTGGTATTTTGATAGGGATTGCATTAACTGTTAGATTTCTTCGGATAATATAGCCATTTTAACAATATTTGTTTTTCCAATCCATGAGCATGGAATGTCTTTCCATTTCTTTGTGTCTTCTTCAGTTTCTTTCATCAGTGTTTTATAGTTTTTAGAGTGTAGGTCTTTCACCTCTTGGTTAAGTTTATTCCTAAGTACTCTATTATTTTTGGTGCACTTGTAAGTGGGATTGTTTTCTTAATTTCTCTTTCTGCTGCTTCACTTTCAGTATATATAAATTCAACGGATTTCTGTACATTGATTTTGTATCCTGCAAATTTGCTGAACTTATGAATCGGTTCTAGTAATTTTTTGGTGGAGTCTTTAGGGTTTTCTACATATAGTATCATGTCATCTGCAAATAATGAAAGTTTCACTTCTTCTTTACCCATTTGGATGCCTTTTTTATTGTTGTTGTCTGATTGCTGAGGCTAGGACTTGTAGTACTACGTTGAATTAAAGTGGTGAGGGTAGACATGCTTGTCTTGTTCCTGACCTTAGGGGAAAAACTCTCAGGTTTTCCCCATTGCATATGATGTTCACTGTGGGTTTTTCCTTTAAGCCCTTTATTATGTTGAGATGTGTTGCCTCTAAATCTACTTTGTTGAGGGTTTTTATCATGAATGGATGTTATACTTTGTAAAATGCTTTTTCTACATCTATTGGAATGATCATATGATTTTTATTCTTTCTCTTATTGATGTGATATATCACATTGATTGATTTGTGAATATTGAACCACCCTTGCATCCCGGGAATAAATCCCACTTGATTGCGGTGAATGATTTTTTTTAAGGTGTTGTTGGATTCAGTTTGCTAGTATTTTGTTGAGGATTTTTGCATCCATGTTCATCAGAGATAATTGGCCTGTAGTTCTCTTTTTTTGTGGTTTCTTTGGTTTTCGTAACAAGGTAATGCCTGCCTCATAGAATGAATTTGGAAGTTTTCCTTCCTTTTCTATTTTTTGGAATCGTTTGAGAAGAATAGGTATTAACTCCTCTTTAAATGTTTGGTAGAATTTGTCTGTGAAGCCATCTGGCCCTGGACTTTTGTTTGTTGGGAGCAGCAGAAAGAGAAATTTTCTATTTCTTTCTGTTTTAGTTTTTTTTTTTTTTTTAAGATTTTATTTATTTATTTGACAGCAGGAGAGCACCAGGAGGGGGGGAGTGGCAGAGGGAGAAGCAGGCTCCCCACTGAGCAGGGAGCCCAATGTGGGGCTCTGTCCCAGGACCCCAAGACCATGATCTGAGCTGAAGTCAGATGCTTAACTGACTGAGCCACCCAGGTGCCCCCTGTTTCAGTTTTTTAATCCATTCTAGGAATTTATCCATTTCTTCTAGCTTATCCAACTTGTTGCCATGTAATTTTTCATAATATTCTCTTATAATTTTTTGTATTTCTGTGGTATTGGTTGTTATTTCTCCTCTCTCATTTGTGATTTTGTTTGCTTTCTCTCTCTCTCTCTTTGATAAGTCTGGCTAGAGGTTTATCAATTTTATTGATTTTTTTCAAAGAACTAGCTCCTGGTTTCATCAATCTGTTTTGGTTTTTTTTATAATTTCTGTATCATTATTTCTGCTCTAATCTTTATTATTTCCTTCCTCCTGCTGGTTTTGGGTTTGGTTTACTCTTCTTTTTCTATCTCTTTTACATGTAAGGTTAGGTGTTTTGTTTGAGACTTTTTCTTGCTTCTTGAGGTAGGCCTAGATTGCTTTAAATTTCTCTCTTAGAACCACTTTGGCTGCATCCTGAAGATTTTGGACCATTGCAGTTTAATTCTCATTTGTTTCCATGTGATTTTTTATTTCTTCTATGATTTCTTGGTTGACCCATTCATTGTTTACTAACATGTTATTTAACCTCCATGTATTTGTGGTCTTTCCAGATTTTTTTCTTGTAGTTGATTTCTAGCTTCATAGCATTGTGATCAGAAAAGGTACATGGTATGACTTTGATCTTTTTGAATTTGTTGAGACTTGTTTTGTGGCCCAATATGTGATCTGTTCTGGAGAATGTTCCATGGGCACTTGAAAAGAATGTGTATTCTGCTGTTTTAGGAAGGAATGTTCTGAATGTATCTGTGAAATCCATCTGGTCCTGTGTGCCACTGAAAGCCACTGTTTTCTTGTTGATTTTCTGTTTGGATGATTTGTCCATCGATGTAAGTGGAGTATTAAAGTCCCCCGCTATTTTATTGCTATTGATTTGTTCCTTTATTTTTTTTTAACTGTTTTATGTATTTGAGTGCCCCCATGTTGGGTGTATAAATATTTACAATTGTTATATCTTCTTGTTGGGATTATCCCCTTTATTATTATTATTATTTTTTAAAGATTTTATTTATTTATTTGACAGAGAGAGACACAGAGAGAGAGGGAACACAAGCAGGTGGAGTGGGAGAGGGAGAAGCAGGCTTCC
>NC_138385.1:72729155-72745822 GCF_054177405.1 Leptonychotes weddellii
CGAGCCTACATTGGGCTCCCTGCTCAGCGGGGAGCCTGCTTCTCCCTCTCCCATTCCCCCTGCTTATGTTCCCTGTCTCTCCCAAATAAATAAATAAAATCTTAAAATAAAGTTTATTTTGTCCAATAAAAGTATTGCTACCCTGGCTTTCTTTGGACATCCATTTGAATAATAAATGTTTCTCCATCCCCTCACTTTCAATCTGCCTGTATCTTTAGGTCTGAAATGAGTCTCTTGTCGACACCATATAGATGGGTCTTGTGTTTTTTTTTCTTTTTTAAAGATTTTATTTATTTATTTATTTGACAGAGAGAGACACAGCAAGAGAGGGAACACAAGCAGGGGGAGTGGGAGAGGAAGAAGCAGGCTTCCCGCAGAGCAGGGAGCTCGATGCAGGGCTCGATCCCAGGACCCTGGGATCATGACTTGAGCCGAAGGCAGACGCTTAACAACTGAGCCACCCAGGCACCCCGATGGGTCTTGTTTTTTAATCTATTCTTTTGACTGGAGCATTTAGTCCATTTACATGAAAGTAATTATTGATAGACCTGTATTTGCTGTCATTTTTTTACTTGTTTTATGGTTGTTTTTGTAGTTTTTCTCTGACCCTTTCTTGTCTTTCTCTCTTTCATGGTTTGTTGGCTTTCTTTAGTGATATACTTGGATTCCTTTCTCTTTATTCTTTGCATATCTATTACTGGTTTTTGATTTTACCATTTGGTTTGTATATAACATCTTCTGCATAAAACAGCCCGTATTAAGTTGATGGTCCCTTAAGTTTGAACCCATTCTTCCCTCATCTCATTCCCACCGCATGTATATGGTGTCCTGTTTTACTGCCTTTTATTTTGTGAATCCCTTGACTGATTCTTACAGATATACTTTTTTTTACTGTTTTTGTGTTTCTGCTTTTCACACTCTCATTTTTGGTCTCTCCTTTCCACTCAAAGAGCCTCCCTTAATGTTTCTTGTAGGGCTGGTTTAGTGGCCATGAACTCCTATAGTATTTGTTTATCTGAGAAACTTTTTCTGTCTCCTTCTATTCTGAATGATAGCCTTGCTGGGTAGAGTATTTTTGGCTGCAGATTTTTCCCTTTCAGCACTTTATTTATTTTTTTTAATATAAACTCTGCCCCCAACATGGGGCTCAAACTCATGACCCTGAGATCAAGTGTCTCACCAACTGAACTAGCCAGTTGCCTCCCTTTCAGCACTTTGAATATATCATGCCCCCCTTCTGGTCTGCTAAGTTTCTGCTAAAAAAATCTGCTGATAGCCTTATGGAGTTTCCCTCGTATGTAATGGTCTTCTTTTCTCTTATTGCTTTAAAAAGTTTTTCTTTATCCATATTTTTTGCCATTTAATTACTCTGTCTTGGTATGGACCTCCTTAGATTGATTTTGTTGAGGAATCTCTGTGCCTCCTGGATCTGGATACCTGTTTCTTCCCTTCAGATTAGGGAAGTTTTCAGTTATTATTTCTTCAAATAAATTTTCTGCCCCCTTTCTCTCTCTTCTTCTTCTTGGGATCCCTATAATCATTTTCTGAGTTTTGACAAATACATAGAATATTAACATCACCCCAGAAAGTTCCCTCATGCCCCATCCCAGTCAATCCCTTCCCACATCCTCCATTCAAAAAGCAAGCACTGTTCTGATTTTTTTTTTCCACAGTGGATCTTTTTTTTTTCCTATTCTAGAATTCCATATAAATGGAATTACACTGTATGTATTCTTTGGTGATTTCTCTCATTCAGTATGATTTTGGGATTCATTCATATTGTTGGGTGTATCAGTATTCATTCCTTTATATTACCAACTAGTAGTCCATTGTATGAATATATCACCATTTGTTTATTCTTTCTCTTGCGGATGGATACCTTACTTGGGTTATATCTAGTTTTTGGTTAATATAAATAAACTTGTTCTGAACTTCCTTATACAAATATTTTTGCTAACATACATATTTTTATTTCTCTTGGTTACACACCTAGGAATGGAATTGCTAGGTCATAGGTATATGTTTAGTTTTTTAAGAAACTGCCACACCTTTTACCAAGTAGTTGTACCAGTTTGCATTCCCCCTAACAATGTACAAGGAGTCTATTGCTTCACAGCCTTGCCAACATTTGGTATTGTGAGGCTTTTTAGTTTAAGCCATCTGGTAGATATGTAGTAGGGTCTGGAAAGTAGTGTCTCTTTCCAGAGGATATGTATATTGTTTCCAGAGGACCCAGGATTTTGAGCATTTTTTCAAGTGCTTTTTGGCTAATATGTGTGTCTTTTTTGGTGAAATGTCTTTTTAAATTTTTTGCCAGTTTTTATTGGCTGTTTGGTGGTGCATTATTGAGTTGTAGGAGTTTCTTGTATTTCCTGGCTACTAGTCATTTGTCAGATACGTGTTTCGCAAATAATTCTCTCCCAGTTTGTGGCTTGCCTGTTCACTTTCCCAGTGGTGTCCTTTGATGAGTACTGTTTACTTTTTCAGTTTTGATGAAGACTGAATTGTCAATTTTGTCTTTTATGGCTTTCTGTAATATGATTAAGATATCTTTGGCTACCTCAGAGTTACCAGGATGTTGTCCTATGTTTTCCTTTAATAGCTTTATTATTTTAGCTTTCACTTTTAAATTTATGATTTATCTCTAAATTCTGTGTATGGTGTGAGGCAAACATGGAGGCTTACTTAAATTTTTATTTTTTATTTTTTGTTTATTTATTTTTAAAGATTTTATTTATTTGACAGAGAGAGACAGCAAGAGGGGGAATGCAAGCAGGGGGAGTGGGAGAGGGAGAAGCAGGCTTCCCACCGAGCAGGGAGCCCCATGCAGGGCTCGATCCCAGGACCCTGGGATCCTGACCTGAGCCGAAGGCAGACGCTTAACAACTGAGCCACCCAGGTGCCCCAAATTTTTAAAATGCTTCTTTGAAATTCTTATATTATGGGGCAGAATACCTTATGTTAAAGTAGATAATAACTTTAGAGCTTTAAAATATAATTTTTAAAATAAAGAGTTTTTATAATTTAAAAATTCTTATTAAATTAGTAACAGTGTTTTACCCATTCATTTTTTTCTTATTCTGGGGCATAGTTTTGACCATTAAAATTGCAGATCCTCTTTTGCAAAAGAAGCTGAAAAGCTGATTTTTAAATTTTTTTCTTATATCTTAGAGTTTTCAACAATTTCCTTACATAATACATTCCCACTTCTTTTTTTAAAAAAATATTTTATTTATTCATTTAAGAGTGAGAGAGAGACAGAGCACAAGCAGGGGGAGAGGCAGAGGGAGAAGCAGACTCGCTGCTAAGCTGGGAGCCTGACATAGGGCTCAATTCCAGGACCTGGAGATCATGACCTGAGCCAAAGACAGACGCTTAACCATCTGAGCCACACAGGCGCCCCACCTTCCCACTTCTTGAGAAGTATTTTAATAAATTATTATCCCAGTTAACTAAGGAATGCTAGATACCAATGATTGTATTAACTGATGGAATCTATATACTATGCACATAAGACGGATTGTATTTTCCAAAGATGGCTGCAACAGTATGCCCCATCCAACATATTTAACTACCGTGTGAACTTGACACTCTTTCCGCTGAGAGGTGGGGTCAGTTCCTCTTGATCTTGAGTGGCCTTGTGATTCACTTGTAACCAATAGAATGTGACAGAATTGAGGCCGTGTGACTTCTGAGGCCAGGTCAGAAAAGATGACGGTGCAGCCTCTGCATTGTCTGCTGGGACCCTTTCTTTCGGAGCCCTGACCCACTGTGTAAGAAGTTCTACCACCTTGAACCTGCCATGCGATGAAGCCCCAACTACATGGAGAAACCATGTATAGGTGGTAATTTAATTGACAGCCCAAACTGAGATCTCAGGTCATAGCTCTTGCTGCCAGTTATAGAATCTTCCAGGTTGAAATCCCATACATTCTTCGTGCCCTGTCTGAGTTCCTGACCCCCTGAATCCATGAACATAACAAAATGGTTGTCTTAAGCTGTTAATTTTTAGGGTGATTTGTTAAACAGCAATATTAACAGGAGCACCATGCACCAACACATTCCAAGGACTTAGAATACTAAAAATGTGTAGTCCTCAAACTATTCAATTTTTAGTTATTTGAAAGACAAGTTGATAGCCTATAGTGCCTCAGAGTCATGGCTTTCCTGTTCTTTAATTGCAGAGATAGAGAAATCTTGTGCCACATCTTGGAAGTTGCTCTGGGGAAAGGATCTCTACATCTAATTAGAATGCAAAATATGCCCCCCCCCCAAAAGATTCTGTATACTTGTATCCTCTACCTAGAAGAATAGTGAACTTTCTTCCTTTCACCTGAACTGAGCTGGGTAAGGTGGGGTTTTTTGTGAATTAAGATGTGTTTTACATCTGAGGAAGAAATTGTGGCCTCATTTTCCAAGACCATGTTTGATTTTTTAAAATTCTAATTTATTTTAAAATGTACATACAATAAGATTTACACATTTTGGCGTACAGTTCTTAGGATTGTGACAAATCCCTAGAGTTGTGTGACCACCACCACAATAAAGATACAAAACAGTTCCATCTCCTCTGCCTCCCCACCAAAAAAAAAAAAAAAAAAAAAAGCCAAGAAGAAAGAAATATGCTTTCTCCTGAGTAAATACCTAGGAATGGAACAGAATCATAGGCTAGGTATATTTAACTTTGTGTGAAACTATTAAACTGGTTTTGTTGTTGGTTTTTTAAGAGATTTTCTACATCTTTTGTTAGATTTTCCCCTAGATAGTTGGTATTTTTGGTCCTTTTATAAATGGTGTCTTTTTTAGTCATTGCCCCAGAGTTTGCAGTATACATTTACAATTAATCCAAATCCACTTTTATTTTATTTTTTATTTTTTTTTAAAGATTTTATTTTATTATTTTTTTTTTTTTAAAGATTTTTTATTTATTTGAGAGAGAGAGAATGAGAGGCAGAGAGCATGAGCAGGAAGAGGGTCAGAGGGAGAAGCAGACCCCCCGCTGAGCAGGGAGCCCAATGTGGGACTCGATCCCGGGACTCCAGGATCATGACCTGAGCTGAAGGCAGTCACTCAACCAACTGAGCCACCCAGGCGCCCAAAAAGATTTTATTTATTTATTTGACAGAGGGAGACACAGCAAGAGAGGGAACACAAGCAGGGGGAGTGGGAGAGGGAGAAGCAGGCCTCCTGCCAAGCAGGGAGCATGACTCGGGGCTCGATCCCAGGACCCAGAGATCATGACCTGAGCCGAAGGCAGATGCTTAACCGAATGAGCCACCCAGGTGGCCCCCCAAATCCACTTTTAAATAACTCTATACCACTTCACAGGTAGTGCAGGAACCTTATAATAACAAAATATTCCTAATTCCTTCTTGCCATCCTTTGTATCATCACTGTTGTTTATTTCACTTATACAGAAGCACATATATATTATATATATACATACATTACATATATACATATACATACATATGTACTTGCTTAAATATATTGTTGCTATTTTTTTAAGATTTTATTTATTTATTTGTCAGAGAGAGCGTGCCAGCACAGAGCAAAGCAGGGGGAGCGGCAGGCAGAGGGAGAAGCAGGTTTGCACTGAGCAAGGAGCCCGATGCGGGACTCGTTCCCAGGACCCCGGGATCATGACCTGAGCCGAAGGCAGACGCCTAACCAACTGAGCCACCCAGGCGCCCCTGTATTGTTGCTATTACTATTTTGAGCAAACTGTTGTTAGATCACTTTAGAATAAGAAAAATCAAAATTTTTACTTACCTTCACTTATTCCTTCTCTAGTACTCTTTCTTTCTTTATGTAGATCCAAGTTTCTGACCTATATCAATTTCCTTCTTTCTGATGAACTTTTTTTAAGATTTCTTGCTAGGCAGATCTGCTGGCAACAAATTCCCTCAATGACTGTCTGAGAAAGCCTTTATTTCCTCTTTCACTTGTGAAGAATAGTTTTGCAGGATACAGAATTCTGGGTTGGTGGGTCTTTTCTCTCAAAGTTTTAAATACTTCACATCACTCTCTTCTTGCTTGCGTGGTTTCGGAGAAGTAGGATATAGTTCTTCTCTTTGCTGCCCTATAGGTAAGTTTCCCACCCCCCTGCCCCCGGCATCTTCCAAGATTTTTTTTCTTTATCTTCGATTTTCTACAGTTTGAATATGATATGCCTAGGTGTAGTTTTTTGGGGGTTATTTATCCTGCCGAGTGTTCTTTGAGTTTCTCAGATCTGTGGTTTGGCATCTGGCATTAATTTGGGGAAATTCTCAATCGTTACTGCTTTATATATTTCTGTTGTTCCTTTCTTTCCTTTCCTTCTAATATTCCCATTATTCCTTTTGTAGTTGTTGCACAGTTTTTGGATATTCTGTTTCTTTTTTCTTTCTGTCTTTTTTTTTCCTCTTTGCTTTTCAGTTTGGGATATTTCTATTGACATATCAAGAGCAGAAAGAGAGATTCTTTCCTCAGCTGTATACTACTGAGGCCATCAAAAGCATTCTTTGTTTCTGTTGCAGTGTTCTAACATTTCTTCTTGATTCTTTCTTAGAATTTCCATCTGTTTGCTCGCATTATCCATCAGGTCTTGCATGTTGTCTACTTTCTCCAGTAGATATTTAAAATTTCATTTCAAATTCACAGTCTGATAATTACAACATTCTTGTCACATCTGAGTCTGGTTCTGATTCTTGCTCTGTCTCTTCAAACCATGTTTTTTGCACCAGTTAGAAGTACCAGTACAATGTTGAGTAGAAGAAGCAAGAGAGAACATGGTTCTCTTGTTCCTAAAATAGGGGGAAGGCATTCAATCTTGAACACTTGAGTATAATGTTAGCTAAGGGTTTTTGGTAGATGTCTTTTATCAGGTTGAGGAAGTTCCTTTCTATTCCTATTGTGTTGAGTGTTAAATTTTGTCAAATCCTTTTTCTGTATCTACTGAGATGAATGTATTGGTTTTCTGTTTTAGTTTGTTAATATGGTGACTTACATTGATTGATTTTGAAATGTTAAACTTTGCAGTTCTGAGATAAACCTCACTTGGTTATGGTGTTATTTTTTCTTTTATACATTGTTGTACTTAATCTACTAAAGTTTTGTTTGGAGTTTTTGCATCTCTTTTCATGAAGCCTCATAGAATGAGTTACCTGCCTGTCATGGCAGATCACTTTACCTGTTGGGATTTTATTTTCCTGTTTTGTAAAAGGAAGAGGCTGGATAAATGATTTATCCATTATTTTCCATTATAATGGAAAATAGTCTTTTCTGTTATTCATATTTTCCCATGATTTACATTTATCTTAATTAATCTTTTAAAATTATTTTACATATATTTTATTATATATAAAAGTAAAATAGCATAAGTATATTATTAAGTGATAAGTATACATATTGAGGTAACTGCTCAAAACATTTTAAATGAAGAGCCCCTCTCCCCCCCAAAATAAATTAATAAATCTTTTAAATAAATAAATAAATAAATAAAACTTTAAATGAAACTGTAATTTTGAAAATTTTAAATATACCAAAATGTACAGAAATTGGAAGACAATATACCCACTACCCAGAAGTAACAAATGTTAACATTTTTTTCTACATTTTATTTTTATCTCTTTTTAAAAAATAAACAGGAAGTGGGTATGTAGCTAAAGCCCGCCCTTTCAGCATCTCTTTCCCTTACCAGTATCAATATATGTGTATGATCCCCATGCTTAATTTTTTCTTCATATGTATGTATCCATAAATAATTTATAATATTGTTTTGGGCATTTAAAAGTGTACATAGTGGTACAACACTATATATATATCCCTTTGCAACTTGCTGTCTTCAATCACCATATGATTGTGAGATATTTCCATGTCAGTATTTGTAGATCTAGTTTGTTTATTCTCACTGTTTTACAGTATTCCATTTTATGAACAAACTACAGTTTATCAGCATATTTTTTTATATTTATTAAATTTTTTGATCATTTTATTTTATTTTTTTCATATGATAAGTGTACTCTTTAATCCCCACCCCCCTATTTCACCCAACCCCTTCACCCACCTCTCCTCTAGTAATCATTGGTTTGTTTTCTATAGTTAAGGGTCTGTTTCTTACTTTGTCTCTCATTTGTTTCCCTTTGCTCATTTGTTTTGTTTCTTAAATTCCACATATGAGTGAAATCATAGATATTTGTCTTTCTCTGACTGACTTATTTCACTTAGCATTATACTCTCTAGCTCCATCCATGTTGTTGCAAATGGCAAGATCACATTCTTTTTTATGGCTGAATAATATTCCATTATATCCATTCATCTGTTTTTTTTTTTTTAAAGATTTGTTCTCTATTCATTTATCTGAGAGAGAGAGAACAAGCAGGGGAAGGAGCAGAGAGAGAGGGACAAGAGACTCCATGCTGAGTGTGGAACCCTTCATGGGGCTTGATCCCACAACCTTGAGATCATGACCTGAGCAGAAATCAAGGGTCAGACATTCACCTGACTGAGCCACCCAGGCTCTCCTATTCAATTATTTTTTTTTAAGATTTATTTATTTGAGAGAGAAAAAGAAAGAGAGAGTAGGGGGGAGGGCAGAGGGAGAGAATCTTTAAGCAGACTTCCTCCTGACACAGAGCCCCATGTGGGGCTCCATCTCACAACCCTGAGATCATGACCTGAGCTGAAACCAAGTCGGATGCTCCACCGACTGAGCCACCTAGGTGCTCCTATCCATTTGTCTACTGACGACATTTGGGCTGCTTCCATAATTTGGCTATTGTAAATCATGCTGTCAGTTTCTTATTGTATTAGTTTCCTGTGGCCACTGTATCCAGTTACCACAAACTAAGTGGCTTAAAACAACAGAAATGTACTCTTACGGTTCTGGAGGCCAGAAGTCTCAAATCAGTATCACCAGGCTGAAATCAAGATGGCAGCAGGGCCGTGCTACCTCTGGAAATGCTGTGGGAGAATGTGATCCTTGCTTCTTCCAGGGGCTGCTGGCATTCCTTGGTTTGTGGCCACATTACTTCAATCTCTCCCTGTGCCTTCACATCACCTCCTCCTACTGTGTGTATGTGTGTGTGTGTGTGTGTGTATGAAATATCTCTCTTCCTCTTTCTTTATAAGGATATATATGATGGCAATTAGGGCCCACACAGATAATCCAGGATAATCTAGGGTTCAAGATCCATAGTTCAAGATCCATATATTAATCACTTCTGCAGAGACTCTTTTTCCAAATAAAGTAATGTTTACAAGCTCCAGAGATTAAGACCTGATATCTTTGGGGGTCATTCTTCAGTCCTCTACCACTTACAGACAGCTCCATTGCTATTACAAATAGCCACAATGGAACGTCCTTGTACATGTCTCTGTAACTATGTGCTAGTTTCTCTAGAATAGGAACCTAGAAGTAGAATTGCTGGGCTATAGACTGTATCTTCAACTTTACTAAAGAATGTTAAATTATTCCTCGAAGTGGTAGCACCAATGTGTATTTTTATACTTTGCGTATTACTCATTTTTCTGTTGGAATTTAAGTCTTACTGCTTTGTTCTTGATGCATTTTGGATGTGAGTTGCTTATGTACGTTGCAGACACATTGTCTATCTGGATTTCTTTTTGCACTTTCTGTATGGTGTCTTTTGCCATGTGGAAGCTTAAAATTTTTTCTTTTTTTTTAAAGATTTTATTTATTTATTTGAGAGAGAGAGAGAATGAGAGAGAGAGTGAGCATGAGAGGGGGGAGGGTCAGAGGGAGAAGCAGACTCCCCGCCGAGCAGGGAGCCTGATGCGGGACTCGATCCTGGGACTCCAGGATCATGACCCGAGCCGAAGGCAGTCGCTTAACCAACTGAGCCACCCAGGTGCCCGGAAGTTTAAAATTTTAATTGTAAATCATTTTATCCTCTCTTTTTCTTTCTGGTTTGTAAATCTTGCATCCTCTTTAAGAAACTATTAATACCGTATGCATTGCCAGTTGCCCCAGCAGCATGCATTGAGTAAGTCTGTCCTTCTTCCAGTGGTTTGTATTAACATTTCTGATGTATTTCATGGGCCCATATCTGTATGATCAGTTTCCGAGCTCTCCATTTTGCTAAATTTGCCTACCTGTCTATCCCTGAGCCAGTACCACCGGTTTTAATTTGTTACTGTAATACCATGACAAGTCGTGATATATAACAGCGTTATAATTTTTCTCCTTCTGACTATTCCTAGGTCAATTTTATGACCACTTTTTCTAGTTCTTTAAAAAGCCAGATTGGATTTTGACTGGAATTGTGCTGAATTTAGAGGTTAAGGGGGGCGGGGCATAATTGCTGTCACTCTGAAACAGAGATTTCCTGTCTGTGTGAGGCACAGGTGATAAGCACTACACTACGGAAACGCGGCTGATTCCCTGTCTGTGAATATGGTATGTCTTGTTTCATAACGTAGTTTTGTTGCTATTGCGAATATAGTCTTTTTACTTTAAAATTACATTTCTAATTGGTTGATGCTGGTGTATATGAATGTTACTGATTTTTGTATTTGATCTCATTTTCTCTTTTGAGTTCTGTAGATTCTTTTGGATTCTATTTTGGGCCATATCATAAAAACTGCAAATAATGACAGACTTGCCTCTTCCCTTTTAATCTTCATAGTTTTTTTTTCTTTTTTTTTTTTAATTGTATCTGCTAGGAGCTGAGTAAAGTAGTAATAGCAGATGTCCTTATCTTTTTTCCTGACTTTAAAAGAGATATTTCTAATACTTCACCATTGAGTACTCTACTTGTCCTGGGTTTTTAGTGGATGCAGACATTTTATTTCGGTTTTTCACATCTTTGTTCATAAAGGAAATAGGCCTAATACTTTCTTTTTTCTCGTACTGGCCTCGTCCATTTTATATATCCGTGTTTTATAACATTCTCATAAAATGAGTTTCAGAACATTCACTCTGTTTTTTACAGTAGGTATTACCAGTTCTCTGAAGGTTTTGTAGAAGTTGCCTGTAAAACCACATAGCCATTCCTTTTTTTCCTGTGGGTAAATTTTTAACTAATGATTCACTTTCTCTATGGATAATACATCTTATTCCAGGTTTCTCTTTCTCCTTGGGTTGGAAAATTATATATCATCTAGAAACTTTTTTCATTTTGTCTAGTTTAAAAGTTTTATCACCTTTTTAGCTCTCGTACTGTTGATCTGTGCCTGTCCCCTCCTTTTAAAATCAATTTTACTAGAATTTTTAAATTTTTTTTTTAAGATTTTATTTGTTTATTTGAGAGAGAGCGCACATGAGCTGAGGGTGAGGGACAGAGGAAGAGAGAGTGGGAGAAGCAGACTCCCCACTGAGCAGGGAGCCTGACGTGGGACTCGATCCCAGGACCCTGGAACCATGACCTGAGTTGAAGGCAGATGCTTCACCGACTGAACCACACAGGCAACACTTACTAGAATTTTTTGACTAGTTTTAGAAGTGTCAGATTTCAGTTGTAAACCCTCTTTATTTTTGCTTTGTTTTGTATTTCATTATTTCCTCCTCTTGGTTTTATTATGTCCTTTTTTCTATTTTCTGTTGTGTTTATTTTCTAATTTCTTGCATTGAACATTTGTTTCACTGATTATGAGTCTTTATTCTCTAAGAAATACACTTAAGGCTTAGTATTTATTGTCCTTCATATGTAAATATGTCCTAATATTGGCCAATTAATTATTTGTTTTTAAATTTCCAAATGTGTATGAGATTAGCTTTTAGTTCTTGATTTCTCTTTTTATTACATTTAGAGAATATGGTTTGCATGACACTGATTCTTTGATATTTGTTGAGACTTGCTTTGTAACTCTGGGACTAAATGTTACTTTCTGAAATTTATTTTTCTCTTACTTTTGAAGTTTAACTGGGTTAATAGTTCTAGATTTATAATTCTCTTCCCTTGACCTTTTGAAGATTTTCCATTGTCTTCTGCCCTCCATTGTGGTTATTGGTTAAGTCTCTTGTTAATATAATTGCTCCTCTGTAGTGGTATGTCTTTTTTTTCTCATGTTGCCTTTCTCTTTGTTTTTGGTGTTCTGTAGTTTCATTGCAATGTATCTTGGAACTGTTTGTAGCTGTTCAATTTGAGAATTATTGTGAGCCATTGTCTCATCAAATATCTTCTCTAGTCCATTCTGTTTTCTTCCTCAAACTCTCAATCTGTTCTTTGTCTCTTAACTTCTTGTCACACTTCTCTCTCTTCTCCATGTCTTTTAACCTCTCATTCATTCTTTTCACTTAGTTTTCATCCTGTGCTATATTCTTGGGATTTTCCTTAAATCCATCATCCAGGTCATTGATTCAGTGACTGTACCTTACAGTTCCCATAAGTGGTTATTTAGTTATGTGTGTGTGTGTGTGTGTGTGTGTGTGTGTTCCATATTTCTGTTATTTTTCATGGCATCTTGTTCTTTTCTTATGGTCTCTCTATGTTTTATCTCTTTAATAATTTTTTTCTCTTTAAAGATTTTTATTCATTTATTTGAGAGAGAGAGAGAGTGCATGAGCAGGGGGAGGGGCAGAGGGAGAGGGAGAAGCAGACTACCTGCTGAGCAGAGAGCCCATTGTGGACTTGATCCCAGGATCCTGAGATCATGACCTGAGCCAAAGGCAGACGTTTAACCCACTGAGGCACCCAGGCACCTCTCTTTAATAATTCTAAACATAATAATTTCATAGTCCATTACCGAATTTTGTTCTTTTGTCCCACACATGAGGTTCTTATCTTTCTGTTTATCTGCTGACTCTCACTCATGGTGGATCATTTTCTTTTATGTTTTCTAAGCTTATCTTAAACTGGACTTTCCTCCCACACTACAGTGTTCCTTGGCTATTTGGGTTGGCCCTTCAGAGTAGTTTTATTTCGTTTCATTTTGTTTTAAACCCTCTTATTTTGAACTAACTCTAGACTTAGAGAAATGTTTCCAAAATATTACAGAGAATTCCCATATACCCCTTACCCAGCTTCTCCTAATGATAGCATCTAACCATAGTGCAGTTATCAAAACCAGGAAATTAACACTGGGACAACACTATAAACTAAATACCTTATTTGAATTTCACCAATTTTTTTCACTAATGCCCTTCTTCTGTCTCAGGATTCTATGTGGGGTCCCACATTGCATTAGTTGTTTTTTCTTAGTTTTCTGTAATCTATAGTATTTCCTCAGTCTTTCTTTGTCTTTTTTAAAAAAGATTTTTATTTATTTATTTGAGAGAGAGAGAGAGTGCAGAGAGGGAGAGGGAGAAGCCGACCCTGCTGAGCAGGGAGCCTGATGCAGGGCCCTATCCCAGGACCCCAAGATCATGACCTGAGCTGAAGGCAGACACTTAACTGACTGAGCCACCCAGGCACCCCGGTCTTTGTCTTTTATGAACTTGATATTTTTGAAGAGTATTGATCAGTTATTTTGTAGAATGTCCCTCAGTTTGGAGTTGTCTCATGTTTTCTCCTGGTTGGACTAAGATTATGCATTTTTGGTGAGAATGCTACAGAAATGACGTGCCCTTCTTAGGGCATCATATCAAGGGGCTCATGATGGCAAAATGTCTTCCTACTGGTAATATTGGCCTTGATCGCTTGATTAAGGCAGTGTTTGCCAGATTTCTCCCTTGTAAGGTTACTCATCTTTCCTTTTGTAGTGAATGAATACCTTGAGAGAGATGATTTGCGACTATGCAGATCCTGCTTTTCTTCAAACTTTCACCACTAATTTTAGCATCCAGTAACCAGAACTTTTAGGGTAGTTTTGATTTTACCCCTCTGGGTTGGCTTATAAACTGCACTTAATTTTATCTTAATTTTGATGTTAATTTATTGCCTTGGAGCTTTCCATCGTAAGTGGGTAAAATAAATTTATACTCTGAATTTTTATTTGGCTTTGAGTTCTGCAAGATAACTTTTTTGGGGGGAGGGTGCTCAGAGACTCAGCAGAGAAAAGGTCCATTGTCATCTCTCTAGGCCAACGGGCAGAGTTTATTAATCCTTCTCTCACTTCAACTGAAGCCCTTTACAGTCCTAGCTTTGTGCCTAGGTTTTGTGTGTAGGTGTTCCAAATTGTTATCCTCCTTGGCCAGAGACCTTGTCTCTTGTGCCTGAATGAGCATTAAAATCCAGGCTCTTACCTGTTAATAGTGTTTGATTCTCGCCTCCCCCATGTGGTACCTTATTAGCTTGTACTACACCTTCCCCTCTGGCTGTCAGCTACCTCTTTGCCTTGGTACCTGCTACATTTTCTCTCCTTTTTCACAAGCTCAGCCAGGAGTTTGAGTTTTAATTGCTGCCTCGTCTACCATTTTGCCACACACAAACTCTCTGCCATGCCATATGGACCCTCTAAAATTAAACTAGAGAAAATACTGACTAGACACATTATGATTAATACCTGTGCTGAAGTGGATTTGGCTTTGCTCATATAGACCTAGTTAAAATCTACTCCACTATTTAAAAATCTTAATAACTCTCAGGCTTTTCTCTTTCTATTTTGGAAGCATATCCATTCTTATAGCCTTGAGTTTTATGGGATGCTAGAAAAAATTCTTGGCATTTTAGAATAAATAAACCATATAATGTTGTGCCAAAACAGATAGACTATTTCTTATGTTTCTAAAGAGTGGAAAAAGGACCAACTCTTTTTCTGAGGTTTTATATATACATATATATTTATACTGTGTTTCTTTTATTTCTTTTTCCATGATTATATTCTTGTGGGAGTGGGTAAATCATTAACAGTGAAATGACTGTTTCATCCAAAATTCAGTGTTCTAATGGTCTCTTTTCTAAACGAAGTTTCTATGAATAAAAACCACGGCAGCTATGTGGCCATCTAGTTGGTAACAAATGACAAAGTTAGTGCCACCCAAGCTTTCTTCTTTAATTAGGGTCCAAATTTTGTTTTAAAAAAGAACAGTAACAAAATGCTAATTTTTTGTTCCGCAGAGGGAGAATTGGGATGTCAAAATTATGGTAAACTGAGAGAATACTGCAGAGCAGGGAGGGAATGACCCTTGGGCCCCCATAGGGCATGCCCTGCCCTGGCCATTTTTTATTCGAGTAAATTTTGCAACCCCACGGCCTGGGTATGGAAGGCTTGCTTCAGTGTAGTATTTAACTACGTCCATTTATCATTCATTCATTCAACAAACATATGTTAGGCACCTACTCTGTGCCAGGCCCCGTGGTGGGTGAGGGAGGTTCAGAGGTCAGTGAGCTGCCCTGGGAGAATGCCAGTCTCGTCTCTGAACCTCTGTCACCCACCATGGAACCTGGCACTGCTGTTTCTGGGCTGCCCATTCTGGGTCATTCTCTTCCCATACCATTTTGGAGGGAGGGCCCTGTCCTTTGATGTCCAGCTTTCTCCCACCCCTGAAGACATGGTTCCGATTATTGTTCTTCTCTTACGATGTTTCCGACCACCCCAGCTCACAGTGACCCCTGCCTCTTTGACCTCATTGCATTTCTGGCCAGGGCCACACAGCACATCTTTTTCTTCCCTCACGCACATGAGTTGAAGAATCAATGACTGAGTGAATTTATGAACAAAAGCAGTGCCCTTTGTTTGGATTCAGTTTTCACTCAGTAGTTAATATCCTCTTAAAAGGGTATTCCTAGACTTATGTTGGCCTTTCTCGATGGACAGTTCATTCTACCACCTCCTAATAATTATAATGATACCTAATACTTACACGCTGCTTCCCACACGACAGGTGCTGTACTAAATGCTTTCTGTGTGACTCGTCCAATCCTCACAGCAGCCCTAAAAAGTAGATACTATTATTATTTTCATTTTGCAGATGAGGCAACTGGGACACAGAGACTTAAAGAGCCTACGCGACACAGCTTATTACCTTGCAGGGCTGGGATTTGCACTAGGCGGTCTAGCAGTTTTGTCCGGAGTTAAGATTTAGAGTAAAACTAGCTAAGTGCGACTCCTTGTTCTGCCTCTCTAATGCCTTATGGTCCTCACCTGTGAGTTGACAATAATTCAAGAGATTACTGCGTGGGCTGAATGAGTTAAAGATATACTAAACACCAAGCCAGGAAATACACAGGGACATCAGATCCATCCACTTCCCCTCACCGCTGGCCACGTGACCTTCCATGTTCTGGGCCTGGAAAGCATGTGTGTGCCCCTGGATCACCCAGCAGCTGGCTCTCACCAACCTTGAGATCTTTGCTCTCATTCATTGAAATCTTTTGCCTTGCTTCTACCTTTTCTGGAGGGCTCCCCTCCAGAATGGGGGCGATGGGGGTGGGATTAAAAAAACTTCCTGGGTATATACCCCTTTGGTTTTTGTCTTCCATTGTATGTGGTTTTATACTTATTTATATTTTGTCTTGCTTCAGAAATGGATTTAAGGTGAGTCACTAAGCTGCAAACAATTCTTTCTTTTTTTTTTGATTTTTTTTTTTTTTTTTATTTGACAGACAGAGACACAGCGAGAGAGGGAACACAAGCAGGGGGAGTGGGAGAGGGAGAAGCAGGCTTCCCGCTGAGCAGGGAGCCCGACGCGGGGCTCGATCCCAGGACCCTGGGACCATGACCTGAGCCGAAGGCAGACGCTTAAAGGCTGAGCCACCCAGGCACCCCAACAATTCTTTTTTTAAAGATTTTATTTATTTATTTATTTATTTATTTATTTGACAGACAGCGAGAGAGGGAACACA
>NC_138385.1:72745922-72810828 GCF_054177405.1 Leptonychotes weddellii
ACAATTCTGTAACATAACATGGATATACATAGAATAAAAGTGAGAGAAAACAATAAAAGTAGGAGAACTGTGGATCCCTAGGGTAGGATTGATACATGGAGCATATTTACAGACTCTCAAGTCCTGGGTATTTACTAGAGGTCAGCCACAGGCTGGCTCTGACCTTCTTTTTCTTTCTTTTTAAAGATTTTATTTATTTGCCAGAGAGAGAACGTGTGCACAAGCAAGGGGAGTAGCAGGGGGAGAGGGAGAAGCAGGCTCTCCACTGAGCAGGGAGCTCGATGTGGGGCTCGATCCCAGGACCCTGGGATCATGACCTGAGCCGAAGGCAGCTGCTTAAGGACAGAGCAACCCGGGTGCCCCTGGCTCTGACCTTCTTAGAGGCTGTCACCAAATGGGAGACCACAAGCCTGAAGCAACAATAGGCCAGTTACTGAGGAGAAGGAGTCCCAATGCAGGGCCCAAGAAAGACACTCTGCACGGGACGCTCACAGAGAGGACCGTCTGCTAAATGCATGATACCCTGCGGAGCACAGCCAGGGACGTGAGCTCCAGGGGGCTGTTGCTGACAGCAGTTCCAGCACTCAAGAGTAGCATTCCACCGGACTGCTGCTTAGTCAGAGCTGTTCTGCTGAGGGCATCATGCGCCATGTCCCGGGTGTCCAACTTCCCGAGGAGCAGCCTATCCTGAGGGGTGAATGAAGGAGGAGAGGAGGAGGAGATGAAGGAGGAGAGGAGATTCAAGGAGGTGGGAGCTGGGAAAGGATATTTATTATTCATTGCCACACTTTGGCTGTGTAATAGATGACCTCAAAATCTCAGCATCAGGCAAAATAAGCGTTTGTTTAGCTCACACATCGGTGAGTCATTGGGAGATCAGTTGATCTCAGCTGGTTTCAGCCAGGCCAGCTCTGTTCCCTGCGTCTCTCACTCCCCTCCAGGGAGCAATGGGCTAACCTGGGCGTGTCATTCTTACGGTGATGGCAAAAGTGCAGTCAGGGAATGGGAAACACGGAAGCTATCTTGAGGCCTAGGCTCTGAACTGGCTCAGCTTGACTTCCGCATCGCTGGCCAAAGCACGTCCCATGGCTGACCCCATGATCACGGAGCAGGAGAGAAATCGTGCCCCTTTCCAAGGTGGAACAACAGAGTCACGTGGGAAAAGGTGCAGATTCAGGGTGAGGTGAGGAATTGTAGTGATCCAGGACCCCGCAGAGGGGATGGGAAGAACCATAGGAGAAGCTCACCCCCCTACCCCCCGAGACACGGAGCCCTCTCCCCACTCTGGCCGTATCTGCTGCTGCCATGCTGGTTCATCAGGCCTCCGGGGAGCTGAGACATGCAGTGGCTGTGGCTGGCCCCTGCTGCTGCACGTCAGCCCTGGGCCGACTGGACCCTGGGAGTGACCAGTGTGTGGCCTGGAAGGGACTGTGCCCAGCGCCTGCCCAGAGTGGGAACCATGGCCCCAGAGGCAGCGGGGAAGTTAGATTTGTGACTAACAACCAGCTTCCCTGTTTGGTTTTCTCTTGACTGACTTCCTGCTCAATTTTCCTTTATTTATTTTTTTTTATAAGTCGAAATGTCAAACTCTGATCAGATTAACATATTTGATTTTTTATTTAGAGCCACAGAGGCTTTATCAACATATGGATTTCTTGTATTACTTTGAAAACCGCTATATTTAGGCCTGATGTTCTATGGTTACATGCTAGGATCCGTTACATAATTTAAGCACAGGGTGTTTAAAACAAGAAGCCAGGAACAAGGTCTCATTATATTATCTGGATTAAAAATGATTTCTCACTGACGTGGCAAAGTTTAAAAGTTCTAGCCACTGTCAAAGTGTAGGTGGGTGGATCGCCTAGGTTGGATCCGTGACTTCTGATTCAGATAAATGATTTAATTTTCATCCCAGTGCTGCCTCTCCCAAGCTCAGGATTCTTCGTAGAAGACCAAAACAAATCCCAAAATAGGCCTCTGCAATATGTAGGAAATATTTTGACTTTGTATTTGGATAAAGAAGTAAATCATTGTGTTCATTAATGTACTTCTCCTTCTTTCTTTTCGGATTTACTTCCTGGCATAAGAGATCAGTTGCCTTAATGAGAATCTGTCAATTGAGCATAAACCAGAGAGTCTACCCCAAGGCCTTTAGGTGACTAAGTGGTCCTAGGGAAGGGCCACTGTTAAAGATGTGCAGATTGTGACCTGCACAACTCTGGGGACACCAAGCATGGAGAGCCTCTTTTGGAGTTCTCTGTCAGTGGTCGGGGTATTGGGACAAGGCTCTGCCACTTAGCCTCTTCTTTCCCTATCAACCCCCCACCCAAATTTCGCTTCTTGGTCTCCAAATCAAAAGCTTGTCTTCCTCCCCTTCTCCCTTCTTTCTTCCTTCCCTCTTTTCATGTTGACTTGGGCACGTTTATTGAGGGTAGATATGATTGGATCCCTCCTTTTTTTTTTTTTAAGATTTTTTAATTTATTCATTTATTTGAGAGAGTGAGAGAGAGAGAGCACATGAGAGGGGAGAAGGTCAGAGGGAGAAGCAGACCCCCTGCCGAGCAGGGAGCCCGATGCAGGACTCGATCCCGGGACTCCAGGATCATGACCTGAGCCGAAGGCAGTCGCTTAACCAACTGAGCCACCCAGGCGCCCTGGATCCCTCCTTTCTTTCATGGCTCCCCCCCCCCCCACTGATACACACATGCCCTATATGTGACAGAGTCTATAGAATTTGGTGAAGCACAACCACACACCAAATACCCAGAATGTTCTAGAGATAGAAACTAAGCTGTGCAGTACAGGAGAAGCCATGCGGATTCCAAAAGTGCTTTATCATAAAATTGGTTTTTGTTTAACTATTTTTAGGAGATAGTTATGGTCACAACCAGATGTATGATGGTCTCAGCAAGAGCAGGCCATTTTGAGCAGCGAACACACCAAAATAGGGAAAGAGTTGTATTAAAAGGTACAAAACACATTTTTTTTCTGAATTAAAAATTAAACGGGAGACAATCATAGAAGACTGGACACTGCAGAAAACTCCATAGTAAACCAGAGAACTAGCTTTAGAAATACTCCCAAGCAGTGCAAAGTAAGAAAGGGATAGAGGATGGAAAAAAGCAGGATTGGAGGGAAGGAGGGAACTAAAGAAAGGGAACTAAAGAAATAATCAAAGATAATTGTTTAAGAGAAATCCTTTTCTAAGCTAAAAAAAAAAAAGTGCCTGGAAATTGAGAGAATTCACTCTGTTTCAAGCAAAATACATGAGAAGAGATCACTAAATACCCCTTGGTAAAAATTTAAAGGTTATATATAAGGAAAGAATCTCATAAAGAACATCAAAGCAAAACATAAGCAAAGCTTAAAAAACACCACCACCACCAGAACCAATGACCTAAAACGCAAAAAGATAGGGCCTCAGGTAACAGAATGAACAGACAATGGAAAAAATTGTCAGTGCTTTGGGAGTAAATAAATTGGGCACTGGTTGTTTGTTGTACATGGCGACAATAGAAATGTTTTTAAACCTTCAAGAAAATGAAACATAGTTTTACTCAAAGCAAATTGCTTTGAGTAAAAAAAAATTAACTCAAAGTAATACATTACTTTAATACATTACCCGAGAACATGAAGAAAAAATCAAAATTCAGAACTCAAGGAGGACATCTTATCTTAACAAATTGGAATAGCACTGGATCCTAAAACAACTTTCTCTCACACACACACACACACACACACAAACACACACACGATTATACATCCCAACTCCAAGGTCAAATGTTATTTCAAGAAGTGAATGATACTGTTACAGAAATTTGAAAGGATGATGACATCGATTATGCCACAGACAAAATAGCCAAGTCTCAGCAAGAGAGTGGGGAAACGAAGGGCTGAATTCTTCACATTCCATCTTGAGAGTACAATCTTATATTTCATCCTTATCTTTGAAACTTAGGTAGATCTAAGTTTAAAATATTTTAGGGCAATTTCAACTTCACCAAGATAGAATGGTAGAATCTAATCATCATTTCATGATGTGTATGTATATGAAGTCATCATGTTGTACACCTTGAATACATACAGTTTTGTTTTTAATTATACCTCAGTAAAGCTGGGAGAAAAAAGGAATTCTGGGGAGTGGGACCAGAGATTGGGGCAGTGAGGAGATTCATTATAGAACTTCTTATACTTTTTGAATTTGTACCATGACACATTCATCTTCTGATAGTAAAACCTATTTTTAAGGAAAAAAATACAGACAAGTATAGTGTTCCTTTTTAGAAAAAAAATTTGCAGAACTGAAGAGCAAAGTTAGTATGGTCTTTATTGCAAAAGACAAGTAGCAACCGAAGTTAATAGTAATGATACGTGAAAAACTGAAACTACAAAACAAGATGACAGGGAAAATAAGTCCTAGGAGAAGTCTTGACCATCCGTGTAAACTCCCTGATCACCCTTGAAACCGTTAACGACATTTCCACCTGCCCAAGGTTGGCATATGATCACACCTCTTTTTTACTTTCCCATTTAATTTCTTGAGGTCTCATGTGCCATATTACCAGGAATTCCTCTTGAGGAATGAGCAGTATATTCCCCCTGAGACCTCTTCTCTATCCCTTCCCCCTTTGTTGTCCAGGAACCCCAGGAGGGTTACTTTGTCCAAGGAGGATTAGACCACTGTCAAACACCATGGCTGTGGCTCCTTGCTGTCACAAGGCTGGTGTGGGAGACCGTTTTGCCAGGCTGATGGATGCCATTTAGCCAGGCAGAAAGTCAAAGGTTCAGTTTTTCAGTTTTGCTTCTATTTTAAGTTGGGAGAGACATGATCAGGTCTATAAAGCCAAAGGGAAAGGACCAATAGGGGCCAAGAAAGTGAAGACACAGATGACAAACTGGACAATTGATGGATCGATCAGTGGGCAGCTAAGGATGAAGAAGCAGTTAAGGACGGGTCAAGACTTAGGTATGACTTTTGCCATTTCCTCCAATGGATGTTTCAGACTTACTCACTTTTAAGCTCTTAACTTCACCATTTCCCTCCCACTCATGGTAGAAAACCTCATCTCCAGGTTAACAGAGGATGTAGAGGTCCCTCCCGAGATACAGACCTCCCCCATGTCCCTGCATCTACAACTTGCCATTCTTCTTTTCTCATCTCAGTAGAAAAGGTGTCCCCACTGCTGTCCAAAGCTAGCTTCCATGACGGCCTTGTCTCAACAAGAGACCTGGAACCCATCCTTGGCTCCATCCTCTTGCCCCATTCCCTCTGCCCCAGCAGCCCTCACTGGTGTGCTTACCCTCACGTTGCTTTCTGAGTGTTCTAACTTCCAACTCTCTGTTCGTATTGCTCTCTTGCTCAATTCTCAGGAGACTCCCTTCACTTGCAGAAGAAAACCCAGATGCCCTAACATAGCTCCTCATGTGCCTTTCACGATTGGACCCCACCTGCCAACTCTCTAACTTATCTCTTGTTTCACTTCCCTACGTTCTAGTTATCCTAAGAATCCTGGCCATCCGGGTTCAAATTTTGGTTTCACCACTTACGAGCTGTGTGCCCTTGGGCAATTTGCTAAAGCTCTCTGGGTCTTAGTTCCTCATCTGTAAAATGAGGATAATCAGGGGCATCTGGGTGGCTCATCAATTAAGCATCTGCCTTCGGCTCAGGTCATGATCTCAGGGTCCTGGGATGGAGCCCCAAGTAGGGCTCCCTGAATCTGCTTCTTCCTCTCTCTCTGCCCCTCCCCCCCACTTTTGCTCTCTCAAATGAATAAATAAATAAATCATCTTTAAAAAAATGGGGATAATCAAAGTTCCTGCTTAAAGGGCTGCTGTGGGAGAGATGAGTTCCTGCTTATGAAGTAGTTGGATTAATGAACACCTTCATGCATGAACATGCATATAAAGTTAACCACCTTACCCAATCTGACAACACAGTTCAGTAGAACCATCTGAACACTAGCACTAAGCCCTTGGTAAATGTGAGCTCCTGTTATTGATAGTTTGTACAGCTCCTCAGATGTACCATCCTCTTGTTCTCCTTGAATCTTTAAGGATACCGTTCTTTCTCCTATTCCTCCAACCTCCTTCCCCTCCTTGCCCTACCTCTCCGACTGGTAAATTGTCATTCATCTTCAGGCTCTGCTCCATTACCACCTCTGTTATGAAGCCTTCCTGATTTCCCCCTACATGTATATACATGACAGACTGGATGTGGGGGTACTCTCTCTAAGCTTCTAGACATATCTTTATTGCAGCCCCCCCCTTTTTTTTCTTACTTTGTTAACTTGGTTTTCCTTTTGGTTGGTGGCGAACTCTTGGGTGCAGTCATTGAGGGCTGGGGATCGAATCTAGTCCATTCCTCTCTTATTCTCTATCAGTTGATGTTGCCCAGCCTGGAGTAAGTACTCAATTAGTACTTATTAATCGAGTGAATGAATGAATCCATAGATAAGGACATGTTCACACAGAACACAATAGAAGATAGACAATTTCTTAGCAAATAAGAGATGGTCAAGTTTATTAGTAATCAAATCATTGTTAATTAAACTGAGACATCATTTTTACCTGTGAGATTAGGGAACACTTTTAAAAATGATAATATCTATTCTCGTGGACTCTCTCTCATTGCTGGTAGGAGGATAAAAGCAACTTAACGCCGTGCATCAAGATTTTTAAAAATGTTTTTTTTTTTTGCCTACCTGATTGAACTTCTGGGACACTATCCAAAGGAAATTATTTTATATTATTTACATATTTATTTATATTTTTAAACAAAAAAATTTATTTTAGAGGTCAACTAAAAAATGTATGAGGAGGATACATAGTTTTTCAAAATTATTTTGTGTGTAAGCAAGCACCCCCCCAAAAAAAGATCACTGCTTCTGTCTTTCAGTATTGCTCTGGTGCCCATTCCGTACCCTATACCACAAGTCAGCCAGTCTCTTCCTTCCTCTGTGGTCAAAGGAAATCATTTTAAATACGGATAAATGTTTACACATGAAGATGTTCATTATGACATTACTTGTATAAAAATTTGAGAAAAGCCCCCAAAATATCCAATAAAAGGATGGTTTAGCATTTTTGTTTCAGAAGAATATGTGCTAACAGGAAATGTGTTAGTTAAATGAAAAAAAGCAGGCCATAAAATATGTTCACAGATATTAAGAAAACGAAAAGGCAATTAAATACCCATGCATAGAAAAGAGACTGCAGTATACCAAAATGTTTAATTACTTGGTGGTTATGTTTGGGCAATGGGAATGTGTATGGCTTTTTTTCTTGCTTTTATTATTAACCAAATTCTCTATATTTAGACATGTGTTCCTTTTATAATGGAGTACAGCCAATAATTCTATATTTTAGGGTGTGTGTTCAGGAAGAATTAGGACTGATTATATTTTATTTGATATGTCTTTGATATTAGTAAGTCTTGAATTACTAAATTGATTATAAACACCTGGAGGGCACAGACCTAGTCTTGTTGAGCCCATTGTTTGTTTGATCAGTAAATACCTGTGAGCTTATATGGGGCGGCCTTCCAAGTAAGGTCCTTGCCCCCCCACCCCCCACCCCATTGTCCCAGGGCCCAGGATGGCCTCTAAAACATCTGGCAATCAGTGAGAAAGAGTTAAAAACAACAAGCCAAACAAGTGAGGTTGGCTTGAAGACAAACGTAGGATGCGTGTTAGCCAGAAGGAAGGTCCTAGAAAATGAGTAGCTTTGCTTATAAATGAAATGAATATTCATGCCTTTCTGCCCACATTGCAAGTTAATCAACATCATCCACACTTTTCATTTGCCTCTACCAAAAAATCTTGACATACTTTAAAAAACAAAAAAAACCCCAAAAAACACTGTTGTCCTAGCCTCTTTAAATGTTAATTGAATGGTATTGTACCAACTTGTAGAAGAATGATAGAGGAGTGGCTTTTAAGGGTTTCTCAAATTGCACCTCTATGAGGAATACTGTTAATAATACACAGCAATTGCTTTTAACTGCATGAGAATATCTCATTTTTTGTTTGGCTACACTTAAACAGCCCCAGAATCAAGTGCACCTAGACATACTGGATTTCAAACTAAATAAATCAAAATTACCATGTACATTCCACTACATGTCAAAACAGGAAAAGCCATAGTATTTGATGTGAAATGAGGATTAGAACAGCAATACAGAGAAAACTAGAAGCCTGCTTACAGTTAGAATAAGAAAACAGGGTCAGTGATTTTCAATGCAGATGTACTTCTCTTGGAGAAAACATATCAAAAAATCAATTTACAACGCAGATGAATTTGGCAGTAATTATGATACTGTCAAAAGATTCTTTAGTTTCCAGAGGACTTACTTCAGAGTCCACTGTGCTTGCTTGTCATTAAGAACTTGACAGGAATCAGAGGAATTTAAACCTAAGGTGTTAGATGCCATTGCCAATTTAAAAAATGACTAAAAGGAGGATAGAGCGCCTTTATATTAACAGAGAATAAAAGGGGGAAGCTAATTTGATTTCTAAGAATTAAGCATTTGTGCAGCTTCTCAAATATATACATTATCTAAAGAAAGGCACACCTGGAGCTTATTTACTTTATCACTTCAGACTTAATCCTGAATATGACTAATTAAAGCATACCATGTTCCTTTTATATTCTGCAGATAAATTCTGACTTTATTTTTTTTTAAAAGATTTTATTTATTTATTTGACAGAGAGAGACACACAGAGAGAGGGAACACAAACAGGGGGAGTGGGAGAGGGTGAAGCAGGCTTCCCGCCGAGCAGGGAGCCCGATGCGGGATTCCATCCCAGGACCCTGGGATCCTGACCTGAGCCAAAGGCAGACGCTTAACAACTGAGCCACCCAGGCGCCCCAAATTCTGTGACTTTAGTCATCAGAAACATTTCACATTTTTCTAAGATAAACTTGCTTAAGAGAAGTAACTCAGTTTAATACAGCTTGAAACTATCTCCATTGTGGGATGATGAGAGTAATACAAACTGTTACCATTTATTGGGCATTCATGGTTCCAGGCACTAATGCTAAATGTTTTTTATACCTTGTTAACTTACCCCTCAGTTTTCATTTATTCATCCAACTACTTATTATAGAGCGCTTACTATGTTCCAGGGGCTATTTAAAGTGTTGGGGATTCAGCAGTGAACAAAATAGCCCTGTCCTCTGTGGAGCTTAGGTTCTAGTTGGGGGACAAAGACAATATACAGAATAAGAAAGTAAATGGTATACCAGGTTGGCGTATGATGAATGCTGCTGAGGAAAAGAAAGCGGAGAAGGGGTTAGGGAATGCCAGACTTGTGGAGGGAGGGGTCACATTTTTTTAAAAAAATGGTCAGAGAAGTCCTCACGGAGAAAATGACACCCAAGCAGATGTGAAGATGCCCTACAGGAGGTGAAGGACCAAACTGTGTAACTGTCTTGGGGAAGAACCTTCTAGGTAGAGGGAGCAGCAAGTGTGGAGATCCTAAAGCTGGAATGTACCTGGCTTGTTTGAGGAAAAGCACGAGTGCAGTATGGCAGGTACAGAGGGAAAGAGGGGATGAGGCCCAAGAGATCGAAAGGGGGACATCCCGTCAGACATCACATCATGAGACTTTTGGGTTCTACTTCAGGAGAGATGACAAGCACTCAGAGGGTTTGAAAGAGAGGCATGACATGACCAACAAAACAAATGGTCTTGTCCAGTTTCACAGGTAAGGAACAGAGCTTTGGAGAAGTTAAGTAATTTACCAAAGTTCCTATTTGTTAGTGAATTAGTGGGGCTGGCATTTTAATCCGGGTCTATGTAATTCAAAAGCTCACTAAACCACATCGCCTCCCAATTGCAAAGAGGTTTACAACCCAGCCTGGAGTAGGTGATTTTCTTAGTCTGGGCTTGACCTCGTGTTTCCCTTTTCTTTGGAGTTCTTTGGCTTCTCTGGCAAGGCCACCATGTCACACAACTCCAAGGGACACCATTCATACCATAAGTCCATAACTATACTCCCTGGAGTACTGTCCATCTGGGCAGTGTCCAGACGAAGTGGCCATATATCATGACCTTGTTCTTCAGTGAGAACATAAATAGCCTGGTAGCAAAATCCGTTTGCTCAGACATTTGTCCTGGCCCCACTTTGATGCATCTTACCATCTCTCCTTCCTCTGACACATACTCTACGAGCTGTCTCTACCACCCTCTACTCACTGTCTGGCAACACACTGGTCCAACAGTATGAGTATGGTAGGCTGGGATATCAGTGATGGAAAGGCAGGGTTTTCTGCTCTGCATGGGCAGCTTAGGCCCCCAATTTATAGAAAACTTGAGGGAGTGTAGGATGTGAGCAGGTATGCCTGGCTTCTGATTAGTAAATTGTCATCAGAATTGCTACTTGGTTTAACTTAGGCTCAACCAGATTTTCTTGTAAGCCTTAGAGCCCAAAGCTTCAATTCTTGAGCCCTTGTTTACGTTGAAGCTAATTTTTTTTAGTTGTTAGGAAAGTTCTTGCTTAGACTTTACCGATTCAATGTGTAAGAAAGTACCCTGAGATTCAGAGCTTTAAAATGAAATTTTTATTCATTGTTACTTGAGTGGGTGACTTTAATGGAATTATATCTTGTAAAACTGCTTAGCATTTCATGTTTCAGAATTCTGCCTGGTTACTTCAATACCCTAGAGCAGTTTGGCGCTCTCTCTCTCTTTCTTTCTTTTCTTTTCTTTTTTTTTTTTGACTCTTAACGACTTTAATTACAAAAACTGAGAGAAAATCATGGCAGCATCCCTTAAAAGATTGACTAAATAATACTGTGATGATCCATATAAAATATTATTGCCAGGAACATAGTACAATGTTGAGTAAAGGCAAAGATGATTGCCATTTTGAGTTTTTACAATTAGCGCTAGTAATCACAGAACACCAGATCAATACCATGAAAGTTCCTTTTTAAAATGAATTTTCATTTCCCTTAAATGAAGGGGTGGGAAGCACCAAGAGCAGACTTTGCTCTCAGATCATATTTCAGCTTCACTCTGAAGGTTTAAGTGAGGAAGGGCTATGGTGATGGAAGTTGGATCTTTGTTTTCGTGGCAGCTGCTAGCAAAACAGAATATGCAGACAACCGTTTGGTGGGTCCTCAGTAGGTTAAATATAGAATTCCTAAGTGACCCAGCAGTTTTACTCCTGGGTAGATATACCCCCAAAATCGAAAACAGGCATTCAAACTAAAACTTGGACATGAATGTTCACAGTAGCTCTAGTCACAAGAGCACAAAGGTGGAAACAACCCAAATGTGCATCGATGCATGAATGGATACACAAAATGTGGTACATTCATACAATGGTGTATTATTCAGCCCCAAAAAGGAATGAAGTACTGATACATGCTACAACAGGGATGTGAACATGAAAACATTAGGCCAAGCAGGAAAAGCCAGACACGAAAGACAATACTCCATGATTCCATTTCTACGAAATATCCAGAACTGGCCAGTCCGCAGAGATGGAAAACAGATTAGTTGTTGCCAGGTGGGGAGAGGGCAGGGAGGAAGGAAGAAAGCAGAGTGACTAGCTTCTTCAAGGTGATGAAAATGTTCTGGAAGAGACAGACGTGGTGGTTGCCCAACGTTGTGAATGTGCTAAATGCCACCAGTGGTGCATTGTATGTTCTGGGTGTTTTACCACAATCCAAAAAAAGGCAGGGTGAGAAGACCCTCATTCTTGGTGAAGCCCATTCAAGTTTGACTGGGTGGGTTGAATCCTAAAGAAGGGGCATGTGGCAAAGGCAGGGCAAAGTAATGGCGGCCACTTGAGCTCTGCAGGACAAGTCTTGCCCTTCCTGGTTGGGATCCCCAGTCCTGGGACCCTGCCTCAGGTGGGGACAATAGGCACATCGGCCACACCAGCATCCGCTCCGGGGCCCCTGGCATCCAGCATTACCAGGGGCAGTTGTAAGTCTGGGGCAGCTTGTTTGAAACCCTCATGTAAAGACTTTGGAACCGGTGGGATACTGAGTTGTTTAAAACCCAAGCCTGCAGAGAGCCAGCCGATAGAAATTTTAATTGCAGTGAGGCCAGGACAATTTCAGGTTATCCAATGAAAAGGAAAATAAACTTTTATGACCTGGGGGTGCTAGAATAAGTTTAGTTAAAGGTACATGGAAAGTTTCTAGTTATTGCTGCACACGTTCTTTTCCCTTGTCCTTGGGAGTGTGCCACTTGTCTTTCTTTTCACACTGTTTCTACCCTCAAAAGGAAAAAACTTCCAAATGGGTTTTTTTTTATGATGATGAAAGTAATATTTGTTTATTACAAAAGTTCAGAAAAAGCAGAAACTCTCTTATATATACATGTGTGTCTATGTAAAGAAATCTCAGCTATCGGGGATGATGTTGTAGATGTTTTGGCGTATATCCTTCGTCTTTTTTCTAAAGTTTGTATTTAAATTCCAGTTAGTTGGGTGCCTGGGTGGCTCAGTCGGTTAAGCGGCTGCCTTCGGCTCAGGTCATGATCCCAGGGTCCTGGCATCGAGTGTCGCATCGGGCTCCCTGAGCTCATTGGGGAGCTTGCTTCTCCCTCTCCCTCTGCCCCTCCCACCTGCTCTCTCTTGCTTGCTCGCTCTTGCTCTCTCTCAAGTAAATAAATCTTTTTAAAAATTCCAGTTAGTTGGGGCGCCTGGGTGGCTCAGTCGGTTAAGCGTCTGCCTTCGGCTCGGGTCATGATCTCAGGGTCCTGGGATTGAGCCCCACATCGGGCTCCCTGCTCTGCGGGAGGCCTGCTTCTCCCTCTCCCACTCCCCCTGCTTGTGTTCCCTCTCTGGCTGTGTCTCTCTGTCAAATAAATAAATAAAATCTTTAAAAAAAAAAAATTCCAGTTAGTTAACATACAGTATCATATTAGTTTCAGGTGTACAATAGCGTGATTCAACACTTCTGTACATCACCCACTGCTCATCACGACAAGTGCCCTCCTTAATCCCCATCCCCGGTTTCACCCATGAATATATAGGTACTAGTATTTTCAGTTTCACTGGGATCATACATTTATCCATATAGCATGGGCATCTTTCATACCAGTAAATACCAATCAATAACCTTTTCATGGTTGCATAGTGTTCCATTTTATGCACATGTCATGACTGATTATTCCATGACCAGTGTTCTAAATGAGCCTGGGGCTTTCCTTGAAGTGGTTCCTCTGTGGTCTCGTAGTCCTATCTCATGGTTGGTGACTCAGGGTTTCTGAAATGATTTTCTCTTCCTTGTTTCTGCTGATCAGTGATATAGTCCTCAAAGCAGAGGTCATGGACAGTAAAGGGAGTAGAGGTCTATAAACAGTCAGCTCTTTTAAAACCCACAGTCTTTAGGCAACTTTCCCTCACTGAGCCCCACTCCATCCACTCATTCTGTCTTCTGTGTCCTAACAGAAGAGAGGACAGAAGAGTAGGCAAGGCCATGGGCTTTGGAGCCAGACTACAGGGGTTCTTAGTCTGGCTTTCAGCATGTTGGGTGTATTCAGTGCCTCCGTTTCTCATCTATAAAATGGGAATAATAATAGTTCCTATCAGGGCACCTGGGTGGCTCAGTCGGTTAAGCGTCTGCCTTCTGCTCAGGTCATGATCCCAGGGTCCTGGGATCAAGCCCCGCGTCGGGCTCCCTGCTCATCAGGGAGTCCGCTTCTCCCTCTGCTGTTCCCCCTGCTTGCGCTCTCTCTCAAATAAATAAAATCTTTAAAAAAAGTAATAGTCCTTATCCTCTAGGCCAGATGAGATGAACCAGGCCAGAAGTCCCTGGCAGCACAGGACCTGGCACCGAGCTTGTACTCCATGAATGGCAAGGGTTATTATTATTACTCAATTCATTCAAGCAGCCCTCCCAGTTTATGGCATTGAGAGCTCATCTGTGTGTGCTGGGATGGCTGTAATAGTTTATAGACTCTGAAAAGCTCAGGTGCCAAAGTGACTATGCAGTGTTTTCCACACAGTGAGTCCCCAGCTAATATAGTTGATTGATTGTCTGACCCAAACCGACCTGATGCAATTGTGGGGTCCTCTTGGTTGAATTTGGTCTTCATTTTCCAATTAAAAAATAAATAAATAAATAAAGGCAAAACAAAACAAAAAACCCAGAAACCCTGAGAAGTGGATATAGGTGAAATGCAATTTCTTCAGGTGGGTCAACATCATAGCTGTGGGCTTTCCTACACTCTAAGGAAATTCTTGACTAGGAAAGCTCAGAGATCTTCGATGATGGTGATAATGACAAGAAATACATAAAAGAACTAAAACCCATTATTCCAAAATATCAGTGTGTAGCCAAAGAGCAAATAAAATCTTGTCTTCCATCACTTAGTTGGGATTCTTGGGAACTGAATTTTTCTCAGTAAGTAGATTTTCTAGATGGTGGAAGCTTATTCATGTAACCCCTGTAGCAGTTGGCATTTTAACTATTTTGCTGTACTTCTTTCTTACACATGCTGCATGGTTTATCACTTTGATGTAGAGAATACATTGAAAACAATCCTGCCAATTTGTTAGGCTTTGAGGCCTCTTCATTAATACGTCATTGCTGTCCTTTGTTTTTCTAGCTCTGCCACATAATTTTAATGCTATTTGCCTTCGAAAGACTCAGACACTGTTCCTCTACAAAGCTTTTCACTTTTTCCTCTCTTCTCTCACTTTTTTCTCACCGGCAGGGTATGTCAGTCTTAGTTTTTACTGCAGCAATGTTCCTAATTGCTTTCTCCAACTCAAAAAGGCTTTTTGAACGTGCTGATTTATAAATTTTATACCCTGGGAAGCCAGAACCCCAAGTCTGTTACTATTCTGTGTAAAGTAAGATTAATAGGCATTGAATGAAATCATGTATTTGGTGACAGGTTTTTTTTTTTTTTTTGACCATTCAAGGACTTTGAAAGATTTACTTTCTGGTTGCAGGCTGTTACCTGGTAGAAGTTTGACTCTGGGCAAGATGCCATTTTATTTAGAAACTATAGTGCTTAATGGTTTTCCCTTCTAGCCCTGGTGTCTTCCTGCTGCTCATAAGTGAAGTAGCAATTAAATTGAAAAATAGTCACCTGTCCTCTGTGCAGTTGATAAAAGTTTTATAAAATGGAATTTGGATTTTTTAAAAGATTTTATTTATTCATTTGAGACAGAGAGATACAGAGAGAGAGACAGAGCATGAGCAGGGGGAGAGGCAGAGGGAGATGGCAAAGTAGACTCCCTGCTGAGCCGGGAACCTGACACAGGGTTTGATCCCAGGACCTGGAGATCAAGACCGGAGCTGAAGGCAGATGCTTAACCATCTGAGCCACCCAAGCACCCCGGAATTTAGATATTTTTAATAGAAAGAGAGTAAAATATTCTTAGATGTAATTTCACGAGTAATTTCTCATTTTCTTTACAGAGACATAATAATGAGTCTAACTGTTGGGAAACTCACAGACCATGAAGTTATAACCCTTGCACGTCACTACCAGGTGCCCGAGGACACGAGTCCTGATATGAATGTCCTAATTGCACAGGCCCATGAACAGCTCAAGAAGAACACTTTTGAGAATTTTGAAAGGCTCACTGCTACTTGTGTATACCAAGATCGAGAAAAGTAAGCTTTTATTTTATCGATTTTAGTAAATCATTTAAGTTTCTGCGGCCCTAAGTAATGAAGGAGTTTATACTTTATCCAACAGGGCAAAAAGAACATTGAGATGTCCCATCATACTTCACTATATAGCAAATGTACTTTAAATCATTTTTGGAAAGTATTTGGGTACCAATATTTCGTAGCGATGGTGAGCTTTGTTTGTTGATGGAATAGGGAAGGTCCTTGTATCTTCAAAAAAAATAAGGATGCCTCTTTCCCTTTCCTTTTAATTGGCTTCTAGAGGCTTTCAACCGAAACATAGTAAATCCAGATGTTAGAAGGTTTAATTCTGATATGTCTTCTTACATTATTTTAGTGATAACTGGGATTTATAAATGTGTCTTTTCTAATACAGAAAACAGGAAATTTACAAGTAAACTTTCTATAGAATTTCTTTGAAATTATTTCTTCTTGAAAATAATGAAGCTCAGCATAATCAATTTCTAGTACATATGCCATGTTTCTATTGCACTTTATTAAGTCTTTTGTATAAATTGGAGCCCCATCTTAATACGTTTTGGTGTTCATCTTACCCACAGACCTGATATTGTAGGGGGGAAATATTCACCAGGAGTTAGAAAATCTTAGTCCTAACTCTAGCCTCTAATTTTGTTACTACGTATCACTGACATTTCTTTGCCCCATGACCCCTCCCATCATCCCCAGGCCTGAAGTTTGTACCCAGGTGGCCGGCTGCATACCCTAAATACCTTTAAAGGTCCTACAGTTTATCTTAATGAGGAACATGATTTTTTTTTCCTAATCCATAATACATTGTTGTTGAGTTTTTGTAAAGATGATATTTTTCCTTGAACCTTTAAGCTTTCCTGAGCCTCCAGAGGCCATATGGCCTGAGCTTTGCATGACCCTGGCCCTGCCTTCCACCCTGGTGGTACCCCTTGCCCAGGGTGAGAAGTGTGACCCTCCTTCACTAAAGGAATACCTCCTGGGAATGATGGGGCTGCTTGATCAGACAGCTCTGAGGTTCTTCCAGATCTGACAAGCTTTAATTCTAGACATAAACATTCTCTCATCATCTTATAAACTCACTGTGAATAAAGCAGCTCACTTTCCTTCCTATTGGTTCTGATTTTGCCTGGTGCCTGGAAGAACACTGGCTGAATGAGAACACTGGACGAGCATTTCTGTGTCCCTGGCAGGCTGGGGAAAATGGCTGTTGAGCCGCTCTGGAGAAAGCATCTGACAAAATTGAGGTGAATGTTAAAGCCCCAGCTGGGGCTTCAAGGCTACAAGGTTTGGGTCCAAAGAAAAGACTAGAAAAACACCCTCGAGTCATACAATACTTGTGTTGGAGGCTCTAGATGCCTGTCAAATTAAGAGATGTTTTCAAATATCAGAACCAGTTTTGACTAGTGGTCAAGAATGCAGATCGATTACTTGGAGCAATACTCGTGGCTGAGCCGTAATATATTGTACTGTCACCAACCAAGAGTCTGAATCTTGATGGAAAGGCCTTTGGAAGGACAGAATCTGGTAACTTCTGAAATGGAAAGAGTTGGTGAAATGCAATATGACTGTTTTTCCTTACTGTGAATTCCAATACCGATTTTCATACTCATTTCCATGTGCAGATTTTTAGGACGCATCTGTATTTTCTGTCCTATAGCATGTAATTGTTACTCGAGAGACATAAAATATATAAAGACCTGTTTGCTTTGTTTTAATGCAGAAAAAAAGTATTACCCAGCAAAGACATCAGAAGGCTGTGCAAGTCCTCCAGGTTACCTTTGACCGATGATCTTCTGGGATCCATACTGTCTGGGTAAGCAAGAGCTCCACCCTTCATGGGGTTTTTCCTTCATATTTTTGTTTGGGGGTACTATTCCTGGTTGTGCATCAACCTTTAATTATTCTTGATTTACCCTTGACTGCTTCGATTATATTATTGATGACACACCTCCATTTAAGTGTTACAAAAGGAAAAGTTGGGCATGACTTTGAATGTTAGCCTATTATGAATTGCTATTTTATCGTTTTAATGTTAAGACACACACACATAGGTATACACAGGTTCCTGGGACAAAACGAAGATGTCTTAACTTCACTGGTTATGAGGGTATTAGATCTAAAATTCAGGGCAGATTTTTCAAAGCAGTAGTTCCTGCTGGCTAAAGACATGCAGGAAGAGGGCCTAGTGTTATTAGCACAGGGCTCTGTCCTACTCGAGCACCAGACGTCAAGTGTGAAGATTATGATGTTGCAAAACGAAAGCACAGTGAACTGCTTTCTAAAACACCTGGCTCTCCTGTTGAACGTTTACTTTTGACTTCCTGACACCACCCTCGTAGTTACGCAGACTCTGGTCATCTTTTAAGTGTCCTATGGCATTATCCCCAGCCCCACCTCTGACTCACTTATCTTGGTAATTCTGACATTTTGGACTGTGTTCTAGACATTGTCGTCATTGCTCTGAAGACCTCACCTCACTTGCTTTGTGTGAACAACTTCGTGAGTTACAACTATTAGCCTCTTACCTTATCTGAGGATGCTGAGGTTTAGAGAGATGAGGTGTTTTGCCCAAAGTCACACAGTCTTCTAAGAAGAGCTGTGACTTAGTCCCTGAACCTTTCAAATGTACATCCCCTCCTTCTAACCATTTTTGAATTACTGTCTACAAATAGCCAGTAGATAAGAATGTCTTGACAATCCTACCTCCTTCCTATTCCTGGCCATCCCCACTATCTTCCCACTTTCCTCTCCATTCCCACTATCTTCACTCTAGTTATGACCCACATTTCTTCTTGACTATTACAGGGCCTCCATGTTGGTCTTTCTTCCACCAGTCTCTAACTGTTTAAATCCGTCTTTACATACAGCAGGTTAATACCCTCCAAAAACAAAAATGTCGTAGTGCTGCTCTTCCACTCACAAACTTTCTGTAAATCTCTTTGCTCCTTAAGGGAAGACCAAAATCATGAGTTTTGAACACCATCTCCCCCTTCTCCATTGGGAGGCTTAGGGTTGTCAGTTGGAGCAATTATTCTCAAGCAGGGGCTGGAGTGGGGCATCCTCATCTGAGACCAAAGGAACAGATAAAACTAAATGCCATGCAGGAGAACTAGGGTCTTGAAGCATCAGAAGGGGACTCAGGAGGGCCAGATGTGTGCATCGGATTGACCTCAGGTTATTTTCTGGACTATCAGCTCAACTTGCTTTTATTTACTGGCATCAGTGTGAAGGATAAGTAGGTCATCCTGGTGTAAAGGACTTGAGATGAAATAGGCCTAGGACTCCGGTTTCTTCAGTCGTCACATTCCCAAAGCCACATGGGCTATTTATTTATTTATTTAGCAAGCATGAGCAGGGGGAGGGGCAGAGGGAGAGGGAGAGAGAGAATCTTAAGCAGGCTTCAGGCCCAGCGCAGAGCCTGATGCAGGGCTCAATCTCACGACCTTGAGATTATGACATGAGCTGAAATCAAGTCAGATGCTTAACCGACTGAGCCACCCAGATGCTCCTCCACATGAGCTATTTAGCATTTCACATGTATACCTCCTGCTTCCCACTTTTTTTTTTGCCTTTTCTCTTGCTGTTTCTTCAGTAGAAAATAGTTTCCAGTTTTCTTCACCTGCTGAAAGCTTGCTTTTCTTCTAAGACCCATTTCAGGTAGCACCCTATCCATGAAGCCCTCTTAGATTTGCTTGGCTGGCAGGGATTATCTCCTCCAAAGGGTTCTCACAACCCTGTGTTTCTCTTTTTGTCTCTTACCTTGTAATGAAGATTCGTGACTTGATATTTGATCCATTCAGATGTAGAGACCTGCTTTCAACCTGTTTGATTTACCACCTATAAACAACCAGTGGGTTGTCAAATCTTCTCAGTTTCACCCCTGACTTGTCTCTTATATTCTTTGAATCCACTTGCAAGCTGTGTGATTTTGTGCAAGATTTTTTTTTAAAAGATTTATTTGAGAGCGAGAGAGAGAGAGCATGCACACAAGCAGGAGGGGCAGAGGGAGAGGAAGAGAAAATCTCAGGCAGGCTCCCTGCTGAACACAGAGCCTGATGCAGGGCTCGATCCCATGACCCTGAGATCATGACCTGAGCTGAAACCAAGAGTCAGATGCTTAACTGACTCAGCCACCCAGGTGCCCCTTGTGCAAGATTTTTGACCTGCCCAAACCTCAGACTCCTCACCTCTGAAATGACATAATACCTACTTCCTGGCAGTTCTGAGGGTGACTTGAGATAACATATATAAAGTACTCAGTGCAGCACCTGGTACTAAGTGGTGATTGGGGCCTAGGAGAGAAGTTGAAGTCAGGGACGATAGACCACACACTCTGACTTAGAAATGAACTGGAAGAAACTTGTGTCCTATGTAGAGGAAGCCTTGATTTCAAACAGTTGGATCTGAAAGCGTTTCACACATTAAGCTGTCTCCAGTCAGGAAGCTGCGGATATTTATTAGATTACCTCTTACTGCCCCAGAGATGTGTTGTCCTGGAAAGTCCAGGGATGTGGGAGCCTGGCCTCTGGAGGACCTAGATGTTTCTTCTCTAACACCGAGGCCACCAAGTCATCATCCTCTCCTTTTCTCAGCAGACTGTTTTGTCTTCGCCTTTACGATTTGACATGAAAGGCAGAAAGACTGTTCTGCGACTCACTTCGAAGACATCCCAGGCTCCGCGCGCATCCGCCTCCAAGCCCAGCTTAGCTTTGTGGAGGTCATCCCTCTGAGTTGCTAAGCAGACTATGTTCAGTCTAACTCTGCCTCTAATTGTGCAGTGACCCTGCTCCTCACTGAGGGCAAACTTCAGACTAGTCAGATTAGAAAATGTCTCATTCCCAGTCCCCTCTCCCTCCAATCTGCCCTGCCACGATTTGGGTCACATGCTTGGTGTTTTGCATCATCTCCACAGATTCCTTTCAAAGACGGCCCTAATTCCTAATGGACCCATCAGCCTGCAGCTTACATTTATGTTCTGCATTCTTATTGTTCCCCACAGACTCCACAGGGCTTTCCAGAGCCTTGACCAGACTCTCTTTCTGCACAGCCCTCCTGTGGCATGTTAAGCCAGACCCCCTCTGACGTCTGCCATCTCCTGTGAGGCAGGCCCGGAGTCCGTTGTCTCGGGTCTGTGCACGCTCTGCCCAGGGCCAGGGTTACCTGCCACGGGATGCAATGGGACAGCTGTGGAGCAGCCGGATAGCCCCGCTGTGTGAATTGAAATCGGGAGACGGGAAACAATATGGCTAAAGAGTGGGCCGGTTCCTTTCACGCCGTGATTGTTACCCACATGTTTTTCCTAGCCCCTCATTTCACTCTGAAGCGTTCCCTCTACTGCATTCCCATTTTTCTTGTGATTCAGTTAGGGCTTTTCCTTATTAGCACAACTCAAGCTGGGAGCAGGCCTTCAAAACCTTTTCACATCCGGTCACCTGAGCCCCCCACCAGTTTGCGCTGTGGTAGCTGGTATGAACTCACCATACTTACCAGTCCAATTCATTTCGCTAATGCATAGAGCATCAGACTTAAATGTTCTAAGTAGTCGTAGTCACGGGTAATACATTAAAGGTCGGACTGACACTCCATATTGACATAGTGCCAAGGGCCCTAGGATATTTTGTAAATCCTTGAACATATTAAAAGGTACATTCTAGTTGAGGGTAGGCATGATTCCTTGCTTTATAAGTGCAGACGCTGAGGTGTTAAAAGGCTCTGTCACTGAGGGAGCATGCTGCAGGCCAAGATGGTTCTCTAACGGAATGAGAACTTCCTACATTGTCCTTATCTGGGCTCCTGGGAATCGGGGCTGTGTCTCGATCTTTGCAGCCCCAGAGACTTGTCCTGTGCTAGTACCCTGGGGGGCAGGGGAGCGAGGAGAAAAACACGGGCTGGACATCCACCAGACCTGCCTCCGAGCTCTGTCAACCCTACTGCCTCCCACCCATGTGATCCTTGTAAATGGACTCAAACCCTCCGAGCCCTCACTTTGGATTTTTAATGTTTGTTTCCTCCGTATCAATAAGCAAGAAATTCTGCTTCTCAAACCATTAGGAAGTGGAGAGTATTCTGAGGTCATTCCATTCCGTGTTCCGCGTGGGACTGGGGAGTAAAGAGGTAGCCTCCTCCCCGAATTGTGGCCTTATGAATCAACACTTGGAACAACTGGAAATCCAAGCACAACTCTTTCCCCAGCAGCTCTGCCCCAAGCTGGCCTTTTACAGCTGGCTTTGGGCTCCATGGAATGCCTTAGAACTGGCCTCCCGAGAGAGCTGGTGCCTCCTCCAGAAATATCAGTTAAAATGGAAAAAGTTTACAGGGCTTTCAAATCATCTCATTACACTCTCCCCAGCCTTGCCCCCTGCCCCCCTCCTCCCAGAGGCATGGTTTGGACTCCGGTGATTTCACCCAACAATACCTGGCAGTGGGGCCGAGGGATAAAGGTTAGGCCATGTGGCTGCTACTGTTGTGGTGTTTGGTGCCCTGGGAAGTCTGCAGAGAGAAGCCCCACCTCCCAGATGCTTCCTATGTTTTCAAACATAAGGTGATTTGTAGTTTTTAAGAAATTAAAAAAAAAAAAATTCCAAACCCATGTGGACCAACAGAGCATCGACCCTGGGTACGATCTGGGTTTGGCTGCTGTGACCTACCTCATCAAGAAGATGTGTGCTGGAATGAGAATTGGAATTTAGAGGCCCGGCTGTCCAGAGATAACCAGAGCTACTCATTCACAACTTGAGCCTTGCCACCTGGTCAGCTCTGAGTTTTTATGACCAACTGATGCAGTGGCACAGAGCTCTACTTTTTTTTCTCAACTGTCCAGTCTTTAAGAATCTGACCAGGTGTTCAAGTGTGCGCCCCTGGGTTTGCTGGGTAATGCACTGAAACCAAACCCAACCGTGTGAGTCAAAAATGTGTCATCGCAGGGGCGCCTGGGTGGCTCAGTCGGTTAAGCATCTGACTCTTTGATTTCCGCTCAGGCCAGGATCTCAGGATCGTGAGATGGAGCCCCAAGTCAGGCTTCATGCTGGGCGGGGAGACTGCTTAAAATTCTCTCTCTCCCTCTGCCCCTTCCCCCACTCCCGCCTCTCTCTCTCTCTCTCTCAAAAAAAAAAAAAAAATGTGTCTTCACTGCACTCCCTCCCTTCCAGCCCTGGTCACACAGCCCAGCCCATTCCCCTACGTTACGAGACAGCCTTTGCAGCAGAGGGGGAAGCCACCTGACTCTTCAACCAAATACAGCTGCCGTCACACCGTTTACCCCCACAGATGGGGCAAGTAAAGCAGATCAGCTTTATTCCCTGTGGCAAGGAGATAGATGGCTTCTGTAGTTTTCGAGCCATTCATCATTTTGGGGAGGGGGAGCCCAAGTACCCGTCAAATGACACATTTGCCTCATTTCTAAGAACTCACACCTAGCAAGGCATTGAGAAGCTTGCTTGGGGGTCGTGATTTTCTAAAGAGGAACCAGAAACATTACTTTCTCTCCCTCTTCCTCCACAAACATGTCCCTTACTTTGTGTAGGGAAGGAAATGGTGGCTTGCCCAAGTATCAAAGGGAAAGAAGAATTTATGGAGGTTTTAGGAAAACACTTTAGCACTGTGAGCTGGGACTTTAAGTAAGGAGGCTGACTTTTTAACAAGCAGAGAAACACTTAAAAGCCAGAATTAGTGCTGCCCTTTAGGGCAGTCACCCTGGAAGAGTGTGCACTGATTTCAACAATGTCACCATAGAAAGTTCTTCTTTGGAATTGCCTTCACAGCCTTTTCAAGAGAATTTCCTCCAGAGTGGCAAATCTTCATCCTTTGACCATGGATCAGAGTCTTAGCAAGAGCCAAATGTCATTTGGAGAGGAGCAAAGTAGGGCATTCAGGTGGAGAATCAGGAGGCTAACATTTTTGATCAGGAGCACAGCATGACCCCAAAGCAAGGAGCTACATTTTCTATATGATTCAGAGGCCATGGTCTCTAAGATCTCATCCAATCTCTTGGTCTGGTGGCTTTCAATACTATCTATATGTGGTCTGGGGGAGGAAACTGTGTGCAGAACTCTGGAGCAGGGAGGAAGACTGGAGACTTAATTCCTCCCCAGCGTGCTCCCAACTAGTGACGCACCCTCCTTTCCAAGCCTGACTTGTACGAGTGTACTGCCCTGAAAAGCGTGTTTCAAGGTTTCTCATCTGCTTTTTATGCTTTGTAAATTTATATTTATGTCAAACTGATACATGCTCATAGTAAAAAATACTCAAATAATTCTAAAAAGTTTCTTCCAACAAGAGTAGTTTCCAGCCGCATCCTTCCCCACTTCCCAGACCCATTCACAAGAAGCAGCCTCTCTGAGCCCTTCTCACTATCTCCATCAACATTTTTTTTTTTTAAAGATTTTATTTATTTATTTGACAGAGAGAGACACAGCGAGAGAGGGAACACAAGCAGGGGGAGTGGGAGAGGGAGAAGCAGGCTCCCTGCTGAGCAGGGAGCCCGATGCGGGGCTCGATCCCAGGACCCTGGGATCATGACCTGAGCCGAAGGCAGCCACTTAACCAACTGAGCCACCCAGGCACCCCTCCATCAACATTTAAATAGCACACACATACTGCTATTTCTGTTTCTCATTTTTAGATACTACTACTAACTTCCTATTATGATGCTTGAGAATTTAACATACCACTGATTCCCATTATTGTTCTTTCTGGATGCTCTTAGGAGCTTCTCTTTGTTCCTGGTGTTCTGGAAGTTCCTGATAGGGCCTTGTGTGTCTTGTGTGTGTGGCCATTTAACACTTTATTTATTTATTTATTTTAAAGATTTTATTTATTTGACACAGAGAGACACAGCGAGAGAGGGAACACAAGCAGGGAGAGTGGGAGAGGGAGAAGCAGGCTTCCTGCCAAGCAGGGAGCCCAATGTGGGGCTTGATCCCAGGACCCTGGGACCATGACCTGAGCCGAAGGCAGGCGCTTAATGACTGAGCCACCCAGGCACCCCCATTTAACACTTTATTGGCCCTTCTGGTCTGGGGACTCTGTCCTTTGGTTCTAGGAAACTTTCCATTAATTTTTAGTAATTTCCTCCCCTCCATTTGCATTTTTTTCTTGTGAGAACTCCTGTCATTAAGATTTTGGATGTCCCAGACTTGGATCTCTTCTTTCCCCAATTTTCTGTTTGTTATTATGATAGACTTACTAAGGGATTTCCTCAAAGTGATATTCTACCTCTTCTACTGGGTCTATTTACTACTATCAGATTTGTTTTATTCCAAGAGCACATTTTAGTCTGAATGATCCTTTTTGGTAGTCTTCTGTTCTTTTTTCATGGATATACTATATCACTCTTATCTCACCTCTTTCCTTCTGCAACCTGAATTGTAGTTGTTTTTCTGATTCCTTTTTTTTTTTTTCCTGCTGCTGCTTTGGCTTCTGTCCTTCCTATTGGAAGATTTGGGGGGTGGATCTTGTTGATTGGTGGGTTTTGCTGCACAAGTCCATCTCGTAGCCCTCATTTTCATGAGGTGATCCCCAGAAGCTGGAATCTGGAGGTCTTTCTGGGACCATTCAGAGGATCAAGAGAAGAATCCTATCTTCTCCTGCTGCAATAGGAGGGATGGTGGAATGAGGGAAAGGAGGTTCATTAAAGCATGGCTATTGGTGTTCTAGAAATGGGAAAGGGGAAGGAAAGGGGCTGAGAGGCTCAAGTTCAGTGTGTAATGCTCTCCTCTGTCCTCCATTATGTTTCAGCCCCCCATCCCCCCCAGACTGAAGCTCTTTTAGTTGGATTTCTCTGGAAGAGGACAGTATAGAGAAAGATACTTGGGGCTCTAGCTGCCCTTGCTTTCTTCAGGCTTTGAAACAGCCCTTGTTTTCCGTCCCACACCATGTCCCTGCCTCTATTGGCACCTGGAGTCGGCATTTGCTGAGCATCTTGGGAGTTCTGTGGGCTACACTGGCTAATCTCTAAGTGGCCCCTGCCTCCGGACATTTAGAGTTTAGCTTCCCTTCCTCAGTTCTGCCAAGTCAGTTACAAGTCCTCTGTCTTCTTTCCATCATGCAAAAGATCTTGAAGATTCTTGTCCACTGTTGTCTTTCCTCTAGCGATCATTGTCATTGTGGGTTATTACTTATTTTTATTCCTTTATTGTCATTTTGGTGAGCTTTTGGTGGGAAAGGGAGATAAATATATTTTGTGATCAATCCATCACTATTAACTGCAACCCTGTCCACTTCCCAAGAGCAAAAAATTCTTCCAAGAAGCATTGGCTAGTTTTATCCCTATTAATTGAAAGATTCTTTGTTCTTTTCTCCCTTGCTCCTTTTGCCAGGATTTCCATATCCATTGAGATCCTCCGAACTGAAAATAAAAACTTGGAGTATTATACCACATTAGCTCAACTCTTCCCTGAAGCCTGACTCTGGGTCTTTGGAAAGATCAAATCTTTCAAACATTTTCCCTCAGAAAAAAAATTTTTTTAAAGATTTTTATTTATTTGAGAAAGAGGGTGAGAGAGTGTGAGCATGAGCCAGAGGGGGAGGGAGAGGGAGGAGAGAATCTGAAGCAGACTCTCGCTGAGCACAGAGCCTGGCAAGGGGCTTGATTTCACAACCACAACATCATGACCAGAACTGTAACCACGAGTCGGCCACTTAACTGACTGAGCACCCAGGCACCCCTTTCCTCAGAAAAATTTTATACATCATTTCTAAGCTGTGTATTCTTCCATTTACAGCTTTTGATCCTTCCTGAATATCATTTGACTCAGGAATATTCTTTTCAAATAACCTTTGAAATGGGTAAATGTTTAGATGTGTTGAGTCTGATCTATCACGAGTTGGGCAGGGAAGAAGGCCAGGGGCCTAGGGGTAACAGGTAGGCATGATATAAGACTTATTGGTAACAACATATGATAATAGGAGTTCCAATGGTGATTCCAGAAATTTTTCTATAAGTTTCAATTGCCATCATCCAGGGCAAATGCAGATTTAGGCAGGGGGACTCGGTTAGGCAAGAGGAACTTCAGGAAGGCCTTTCTGAAGAAGCAACATGTGAATGGAGACTTTCCAGACAAAGGGACCAGAGGCTGCAAATGCCTTGCATTTCTGGGAACAATCTTGGCATGCTCAGAGAACAGAAAGAAGACTAGTACACCTGGAATGTTGCAAACAGAGAGTTTTCAGATGAGATCAGAGAAGTCAGCAGTGGCCAGTTTACATAGGGTTTTATAAACCCTGATAAGGAGTTCATCTTGTGTTCGAAGTGGATTGGGAAGCCATTGGAGAGCTCTAAGCAAGGAAGTTATTGATCTGGTCTATGTTTTAGAAAGTTCATTTTGGTGGAGGATGTGTCTGCAGCAAAGGTCAGAATAGAAGCAGTAAGACCAAACTACAAAGCTATTGTAACCCATGTGAGAGTTGATGGTGGCTTGGAATTAGTGAGAGTAGAGGAGGTAGAGAAAAAGAGATTTTTTAAAAAAGATTTTATTCATTTATTTGACAGAGAAAGAGAGCACAAACAGGCAGAGGGGCAGAGGGAGAGGGAGAAGCAGGCTCCCCCCTGAGCAGGGAGCCCGATGCGGGGCTTGATCCCAGGACCCTGGGATCATGACCTGAGCCGAAGGCAGACATTCAACCAACTGAGCCACCCAGGTGCCCCAGAAAAAGATCTGGGTGATATGCTATGGTGGTAGAACCCACAGGACTGGATAGTGGATTGTATATGGGGGTGAAGTCTGATGTGATCCTATCTGTTTGGTAATCTTTTGATTGGCTCCCAAATTATTGGGATATTATACTTCTGAAACCTCTGGAATTAAGTGTTTCCTGTAATTGATGTAATGGGAACTTACTGACCATTAAATTCTATACTGTCGGAACAGATAGAGAAACTTAGTTCATTGGTGATCTCATCCAATCTCTTGGTCTGGTGGCTTTCAATACCATCTCTATGCTAATGGCTCCCACATTTCTATCTTCAACGCAAACCTCTTCCCTGAATTTCAGACTCTTATGTCCAGCTGCCCCCTCCCCATCAAAATGGAACATATCCAAACAAAACTCTTGATTTTTTTCTCCCCAACCTATGGCTCCTGCCGTCCTTCCTATCTCAGTTAGGACAGCTGTATTTTTCCAGTTGGTCAAGCAGAACCCTTGGAGTTGTCCCGAGTCCATGCATTCTCTCTGTTTCTGTCTGTCTGTCTCTCTATCTCTGTCACACTATGTACAATCCTTCAGGAATCCTACACTCAAAATGTATTTAGAATCAGGGCACCTGGGTGGCTCAGTCAGTTGAGCATCTGACTCTTGGTTTCGGCCCAGGTCATGATTTCTAGGTTATGAGATCCAGCCCCGCACTGGGCTCCGTACTCAGCGCAGAGTCTCCTTGAGATTCTCTTTTTCCTTCTCCCTCTGCCCCTCCCCCCACTCGCTCGCTTGCTCTCTCTCTCTAAAACAAATCTTTATATATATATATATATACATATATATGTATATATATATTTTCAGAACTGACCACTCCCCAGTGCCCTCCGCTGCCCCCACTGCCATCTAGGCCGCCATTATGCCTACTCTGGATCACTGCAGAAGACTGTTGACTGCCCCGCCACTTTGGCCCTGCGCCTGCATTCCCTTCTCAATGTATCAGTGAGCCTGATCTTTAGAAGATATAACGGAGATCCCATAACTGTTCTGTGTACAATATGCTCCAGTGGCTCTTAGTTTTCCTCAGTATGAAAGTCAAAGGCCCTACATGATCTCATTCTCTGACCTCAGCTCCTACTCAGAGTATTAGGGAATACTTGTCTTCAAGGCTCCATGCTAGAGGAAAGTTTTTTACCAAACATCTTTAATTGACTGAGTTTTAGTTCTTCTCCCAAAACACACACAAATAAAAGACATAATGGTCCAGCATTTTGGCTACAAATATTTCCATAAACAGAGCATGTCCTTTCAAGGAGTTCAAATGGCGAGTGAGCCAAAATCCAGAGGATAAACAGTGGTAGGGGGCAGCGTATTGGAGTTGTATCCTAGAATCCTTGGCCAAAGAAAATGTACACAAAAGAAGAACCGAATTCCCCTTCTCCTCTTCGGATCACTCTGTTTATTCTACTTTGTTTAGATTGACAAGTCTATGTGACTTCATCTTGTAACATTTAACTTATTACTGCTAATTTATATTCATTTATAAATATGAGCTATTATTTTCTTTACTCCTGAGGAAAAACAAAGTCTTTTGACTGGTTATGAGTATGTTATTTTCCTACGTTTATTATCACCAGGTTTTCTTTTAAGTAATTATCCCCTTGTCATCCTTGCCACAGTATCTTGTGCACCTCACTTGCCGGTTGGAGAGGGAGTGTTGAGTTGGAGGTCCTGAGTGGGGCAGGAATCCTGGCAGGGTGCTGGGAACAATGGTCTTGGCCTTGGCCTTGGTCTTGGCCTTCAAAAAATGGTCTGACATGATCAATATATGTTTAGCCTTAAAAATTGGCAGAGTGTGGTGCAATTACGACCAGGTGGCATTGAGGTATTATACTAAGAAGAATTTCACTTAGTGTTCAGGTCATTCCATCAATTGTGTTTGAAATTACTGGGTCTTAATGGCCAAAACTCTATTATGGTTAAGGTTAAATTTATGCCAGTGTTTTCTTTTAAGTGAAAAATGGGCTTAGTATTTTTTCTTATGAATTTAAAACAATTCAGATGATACAGAGAAGTCTAAAGCAAAAAGCAAAAAGCAGTCTCTCTTCCCAGAGATAGCTGTTTTAATATTTCAGTGTATTGTCACTAGAATTTTTCTATGCCTTTTTTTTTTTTTTTAAGTAGGCTCCACATCCAGCGTGGAGTCCAACACAGGGCTTGAACTCATGACCCTGAGATCAAGATCTGAGCTCATATCAAGAGTCAGATGTTTAACTGACTGACCCACCCAGGCGCCACTGTGCCTTTTTATATAAATATATACCTCAAGTGAGATCATAATTCTACATACTATTTTGTAATCTTGTTTCTGCTCAACAATATATCATGAACATATTTCCATGACAGCATATGTGGATCTAAATAACCCCCTCCTTTTTTTTCTTTTAGAGGTGGGGAGGGGCATAGGGGGAGGGAGAGAGAGAATCTTAAGCAGGCTCCACACCCAGCGCAGAGCCCGACACGGGGCTCCATCTCACAACCCTGAGATCATGACCTGAGCCAAAATCAAGAGTCGGAAGCTTAACCGACTGAGCCACCCAGGTGCCCCCTAAATAACCCCTTTTAATGGCTACGTAATAAATGATAAAGATACCTTTTATTTTTCCTAAAAATAACTGCGTAGACGCAATGAATCTAGGCTCCCCTTAAAAATTTAAAAGGCATGCCATTTAAGAAACACAAGGAGATTTTGTTTCACTGACCTATAGTATCAACCATATTAAATTAAGAGGGCCTGCAAATACTCTGAACAAAATAGTCTCAGTTACTGAATAAGCTCATTTGTTTCTGTGGCAACTGCAGCAAATCTTTATTGCGCACCTACTAAATGCCAGCATGAATCTAGGTGCTGGGGACACTGTGGTGAATGAGCTGTGTGTGATCTCTGCTCACAGAGAGTTCACTCTCTTGAGGGTTAGAATCTGATAAAAAAAAAAAAAACTAGTAAGAAATAAGAAAAATATCAGGCATTAAAACATAACCTGACATTATGTTTTCCTGGTAGCATTTAAGCTGACATTTTGGTCCTGAATTCTGTAGATTGAGTCAAATTATATATTATAATGATATTTTCAGGTTTGAAGACAGTAAAGAACAAATAAATTATGAGTCATTTTTCTGCGCCCTGAACTGGAGAATGAATCCGATGCCCGAATTGGAAGCACCGTCATACATGAAAGAGGTAAAATTAACACCTGTCTTAAAAACCAGCTCTGGCCACCTCCCTTGCATTTTTAATATCCTTTATCTTAAAAATTATTTTTCAGCATAAAACATTAACGCCAGTGCTTTTGGAAAAAGCGCTGATATATTTCTGGGTATTTGTGTTAAAGGCTAATTCACTTTCCATGCTGAGTGAACATCTGCTCTATAAGAGCATGACTTTTCTTCTGCAGCTGAATTTTTTTTAAACTCAGTCGCATCCAATTATATGGAAAATAGGATAATAGGTTAGTTATAAATAGATATAAACACTGTTATCAAGGGATTCTGCTAACATCATCGTGAGCCACGAGAGCAAATCTCAAATGGTGCATAGGTCAAGAATCCCCAGTACGTCTGTGGCTGTGTATACAGGTTTGCCTTGGGTGAAACAGTATAGGATGGGGATGCACATTTCACAGAGGAGCCAAATTTAAAATAAAAATTCAGTAGAAAAATGCTTGGTTAGGGAAAACAAAGTTCATGTGATCGGGTGGTGCTCTCAACATTGTGGAATTGTCTGAATTCTCTAAGATCTCTTTGGACCAATTGTCTTTAAGGAGTGGGTGGGTGGATGGCGGTTTGTTTATATTTTAACATGCTCCAGAAATTGATTTTCTTGGGAAAGTCCCTTGATAAAGCAAATGTCATGTGGTTACTCCCAGAAAGGAGGCATTTATTACTCCCGGTCTCCGCTGACCAACTCATTCTGGCCTGAACTGGTCTAGTGCCCCTGGGGAGTTCCCTTAGGCATGCAACTCTTCTGGAGTGGCAGGCAGCCTTAGAACTTCCAGAAGGTTGGGAGATAGGGGTGGCCTTTGGAGTCTGACATAACTCGGGTTGAATTCTGGCTCTGCCACTTACTTAGCTGAGTGACATTGGGTCACATAACTCGCTCATTTATAAATTTAATTCTCAGACAAATCATGAATTAAATACCCACTCTCAGCAGGTTCTGTGCTCCGTGCTGGGGTCCAGAGATGAAGGTCATTATTGCTACCTTTCCTGGGCGGGGCAGGCACCTGCTGATGGCTGAATCAATACACTCATGATTTGGAGTATGGCATAATACGGACTGCATGGGATGGAAAGGAATAGGAGGAAGCTGTTGGGGTTGGCGGGATGGGGGAGCGGGGACAGGAAGTCTTGAAATTTCAGTGACAAATAGGAAGAGTCAGCAAGGGAGGGAAGTGGCATGGTAGGGAAAAGGCATTCCCAACAGAGGCTCTGGGACAGGGGACAGACAGCATGGTGCTTGTGCAGAACCAGAAGGAATTGGTGTGGCTGGAATGAAGGCACGAAGGGAGGAGTGGAAGAGGGTAAGGCTGGAGACACCGGCAAGGGTGAGGTTTGAGTATTGTCCTGCAAGATCTGGAGACCATGGACGGACTTCAAGGAAGAGAGCGACGTGATCAGGTGTACCGTTTAAAGGGCGCTTGCTCTGAAGAAGGGCCATGGAGACAGGTAGATCCATTGGGAGGCTCTTGATAATCACATTGTCACCATAACAACTGCAAACACTTAAAGCATTTACTCTGTGCCAAACATTACCCTAAGGCCTGAAAATCTATTAGCTGGTTAAATCCTCATAGCAACCGTATGAGATAGGTACTCTCCTGATCCCCATTTTAGAGATGAGGAAGGTAGACAAACAGCAAGTCAAGACTTGTAACTCAGGTCTGTTTTACTGCGAAGAATAAAAAAAAATATTCTTTTTTAATGTAATTATTATTGAACATACTGGATTTAATAAACTAAAATCCAAGATACCATCACAAAAGCAAATCAGTACTGTCATTTGGCAACCTTTTAATTTTCATCCATGCAAATATTTAATGTTGTATGTAAAAAGAAAAATTGTAGATGTAGTTTCTGTTCTACCTTCTCACTTAATGTTATAGTATTCTGTGTTGGATATCATCCATTTGTCCCATTAGGACTTTTCTCCAGCCCCCTCTCTCCTACTCTGAGTCCTGGGCAGTTCACCTTGATGGGCTGCATCAGCGGGTCCCCTAGCCCCCTGGCCTCCAGTTGGGTTGGCCAGTGGGATGTTCCAGCAAGAGAGTGGAGGGTGGGAGGAGAGAAATTATTAATTAAATTAATTAAATTCCTCTCGACTTGGACGATTTGCTCATGTCCTCTGTTTCCTCTGGCGCTCTGGATGATGTGCACCCTGCTTCTGGCTAGATGGCAGCTGCCTTTGTTGTACTTTTCCTTAGTTCCTACTTCCCTCCTTTTCCATTCCACCCAGTCCACCACCCAAATGTTCACCTGTATGTTGGGGGCTTCATCACTGATTGTACAACACATAATCCTACCACATGCATTTATCGGCGGTGTGTTTCTCCTACTTAATGCTACGTCATGGGCAATCTGTCTAGTTTAATATGTATAGACCTGAGCCATTCCTTAATAGCTGTAATATGGATAGAGAATAATTTATTCATCCATTTTTTTGTTGATAGGCTTTCAAGTTGTTTTTACATTTTTGCCTCTGAAAGCATGGTAGCTTATTACTTTGATTTTTATTTTCCTGATGATTGAATTTGAATGAAATTTAATGACCTTTGGGTACGACAACCCACAGTTAAAGACTTTTTTCATAGCAACCCAGCATGCACAGATACAGCAGAACCAAAGTTTCGTGAAACAGTACTATTTGGACTACATGTGGTGCAATGCCATCTTGTCTTTCTTTCTCTCTTCCTTTCTTTTCTTCCCTCTTTTCCTTTTCTCCCCTCCCCCACACCCCTTCTTTCTCTCTTTTGAATGTCGTTTGTGAGCCATTAAATTGATTTAAGGGCCCACAGAAGGATCACCACCCACACTGCAAGAGGAATCACTCTGTGGGAAAGCCCAAGATCTACTCTCACCTTAGCCACCCCTCCCCCATTTCATCCCTTGCATACTCTGTGACTGGGACATGAACCTGAGTTCACATCCTTAGCTCTGTGATTGACTAACTGGGTGACTTTGTGCAAGTCACTCAACCTTTCAGGTTTCCTCCCCTCAACAATGGAGATAAGAGTAGTACTTCCGGGGCACCTGGGTGGCACAGACGATTAAGTTTCCAACTCTTGGTTTTGGCTCTGGGCTTACGGGATTGAGCCCCAGTCAGGCTGCGTGCTCAGTGCAGAGTCTGCTTAGGACTCTCTCTTCCTCTGCCCCTCCGCCCTGCACTCTGTGTGTGTGTGTGTGCGCGCACATTTCTGAAAGAGAGAGAGAGAGAAAGAAAGAGGAAGGAAGGAGGGAAGGAAAAAAAAGAAAGAGAGAAAGAAAGAAAAAGAAAAGAGAGAGAGAAAGAAAGAATAGTACTTCCATCGGTGTGGTTATGAGGATTGAGTTGATACACGTGAGACACTTATCGCCACATCTGTCCTGTAATAAAGGGTTTAAATGTTAGCTATTACTATTGTTTGTAAAATGGAGAGGTCTTACTTCCTCAAATGAGGGGGCTAGGCCTTGAGCAGTCACCTTCCAAGGCTAAGATCAGTGATTCTATCCTTAAAGGTAGGAGACCAGTTACGGAACAGGAATGTAGCATCAGAAGAAGGGCCCCTGCTTCAGCAGGGGGCTCTTCCAGTTGTTACTCATATATAGTGAGAACTTAATTCTTTGGGTCTTTTATCATCTCTGCTGACCAAGCCTAGAAGCAGTTCAGTCTGTGGGAGACATTTGGAAGGGGCCATTTCTTTTTTGCCAGTTTAAGAAAGAAAGGAACATAGGTATAAAATGATACCAATTTAACTTAATAATGAGAACGTAACTAGATCTCAGAGTCTACAGCACTCTGGTATTCCTAAGCTTGTTATTGTTTCATAAAGAGGATATAAGATAGCTTGGGAATGTTACCAGCGAGTCTATAATCTCATGTGAAAATATTCAGTGGGAATGGGTTGAGCATGATATTGCATAGTTGATAGAGTACAATCAGTATTGAAAAGTACAGGATCTCCTGAACCATGTAAGTGTGCTTAAATGTTCCTGTCTGATAATGCCCGGAGACACTCGGGTCAGAGCCTGCCACACAAGTTGTGTTCTCCAGGAAGCAGGTGGAGTTTAATGTGCAAGAGGTTTATTTGGGAGTGTTCTTGGGATCAATACCTGTGGAAGGGAGAGGAAGGACACAGGAGTAAGCAAAGGGAGCAGTTGAGCCAGCCCACAAAGAGCTCTGGAGCTAGAATGGCCTTTCAGAGCTGTCCTGAGATGGGTCACAATGGCTTGGCCTTTATCCCTGTGGGTTGCTTTAGGAAGGGGGTTGACCTTGGGTAATGTGACTCTTTGCAGCCAAGACAGCTCTGTAGCCGAGGCAGTCCCTGAAGGGGGCTCTCAGCAGCTGGGCCACTGAGTCCTTCCTCAAGGGGATCCTGGATGGTACATCCTAGTTCGGCAACCAATTGTTCTTGAAGCTCGTTTTTTGTTTTTATTAAAAATAATTAGCATACAATATTGTATTAGTTTTAGGTGTATAACATGGTGGTTTATACACATTGCAAAATGGTCACCCAATTAGTTACCATCTATCCATCACCATACAATATTATTGACTGTATTCCTTCTGTACATTATATCCCTGTCTTAGTTATTTTATAACTGGAAGATTGTACGTCTTAATTCCCTTTGCCTATTTCGTCCATCCCCCCCTTACCCCTCTCCCCTTTGGCGATCGTCTGTTTGTTCTCTGTAGCTATGAGTCTGTTTCTGTTTTGTTTGGTTGGTTGGCTTTTTAGATTCTACATATAAGTGAAGTCATAATTGTACTTGTCTTTTTCTGTCTGATGTATTTCACTTAGCATAATGCCCTTGAAGTCCCATCTGTGATGTTGCAAATGGAAAGATTTCCTTCTTTTTTTTATGGCCGAATAATATTCTCTTGTACATATATACCACAGTTTTTTAAAATCTGTTCATCCACTGATGGACACTTAGACTGTTTCCATATCATGGGTATTTTATTTTATTATTTTTTTTAAGATTTTTATTTATTTATTTGAGAGAGAGCGAGCGCACAAGCAGGGGGAGCGGCAGGCAGAGGGAGAAACAGGCTCCCTGCTGAGCAGAGAACCTGATGCGGGGCTAAATCCCAGGACCTGGAGATCATGACCTGAGCCGAAGGCAGACGCTTAACCAACTGAGCCACTCAGGCGCCCCATGGCTATTTTAAATAATGCTGCAGTGAACATAGGGGTACATATGTCTTTTTTAATTCATGTTTTCATATTCTCCAATAAATACCTAGAAGTGGAATTGCTGGATCGTAGGGTAGCTCTGTTTTTAGTTTTTGGAGGAACCTCCAAACTGTTTTCCACAGTGGCTGCACCAATTTCCATTCCCACCGTCAGTGCATTTTCTTCATGTTCTCGCCAATACTGTTATTTCTTATCTTTTTTATAAAAGCCATTCTGACAGGTGACAGCTGATATCTCATTGTGATTTGGATTTGCATCTCCCTGATGGTGAGTGATGTCGAGCATCTTTCCATGTACCTGTTGGCCATCTGGGTGTCTTCTTTGGAAAAATGTTTGTTCAGGTCCTCTGCCAATTTTTTTAAATCAGATTGGTTTTTTAATATTGAGTTTTATGAGTTCTTTATATAATTAGGATGTTAACCCCTTATCAGGTACATCATTTGCAAATTTCTTCTCCCATTCAGGAGGTTGCTTTTTCGTTGATCGTTTCCTTTGCTGTGGCGAAATGTTTTAGTTTGATGCAGTCCCACTTGTTTATGTTTGCTTTTACTGTCCCTGAAGCTTTTGTTGATTGTTCTTGGCATCAACTAGGGGCCTGGCAGTGTGGTACGGCCCCCTCCACACTCCTGCTCCCCTGTCACTGCCTGATCTTATGCCCATGGCGGGACATTGACAGGAGAGCGTTTAATGCTGGGAGAGGCCAGGGAGGAGCCAGACCAGCTGTGTAGGTCTGTGGGGGCCCAGTTGGACACAGAACACCTCTCACTTGGAGCTCTGGAGATTGCCAACATTTGGGGAAGTTGTCCCAGCCAAAAAGTCACATGTGGGACTTCAGGATGAGATCCACCAGGCCGTGAACGTGACCTAGCCCTGAGTGTGACGTGACGGATTCGAGTTCTGTTGAGAAGAAGGGATGGCAGGCTGAGCTCCGGGGTGGAAGCGTGGCCAGGGTGGAGGCCAGGGGTTGGGCAGCTGCGCGCTCCCTCCAGTGTAGGAGCCAGACAGGCTAGCTCTGGCTGAAGTTCCTGTGATGCCGTGAACAGCTCTCTAGAAGTTACCAGTACTGGCCACCACTTGGAAGCTGGATTGCTTTATACTCCTGTGCTGAACATTATCTCTTCCCTAACTTGGGATCTTACTGAGGAATGAAAAGAGACTTCCTGGCTGATGAAAAGTGAGCGGGCCTCAGTACTAGATTTAACACCAGTTCGTTTGTGTCCGTGTTAATGGACAGGACGGATGGTCGGGGTAGGGATTTGGGCCACCTTCCCAGGCTAACCTGCTTACCTGCAGTGTATGGGGCGATCAGGGAGGGGCCAGAAAAGAGGAACAGGACCGGTGGCTTCAGCCAACCAGGGGCTGAGTTGGAGGCTGGTCTGGCACACCAGACATGGGATTGGAAAGGCAGGGCATCTCTCTGAAACAGGGAGCACAGTGATGGGGAATCCTGAAGTTAGCACTATTCAGCAATCAGAGGAAGCCAGTCCACGGGCTTGAACTAAGCCTTTAGCCCCGTCCAGGGGACAGAGCTGGCTAAATCCCTCTACCAGTGACGTTCCAGTAGGAAATGTACATACAAAGCACACTCAAAGGAGTCAGGGAATTGGATTGAATGAAGGGACTGTTGCCAGAGGAGTGGGTAGGGTTACAGGAACCGGATCAGGGACGAGCAAGAGCGGGAAACCGTCACCATCCGTAGGTCTGAAGAAGCAGAGCGGGCCCGGTGGTAGTGGAGCCCAGTGGCAGAGCTGGGGCAGTGGCAGCAGGTAAAAGCGGGTAGCCACTGCCAAACCATGGCCAGGCAGGGAGGGAGCAGGGGGAGGAGAAGTGGAATCAATACCCTGATCTCTTGCTGCGCCCCATTGGCTGGACCCACCGAGCCACCAGGGAACAAGGAAGCTCGGCAAGTGATGCAATCCACAGAGCACGGCCTCTGAGGGCAGTGAACTGGGGAAAGAAGGCAGAAAATGGATATTCTGGGGGCAAAGAGAGAATGACCCAGCATGGTCTGTTGCCAGAATAAAAACTTGGGCTCAGGCGAACAAACCTCACAGCCAGGGTGTAAGGCCAGGTCCAGACCACAGCCGTCGGCGCTTGGTCCGCTGGATGTCAGGACCGGTCCCCCAGACTCAGGTGGGGCTACCCTACATGTGATGGTTAGGTGGACTCAGCTAATCAGGCTGGGGGTCCAAGAACAAACCAGTGAAATTTACAAAGAGGACTGTGGTCCGTAGCTCATTTAGCTTTGATTAGTCCTTGGGTGAGAGATTTCCTTATGTGGCTGGGCATAAACCAACTGTCACCCACCATATGTCTCTTGACTGTGGCCTGTAGCCCCAATTCTCAGGAGCTCCCTTGGCTGGGCCTCCGCCTGGCTCCCACAGCGGCCCGTGGTGAGCCACCGGGGCTGTAATTGACCTCCCACTCCATTATGTGACTATCTACGGCCCCAGCATGTTGCCCTGGCGCTGTCAAGGCCTGGAGACCCCGTTTCCATTCTCTCGTGCTTGCTCACAGATGGTGGCTGTAAAACTGGCAAAATAGGGCCCGCTGTTTAGAGCCTGTCTGGTTAATCTCAGAAGCCACGTTTTAAAAAATAACACTAAATCGGTTCTCGTATAAACTTTATAACTTGCACCGTGTGACTGGCGTCTTATCTTTTGACATTTCTGAGAAAAATTGGATGTGGCTTCATTTTATGAGCACTGAAACTGCCGGACCATTAGCAGTGGGCTCTCCAGCCCTCTCCTGCCACAACAGGATGATATATATGGCCTTGGCCGTGGGGAGGAGGGGGCAGGTCGGGTGCACCCTGGGATACGTCTTTGGACACCCCACTTGTGGAAGATCTTCTTTTGGTATTTAAAGGGTGGGCTATCCTGTGACATTTTATTGTCCCAATCCTGTGAAAATTAAGTATTCTTCCAAATTTATAGATAGGAAGCGGAGACTCAAAGGCATTCCTAAAGGTGAAGATGATATAGTTAGGGGCTAGTGCCCGCTCTAATAAGTAAGCAGTTATTTCTAGGATTTGAGGTTGAATTTATCAGTCGAAATAAAAGACTGTTAGTCATTCTCATTAGATTTTAAAAGTAGCTGATAAACACAGACCGATTACATAACACAAAACAGTGACCTAGTAGGGAACGGTTCTGCCGGAATCCGCTTTGATTCAAAGCACCGGATGATGTCTACTTGAATTGGATGCAGAAGCCTACCACTAAAGCTCCGCAAAAATTCATGTCCTCTTGAAAACTTTATTTACCCTGGAAGGCAGTTTCAAGGAAAGGTTTCACCTGTGTTTTAGCTACACTGACACAGAAATGGATAGGAATAGAAGCAAATCTCCAGGTTTTTTTAATCGATAAGCTTTTCCTTATGGCATCAGAATGCTCTTGATTATCTCAACAAGTATTTGCAAAATTTCTTCCCCAAATTAATTTCCCTTTGATTCATGGAAATGTAATTGCTTTTATAGTTTTGTCAATTGAATTATTTCTGAGGTCACGTCAACCATTTAGAAGGCAGTAAATCCAAGAAAACCACAGTTTCGGTTCCATACACCCTACTGGACTTTTCTACAAATTCATAGATATTTCCTGTAGAGACGTCTTTTTTTTTTTTTTTGAGCAAGGAGAGGGAAATAACAGAGTGAAATCACTAACATGACTCCATCAGCCTTACATTTGGGAGGAATAAAAATAACCTTGTTTCAGTGAAGCGTGGAATTTAATTGGCTCCCGATCTTTTCCCCCTCATGCATCTGGTGGCCAGTACTACAGTAGAAAATTTTAAACTAGAAGGAGACATAATCCAATTAAATTTCCTTTTAAAAATGTCAAAGCAAATAAATCCAGAGCACATGAGCTCACACACAGCTTTGCTATTCTCACTGGGCAGCTGCTGTTTACTGGGTTCCCAGCCAGTGCCATCTTTGCTTCAAGGGTGTATGATTTTACAGATCAGCAGCTACATTTTTTCACCGTTGATGAACAAGTAATTTATTGCCAACTACTTTGACATCGTCAGTAGCTTTAGTCAAAGCCAGCTTGGAAGATACCGTGGGGCCCTCTTGCAGACAATGCTTCCCAGCCATTTTGGAGTCACGATTGTGCATCATTGTTGAATTTCGCTCTGCATTTCATAGTTCTTCCTCCTTCCAGAAAATATTCCTTAGGAGGAAATTGAATTTGGTTTTGAGATTGGGGCGCCATCTCTTGAGTTATCTGGAAGTCACATTGGAGACTCTGGATCCATCCGTCAGTTTGTCAGGAAGTTGCTTTGTTCCGAGCTGTGCTGTGACTTTCATAGACATTTTATTAATGTTGGTAAATACAGAATCACATGGTGTCTTTGTTTGACTTCCTCAAGAAGCCGACGTGGGGACAAGGATTCGAGTGTCTATTGATTGTGAGGGAGGTGGAGGGAAGACTATGAAGGGAGTGGCGAATGAAGAGTGGAAGGGGAGGGGCTGCCACAGGGCATATTCTCAAACCAGTGACACATGTTGGTGACTGGAGCTTAATGCCTCTGGGAAACTCAGGGATCCAGGGACCTAGATGTACCTCAGCGTTTTCCCACCGGAAGTGCAAGGGGGTTGCACTATTCATCCATCAGCTCCCGTCAGTCCTGGGTGAGGGCTGCTCCTGACGAGGGAGGAAAAGAATGAATTCCCAGGCGCTGGTGGCATGTCACAGGGGCAACCAAAGTGGGCCTCGGGGGCCAAAGAATAGCTTGCAGGCAGAGGAACGCAGGTTGGACGTCGGGCCGGTGAGCGCCGAAGTGGAAAGGGTGAGGAGATCGGGAGGGGTGCTGGCAGAGCCCGCTACGCTCAGATACTTAAGATGCCAAATATGCACAGTCGGGGGCTGTTCTACAGAAACACCAGCAGGCTCATCATCATCGGGAAGGGGAAGGCTCGATCGGCTGTTGTGGATGAGCTCTCCTGCTGTAAAATTACCATGCAGTTATTTCCACTTAAAAGGTACATGCCCTGCTGGGAATACCATCTGACCTGGACTTTTCTTCTCATTTTGTAGTGTAGCATGAATAAAAGGTCAGTGAACACAGAGACTATTTTTATTCACTGCCCAGATTGTCATAAATATTATGTAACGTAGAACATTTGTGGATTTATTAGAACAATTAGGCAGTGGGAGTGTGGGGTTTCTCGTGTCACCAAAGAGCTCTTTATTTTGCAGAGAGATTGCCCATGTGACTCCTTTATTTATTTATCTTTTAAAAGATTTTATTTATTTATTTGAGAGAGAGAGAGAGAGCACAAGAGAGGGGAGTGGGAGAGGGAGAAGCAGACTCCCCGCCGAGCAGGGAGCCCGATGCGGGACTCGATCCCGGGACTCCAGGATCATGACCTGAGCCGAAGGCAGTCGCTTAACCAACTGAGCCACCCAGGTGCCCCATGTGACTCCTTTAGATGGACCCAATTACAGGCAAAACTATGAAGAAGATACTTTTTCCCTCTACTTTATCATTGCCTCCCCTCCCCTGAGTTTCTTAAATCTTATCTCCTGTTTTCCCACCCTCCTTTGGATCTCAATTTAATTTCTGTTGATCCATTTAAACTAGTACCTGTGAAAATCTCCCTAAAATTAGGGGTTGGCTACAGTTCTGGTACCAATTCCAATGTGCTGGGTTTTTTTCCCCATATACCAAACAACTCTTGACACCAGCTAAGGGTCCTACAATTCAACTCAGTTCCGACATGATCAGCATCAGATCCCACAGGGTGTAAGGGCTCAGTCCCACAAGACTGCCCCTCCCCCCCACTTCAGACACCAGTTTATCACCTGTGCTTCTGGTCCACTGGCTATAGATGAGAGGTTCCCATGACCCCCTCCTTGGGTTCAATGAATTTGCTACAACAGCTCACAGAACTCAAAGAAACATTTTACTTCCTAGATCACTTTTCATCTCAAATCATCCTTCGTCTCAAACCTCAAGGTATTTACTTGTGTTTCATTTTGTCCAAGTCCAGCTCATTGCTAATAAATAATAACTTCCGTCTCCAAATTCTTGAGTTGCCATTATTCCAATGTGAATCCCTCAGTTTCTTTCTCTTTTATTGTTAGAGGTTAAATCATGATTCCTTGCTCAAAAATAAGAAACTTTTGCTGCCTAATGAAGAAGTTATGAGGGAAGGACCTTCTAGAACTGGCCTGTTTCATAAAAGAATCCATTCTCCAGATAATTTCTTTGCAGTGATATGAGTTGCATAATGTATTTAATTCTTTTTGTATTGAAAATTCTTCTTTCTAAGATTTTTTTTTTTTTTTTTTTTTTGAGAGAGAGCACAAGCAGGGGGAGCAGCAGAGGGAGAGGGAGAAGCAGACTCCCTGCTGAGCAGGGAGCCCAATGTGGGGCTCAAGCCCAGGACCCTGAGATCATGACCTGAGCTGAAGGCAGACGCTTAACAGACTGAGCCACCCAGGCGCCCCAGTATTGAAAATTCTTATTTTAAAAAAAACCGATCCAGGAAGAGTGATTTTGAATGCATATATTTGCATTATACTCCTTTATAACACGATCAAATCTAAAAATACCACTTACGAGCAAAAATTGCTTTAAGTTTTGTAATGAAACTTCTGAGGACATGTTGAATAGTTGAACGACTGTTGATTAAAATACATAATTTTGTGTGTGTACATATATGTGTGTATATATGTACACACACACACAGTGATTTACTCCTTCTTGGTGTAGGATGGACATTTCACTAAGTTCCATGTGGTATAAATATGCCCTAGGAGTGGATTTAGGCTTCATCCATCTGAATGGCCATTTCCTTCTTTACACAGCCAGTTGGTGGTTTGGGCTCAACCTCCAATGTCTGGCAGGAGGCATTCTTTTTTTTTTTTTTCTTTGAGAGAGCGCGCGTGCGTGTGCGCGAGCAGGTGAGGGTGGAGGAGGGAGAGGGAGAGAGAATCCTAAGCAGGCTCCAAGCCCAGCGCAGAGCCTCAGGCGGGTCTCCATCTCACAACCCTGAGATCCTGACCTGAGTAGAAACCAAGAGTCAGACGCTTAACCGACTGAGCCACCCAGGTGCCCCAGGAGGCATTCTTGAGAAAGAAAAGGTGTGTCACTTCAAGAACCACATTGTTTTCTACTCAACTTTCCTTGTTGAAAATGATAGGATCAGATGTAGCCATGTAGGATGAGAGCCGGTGGCTTCTAGATTGGCCCAGTCTGCTGGGCTTTGGAGGGCAGCTCGGCAGATGAGCAGAGCTCTGGAGCCTCACTGCTGGGGTTACAGTCCAGGCTCCTCCACTTACTGGCAGTTTTCTGGACAAGCAACTTAAAACCCTTCTATGCCTCAGTTTCCTTTTCTGTAAATAAATAATACCTACCTCTTAGGATTTTCTGTGATAAAAACTTAAAAAGAGTACCTGTTACATAGTAAATATCTAATAAATTTATTAGAGTAGCATTACCATCACTATGAAGCAGTATAAATCCCACAAAAGTCTGCAACCAGTTCACTGTCATCGTAAATCATCTCTTTAATGCCTTAGAGATGCCAGTACTTGGTGTTCTCCTGATTTCTGATTCTGTGTCAACGTTATTAATTGCCATAGTTTTACATATCACCCATATTTCAGTGACTTTCTCATCTTTGCATAGTAGCTCTGTGCTACACAGAACCCTATTCCCAGGTGTTTACTGGAATCTTCACCTTGACGTCCTATGGGTACCTCAATTTTAAAAATGTCCCAAATTGAACTTAGTTGTCCTCCTCTGATCCTTATTGCCACACCAACAAAATAAAATAAAACTCTTCTTTCTGCTTTCTTTATTTTGCTTATAACGTTGCCCTGGGTTGAGTATTGCATGCCCCCCCGCCCCCCGCTACCCCCCATTCATGTCTACCCCGAATCTCAGAACATGAACTTATTTGGAAATGGGTCTTTGCGATGTAATTAAAAGCTAAAATGTGAAATGAGGTCACACTGGATTAGGGTGGGCTCTAAAGCCAGTAATTGGTGTCCTTATAAGAAGCCATGTGAAGACAGAGGGCCATGTGCAGAGAACAAGGGGCAACCACGGGAAGCTAGGAGAGGGGGCATGGACCAGAGTCTCCCTTAGAGCCTCCAGAAAGAACCAACCTTGCCAGTACCTGGCCTTCTGGCCCCCCATATAGTGACAGAATAAAGTTCTGTGGGTTTAAGCCTCTCAGTTTGTGCTCATTTGTTATGGTGGTCCTAGGAAACTACTATAGATATCATCAATATTACTATACTTAGAAGTCTTAGAACTCTCCTCACCTATATTCGTTTACCTGTATTAGTTTATAAGGACACCAGTCATATTGGAGTAGGGAACCCCCCCCCCCAACTCCAGCATGACCTCACCTTAACTCATTATATCTGCAGTGACCCGGTTTCCAAATAAGGCCACATGCTGAAATACCGGGGCTTAGGATTTCGACATCTCTTTTTTTTTTTTTTAAAGATTTTATTTATTTATTTGACAGAACACAAGTAGGGGGAGCGGCAGGCAGAGGGAGAAGCAGGCCCCCCACTGAGGAAGGGAGCCCGATGCGGGGCTTGATCCCAGGACCCCAGGATCATGACCTGAGCCGAAGACAGACACTTAGTGGCTGAGCCACCCAGGCGCCCCTCACCATCTTTTGGGAGGACACAGTTCAACCCACAACACTGCCTCTTTATCACCACTTCAAATTGATCACCTTCCAGGCATTCTATGTTCTACTGCAGCAAAATCTTCCAGATGTAGCTCGTCCTCACACCAGCTTCAGCTCCCCCAGCTATGGCACAGCTCCCCCCCCAGAATTATTGCTGTAACCTCCAAAGTGATTTTCCTCCTCCATTTCATTCTTCATACATCCAGTGAGTGAATCTAATTAATTTCTAATCAGGTTTCTCTGTTGGAGACTCACCGGTGTCTTTCCCCAACCACAGCATAAAGTCTAAACTAGCACAGAGAGCCCGAAGTTTGGGCCCATCTTTTCCTTCCAACCCCCTGTCTTGCCACTTCATACTATGTGTCCCAAACCACAACTAGGCTGGCTGGTCACTCTTCCTGGAAAAGAAATTCTTAGGTCTGTGGGCCTTTGTTTATGTTGTCCCCTATGCCCAGAGCACCCTTCATCACTCCGTCCCCTTCCAAACTGCTCCTCATCCCATAAGGCCCAGCTAAAACAGTCCTTACACAGGTCGCTTCCACAGTTCCAACACAGGATTACTGAGACTTTCCCTGTGTTTTTGACACCTTAGGATTCTGGATACTAATGTAACACCAGGAAAGAGACAGCACGTCTTATGTAAAACAATTAACCTTGACAATAGAAATATAAACAGCCCACAGTGCCTGGACTTTCCTGCACCCCATTGACATTAATACTGAGCATTGCAACATAAATAAAAATGTGTGGGCATATCTGTGTGTGTCTAGATATACATGTATACAAGATTTTTTGAAATCTGACATGTATCTACTACTTATATAATTAAGTTTTGTTGCAACCCACCTCATCAAAATATTCTCTTTTTTTTTAAGATTTATTTATTTTAGAGGGGGTGGGAGGGACAGAGGGAGATAGAGAAGATCTCAGGCAGACTCCCTGCTGAGTGTGGAGCCTGATACAGGGCTCCATCTCACGACCCTGAGCTCATGACCTGAGCTGAAATCAAAAGTCAGACGCTTAACAACTGAGCCACCCAGGCGCCCCCAAATATTCTTAAACCTCTCTAGAAGAGTAAAGGTATTTATTTTCTGAAATTAGAAAATACATATGCGCAAATATACATGCCATATATTATATAGGAAGTATATGTGTGCATATATTTATACATACATATATACGAAGTATATATATAAAGTAGTTTCTCCCCAGGAACATCCTGTGAATGATTCATTGCTCTTTTCATTGTTAGATTAAAGAAACAGTAACCAAGCAATCAGTGTAGCTAGCAGTTCAGATTTTAATAATTGAGGTCTTAATAAAGCATAGGGGGAGTTCTCACTGTAATAATGCTGCATAACCAACAGCCCCTCCACCCCAAATCTCAGTGGTTCTCAACAATGGACATTTATTTTTCTTGGCCATGGGCCCATAGGGTCAGCGGGGCTCGATCCACCCATGTCATTTTGGGACCAGCAGCATCTCGGGCCATGTTCTTCTCGGGGCAGTGATGGAGGTACAGCAGGCTAGGCCAAACCACACTAGCCCGTTAGAGCCTCTCTTCACGGTACATCTGCTAGCTTTACATAGGCCAAAGCCAGTCATGGGCCAAGCCCATAGCAAAGGGACAGGAAAACAGACTCCATAGGAGGGTCTGCAGAGTCGCATGGCAAAAAGCATGGGTGTATAATTCCACCACGGAGAGGGATGAAGACGTGAGCCTGAGAATTCAGTCTACCGCAAAGGCCTTACGATTCGGAGGTAGACCGTAGAAACATCTGCCTTGAGAATAAGCTATGTATCAAGAGCTTATATAACAATAAGAAACCATTTGATGTTGCATTGACAAAACTGCACTTTGACATGTGGTTATAATTCTCTCCATCTTTGGTTCTTTTCCTAGAGATATGAAGATGAGTGGCTCGGGATGCCATCACCTATTCCCGTGAAATACATTAACTACATACGCCTTTTAAAGGATGTGTTCGGCTTAGAGGAGGAGTAACCATATGCCATTGATTTCCTGCTCTCATTTTCCTAAGTTTATTTCAGTAGATATCATTTCATTAAAAAAAAAAATACAAGGTTCATATTGAATTGAAATCCATAGGCCACAGTTAATTCCCTTTTGTCGTTTTAGTTTTTCAGAACATCGTATTACATTGTTGATGTACCAGCATTATTAAAAATGCCATTTAAAGAAATGTCAAACATTTTTATTACATGTATGATTTATTAATACCAAAGAATCTTATGGTAATTTTCTATCCAGCATAATTTGATTCAGTGCAACACAAAAAGAAAATTACTCTTGACAGCTGTACATGACAATATAAAATCAAATGATATCTTAGCAATAAGTTGTGATTCTATTAAACATTTTTTGAAATCTTTTTGACACATGTTTATTACTTATATAATTAAATTTTGCAGCAACCCACCTTATCAAAATAATCCTTAAACCTCTCTACAGTGAATGTATTTATTTTCTGAAATTAGCAAAGCTATAAGAAGGACTCCTGCCCTTGCCCTGCACCGCACACACACTCACACACACACACTCACACTTAAAAATTTGGGAGAGAAATTGAAACATTTGCAGTGTTTATATTTTTAATGCCCTTTTTATATCTAAAGTTAGCTGTTAACTTAGGAATATATGCATGTATACATAATTATAATATGACCAAAAATGTTTTCTGTCTAAAATATTTAGGGATGTGAATGCTGGAGATCTTGAGAGATATTTTTTGGTTCATTCTCCACACACACATACCACCCACCCCAGAGGTTTAAATATTCTAGGACTGTAGTATGTTTCCTCCTGCTTTTCTCTGGTTCTGTTTTGATTTTTCTTCTAGGCCTATATGTTCTGAGTCTCAGCAGAACTTTTGTCATGTAGTGTATATTTGATTAAAACTCATCACCATGGACCTGTGGGAATTCATGGTGAGAAGTTTGTCCCAATCTACTCTAGTCTCCAGTGTTGGATGCTCTGTATCCTAACTCTAGGTACCTGGTGTTGTCAGACACAGTAGAAGTCTATGGAAAAGGGGGGCTTCCACATCTACCTTTTGGGGACTGCTTGGAAGAGGGGAAAAGGAGCTGATGACATGTCAAGGGCCCCTGCCACCTCATTATTCCTTCACTCCACATTTGTGACATCTTGCCTAGAAATGAGCTGGCTTCTTGGCACTCAGAGGTACCAATTTGGTTGACAACAATGGCTCTTTCTTTCTTTTTTCTTTTTTTTTTAAATTGAAGCTAATCAATAAACTATTTCTATATATAAACCTAGGGTCATTCTCCATGTGCCTTGGTTAGAATAGACCCCATAGGACTTTCCAATAAACTAGAATACTCAACTTATATACTAGGACCACTTACCCATAAAATCTAATTTTGACTACTTGATTTTTATTCCAGGTTTGTTTTTTTTTTTTTTTTTTAAGACAACTGACAGTGCCAAGCCATCTTGTCACTTTAAGATTTTTCATTCCCCAGAGAGCAGGCTTTTAGAAGGATGACGCTTTCCTGGAACTTTTCAGGCTGACACATTTGTCACTTACCTATTCAACTCTTCAGTCAGTTGTCTTTCCCTCAAGATTATAAATACGTAGATAATTCAGTCCTTGTACAGGCTTGTGATACAGTTCACTTGAGAAGTGGGAAGAGAAGAAAAGAAGCAGCAAACCAATGATACGTTCCTGAGTCTGTGGGATGACAATGGCTTGTTCTATTACATACATGTGTGTCGCTGCCCTGGTTATTTGCAGTTCAAGCCCACAATTAGCAATTAAATGGCCATTATAGGCATCATGCCGATAAACATGATACATTGCAGCCATACAGACACTTTAAATAATTATTCTTTTTATAACCAAACCATATACTGAAGGAGATTTATAATTTAGAGATAATATCCCCATTAGTAAAGTTTATGACCCAATAAACAGCTCCCACTAGTTAATAAATGCCAAAGCCATAAAAACAAAGACTATTAATGTAATAGAATTTCTGTACCTCCCTCTTTTGCTGGTGGTCTCAAGGCACTGAAGGGAAATGCTATCTTAGGGAAAACATTTATTCTCGTTATGTAAATATCAATGAATTGTCTTACAGTCCATCTGGAAATCTCCCAGCCCCGCCTCAGTCCCAGGTGGTCCCCAAATGCTAATGCGTTCCGCTTAGGTTTTGGGCCTTAGATAACTCTGGTTTTCAACACCAATGAGTCTTGTGACTCAAATCTTTGGGGGAGGTGGCGAAGACCGGCTGGAATTTCTGCCTCTTCGTTGCCCTCTGGAAAAAAAAAAAGAGAAATCCCAACTATTACCCTTATTCCGGAGGAAGAACTTCGAAGAGTTTCCCAGCTTTGGCATACACTTAAATTTTTAGCTACCTCTTCTCTTTCCTCTGAAAAAGAGAAATCCCAACTATTGTCACTGTTCCGGGGTAATCATTTTAAAAGAAGTTTCACAGTCTTTGCATCTACTTATATTTTTAGCTGCTCACATTTTTTCATTTTGATGGAAAAGCGAGTGGTACCTTTGGATGTCTGGGGAGTTGAAGGTTAATGCAGGCAAACCTTTTGTACTGAGAACGAACAGATTTTTCGTATTCCTGCAACCGTGGGAATGATTGATGAAGTCATTTGAAAGCCCAGATCACATCATGTCTTTTCAGAAGAAACTGAAAGCTATTGAGGTTGACATGGAATGGTTTGCTGAGTCATTGTTGTAAAGTGTGGATGTTGTCAGCAGATGACTACTACATTGCAATGTTTATTTGCCTCTTTCTCCCTTTTAAAAAAGATTTTATTTATTTGCGAGAGAGCAAGCGTGAGCATGAGCGGTGGGGAGGGGCAGAGGGAGAGGGGGAAGGAGACTCCCTGCTGAGCATGGAGCCCTACACAGGGCTCCATCAAGACGCTGAGATCATGACCTGAGCAGAAGGCAGCCGCTTAACCGACTGAGCCACCCAGGCACCCCTCTTTCTCCCTTTTTAAACCTAACTGTACCATTTGGACCCAACCACTTGAAAAGTAAATGTGGGTACATCTATTGGTTGACTTCAGTGCTTACTAAAATTATAGACCTAGAGAGGAGATGTGTACTGTAACTTTCTTTTTTATTTATTTTTTTAAGATTTTATTTATTTATTAGAGAGCACGAGCGGAGGGAGGAGCAGAGGAAGAAGACTCCCCGATGAACAGGGAGCCTGACTCGGGGCTCGATCCCAAGACTCTGGGATTGTGACCTGAGCCGAAGGCAAATGCCCAACTGACTAAGCCACCCAGGCACCCCAAGAGTGCTGTAACTTTCAAGCATTAGGATAGTTTCAACATTTTGCCTACTTTATGTATTGTCTCTGATTCAATTAATGACAAACATACCATTCTTGGTCTTTTTTTATGCTATGCTATTTGAAGTTTGTTTTTTGGGGGGCAGAGTTGTAGAGCTTCCAGGCTTTGTGGACACCTCAGCTGTGAGTTTGGGATATTTAAATTGTCCTTCCTTTCAAAAAGCAGGGAATTATTGATGAACGAAATGAAATTTCTACAAAAAAAAAAAACCCACAAAAACCCAAAAACTCTTGCCTTTCCAACTTGGATTTATCTATCTTGAGTGAGGATTGTTTTGGTCTTTGCCACTCGTTCCTCATTTCCCTGTCCCCTTCTCCCACGTTACGATTTTGCTTTAAGCGTGGCAGTGGGAGTCTTCAGTAATAGCTTGATGAAATGATCGGGTTTTCCACAAAATATTTATGATGCTTAATAATGCAGAATCCATTGAATTGTCACATTCCCAATTATATGTATATTCTTTTTAGTTAAGAATATAGTGTCCTGAATTTTGAATCTCCGCTTCAGAATCGGTCTGCAAATGACCTTCCAGACAAACAGCTTCCAGATGATATTAAACATTACTCAAGTGCTGAGTCTCGGTCCTAATATGTGTTTAGGGAAAGTTTGAATTGCTTTAAGTTGAAGGCAGGTTAAGACCTTTTCAGAAATGAAGCTTTTCAAGTTGACTGAACATCTGCAGAGACACAGGGCTTTTCGATTCCCAAGAGAACGTGATGTGTAAAAATGGAAAACCCACCGAGGCAAGATCAGTGAAGCTATTTCACAAAACAAACCTGCGGTGATAATGAAGCAAACATCATGATTACAAAGGTAGCGCTGACTGGAGGATTAGCTGCAGAGAAATCGGAAGTCGCCCCCACTCACCTTCTTCTACCAGGTTATGTAAAATAAACGTTTGCGTTCAAGGTCAATTAAGTTCCTCACAACCGCAAGTTCTGAGACTAGAACGTGCATCTTCTTTGCATTTGTTCCCGCTGCCCAGTAAAATTCCTTCCAAGGGGACTTCAGAGCCCATTATGTGTCTGGTGTGGGGGCACAGGAACTCAAGGGTCCGCACTGCTGCTCAGAAGCAAGTGGTAACGGCTGAAAAATGTGGCCAATGAAAAACTCCATGGTGGCTCAGCAAGTAGAGAATTAATGACTGGCTGGAATCAGTAGGAGCCTTTACTTCTAAATACTCATTAGTTTAAGCAGTGAGGCCTGATGTTATGCAAGTTAGACAGGAGAAAGGGGACCGCCTCTCCCCATTGTCTATTCTGAACAGAATATGCACATTTAACTCAAAGTGGTGAATGGTTCAAATACATCAAACCAACTATTCATCAATCTCCCAGCTTCCTGAGCACCGCTTTGCATCTGTGTAAAACCAACAATAGAGGAAATGCTTGTTATGACCCCACTATAATATTAAAATCCAGAGGGGCGGGTAGCTTGGTGAAAAACACAAAATGCAGTCTCCTTTAGAAATGTTCCACCAAAATCATCTTTGTTTCCTTTTCGTACTCTGTCTCTACAAGAACATCTGACTGCAATAGGAACTTGATAAAATTACTTTTGCTTGCCTTTTTTTTTTTCCCTCACTTGCTACCACTGCTCTTCATTATCGCTGTGAGGCCACTCATTGAATACAGAACAGGAGCTGAAAAGCCATTTCAGACTGCTGCCGATATCGCCCCCCCCCCGCCCCATTTTCACTGTGACCAGAGCATGGAGAGTGACAAGGGAAGTGGCAAGATTTGACAATTGCAGAGGGGACTCCGGACACGAATAGGGACCACCTTGTGTGTGTAATGCACGTTATAAACAGTCTGAACTTCATCCGAAGGGCATGAGAAGTTACTGGAAGATTTTAATCAGGAGAATTAAAAGATCATGTCTGTATTTAAAAATCTCTGGCGGCGGCTGCTGCTGCTGCTGCTGCTGCGTGTGTGTGTGTGTGTGTGTGTGTGTGAACTACAAGAGTGAGTTTGGCAGCCAGAAGGCTGACTGGGAGGCTGTTGCCAGAGAAGTGATGGATGGTTTGGATTAATGTCAAGGTGGTGAGGTTGGTGAGAAGTGGATAGACTCATGACACATTAAGGACATTGGAGATGAAAGAGAAGAGATCAGAATTAGGTTGGGTCATTTTGACAGCTGGGTAAATGGTGTTGTCATTCTTTGTGCCAGGACACACCAGGGAAAAATCTGATTTGAGGGGGGAGTATCCACAGTTCTGCCTCGGGCATGCTAACTTAGGGAGTCTGTGAAAGAGATACATGGAGAGGTTGATAGGGCAATTGGATTACCAGGTCTGAATCTCAGCAAAATGATCTGGGCTGGAGAGACATACTGGAGAGTCATCAGAGTAGGGATGGTAAATGTAAATTTAGATTAAGATTGCCCAGAGGGAGCATGTTGTCTGAAAACCATAAATGCCTGGCATATGACTGGCTAATTTTTAGAACACAGCTTTCACTGACATACAACGAACTGTACATATCAAAGTGTACAATTTGGTAAGTGGACATATGTGTAACATCTGTGAACTATCACCCCGATGAAGATAATGTATTTTCCCCAAATTTCCTCCAGGTCCTTGGAAATCCCTCCCTTCTACACATCCCCATCATAGGGGAGGAAGAATACTTTTCTCTCTGCCCTTCTGAGTTCTTGGCTGAGACCCCCGTAATAAAAGATTAGCAAGAGAAGAACAAACAGAAGTTGATTCGTATGAGTACTTCATATATACATGAGAGATATCCAGGAAAACTGTGTAATTTTCCAAGGTGACCTTAAGTACCATCTTCAGCTACAGACGAAGGAAGGATATGTGTGTGGGAGGGAGGGGAGCCATTATGGGGGGTGACCAGGAAAAGCGACATTAACTCTAGGGTAAGTTCATTACTGTGGATTTAAATCACTGCCTTCTGCATCGATAAGTTTCTAGACATTTAGTCGTTCTCTTTCTGGTACAGAGAGGGAGACATACCAATGGAGACTTCCCTTATAAATATAAATGTTCCTTACAGAAGGGTAATTTCTACTCTGTTTGCAGAGCTTCTCCTGTGTCTGCTGTTTCTCAAATTTATCAGCTCAAAATAATCCTTATATCAGGGACGCCTGGGTGGCTCAGTCGTTATGCGTCTGCCTTTGGCTCGGGTCCTGACCCCAGGGTCCTGGGATCGCGTCCCACATTGGGCTCCTTGCTCAGTGAGGAGCTTGCTTCTCCCTCTCCCTCTGCTGCTCCCCCTGCTTGTGCTCTCTCTCTCTGACAAATAAATAAAAATCGTTAAAAAAAAAAAATCCTTATATCAGGGATGCCTGGGTGGCTCAGTGGGTTAAGCGTCTGCCTTCGGCTCGGGTCATGATCCTAGGGTCCTGGGATCGAGCCCCACTTCGGACTCCCTGCTCTGCGGAGAGCCTGCTTTTCCCTCTCCCTCTGTTTGCCACTCTGCCTACTTGTACTCTCTCTCTGTCTCTCTGTCAAGTAAATAAATAAATTCTTTAAAAAAAATAATAATCCTTATATCAAACGGGCATATGTTGGGGTGGTGTATTTTGCTCCCATTCACCATTTCCCATACCCAGGCAACCACTGAGCTGCTTTCTGTCACTATAGAAAAGGTAGTATTCTCTAGAATTTTATATAAATGGAATTATACATCATGTACTTTTTTTGGTCCAGTTTCTTTCACTTAGCATAATTATTTTGAGATTCATCCATGTTGTTGCATGTATCAATATTTTAATTTAATTTAATTTAATTTTATTTTATTTTTATTTTATTTTATTTCCGAGTAGTATTCCATTGTATGGATATGTCATAGTTTAATGCATTCTCATGTTGATGGATATTTGGATTGTTTCTAGTTATTAACATATTACAAATAAAGCTGCTATGAACATTCATGTACAAGTCTTTGTATGGTTATATGGCTTTCATTTCTCTTAGGTAAATGTCTAGGAGTGGAGTGGCTGGATCCTATGGTTGATGTTTAATTTTTTTTTTTAATAACTGCTTTGGGGAGGAAAAATAATTTTCCCTCTACCCTTCTAGATTCTTGGCTGAGACTCCCTTCCCCACCTCCCTACCCCCACCATGAGAAAAAAAACACAGATTAATAGGAGAAGAACAGAAGTTTAATAATGTCTGTGTACCTCCTGTGTATGTGGGAGAGACCCAGAACAACTGAGTCATTCCGTGAAATGGCCCAAACCTCTACCTTAGATATCATCTCTAGATAAAGACAAAAGATGCTGGTGGGAGGTGGGGGGCAGTTAGGGGAGGTTACCAGGAAAAGCATAGGAAACAAGGGTAAGGTTTATGCAGATTTAAGTCCTTGCCTTCTACATTGGTAAGAGTTTCTAGAGATTTGGAGTCATCCTTCTCCCTGGTACAGAGAGGAGGAGACCCTTATGAATACAGATTTCCCTTATACATGTAAATGGTTCTTATAAAAGGGTCACTTCTACTCAGGGTTCAGAGCTTCACCTGTGTCTGCCGTTTCTTAAAAATAAACAGCTTAAAATAATCGGTGTGCCAAAGAGGCATATTTGGGGGTAACAATTTTGCTTTCCCTCATGGCCAAGCTGTTTTCCAAAGTTACTATGCCATTTTACTTCTGTTCCAATATCGCATAAAGTCCTTGTTCCTCCACATTTCACCAATACTTGGTATGGTCGATCTTTTAAATTTTAGCCATTCTAATAGATGTGTAGGAGTTTCTCATTGTGGTTGTTTATTTTCTTATTTTTGAGGTTTGAGAGTTTTTCATCTGTTCCAGATACAAGTCCTTTATCAGATATGTGATTTCCAAATATTTTCTTCCAAACTGTGGTGGTCTTTCGTTCTCTTAACAGGATCTTTGGAGGGCAAAAGTTTTAAATTCTGATTAAGTCTATTTTATCAATTTGTTCTTGTATGGATTTTTCTGTTGGTGTTATATCTTTTTTTTTTTTTAAGATTTTGTTTACTTATTTGAGAGAAAGACAAAGAGAGAGAGAGAGAGCTTGAGCAGGGTGAAGGGCAAAGGGAGAAGCAGGCTCTGCATTGAGCATGGAGCCCAATTCGGGGCTCGATCCTGGGACTCCGGGATCATGATCTAAGCCAAAGGCAGACACTTAACTGACGAGCCACCCAGGTGCCCTGTTGGTGTTATATCTAATAAATGTTTGCCTAAACCAAGGTCATAAAAGTTTTCTCCTAGAAGTTGTATAGTTTTAGGTGTTTAATTTAGATATAGGATTCATTTCTAGTTAATTTTTGTTATGGTGTGAGTTATGGCTCCATGTTTATTTTTTTGCATATGGATATCCAGTTGTTACAGTACCATTTGTTGAAAAGACTATCCTTTTTCACTGAATTGTCTTTGTACCTCTGCTGAAAGTCAATTGTTGATACATATGTAGGTTTATTTCTGGACTTTCTATTCTGTTCTATTGATTTATGTGTATCTTTACACTGATACCACACTGTCTTGATCACTGTAGCTTTCTAGTAAGTCTTGATATCAGTAGTGTTAATTCTCCAATTTCACTCCTTTTTTGCATAGTGGTTTTGGGTATTCTACATCTTTTGTACTTCCATAATGAATTTGCAATTCTTGGGCACCTGGGTGGCTCAGTCAGTGAAGCATCTGCCTTCAGCTCAGGTCATGATCCCAGGGTCCTGTAATCGAGTCCCAAATTGGGCTCTCTGCTCAGCGGGGAGCCTGCTTCTCCCTCTCCCTCTGCCCCCACCCCCCGCCCCACTCGTGCTCATTCTCTCTCTCTCTCTCATAAATTAAATCTTAAAAAAAAAAAAAAAAAAGAATAAGTTTGCAATTCTAAAATCCTGCTAGGTTTTTGATTGGGATTGCACTCAATCTACAGATCAATTTGACATCTTAATAATATTGAGTCTTCTGACCCATGAACACAGTATATCATCCCATTTATTTAAGGCTTCAATTTATCTCAGCAATGTTTTGTAGTTTTTAGTGTATGGGCAGTGCACATATTTAACAGATTTCTCCCTATATTTCATGTTTGTTAATGCTAATGTAAATGGTAATTTTTTAAATTTCATTTTCTGATCATTGGTTGCTAGAGGATAAAAATACAACTGTTTTTTGTACATTGATCCTTGTATCTTTCAAACTTAATAAACATTTATTAGTCTTGTGGCTTTTTTATAGGTATTGTCAGATTTTTTACATAGACCTCCACATAGATGATTAGAATTTTCACACAGATGGTATTAGTCTATGAGTAAAGTCTTATTTCTTCATTTCAAATCTGGATTCTTTTATTTCCTTTTTCTTACTGCACTGACTAGTACAGTGTTGAATAGAAGTGATGAGATGGACATCCCTTTCTTGTTACTGAGTGTAGGGGAAAAGCATACAGTTTTTCACCATTAAGCATGATGTTAGCCGTAGGGTTTCGGTAGACACCCTTCGTCAGGTTTTCAAAGCTCCCTTCTATTTCTACTTTGCTGAGAGATTTTATCAGGAATCGATACTGGATTTTGTCACATGCTTTCACTGCATCTATTGAGGTGATTTTATGATTTTTCTTCTAAAATTTGTTAATATAGTAAATGACATTAATGTTTTTTAAAATTAAATTCATATAACATAAAATAAACCATCTTAAAGTATAAAATTCTGTGACGTTTAGCACATTCACAATACTGTACGACCATCACTTCTGTTTGGTTCCAAAACATTTCATCACCCCCAAAGGAAACACCATATCCATTAAGCAGTCACTTCCGATTCCAGCCCCTGGGAACCAGCAATCTGCTTTTTGTCTCTATGAATTTAACTATTCTAAATATTTCATATAAATGGAATCATACAATATGTGACCTTTTGTGTCTGACTTCTTTCACTTATTACAATGTTTTTGAGGTTCACCCATGTTGTAGCATGCATTAGTACTTATGACTAATAACCCATTGTATAGATATACCACAGTGTGTTTATCCATTCATCTATTGTTGGACACTTGTGTTGTTTCCACCTTTTGGCTATTGTGAGTAGTGCTGCTGCAAACATACATAGACATGTATTTGTTTGAGTACCAATTTTCAGTTCCTTTTTTTTTTTTGAGAGAAAGAGAGTGTACACGTGAGTGGGGGGAGGGGCAGAAGGCGAGGGAGAGAATTTCAAGCAGGCTCTGTGCCAAGCTTGAGCCAATGCAGGGCTTGATCTCACGACCCTGAAATCATGACCTGAGCTGAAATCAAGAGTTGGATACTCAACCCACTGGGCCACCCAGGCACCCCCACTTTTCAGTCCTTTCATGCATATACCTAAGAGTAAAATTGCTAGATCATATGGTAAATCTATGTTTAATTTTTTGGAGAACTGTCAAACTGTTTTCCACAGCAGCTGAACCATTTTACATTCCCACCAGCAATGTATGAGGTTTATAATTTTTCTACATCCTTGCCAACACTTGTTATTTTCCTTTTTTTTTAAATTATAGCCATCCTAGTTGGTGTGAACTAGTACCTCATTGTGGTTTTTATTTGTATTTCCCTAACGACTAATGATATTTCATGTACTTGTTGGCCATTTCTATGTCTTCTTTAGAGAAATGTCTGATCAAATCCTTTGCCCATTTTAAAATTGGAAATGACATTGATTTTTGAATGTTAAACTTTGCATTATTGGAATAAAACTTATTAGGTCATGATGTGTTATCCTTATATATTGCTATGTTCAGTTTGCTAAAATTTTGTTTGAATTGTTCTCCTATGTTCATGAGGATATTGATCTGTAGTTTTCTCATTATGTTTTGGTCTGGTTTTGATTTCATGGTAATGCTGGCCTCATAGAATGAGTTGGGAATACTCCTTCCTTTTCAATTTTGTGGAAGAGTTTGTGTAGAATTGCTATTATTCCTTCTTTAAATGTTTGATGTATTTAACCAGGGCTGCCTTTAGTTTGCTTTATGGGAATGTATTCTTTCTTTTTTTTTTAAGATTTATTTATTTATTTTAGAGAGAGAGAGCACATGAGCGTGGGGAGCAGCAGAGGGAGAGAATCTTCAAGCAGACTCCCCACTGAGTGTAGAGTCTGACTCAGGGCTCGATCCCATGACCCTGAGATCGTGACCTGAGCTGAAATCAATAGTCAGATGCCTAACCAACTGAGCCACCCAGGCCCCCCTATGGGGAGGTATTCTTAAACTACAATCTCAATTTCTTTAGTAGATATAGGGCTATTCGGGTTATATATTTCTTCTGTAGTGAGCTTTGATAATTTGTGTTGTTAAAGGAATTTGTCCATTTCATCTTGTTGAATTTATTGGCTTAAAGTTGTTCATGATATTCAGTTCTTATCCTTTCAGTATCTGAAGAAGCTTTAGTGATGTCACCTCTCTCGTTCCTGATACTGGTAATTTCTCTATTCTTTTTTTTCCTCATCCAGTCTGGCTAGAGATTAATCAATTTTATTGATCTCAAAGAAGCAGCTTGTCATTTCATTAATTTTCTCTAGTGTTTTTCTGTTTTCTATTTTATTGTTTTCTGCTCTGATTATTATTTCCTTCTACTTGCTTTGGGTTTAGTGTGCTCTCCTTTTCTAATTTTTTAGTGTGGAGGTTGAAGTCCTTGATTTGAGGCCCTTTTCCTTTTCTAACGTAGGCTTATAGTGCTATAAAATCCTCCTAAATACTGCCTTAATGGCATCCCATGAATTTTGATATGTTGTTCCATTTTCATTCAGTTACTTTCTTATTTCTCTTTGATTTCTTGTTCACTCCACAGGGTATTTAGAAGTGTCTTGTTTAGTTTCAAATATTTGGCGATTTTCCAAAGATCTCTCTGACAATCTAATTTAATTCCCTGTAGTTAGAGGATATACATGTATGACTTATGTACTTTTAAATTAATTGAGACTAGTTTTATGGCTCAGAATATGGTCTATCTTGGTAAAAGTATCATGTGCACTTGGAAATAATGTGCATTCTACCCTTCTTTGGTGGAATGTTCTATAAATGTCAATTAGGTCAAGTTGTTAAAATCTATATCCTTACTGATTTTCTGTCTACTGGTTCTGAAAACCATTAAGAGGAAGATATTGAAATTTCTGCCTGTAATTGTGATTTTGTTTATTTCTCCTTACAGTTCTATCAGTTTTTGCTTCATGTATTTTGAAACTCTGTAGCTATATAAACATTTAAGACTGTAATGTCCTCTTGATGAATTAACCCCTTTATCATTATGAAGTGAATTTCCTTATCCCTGGTAATATTCTTTGCTCTGATCTATATTGTCTGATAATAAAGCCATTCCAGGGGTGCCTGGGTGGCTCAGTCAGTTAAGTGTCTGCCTTTGGGGTCAGGTCATGATCCCAGGGTCCTGGGATACAGTCCCACATCCGGCTCCTTGTTCAGCGGGAGGCCTGTTTCTCCCTCTCCCTCTGCTGCTTCCCCTGCTTGTGCTCTCTCTCTCGGTCAAATAAAATAAATAAAATAAAATAAAATAAAATAAAATAAATCCATTCCAGCTTTCTTTTCATTGGTGTTAGTTACCATGGTATATTTTCTTCTGTCTTTTAAAATTTTTAACCTATATGTGTTTTTATATTCATAGTATCTTTCTTATAGGCAGCATTTAGTTGGGTCTTGTTATTTTTTTTATCCAACTTGACAATTACTTCCTTTTAATTGATGTATTTAGATTATTTAGTATTATTTAGTATTTAGTATTATTTAATATTTATTTAGTTAGTGATAAGATCAAATTTAAATCTATTGTCTTGCTATTTGTTTTCTATTTGTCTATTTTTCTGTTTCCTTTTTCTTCCTTCTTTTGGTTTAATTGAAAAATGTTTGATTCCATTTTATCTCATTTGTTGGATTAGTAGCCATTGTCAGGGAGGAAAAACCTTTCTTTTACCTCTTATGTTTAAGGCTTGGCGGCCTGCAAATTAAAATGGAAAAAAAAAAAAGCCCAGATTAGTAAGAGAAAAAACTGATTTAATTATAGACTAAAGAAATGTGACTCAAGTTGTTGATTAGAATTTGGGGCTCATTCACCATCTTAATAGTAGATGGGGAGGGGCACGGGGGCACTTCTGGGACAACAAATGACTTCTTAGAAGTGGGGGTGGGGAGAAAGAGCACTTGTTGAAAAACAAATGACTTTTTGGAAAGATAAATAAGCCCTTAGGAGAATAGATAGGAGATACGATAGTTTTGTTACAATGTCTGCTTGGGTGTGGTGCTAACTTCACTCCAAAAAGAGATTAAAGTTATTCCCTGGGAGGGGATTTATGACAACTGAGTTCTTTTGGAAGGTTTTGTTTTTAGGCAAATAAAGGATTTCAGGAACTCAAATGCCCTCAACTCAAAAGAATTTTTTATGCTACAGTGGCTTAGTCTGGACTGCTTCACTATAACTCTTTAATTTGTTATTTTATTGGTTGTTTTAGGGTTTACAGTATACAATGAAAACTTGGTACAGTCTACCTCCCAGTGATGGTATAGTACATATCATATCGTATCAGATAGCATAAGAATCTTAAAATAGTATACTTCCATTTCTCACTGACTAAGCTTTGTACTCTTGTTATATACTTTACTTTTACGTATGTTAATAAACTCCACACTCTATTGCTATTTTTAACAATTATCTTTTATTTTTTTATTTTTAAAGATTTATTTATTTATTTATTTATTTGAGACAGAGAGAATGAGAGAGAGAGAGCACATGAGAGGGGTGAGAGTCAGAGGGAGAAGCAGGCTCCCTGCCGAGCAGGGAGCCCGATGCGGGACTCGATCCCGGGACTCCAGGATCATGACCTGAGCCGAAAGCAGTCGCTTAACCAACTGAGCCACCCAGGCGCCCCTAACAATTATCTTTTAAAGAGACTTAAATAACAAGGAAAAATACTGTATTTATATACAGAGTTACCATTTCCTGTGCTTTTCATTCTTTTGTGCAGATCCTTATTTCCATCTGGAATCATTTTTCCTCTGCCAAAAGACTTCCTTTAACAGGTCTTGTAGTGTGGGTCAGCTAGTGATGAATTATTTTGCTTTAAAAAAAAAAGTCTCAAAATGTCTTTTTTTGGCCTTCATTTTTGAAAGATATTTTCACAGGGTATAAATGCCTAAGTTGAAAGTTTTTTCTTGCTGTATTTTAAATATATTACTCCCCTCACTTCTGTATTATGTTCTTCCACATGAGAAATCTGTCAACTTCATTTTTTTCCCTTTTTATGTAATGTGTCTTTTTTCTTTGACTAATTTTAACATTTTCAATTTACCACTGGTTTTAAGAAATTTGTTTATGTTGAGACTTGGGTTAGTTCTTTTGTGCTTAGGGTTCATTGAGCTTCTTGGATCTGTAGACTTACAGTTTCCATACAGTCTTGAAAATTTTTGGCCATGTTTTCTTCCAATTTTTTTTGATTCCCATCTCTCTCTCTTCTCCATTGGTGGCTCTCATTACATGTGTAGTTAGCTTTTTAAAGTTGTTCCACAGCTCACTGTTGCTCTATTCATCTTTTTTATTCTTTAATCCCCCTGTATGGTTCATTTTGGATACTATCTTTTGAAACATCTTCAAGTTCAATAATAATTTCTTTTGTGCTATCTGATCTGCCATTAATCAGATCCATTATATTTTTCATCTCATGTATCGTAGATGATGTTGGATTTGGGTCTTTTTATATCTTCCATGTCTCTACTTAACATGTTACATTTTTTCCTCTAGCTTCCTATACTTAAGGTATATAATTACAATGATGGTTTTAATGTCCTTGTCTACTAATTCTATCAACTATGCAATTTTTATGTCAGTTTCAATTGATAGATTTTTCTCTCCATTATGGATAATACCTTCCTGCTTGCTAATTTTTTATTAAATGCCAAACATTTTGGCTTTCAACTTGTGGGTGCTGAATATATTTGTGTTCCTTTTTTTTTAATCTCTCAATGATTTTAATGCTTAGTTGTGATAAAGTAATTTTCCATCCAGTTCTTTTATGTAGAGCAAAATGTACTAGTTTAAAAAAATGTGCCTTCTTTAGCTTTTTCTTATACTTTTTTTTTTGCCTATCCTTCAAAACTGAAACCTGGGTATTTTTAACATAAGTAATGTGATGTTATATATACATTTTAATTGCACATTTTAGTAATAAAATAACTCCATATTCTGGTAACTCATAGTATATTTATAAAATGAAAAGCTTTCTATCAAAATACACTTTTCACTGGGAAAAATAAATAAAACAGACAAATGGATCTACACAAAGTAAAAATTAACTTTGGTAGGTTTCAGTGCAGGACGGTCCATAACAATCCTATTTGCCCTCATTCCCCTAGAGCTGCTCATCTTCTGAGTTAAGATTTTAAAAATGTTTTTCATTGAGATTATTATGTTGACATTCGTTTCTCATTCCACATCATCAGCCAAGCTCGGAGCACTTACAATTTCCCTGACTAATTGTTGGAAGCTTGGTCAGAAGCATCTGGACTGCTGGTGGTGGAAGAGTTTGCTGTAACACTTGAAATAAGTGTTGTGGCTGTCCACACACAGCAACTGCATTTGTCAGATGATCTACACCCTTCTCATATTCACCTCAAGCTAGCAACTTTCCTTCAAGGAAGAATTTTGGAATAGCTTCAGCATCTTTAAGGTCAGGTAACTTGAAAAGTCCAGCTCTCTCCTTGGCAAGCTTTTGTTTCTTTGGTTCTCGAAGCCTGTTCTCGAAGCTGGGGCCGCGCCATCTCTGGTGGTAGAAGTAAATATAGTACCCGATGAAAAGAGCCCTGCAGACACCTGCAGTGATGGTGCTATTCTGGCCCACCATCTTCTCTTGACCGAGGAGCAGGAGTGAGCTCAGCGGCATCAGGATCCAGGCGACAAAGCAGTAGGCTGTGGACCCTCGGAGCAGACCCCCCCCCTTGCTCCCACCTGACACTTGCCATAAAGAATGTAGAAAGGCCTGTGTTTGTGATCTTATATACACTCTTGAGCTTTGTTCTGAGGTTGATTTAAGTTACTAGGGAACATTTTTATCCTTTCAAGTCATTCCTTTAAGCTTTGTTAGGACAAAAGCAATCTTTGGTCTAGGGCTAGTTTTTTCACAATACTGAGGCAAAACCCTTCTGAGTACTCTACCCAATTCCCCATCATTAATGAAGTTTTCTACTCTGGTGGGAACAAGAATGTGGTAGGTGGAATTCTAAGATGACCCCTAATGACCCACACCTTTATATAATCCCCTCCTCAATGAGTATTGTCCCTCCCAGAATTAAGTTTTTTTTATACTGCACAATTGATGTCAAGAAAGGCTGATTACCCTGGGTGAGTCTCACCTAATCAGATGAGCCCTTAAATAAGACTAGGTTCTTCCTGACAAAAGAAATTTGATGCACAAGAGGGATGGAGTCAACATGAAGGAAATTATCCCTTGCTGGTTTTGAAAATGGACAGGGTCATGGTAAAGACCTGAAACTAACCTTTCTAATGAGAGCAGCCCCTACTGACAGCCAGTGAAAAAATGGTGTCTCAGTCCTAACAATGGCAAGGATCTAAATTCTGGCAACAACAAATGAGTTTGGAAGTGGATTCAGCCCAAGAGCCTCCAGAAGGGACCCAACCCATCCACGATCCTGGCATCAGCCTGTGAGACCCTGAGCAGAGGACCCAGATAGCCTGCATTCAGAATTCAGACTTCAAGAACTGTGAACTTGTAAATCGGTTTTATTTTAAGCCACTAAGTATGTGGTAATTTGTTCCACAGCAGTTGAAAATTAATATAAGGAACTATTCTTGGCCTTGTGTGACCTCTGAGAATGTGTTTTACATTACTCTCTTGGTTGGCCTCAAACATTTCTCTCATGTGCGTACACTGATCAATGCTTGGTGGAAGACTAAAGTGGGACCTTCTACTCATCTTTGGAGGTCTATTTTGTGTTTTCTCCTCTCTCATACTCTGCCTTGAGAACTCTAGTCTCCTTGACCTTTCTGAACTCCAAGCTCTGTCTACTTAATTCAGGCAGGCTGCTAGGCTCTGCTTGAGATCCTTCTTCTTGCACTTTTGAAATTCGCTCCAGGCTGTAAACTGGGAAACAATAGAATTTGTCTCATTTGTTGCTGTTGTTTAATTTTAACTAGGCTCCAGAGCTAACATGGGGCTTGAACTCATGACCCTAAGATCAAGAGTCTCATGCCCTACTGACTGAGCCAGCCAGGTGCTTGGTCTCATTTGTTTTCTATCTCTCAGAGATCACTGCCCTTTGTTGGTTGATGTCTAGTGTCTTAAAAACTATAGCTTCATATATTTCATCTGTTTTATTTTGTTGTTTCAAGACAAAAGTAGAAGATACCACTTTTTTAGTAGTGTTATATAGTTATATTATTTTTTTAGTTAATAATGTTCTAATTTGTATTTTAAAAATAAACATCCTGCTCAACATTTTTCTCTTTGGTTCCATATACATCATACTTCTTGCTATTTTTCAGTGTTCGGCATGATGCCTTGCATGGAGTAAGCACTCAATAAATGCTTGACTTGGTTTTTAAATTTGACTTTTAAAAACTCACCATTCATTTGCAGTAACCTTTTCAGAGATATCATGGATACTATTACATGATTTCACATTAGTTGTCACGAATCATTGCATAACCACACCAAAACTGGTTATTATAATATATTGATAAATACATGTAAATGTAAATATATGCTCTACTGTCTTAGTCTGGTTTCCCTAAGAGCAGATTCTAAGATTAAGGCTTGTGGGCAGGTAATTTGTTTAGAAATATGGTTTCAGAAAGCAGATGTGCATAAAAAGGAGGTGGAATAGAGAAGGTGGAAAAGAACCAATCCAAGTACAAATAGAGTTGGCCACCACTGTAGAAAATTGGTGTCTAATCCATCCAACTGGGATCTTTTGTAAAGTGTGAAAAAATGAGTCTCAGAACTGTCTATTCAGGGATCAAAGGGGAAAAAATCATCTATCTATGGTCTCCTGTTCTCCAGTGGTCAAGAGTGGCCCTATGGGTATTAAACTCCCTCACATTTTCTGGTTGTCCATGTGGGAATGCAGAGGGAGTTCCTAGTGATAGAGGAAGAAAAGCCTCAGGGAGGGAAATAGAACATGTATGACACTAGCCAAGGAGAGACAGTGTCCACTTGCATCTATGCAAAGGCAGTCCAAGTCTGAATGCAGCTGGTCATTGCAGCAGTGGCTGGAGTAAGAGGAGAGGCCAAGAGGATTTT
>NC_138385.1:72811328-72828980 GCF_054177405.1 Leptonychotes weddellii
TGGGGCGCCTGGGTGGCTCAGTCGTTAAGCGTCTGCCTTCGGCTCAGGTCATGATCCCAGGGTCCTGGGATCGAGCCCCGCATCGGGCTCCCTGCTCCGCGGGAAGCCTGCTTCTCCCTCTCCCACTCCCCCTGCTTGTGTTCCCTCTCTCACTGTGTCTCTCTCTGTCAAATAAATAAATAAAATCTTTAAAAAAAAATAAATAAAATTATCAATATTATGTGAATTTCACCTCAATAAAAATATATCACTTGACCATGGATGAGACAACTCAATATAGGAAAGGTGGGAATTCTCGCAAATTGATATACAGATTTCTATTGCAATTTCTAAATATGCAATTTCTATCAAAATTTCAGCAAGAATTTTTGTAGATATAGACAAGCTTATTCTGAAGTTTATATGGAAATGGGAAAGAACTCGAATAGCTATAACGATTTTGAAGAAAAAAAACAAACAAAATGGGAAAAGTCTATCTGATTTAAATATTTAGTCCATAGCTACAATCATCAGGAATGTTTGGCATTGGTGGGAGAATAGACACAAAGATCAATGGAAGAGAATAGAGAACCCCGAAATAGACCCATACAATTGTAACCAACTGATCTTTGGACAAAGGTGCTAAAGCAGTTAAGTGGAGGAAGGATAGCCTCTCAGCAAATGGTTGCTGAAGTAATTAACATCCATACGCAAAAAAAAAAAAAGAAAGAAAGAAAGAAACAACAAACAACCCCAAAAATAAAAATCAAAAAAGCTTTGAATTCAGCCTTATATTTTATACAAATATCACCTCAAAATGGACCATGGACTTAAATGTAAAATGTAAAGCCATAATACTTTTAGGAAAAAAAAACAAAACACAGGAGAAGGTATTCAGAATAAGGGGATAAGGGGCAAGTGAAGAGTTCTTCAGCTTGACACCAAAAGTGTGATCCATTAAAAAAAAAAAGGATAAATTGGACTTCATCAAATTTAAACCTTTGTGCTGCAAAAGACTCTGTTAAGAGGATGGAAAGACACGCTACAGACCAAGAGAAAATCTCTGCAAACCATATATCCAACAAAGTACTAGTATCTAGAGGGGCCCTGGGTGGCTCAGTCAGTTAAACATCCGACTCTTGGTTTTGGCTCAGGTCATGATCTCATGGTCGTGGGACTGAGTCCCTCATTGGGCTCCATGCTGATCATGGAGCCTGCTTGGGATTCTCTCTCTTTCTCTCTCTCTCAAATAAATAAATCTTTTTTAAAAAAGTACTAGTATCTAGAATATATAAAGAAATCACAATAGTAGACAAACAATCCACAACAAAGTGGACAAGACATAGGAACAGAGATTTCACCAGTGAGGATATAGAGATGAAACAGCACCTGAAAAGACATTTGACATCACTTAGCCATGGGGAAAATGCAAACAAAGTCACAGTGCGCTATCACTACCTATCTGTCAGAGTGTCTAAAAAGGAATAGTGACAACAACAAATCCTGGCTGGATGTGGAGAAGCTGCATCACTCATACATTGCTGGATGAGTATAAAATGGTGTGGCCACTCTGTAAGACAGCTCGGCTGTTTCTTAAAAACTAAATATGTAACTACAGTATGACCCAGAAATTTCATTCCTGGGCATTTATTCCAGAGAAATGAAAACATATGTTCACACAAAAACCTATATACAGTCTTTCTCTTTCAAATAAATAAATGTTAAAAAGGAGTTGGGGGGGCGCCTGGGTGGTTCAGTTGGTTGAGCGTCTGACTCTTGATATTGGCCCAGGTCATGATCTCAGGGTCATGGGAATGAGCCCCACATTGGGCTCTGCATTTGTGGGCAGTCTGCTGGAGATTCTCTCCCTCTCCCTCTCCCTCTGTCCCTCCCTGCAGTCTCTCTCAAATAAATAAATAAATATTAAAAAAAAAACCAAATCTATATGTGGATATTTATAGCAGCTTCCTTCATAATAGTCCCAAACTGGAAACAACGTATTGTCCTTCAATGAGCTAATGGTTAAACAAACTGCAATACCTCAGTACTGTGGAATACTACCCAGCTATAAAAATAAATGAACTATTGATATAATGCAACAACTTGGATGGGTCTTAGAGATTTATACTGTGTGAAAGATGCCAATCCCAGAAGGTTACAGACTGTATTATTCCGTTTATATAAAGTTCTTAAAATGAAAAATATTATAGAAATGAAGAACAGATCAGAGGTTGCCAGGGTGTAAAGGGGGTAGTGGGGAGGCTGAGAGGAGGAGAAATGGTCGTGGCTACAAAAGGGCACCATGAAGAATCCTTGCGATGCTGAAAATGTTCTGTATCTTGATTTTATCAGTGTCAGGATGTTACCATCAGTGGAACTGGGTAAAGGATACATGGGATTTCTCTGTATTATTTCTTACAAATGCATTTGAATCTATTATATAAAAATGAAAGGTTTAATTTGAAAACTTGTATTTTTAAAGATTTACTTATTTGAGAGAGAGAGAGAGAAACAGAGGGAGAGGGGCGGAGGGGGTGGGAGAGAGAGAATCTCAAGCTCCTTCCAGGGTGCCCTTATACACCAGGGTGGTGTAAAATCCTTTTAAGGGTGGTTTCCTCTTAAGGCGGGGGGCCCCTTGTCTCTGCCTGCCTTTCTTCCAACTATCCTTCATCATCACCACTTCTGTTCAACATTGTACTGCAAGGTATACAGATGACAAATAAGCACATGAATAGTTTAGGGAGATGCAAATTAAAACCGTAACAAGGGGGTGCCTGGGTGGCTCAGTCGGTTAAGCGTCTGCCTTCGGCTCAGGTCATGATCTCAGGGTCCTGGGATCAAGCCCGGTGTCGGGGTCCCTGCTCAGTGGAGAGTTTGCTTCTCCCTCTCCCTCTGTGCTCTCTCTCTCTCTTTCAAATAAATTTAAAAAAAAATCTTAAAAAAATATAAAAGCATAACAAGGTAGCTATACATACCTAATAGAACATCTAAAATTACATCATAGCAAGTATAGCAAGCATGTGGAGCAACTGGAACACTGCTTGTGCGAACGTAAACTGGCGCAATCACTTTGGAAAATAGTTTGGTAGTTTCTTAAAAAGTTAAACATGCACCCTCACAGCCACGCCATTCGTAGATATTTCTCCAAGAGAAATGAAGGCCTATGTCCATACAAGGGCTTGCAAACACATGTCGTAGCAGCGTTATTTATAGGAGCCCCAAACTGGAAACAACCCGAATTTCAATCTACAGGTAAATGAATATATAAATTGTAGTATATCCAAAAAGGAATGCACTATTTTTTTTTTTACCTTTATTGAGGTATGATTGAGAAATAAATTGTAAGATATTTAAAGATTTATTTACTTATTTTAGAGAGAGGGAGAGCGTGCACGTGCATGGGGGTGCACACGTGAGTGGGGGGAGGGGCAGAGGGAGTGGGGGAGAATCTCAAGCAGACTCTGCACTGAGCATGGAGCCTGACATGGGGCTCGATCCCATGACCCTGAGATCACGGCCTGAGCCGAAACCGAGAGTTGGTCGCTCAACCGACTGAGCCAGCCAGGCGCCCCTGAATTGTAAGATATTTAAAATGTACATCATGGTGATGTCATATATGTGCACATTGTGAAAGGACTCTCCTCATCCAATTCATTAACACATCCACCATCACAATATTTATCTTTTTTTTAAGGAATGAACTATTGATACAATATATCAACATGGATGAATCTCAAAATAAATATGCAGAATGAAAAAAGCCACATATAAAAGCATATATACTATATGTCCCCATTCACAGAAAATTTTAAAGAATACAAATTTACCTATAGTGAAAGAAAGTAAATTAATGCTGTTTATTGTATAGCAATTATACTTGATAAAGCTGTAAAAAAAAAACTATGAAACTTACAGAATATGAACAAAGTTGTTTTCAGAGGTCTTCAGTGTTTTCCAATACCAACAAACCAGTTCTCTGAATCTCTGGACACAACCCATGTGTTCAACAATTCAATTCAATTCTGACACTAACTACCCAGAGTTAGCATAGACCCCACAAGTTAAGGGCTCTGTCCCCCAAGACCGCCCCCACTTCCGATGCCAGTCACAAGTCCTGGGCCTCCTATACCTCTGACCAACCAGCTATAAATTAGCGCTTCCCATGTTCCCCTTCTCAGGTTTAAGAATTTGCTACAAAGGCTCACTGAACTCAGGAACACACTTTACTTACATTTTCCAGTTTATTATAAAGAGTATTATGAAGTATACAAATGAACAACCAGATAAAGAGTTAGATAGGGTGAGGTCCTGAGGGTCCCATGCACAGAAGTTTCTGTCTCCATAGAGTTGGGATGTACCATCTTCTTGGCACATGAATATGTTCACCAATTTGGAAGCTCTCTGAACCCTGTCATTTAGGGGTTTTTCTGGAGGTTTCATCACATAGGCATGATCAATTTTTAACTCAATCTCTGGCTCCCTTCCTCCACCTTTGGGAGCTTGGGGGATGGAGCTGAAAGTTCTAGATTTCTAAGCAAGGCTTCATCTTTCTGGTGACCAGCCCCCTTCCTGAAGCTATCTAGGGACCCACTAAGAATTGCCGCATTAGAATAAAAAGATGCTCCTATTACTCAGGAAGTTACAACGGATTTAGGAACTCTGTGTCAGGGACTGGGGCAAAGACCAAAGTATCTTTTTATGATACCACAAGAGGTAAATTCATAGCCTTAGATTTATAAAGAAGTCTGTGTAAATTAACAAATTAAGTATTCATATAAACAAATTAAAGACCAAAAGCTATCAAAACCTGGAGGAAGAAAACCATGAATTTAAAATCAGAAATAAATCAGAAACAGCAGTAAATAAAATTTTGTAATAAAATCCACAAGTCAGTCCTAAAAAAATTACAATATGTAAAAATTACATATATTATAATTACAATATTAAAATAACATATAATAAAAGGGAGAATCATACTTGCAATAAAGGATATAGGCAGGAGCTTTATAAAATTATAGGAGAATATTATGTACAAGTATATGCTAAGATATTAGAAAAATCTTTTTTAAAAAGGGAGAAATTGGGTAGTCCCATACCTAAGGAAGAAAACAGAAGTTGTGTTAATATTAAATTAAATAATATAAGCAAATGGGGACAGAAGTTTTATCAGTGAGTTGTTTTTTTTTTTTTTTCTGAGATTTTATTTATTCGACAGACACAGTGAGAGATGGAGCACAAGCAGGGGGAGTGGGAGAGGGAGAAGCAGGCTTCCCGAAGAGCAGGGAGCCCAATGCGGGGCTCGATCCCAGGACCCTGGGATCATGACCTGAGCCAAAGGCAGACGCTTAACGACTGAGCCACCCAGGCGCCCCTTATCAGTGAGTTCTTTCAAATTTTTAAGAAAGATAATTTTTTAGTATTTTAAAAGTCTTATAATCAGAGATGAAAAAAAGAGAAAAAAAAAAAAAAACTTAGTCCCTTACTTATTCTGTATCAGGTAGACATTGTTCTTAAGCCTCTGACATATATTAGCTCATTTAATCCTCTAGTACACTTTTCAGATAGTTACTATGTTTGTCATATTATGCAATTGAGAAAAATAAGGCACAGGGAGGTTAACTGGATTCAGACCTAAGCAGTCTGGTTCTAGAGTGTGTGCCCTTTAACCACCACACAAAAGGTGGAAAAATTGCATAACTTTCATCCCATAATTGGTAAAAAAAATTGTGTGAAAGGGAACATGATATTCAGTATCACATAGAAAAATATACAAGAAAATATCTTAAGTAAATAATCATGAACCCAAATCCGACAATATAGTAAAAGAATAACCTGTTCTAATCAAGTAGGCTACATCACAGCAATAAAAAACAGTAGATTTTTATTTTATTTATTTATTTTTAAGTGTTTTATTTATTTATTTGACAGAGAGGTAGAGAGAGCACAAGTAGGCAGAGCGGCAGGCAGAGGGAAAGGGAGAAACAGGCTCCCCGCAGAGCAGGGAGCCCGAAGCAGGGCTTGATCCCAGGACCGTGGTATCATGACCTGAGCCAAAGGCAGATGCTTAACCAGCTGAGCCACCCAGGTGCCCCAAAAAACAGTAGATTTTTAGAAGTCAGTTAACATATTGTATCTTTAGATGGCTTAGTCGGCTTGGGGTGCCACAGAGAAATACCACAGACTGGGTGGCGGAAGCAAGAGGAATATGTTTTCTCACAGTTCTGGAGGCTGGAAGTCCCAGATCAAGGTCGAGTAGGGTCAGTTTCTGGTGAGGGCTGGCTTTCATGCTTTCAGAAGGCTATCTCCTCACTCCGTCCACACATGGTGGGGAGAGAGCTACAGAGAGTGCACTCTCTGGTATCTCTTCTTAAAAGGACACTAATCCTAGCAGATTGGGTCCCACCCTCATGACCTCAATTAACCTTAATTACCTCCTAATGGCCCAATCTTCGAATACAGTCAACGTTGAGAGTTAGGGCTTCAACATACGGGTTTTAGACACAATCTGCTCTTTAGCATTAGGCGTGTGATTTGCACATTGAATGCTATTAATACACTAGATAAACTCCACGCATTTTTTTATGAAAGCACTTCAAAAGTTAGCAATGTATATGAACGCTTTCTTAGCAGGATAGAGGAATCCATTTCAAATTAATAGCTAACCATCTTTGTTAACAGCGAAAAACGAAAAGTATTCATGTTAAATCTTAAACGAAGCAAGGGTGACCAGTGTCACTATTATTATTTGATGTTATTTAGGGGACTGTATAGCAAAGCTCATAACATATGGAACAGAAATGAGAAGTAGTAATACCGATAGGATAAGGTAATAGTTTTATTTTTCTTTTAAAAAGACAGTTTATTCTGGAATTCTTACATGAAACATTAATTGGCTACTACTAATTTATATAGATGTTTTTGCCATTCAGCAAAATCCTTTGAATTTTGATTTCTTGTTCTGGACTTTCAAATAAAGGTTGTTACTTACAGAATAATAATTGCATTTAAAAAGTCTTTATAAAATCCAGTGATAAGTGGAAACATATTTATAATCTGTTGAACTTGGACGAGTCAAAGTGTCACAGTTCCTTTTTGCTGAAAATAATTTTCTAAGAAATTTGGTCTTGTTTTCTTTTTTCCATCATGGAAGGACCATGGGTTTTTTGTTGTTGTTTTGTTGTTTGTTTGTTTGAATTGTGGTAAAAAAAAAAATAACATAAAAATTTACCATCTTAATCATTTTTAACTGTTCCGTACGATGGTGTTGACTATATGCATATTGCTGTTGAACAAGTCTCTAGAACTTTCTCATCTTGCAAAATTGGAGCTCCATAGCTACTGAGCAATATCTCCCCATTTCCTTCTCCCCTACACCCCTGGTAACTATATTCTACTTTCTGTTTCTATGAGTTTGACCACTTTAGATTCCTCAGATAAGTGGAATCATGTAATGTGTCTTATTGTGACCGGCTTTTTCACTTAGCATAATATCCTCAAGGTTCATCCATGTTGTAGCATATGACAGGACTTTTTTCTTTTTTAAAGCTGAATAACATTCCATTGTATTCAATACACTGAGTAGAAAAACAGCTCTTCAGAAAAGAAACCTGAATAGCCCACCTGAACATTGATTGTAAGTGGATTAAAGTTCACTGTCAAAATCCAAACCATAAAAATTGAACATTTACTAAGTATACTCTGAATGGAGAACTTTCCAAAAATATGAAAAACTGAAAGCAACAGGAAAAGATTAATAGATTTGATAATGAAATTAAAACTTTGGAACATCAAAAACATAAAATTAGATAGGAAATATTTTAAACAGATACGACACATAATGGCTTATCAGCTTTATCTTCAATATGATAAGGAATATTCCAGACCTAATGGAAAATAAGTGAAGAGCTCAGTCATAAATCAGAGAAATTAAAATGGTTGACAAATCTAAAATTGTATTTAACCTTGAATGTAATCAAAGAAATATAAATAAAATACTATAATAAGGTTCTATTTCTATGAAATCAATGTGATAAATTTTTAAAAAGTGGTAATTGCCCTATTGCTGAGGAAAATAGGGAATCTGTGCTTTCTCTCATTTCTGGTGGTGCAACTTTTCTGAAAAACAATTGGAGAGTATCTATTTAGAGTCTTAAAGTATTCCTACTCTAGTAAGGCATTTTTAGGAAATAATCAGAGGCGCAGACCAAGATTTATTCACTAAGTAAATCTTTGTAACATTATGTAAAATAGGGAAGATATGGGAATAGCAGGAATGGCCCACAGTTAGGGGTTGATTAAATCTTTTCCAGTACATACACGGAAACAGTATGATGCAGCTATTAAGCATTATTATTATTTTTAAAGATTTTATTTTTTATTGGGGAGAGAGACAGAGATAGTGAGAGAGGGAACACAAGCAGGGGGAGTGGGAGAGGGAGAAGCAGGCTCCCCGCTGAGCAGGGAGCCTGACGTGGGGCTTGATCCCAGGACCCTGAGATCATGACCTGAACCAAAGGCAGACGCTTAACCGACTGAGCCACCCGGGCGCCCCAAGAAGCATTATGAAGCATTATGTTAATGATCTGAAGAAGTTACTTAAGATATGAATACTAAAGGGAACAAAAAATCAGAGTTCAAAATTTTATATCAAGAATTCATCAACTTTCACTTTTCCTTTGCACTTTTATAAATTCACATTTTCTTCAGAATATATGTCTTACATATATTCGGAACATGGACAGCATTGTTAAAAAGAATGAGATATGGTCTCCCTGCTCTCCGTTGGGGAAAGAAAGACTGTACTTCAACCTGGCTGGGTGGGCCTTGGAACCACTTCGTCCAACTTCTCCCATTCCAGATTCCCTCCCGCGGTACCTCCGCCCAGCAGCCCCTCACCTGCAGCAACACTTGCAGGGCTGGGGAGAGGTGGGACGCGTGCAGCTCTTTTGTGGCTACCCATTTACTGCAGAGATGATTCTGACTCTTTGGAAGCTCTTTGCCATTGAGCTGCAGTTGAGATCTCTGAAATGTATTGTAGCTTCCCCTCACTGCCCTTGGGCCAGCTAAGGGTGAATGTACTACCCTCACTCCAGATATCCAGAACCAGCCACGTAGGGCCCGACCTCAACTGTTCTTCCTGTGCCACAGCGTTCAGGCCCTTCAAGATCATGGGCACCCTAACCGCGCTGCTCAAAGTGTGGTCTGTGGACCCACAGCGTGGACATCACCTGGGAGCTTATAGGAATTTAGCGTCCTCGATGGAATTAACATTTTAACAAGATCCTCAGGTGGTTTGCATGCACAGTAGAATTTAAGAAGCCCTGGCCTCAAGGAGGACACATTCTCATTTGTCAGCATTTCATTTAACGGGCGCTCTCCAGACTGAGAATATCCCAATATTCTTGCGGTGTACAAAGCGATCGTTAGTGCTTCTGCTATATCCTTTCATCACAGAAACAAATAGTTATGGAGCTTGTTGCTTTATGCAAGCCACTGTTGTCAGGCACTGGTAAACGGAAGACAAATGTGAAAAATTAAATCACTGCAAAGATCTAAGAGTTTCAGGCCCCCTCGAGAGAGTTGTCCCTAGACGTAAGTAATAAGTTGACAAAAGGATGATATAGACAACGATGGCTATTGAGACCGAGAAGAGGAAGAGATGGTCTGTGAACAGAGCAGTTACAGAGGAGTGAGCTTGGATCTGGGCCTGTAATGATTAAATGCTCCAAGGAAGAGGCCAGGCTGTGGTGAGCTCATCCCTAGATATAGTCACAGTGGATTTGTGGTCTGGGATGGGGATTCTCCAACACTGAGGAGCATCAATGTGACCAGGAGGGCTTATTAAGACACAAATTGCTGAGCTTCTGAAATTGCCTGAGTTTCTCATCCCATAGATCTGGAGCAAGGCCAGAGAATGTGCATTTCTAACTAGGTCTCAGGTGAGGCTAATGCTGCTAGTCTGGGGAACCACTAATTTAGAGGAGATAGCATGGGTCTTGGAGCCAGTTTTGGTTCAACCACTTACTAATTTAGGTGGCAAGTAATTTTTTCTTTTTTGAGGTTTCCTTTTTTAAAGATTTTATTTATTTATTTGAGAGAGAGAGAACGTGAGCAGGGGGAGTGGCAGAGGGAGAGGGAGAAGCAGACTCTGTGCTGAGCAGGGAGCCCAACGTGGGGCTTGATTCCAGGACCCCGAGATCATGACCTGAGCCGAAGGCAGACACTTAACCGACCGAGTCACCCAGGCGCCCCTCTTTTTTGAGAACTGGAAAATTCTAATACCCACCACACAGGTGTTTGCAACATGTAAAGGAGACAAACGTCTAGGAAAGCACCTGAGTACACTGCCTGGTACATTGCAGGGACTACTAGCTGCATTTAGTTTCCGTTACCTTCCCCAGAGTAATCCTACATGACAAGGTTAGCCATGACATCTTCATTGGGAGTGAAGGAATGGTGTTCTTGGTGTGAAGGTCACTTGGGGGTGGGTATAGGATTTTTTTGGAGAACCTGGGAGTGAGCCTTCCATACCATTGGCATGAGCCTTCCATCCATTGGCACAAATGGGTTCGTGTGTTTTGTGTGGCTGTGTTGGCCGTTTTTACTCTGATGACAATTAATATTGCCTGGCAGTGGGTCAAAACAAAGATACCTTAAGGCTTAGAGAGATCAGAGCCATTTCAGGCATACTCCCTAAAGGAATGACATGAGAAGTAGAAACTAGAGCTTACATTCCATCAGGGAAAGATAAATATCTATTTTTATTTTAGAACTTAAAATTCCAAGGTGAGTCCTTTAGATTTTTTTAAAATTATTTTTGAGAATTTCAAGCAAGCCCGTATATTTGGAAGAATGTGAACGTAGACCTTTCTCCTTTCTCTGATAGGGATGCTCTAATTTCAACACCATGAACAAAATGATTTGGCAACTAAACCTATTCATCCCCATCATAACATTTTGAGAACTGCTAAGAATCCTTAAAACACTGAGGTGTTTTTATTTATTATTTTTTTAATAATATAATCAAGTTTTTTTATTTTTTTAAGGATTTTATTTATTTATTTGAGAGAGAGAATGAGAGACAGAGAGCACGAGAGGGAAGAGAGTCAGAGGGAGAAGCAGACCCCCTGCTGAGCAGGGAGCCTGATGCGGGACTCGATCCTGGGACTCCAGGATCATAACCTGAGCCGAAGGCAGTCGCTTAACCAACTGAGCCACCCAGGCGCCCCCGAGGTGTTTTTATTTTGGTGCATTTATTGACTTCAGTTTTAGTGTTCACACTAACGGGATCAAGTGAGAAAAATAGGACCTTCCTATATGATACCCAGATGGAAACAGGAAGTGAATGGTTTCCCCTTGTACCGCCATTAGTCCACGACTTATTATGGGAATTTGTTTATTAGATTATAGATGGTAGCTAATTAATCACAGAGCCAACTTTTGAAGATTAAGACAGAAAACAAGTACATTTTGGTTGATGTGGAGGAAAGAGAGGAACGTTCTGATGCAGGAGTCATGGCCCAGTTGAGTTTGGGACACTTAGTGGTCATCCTCTGGATGGTGGGCATCTGAGGGAAGGAAATGAAGCAGGAGAATGACATAGGAAAAGGGACAAAGTTTTCCCACTCTACAGTCTCACTTGAGGTTTCTAAATGAGACTTTGGGCCTATTCCTGTTTCTTTACCCTCTCAATAGCTGAACTTTAACAGAGAAAACATGTCACCTCCCAGATTATGTGTCTTTACTGGCTCCAATTGTTGCCTTCTGGATCAAATTTAAACTGCCTATTTCAAGAGCAGCCGGTATCCCTTCACTCTAGTGGTGCATTGTATAAATAGCCATCATGGGCAATTAGTGTCTCTGATTTTTTTTCTTGCTAAATAATGTGGTTCAATGATGTTTCATATATTTCAATTTTTCTCTCCCCAAATCATGTCAAGTAAATTATATTTTCTTATGCCTTGCAAAGTTCATGCATATATCACTTCAACTGTAATTAAAAAGGATAAAGGGATTAAAAAAACAAGGATACGAACCAGCCACTCACTCACATTTTATGAACATAGACTGTTTCCATCAGAAGATGTCCTTAGGAAAAATTTTTCTTTTTTTTTTTTTTAAGAGAAGACTGTTTATTTTTTATATAGTGAATATGAAGTTACTGTATACCATTAAATGGGAATTTTTTGTTGTTTATTATTCTTTCTTGCCCACCCACATACATCAGTGTTATACACATTTGTTGCTCCGAGTCACTTTAAGCTACCCATAAATCTGTATTCTCAGGACCCCAATAGTAGAAAAAGAAGTCTGTCTGGAAATCAAGGGTGAGAATACTTTGGACTTGGGTTCTCAAGGAATGAATGATTTCTGAGGCTCAATGCCTGAGGCAAAGACTGAGAAGGAGGGGGTTCTAAACTTGGAGCAGGAGCACTTGACCTGTGCTGTGCCAGGTAGAATTTCCGTGACCACACTCACGAGTGATGCGCAGGTCCTTCTCCAGCCTACACTCTTTAAGACTTCCTGTTTGGCCATGGAGTATCATTCCGCCATGAGAAAGGAGACAATCCTGCCATTTGTGACAACACAGATGGACCTTGAGCACATTGTGCTAGGTGAGATCAGTCAGACAGAGAAAGACGAGTAGCGTATGATCTCATATATGGAATCTAAGAAAGTCAAACTCATAAAAAATCGAGGGGAAAATGGTGGTTACCAGGGGCTGGGTGTGGGGGGATAAAACTGATACTGTTTAAGGGTACAAACTTGCAACGAGTTGTCAATAAGCCATAGTGATCTAATGCACAGTATAATGAATAGACAACAGTTTTGTACTCTATGTAATGTGACAAATATCGATACAATGGCCATCATATGAAAATATATAAGTGTATCAAAGTGACACATCATACACTGTAAATTTACACAATATGTCAAATATATTCAATTAAAAAAAGACTTCCCATTTGGGCAATAGAATGCTCTAATTCTGTTTTCTTTTACATTCTATAATATTTCATGATCACTGCAGGGCAGGTGGCCACCACTGGCCTAAAGAAGGCAAAGGGGCTCAAAATTTGTCTCAAAGGGTGACTTCAAAAGATTGTGCTTGCAGTGACCCCCTCAGCTGCTTTGCCAGCACCCCAAGCCACCACCCCACTCTGCAGCATCTTTCCCTAATGCTCATGGCCCTCTTGGTGCTCTTGTCTTTACTCACTACTTGCCCCCAGGCTCCTTAACTTCATCTGGTCACACAGACTTCTGGGTGTTGAACCAAGGATCACCCAGGCTGCTGCCCACTCAAGCCCCAAAGAATCACCTCAGCCCAGTCCAAAGTCCTGTCTTCCAGAGAGCCAGAGCAGGCCAGCTTGCATCCTTCTGTGTGGAAGAGCAGATGTGTGGAAGAATCAGGCTTTAAGAGAATGGGTTTGGTTTGTGGAGCAGAAGCTGATGGTGCCCCATCAAAGAACCCTCAGTCCTTGCCATTCCCTTGTGCCCCGACCTGATGGCTTCCTACTTCAAGTACCTAGGCCTCTGTCTGAGGGCTTTCTCTGGCCTCTGGAGTGAGCTAGACTTGTAAGGGGGTGTGCCGGAAGTGATGGGCAGTTAATGGGTCTAGAAGTAGCCCTCAACCAGCGATTGACAGAAATTAGTGGATAATACGCGAGACCCCTCACCCTTCAGGCAGGGTAACTCTGGAAATGTGCTCTAGGCAGTCCTCCAGAGGCCCCCAGTGAGACCGAGTCCCAGTTGCCCATAGCAGTCAACATCTCATTAACTCAGCCTGTGTTGGTTTCCTTTCTTTCCCCGTCTCACTAACTGCCTCTTGTACTGTTGCTTCCTTGCATTACCCTTCAAATCCTTGTCTCGGGGTTTGCTTCTGAGGGAACCCAATTGAAGAGCTAGAACATGGGAGGCGTGAGGTTCTGGCTGCACATGCCAACTGGAACCACATTGTGGAAGCCCCGAATGTCATGTTGAGGTGAGACTTCATTCCATGGTGACTGACTGGGTGCTGAGTATTTCATTAGACTCCAGTGCTAGAAGATCATTCTGGAAATAGAAGAGTGGATTGGAGCTGTGATTCTTAAGGCATGGTCCCTAGACCATGAACATAAGAATCATCTGGCAACTTGAAAATAATGCAAATTCTTGCCTGTACCCCAGACCGGCTATATATCAGACAATCTGGGGTTGGGGCCCAGAAGCCTGGGTTTTCATAAGCCCTCCAGGTGAATCTGGTGCCCCTAATCTTTGAGAACTACTGGAATACAGAGTGGAGGAGAAGTTGGTAGCATGGAGACCAGTTATCAGGCTACAGTGAGAGTCTGGTGAGAAACTATAAAGGCCCGAGCTATCAGTTTTGGGTCCTTTCTCCTTGCTCTTTTTGCCTTGGCCCAGTGTTGTGCATGCAGTGTACTTAACAAACATCTTGGCTTGATGTCTCCCATCCCATTATCTCGCAAGATAATAGGTAGGGGCAGGGATGGAAAGAGGCCGGGTCAGGTGACTTGGGTTCATACGAGGTTCAGCCACCACGGACCATGTGGCGTTTTGTGCATTATCCCTTTTGCAGTTCCAGGGACAAAGTCTTCCCCCCAAAGACATCGGGGCATTGGCCAAATCTGATGTCTTCTTCAGGAGACAGCAACAGCTACTCCCCCTTCAGAAATCAAGATCCCATGGCTTATGTGTGTGGAGCCTGAGAAGTATTGTAAATCTGAGAATGAAATCCCCATAAACTGGGTAATAAAAGCTTTTTAGCAGAAATTACTTCCTGAGAAAGGGAACATTGTGTGTGGACAAGGGGGAGGGATAGGGTCTGGGAAGATGGATAGGAGGTCTCCTGCTAAGTGGCCTAAAATCCCAAATTAGTTTGTGTTAGTTTGAGACCTAATCTGTATTATTATTATTATTTGCTGTTGCCTGAAAACCTTTTCTTTTTTATTTTCAGAGTCAGCTTGACCAGGGTCTTTATAAGTCATGAGTTTCAGAACCCCGTAATTATGCCCTGTAACCTTGTCCAATGGCATCCCAGACTTTCAACGCCTGCTTATGGGCCTGTGGGAACTCAGAGTCCCCCAACGGTCCCCAGGGCTAGGGTGGGTGAGGGAGACGTGGTTGGCAATGGCCCATCCCACCAGGGTACCAGCTCCCAGAACAACAAGGCCTTTGACTGAGGCCTTCACTGGAAACTGGATGACATTCTCTGGGCCAAAAGGAGCAATTGGAAAGGTAGTTTTGTGGGTTGGCTTCTAAGCCAGAGTTGAAATTAGGCTGTAGCAAGTCTGAAAGAAACCTGGCAGAGGAGAAAAAGGCCCTCCCTGTGCCAGGAACTGCATAAACCCATGACCAATCGAACAGAACCAATGTGGTGAGGAAATATTTCTGACTGGCCAAGATGGCTTCACCATCTAGTGATTTACCGTAAGTGGTGACGGCCAGGGTCCTGCTTGGTGGAGTGTGGCCTGTTGAAGGAGAGCCTGGATGGAATGATTTCTGTGTTATCTTTGATTTGGGGAAAAAAGTATGCCTTTGCAAGAGGAACTGAAGAGGGGGAATCTTCTGTGATTGCAAAACCTTAGAAGGGCATTGTATGCCCTTCTTAGCCAGAGAGATTGAATTATTGCTTGAGCTGTGTTGCATAAAATTAATGAAAATAAGGATGTACGTGGTATAAGAATTCACTAGGCAAATGGATATTTTTCATAAACAGAGAGAAACAATTCGCTTGAAGAGCAAGCTATGGTTGGCTATGCCAGGGGACTTTTCAAGTCGACCAGGGTTGCTTTATAGATTAAATATAAAGCTGTTATAAAATGAGTAAGCACAAAACCTCATATCAGATAGAAAGAGTAATGGAGCCAGCTTAGCCACTTTAAAGCTCTCATGGCAGAGGGGCCTCAGGTTATGTCCATTTCTCTCCACTGACTTCTTGGTTTTTGCAGCAGTATTTCTGGTTGTCATACAACCAGCTGTGGGATAATCGATCTGGACACTGAGTGGCCTACTCAGTTCAGTCATTAAAAACATAGGTTTTCACTACTTTGCTGAGTCTCATGATCGGCGTGTACAAACCTGGCAGTGATTGGCTTGATTGCTTCGTTATCAACCTGCGGACGGTCAAAGAACCAGGGAAGGGACCCAGAGATAGGCTGGTCCAACTTCTTCTTTCCAGAAGTGAGGCCCAGAAGGGGAAAGTAACACCCAAGTCACCTGGGTAGTATGGGCTAGAACTGGAATGAGGCTCCCAGACCAGAGTTCCCCATCTCTCCCTACCATCTGGTCAATCCACAGCACCTACTCTTTATTCACAGAAGTAAAACGAGGCTATTTTTTAAAATTCTGCTTTTACCCCAACAGAAGTTAATCCCCCAAAGACATATCTTAATTAAGGTAGCATAAGAAAAATAGCAGCGATAACTATAAAAATGATGCAAGATAAATGTGGGCATTCTTTGCAGCTTAATTTATTATGACTTTAAAAGGGTTGCAAGAGCTTGCCTTGCTTCTGTGAAACATAGTGCATTTTTGCAATTCCCCACAGTTATAAATTAATATAGGCCATTAGGGATGAGGCTAATGGTGGATGAAGACTATCTCGCGGGGAATACTCAGCACCTGAGAAAATGAACAGCTGTGGTGTACGGACCCCCAGCCAGTCCTACAAATGATACAACTTGTCACAAAACTAGTCCCCGCAGAGGCATATTAATTTCTAATAAATAAGCCCAGTCACTTTTTTTAAATTGCTTTCCTCTACAAGCACATTACCGTGTTACTCTACACAGAGTAGTTTGGGGCTGGGTATCAAGGGGCTGTATGGGCCCATCTTAAGCCGATCCAAGTGAATGCTCTGTGCTGACACTTGTCTATTCCCTCTCAAGAAGTCTAAATTCACAGCTGAGATTATGTGCTAATGAGAAGAAAAGCTAACATATTTGCAGGCTGGTTGGCTATTCTCAGCATATCCAAAAGTTCCCCTTTCAGAAATACAAGAAAGCCTCAGAATCTTTCTAATTCCCAGTGCAACAAAGTAAAATCTAGGGAGCTTTAGGAACAATGAGGATCAGACAAAAAAAAATATCAGAAGTTCCCCCACCCCTCATACCATCCTACAAGTTTGCTAAGAGAGGTTTGAAGGAGCTTAGCAACTGCCTGGGGAAAGCTTGAGATAAAAATGCAAACCTTATGCCCCTATAGATTTCGGATTAGAAATGTAGTCACTTTGAAACTGGAAAACCAAGACCAAGTCTTAGACTTGCAGTGGCCCTTATGGAGTCAGAGAAGCAAGGTGGTATGTCTGAGGATTAAAGACGTGTGCTATTTCCTACGAATTGAATCAATCTCTAGGCAAGCCATACCTGGGCGAGCTGTTGACTTCAAAGACCCTACCCCGCCACCTCCCATCTCCATCCCCAGTGTGGCTTCACACTTCCCTAGTACTTTTGTTCAGGAGACTTAAATGTCCAAGCCTGCTTTTCCTGACCCAGGAAAGTAAACGTAGCCTCTCTTTGTGTGAATAATAATAGTAATAATAAACCCTGCTATAAATTAATGCGGGAGGATGAATGTGCATCTGGGTGTTAAGGATTTTGATTTATCACAGCAGCCCCGGGCTTCTAAACAACCTCAGCTGCCTGCTCTCCTTCTCTCTCTCTCTCTCTCTCTCTC
>NC_138385.1:72829480-72857812 GCF_054177405.1 Leptonychotes weddellii
GCTTAACGACTGAGCCACCCAGGCGCCCCTCCCTGTCACCTCTTTCACCCATTCCCCCATCCACCCTCTCTTCTACTTAGACTGATTTTTTTTTTAAGATTTTATTTATTTATTTGACAGAGAGATAGCGAGAGAGAGAACACAAGCAGGGGGAGTGGGAGAGGGAGAAGCAGGCTCCCCGCTGAGCATGGAGCCCGATGCGGGGCTCAATCCCAGGACCCCAGGATCATGACCCGAGCTGAAGGCAGATGCCCAACGACTGAGCCACTCAGGTGCCTCTGATTTTTTTTTTTTTTTTAAGAAACAAAAGACTCAAGAAGTTTTTCTTTTTTGCCTTTCCTCTAACTGCCAAAAGGAATTTAGACAGAGGACCTGTTCCAGAGAGGGAGTTATCACTATAGATAACTACAGTATAATATGAATTAGGTGTGGTTTGTTAAAATTCCTCTCTGTGTTCTTTGTTTCTGGATAGCTCAGCAAACATTTGTTTACCAAACATTTACTCTTTTTCATTTTCCTGTGCAATGTTTCCCTTCCTTCCTTCCTTCCTTCCTTCCTTCCTTCCTCCCTTCTGTCATTCCCTCCTTCCTTCCTTGTCCTAGACCCCTACCCCCTCCTCCTTAGCTCTGGATGGCATGTAAACCTTAATTGCCTGACTGCCTGTGGGCATCATATTCTTGTGGAGCCCTCTTATGTAATTTTATTTTTATGTAATTTATTTTTTAAAGATTTTATTTATTTATTTGACAGAGAGATAGAGAGCACAAGTAGGCAGAGTGGCAGGCAGAGGGAGAGGGAGAAGCAGGCTTTCCGCTGAGCAAGAGCCCGATGTGGGGCTCGATCCCAGGACCCTGGGATCATGACCTGAGCTGAAGGCTGCCGCTTAACTGACTGAACCACCCAGGTGCCCCTATTTTTATGTAATTTAAATGTTATGTAATTTAAATTTTATTTTCTCCTGTTAATCTGTCTCATGTCTTAGACCAACCAAAAGAATCCTGAAGGGTAGATAAATTTTTCTCTCCCCAACACTTCCCTAAGTTCACCCAGCTAGCAAATGGTAGAGATGGAATTGAAGTGCAGCCTGTCTCACTCTGGAATCTAGGCAAGCATCACCATATCACATTGCCTTCTGTAGCTTTGCAGCACAGGCCATGTGAGTCAGGGGACTCCAGAGGGGAGGGAGCTCCCTGAGACTTGGAGTACTATACCCAGGAAAGGTTTCAGAGAACAGGTGGGATGCAAGTTTGTTCCCAACACGGATAAGCAGAGGAGAGAATACCAGGTGAAGAAACAAAATGGCAAAGGCAGGGATGAGGGACACTCAGAATGCTTTGTACTTCTTGGACACTCACTTAGCTGTTCTATCCAGCATCTCACTTAATTCCCCTCACAACCATCAGAATTATCCAAAGGCAAATTCTTAGTCTTCATATTACTTATTGGTAGCATCTGACCCAGTGGATCATTCCCTCCTCCTTGAAACTCTCTTCTTGGCATCCAGGACACTTGGCTTTTTGAGTTTTCATCCTCTTTCTGGTTATTCCTTCTCATTCTTCCTCATTTCCCTGACCTTTAATTGGAGTGCCCCAGGCCTCAGTTCTTGGACATCTTTTCTATCTTAACCCATTCCTTTGTTGATCTCATTTAACCTGAATAATTGTTTCAATATCATAAGTATCTAATCTAAATGATTGAAATATCATAAATATCATGCATTCACACACACATGCATGCACACATGAATAAAACTCCCAGAACTTCTAGGGCCAGCCAAGATGGAGTAAGCTCACTTAGTCCATCTCTCCCATTAATTACAACTGAAAATTCTGGACAAAATACAAAAAGCAACTACCTGAGGAGTCTAGAAAGTAAACAATAGCTGGTGGACAGGGGAGGTTAGTTGAAACTTGGAGAACAACCAGTACCAGTGAGATTCCTGATTCTTTTTTTCTCCTGTATCTCCTGACTTGATGTGAATATGGCCTGGGGGCTTGAGTCACAGAACATTGAATTGGGGGTGGGTACCCGAAGCTCCAATAAAAATCCTACTCTTTCTGGCCAGAGAACTGGGGAAAGGGACCACTGAGAGTCAGAGAATATGGGGGAATCCTCATTTTTAATTATTTTTTTTTTCTCCTGGCTTTGTCCTGAGGTCAGCCCCAGTTGCAGATCTTCACTGCTGTTGTGACTATGTCGGTGGTGGTTCAGGCACCTGAACCTTATCTCCATGACTAGTGGAACCAGGAAGAGCGATCCCTGTGTGTGAAGAATGTGAGAGGAATTCCCATTATTTTTTTTTCTTGCTCTTCACCCCGAGGGTGGTTCCAGTGAGGCAGAACTGCATGACAGTGTGATGGGGGAAGGGAGAGCTACAAGTCTGAGAAAAATCCATTTTTCTGGTCAAAGGAATTGGGAAAAGGGGAAGTTGAGAGCCAGGGAAAATCCTAGAGAGAAGGAAGTTGGAAAAAGGGAATCCTTTTAATTCTGTGTATGAACTGATACATAGTTCATCAACCATGTATCAACTGATACATGGGCTCATCCCCAAGCTGTGCACGAACAGCACAGACCCAAAAGCACAGTAAAATCTCTGAGAACTGAGCTATGATATAAAACCCTTCCAAGTCCCAAACACACTCCTGAGTGTCACATATACTGGAACAAAAAAAGACAATGGTACTGAATCCTGAAATGATATTGGAACCACTGCCCACAGAAAGTGGGACAAAACTTGTGGTCTTAACCTAACTGGGTTGATTTCCTGCTAAAATCAAAACAATAAAATCTATTGACATTCCATTCTCAGGAGGATTTTAACAGAACCCAGTCTCATAACATAATATCAATATGCCTAGAATGCAATCGAAATTTTTCAACATACAAAGAACCAGGAAAATCTGACCAATTCTCAAGGGAAAGGACAATAAACAGATGCCAACACTGCAATGATCCAGATGTTGGAATTAGCAAAGACTTGAAAGCAGCTATCATAACCATGTTCCATGAACTAAAGGTGAACATTCTTGAAATGAATGGAAAGATAGAAATGCTCAAGAGAAAAACAAGAACTATTTAAAAAAAAAAAGAACCAAACTGAAATTTTAGGACCGAAAAATAGGTATCTTAAATTTTTAAAAAATCGCTGAATGAGTTCAACAGCAGAATGGAGATGATAGAGTGAGCTTGAATAGATAATTAGAAATTATCCAGTCTTAAGAACCAGGGGAAAATATTAAAATGAAAAATGAAGGTAGAGATTGAAAAAATGAACAGAGCTTCAACACATGGTGCTAGATGGGGTGCCTGGGTGGCTCAGTCGGTTAAGCGTCTGCCTTCAGCTTAGGTCATGATCTCAGGGTCCTGGGATCAAGCCCCACGTCGGGCTCCTTGCTCAGCAGGGAGTCTGCTTCTCCCTTTCCCTCTGCCCCTCCACACCCCTCATGTACGCTCTCTCTCTGTGTGTCTCAAATAAATAAATAAAATATTTTAAAAAAACAACAACAAATGGTGCTAGAACAATTGGACACCCAATGTACAAAAAAAATGTACCTTGACTATACCTCAAGTCTTATACAAAAATTAACTGAAAATGGTTCATAGACCTAATGTAAAACATAAACTCATAAGACTTTTAAAAGAAGATAAAGAAGAATATCATTGAGACCTTGACTTAGGCAGTGGGTTCTTGGATATGAAACCAAAATCATGATCTGTAAAAGAAAAAAAGTGATAAACTGGGCTTCATCAAAAATTTAAAACTTTTGCTCTGCCAAAAATACTTTTAAGAGACTAAAAAGATACTACAGACTTGGAAAATGCATTTATGAATCACATATCTGATGAAGGATTTGTGAGCAGACTGTATAAAGAATTTTCCATGCTCAACAATATGAAAACAAATAGCCCAATTAAGAATGGGCAAAGATTTTAATGGACATCTCACTAAAGAAGATGTTTGGGTAGAAAATAAGTACATGAAAAGAAACTCATCATTAATCATTAGGGAAAGGCAAATAAAAACCACAATGAGATACTACTGTACACCTATTAGAATGGTTAAAAATACATTTCTTAAAAATTTCAAATCTGATACTGCTGGTAGAAACACAAAATGGTACAGCTGCTTTGAAAAACAGTTGGTCAGTTTCTTATCAAGTTAAACATACACTTACTTTATGATCCAGGAATCCTACTCCTCGTTATATGCCCAAGAAAACTGAAAACTTCTGTTCACACCAAAAAAAATTTAATGTTTATATCAGCTTTATCATAATTGCTAATAAGGAGAGACAACCCAGATGTCTTTCAGTGGGTCAGTGGGTGAACAAACAATGGTACATCCATACAGTGGAATACTACTCAGCAATAAAAGGAATGAACTGTGGATAAACACAACATGGATGAATCTCAAACGCCTTATGCTAAGCCAAAGAAACCAGATTCAAAATTCTACATACTATATGGTTTCATTTAGATGACTTTCTGGAAGAGGCAAAGCTCTAGGGATAGAGAACAGATCAGTGGTTGCCAAGGGGCTGGGGATGACGGATGGGTTGGATTACGAAGGCGTGGCATGAGGGAATTTTTTAAGATGATGGAAGAGTTTTCTATCTTGATTGTGGTGGTGGCTATATGACTATGCATTTTTTTAAAACTCATAAAATTGGACAACAAAAAGGAAGGCTTTTGCTGTAAGTTAAAAAATACATTTAAAAATTCTTCCAGGGCGCCTGGGTGGCTCAGTTGGTTAAGCGACTGCCTTCGGCTCAGGTCATGATCCTGGAGTCCCTGGATCGAGTCCCGCATCGGGCTCCCTGCTCGGCGGGGAGTCTGCTTCTTCCTCTGACCCTCCCGACCCTCCCCCCTCTCATGTGCTCTCTCTCTCAAATAAATAAATAAAATCTTTAAAAAAAAAAAAATTCTTCCAAATATACATCTCCAGATCAGATCTGTCCCTGTCAGTCATACATCTACCTGATATCTGCACTTGGATGTTTAATAAGTATCTTAAACCTAACCTGTCCTAAACCAAACTCCTGACTTTCCCCCCAAACCTGTCCCACACGCAGGCTTCCCCATGTCAGCTGATGGCAGCTCCATTTCTCTGGTTGTTCAGGCCAAAATGCTCAGAGCCATTGTTGACCTCCCTCTTTATCTTATATCCCACATCCAATCTCTCATAAATCCAATTGTTCTTATCCGTCAAGAACAAATTCCGGATCTCATTACTTCCACTCCCACCAACCTGGTCCAAACCATCAGCGTTTTGCAATGACATTCTCACTAGACTCACTGCTTCTTTTGGGCCTGGAGATGCACCATCCAGCTGCCTCTTTCAGGAAGGACTTGCTCTCAGCAGAGAGCCTTCAGCTGTTAATTCCTTCAAAGTCTGCTTCAGCTGCAGAGAGCCCCGTCACTCCCTCCACCCCAGACACGTGGGCCTCCTTGCTCTTTCCCAAGCAGACAGGCAAGAGACCTGCCTCGGAGCCTTTGCACCTGCTGTTCCCTCTGCTTAACCACTCTTCCCTTTGATACCCTCCGTCTTAGTCTCCTAGGGCTGCCATGAGAACACCGCAAGCTTGGTGGCTTAAAACAAAAGAAATCCATCCTCTCATAGTTCTGGAAGCCAGAAGTCCGAAATCCCAGGTTTCACAGGGCCATGCTCCGTCTGAAGTCTCTAGGAGAGAACCCTTCTTTTCTTCTTCCAGATTCTGGTTGGCTCCAAGCCTTTCTTAGCTTGTGGCTGCATCCCTCCCATCTCTGCCTCCACCCTAACGTGGCCTTCTTCTCTGTGTCTGTGTCTGTGATCTCCTTGTCTCTCTGTTATAAGGACACCTACCATTGGATTTAGGGCCCACCTGGATAATACAGGATGATCTCATCTCAAGATCTTTAACTTAATCACATCCGCAAAGATCTTTTTTTCCCCTCCAAATAAAGTCACATTCACAGGTTCCAGGAATTAGGAAATGGACATAACCTTTGGGGGGATGGGTAGACTACCTTTGAACCCACCACATCCTCTTAGCTCAGTCCTTCACTTCTTTCAAATCTTTCTCCACAAGATGCCATCTCAGTATGTGACCTTTCCCCACCACCCTACTTAAAATCAAAGCTTCCCTACCCCCTTCCCCATGCCCTTCCCTGCCTAATTTTTCTCCACAGCACTTAACTGCCATCTGACAGGCTGTATATTTTACTGCTTTATTCTTTATTATTACAATCAATCCACCTCCCCCATTAGAACAGGCACGGTTTTTTGTCTGTTGTGTTCACCACCATATCCCCATCTTCTAGAACAATGCCTGGTGCGGTACCAGTGTTGAATGAGTGATTAGCTCCATTTTATGAATGCTTAAGCAGGCATGGCGAGGTCAAGAAATTTGCCCAAGTGTGGCATTCAAAGCAAGGTTTCTAACACCAGAACCCATGCTCCTAATTGTAATGACAAATGGTCCTGGACCAGGACAATTCCCTGGGGTGGTGGTGACTTCTAGGGATGTCTGCTGTCTCTGGGTTGAGGAAACGTTGAATTGACTTCTTACCCTTACACTATCTGGGACACAGGATACACTTCTGTCATCTCAAGGTTAGATTATCCAGGTGGGCCCTTCTTTTTCTCCATTAAAGAAGTTTTCCCTTCCAACTAGCCTAAATCTTTCATGCTGCAGTGCAGGTTCATTTCTTCTTCTGCCCTGAGTGGCAAGAGAGAGCAGCTGGTCTCCAGGCCCCTTGCATTTGGAGATTATTATCAAGTCACCCTGTGGGCATTGCTGGTCCAGACAAAACACATCAGACAAGTTTTTTTAGCTTTTTCCGAAAATCTCATTTTATTGTTTCCCTCCCTGTCCCGTCTCCCCTTCCCTGCAATGGGTTTCTGATAAAATGCAGGATGAGATTTTTGGCTTGTAGCATGCACTGCCCTTAGGTGATGTTCTCTAAATAATGAATGGAACAGAACAACATTTTAAAAAATGCATGTTTTGGCACAAATTCAATTGGTGGTGTTGGCACTTGCTAGCCTAGCAAATAAATGCATTTTCCCTGGCAACCAACGCCAGACTGAGCTCTTAATGCCTATTTTTGGGGGGAGTCGTAGTTTGCAAACTGCACTTTCATAAACGGCAGAGGATGCTCAGGAGGGGGAGAGGCAGGTCATAGTCCCACCCAATTCACAGGCAGGGAGACTGAGGTGGGAAGGGACTGTGGCCCTCCACAATGGACAAACAGCCTGGGGCTTCCCATCCTGGGTCACGCTGATTCATAGAACTCCGGAGGCCAAAGGCATTTGCTCATTCCATCATGCAAGCTTCTCTGAAAAGCGAGGCCAGATAAAATCCAAGCCGATGTTTGGATGGACTGTATTCTGTGCTCTGTCGGCCAGATGCTCAGCCTGTGAAGCTTTGTGGCAACGTGTGTGGAGCCTCATCTCAGGCTAGTTGATGGGAATTTCTATAATAAGGGTAGCTGAAGCCAAATTCTCAACCAGTATAACTCTGTGAATTCCCATAGAATTACGTAAGTTGAGAATCTGGCCTATGTGTGTACATGCATGTATATAACTCACATTATTTTATGAGGTCAGTCATAAGGATGACCATAAAAGTATGGATGACCATAAAAGTCTCTCCGTTACATTACTATTTTTTTTTAGAGGGGTCATGATCTTAGACTGGGATTCCATAGTGGAATAAGTGGGAAATTATATGTGTTTGTGTGTATGTGCGTGTGCGTGTATATATATGAATATGTATGTATGCATACGTGCACACACATATACATATATCTACTGGATTCTGTACAAGAATAAGGAAATTCCACGTTATTTGAATCTACTGGGTGCAGTTATGACTTTGTTTTGTTTCTGTCTTTCCAGGAAGTCTTGTTTTCCTCCATTTTTTGTTTGATTGAAGTATGGTGACCTCAGTTTTGGACAGTCCTAATCAACCCTGGACAGATGAGCTCTTTAAATTGTTCAGAAAGCGCTTGAGAATTCCATTCAGGAAGTTCCAAACACTAGAGCAATTTAGAGCTGGCTGTCAGTATCTCTCCCCCAGGGCAGGTGTCTTTTATCTTTATTATAGATTGTTCAATGAAACATTTTGGTCATTTGAGTTTAGTTTCAGTGTAACATTTAAACCTATAGAGAATAAATCCCATATGTGCAAGAGGGACTAACAGCAGAAAAGGAGACATGGAAACTTTCACCTTCTCCCTGGAGCCATTGGTCCAGGGCCAGCCCTGGTCTGCATTGGCAGAATGTATCAAGCCTTCCGATGAATACCATTTCTTGTGCTGTGTAAAAAAAGGTCGGTGGTCTTGGTCTGGTGGGTCTATGTGGGTAACTGCCTACGTCGCTGGCCTGAGCCCAACAGCACTGATTCCGTGGTGCAAGGGCTCAGGAGCAGTTGGACCCGGTGGAGAGTATCTCTCATGTCTCTGGGTTGAGGCTGATGTGAGGCATTCTTAGACCATCTTTGATGACTCCTCGCTGTCTCATCTGACTGCATAGACTGGTTTTCTTCTGGGGCAATGTGGGTGGTGTCTCCTCAATGGTTTCAAACTTACGTCACATTTCAAGGGCGTTTCAGACAATTACTGAGCAGATTCTGCCTTCTCCAAGCCTCAGGCTGGGCTCTTGAGCTGAAAGAGGGAGTCCAAGCCTTAAGGAGCTCACAGCCTGGCAGGGAAAAGGAAGGTCAAGGACATGCCCAACTCATGGCATCCTGGAGCTGAGCAGCAGTGACGTGCAGTGAACTATGGCTTGGGCGGGGGTGGGGGCAGGGAGGTGACCCAGCAGAGAGGGGAGAGCCGGGTATTAAGACCTTGAAAGAAGAGTAGAACGTTGTCAGGAGGTGGGAGCGGAGGTGGGGGGAGAATGTTCTAGGCTGAGAATATCCCATGTGCAAAAGCACAAAATAGTGAAATAGGCAAATGGTTTGGGGAATCCCTTCAGTGACTCTTCTTAGCTGTTATTCTAAAAGGCAAGCACCACAGCTTGCCTCCAAAGCCCTTCACTTGGCTGGCCTCTCTGCCTCTGAGATTATTCTTTCATTTTTTTCCCCTTCCTTTCTTTTCTCCCCATACATTCTTAGCTCCATGGGCCGAGTCTTCTCACATTGCTGCATATTTGCATTTGCTACCTTAATCACCTTTTTCCTGTTCCTTTTGCTGGCTAACTCTATCTCATCCTTTAGAACTCCTCCTAGCTTTTTCCAGGATTCCCTCCCTGATTCCTTTCCTCCCCAGAGGTGACATTAGATGTCCCTCATGGTATTTTCATGGCCCCTTGTACATAGATCCACTGTATTGTCATTGCCGAGCCCTTTGTGACAGAGACCAGGCCTCTCAGCTCTGTGTCCACAGTACCTAAAACTGCCTATTGTTGGGAACAAAAAACTTTTCTTCTACCCTCTTAGGTTTAGTCATTGGGGGCCTGCAAATTAAACTGACAAAAGACAGATTAGCAAGAGGAGAAAACTAGATTTGAATAAGTACCCATGCTCAGGAGGAGTTTACAAAGAAACATGACTCCACGTGGCTAGAATTTTTATATACCACCTTAATAGAAGATGGAGGGAGGCAGAGGGGTACTTCTGGGAGAACAAATGACTTTCAGGAAAAACAAATGGGAACTCAGAAAAATAGATGGGAAATATGATAGTGCTATGACAATGCCTGTTTAAGTGATTTCTTATCCAGATGCTGACTTGTGCTGACTTCTCTCTTCAGTGATAAGAGTCAATCTTTCCTGGTTGTGAAATTCCCAGGAAGGGATTTATGGCGGTTGAATTATTTTGGGAGGTATTGCTTTTAGGAAGGGGGAGTTTAGAAAAAGTCTCGTAGTGCAGCTGTGGACTCTCAAATATCTTCAACTCAAAATCATCCTTTGGCACTGTGGCATATTCTAGACCTCTTCACTAGCACATAGTAGATGCTTTCAAAGCATTTGGTGAACTGGGCCACCTGGGTGGCTCTGTCAGTTAAGCATCTGCCTTCAGCTCAAGTCATGATCCTGGGGTCCTGGGATCAAGCCCCGCATCGGGCTCCCTGCTCCATGGGGAGTGTGTTTCTCCCTCTCCATCTGCCCCTCCCCCTGCTTGTTCTCTCTCTCTCTCTCTCTCAAATAGATAAATAAAAATCTTTAATTAAAAAAAATGGTGAACAAAGAAAGTATTCCAAACCTGCTCCTTTTCCAGTGTTTGTTAAAAAGCACCATCACCGGTTAGTTGCCCAAGCCATAAACCTAGGAGTTGGTCTTGATTTCTCTCTTGTGCCACATCTCATCCGTTAGCTGTTCTTGTCAGCTCTTCCTCCAAGATATATCATCAGTCTATCCACTCCATCTCCACTATCATCCACTCCATCTCCACTATCATCCACTCCTCTCAGGAGCCATCATCTTTCACCTGGACAATGCAAGAGCTTCTTAATGTGTCTCTCGTAATTTCCATACTCGTCCCTGCATAACCAACCACCCACACAGAAGCCAGGGTGATCTTTTTAAAGGGCAAATCTGCATATGTCTGTCTTAGCTCCTAGTAAATAGAGTCTGTGGTAAAGCTTATGTGGTAAAGCTTATGCAGTATATTAGGATGTCCAATCCCAGGAAGTTAGAGTGAGGGACGGAGGAAGTGAGGCAGGGAAGGATGGCAAGGCAATGGAGGGTGTGTTGTTCAGCTGGCCACTTTTTTGAATCAAGTGACACTGATTGCTTAAACTAATGGGCTGGCTTCCAAGAAGCCGTGTAAGGACTATATCCCAAGACCGTCTCTCCAAGGGAAGGAAGGGGAAGGAATCTACCAACTCCTGTCTTCTGTGGGTCAAGAGACATCAACTCCCCACAAGATATCAACTCCCTGCATTTAGGGGTTGCCCACATATAGACTGTATACATGCCTCCTTGTCAAAGAGGACGAAATTCCCAGGGGAGGTGAGAGGCACATGGAGGAGGCATGAGGTGAGGTGATGTCGGATCGCATCTACATGACGTTAACCACAGAGCTCATACAGAGCTGGTCACCACTGTAGTCAGGGCAGACTAACTAGCCAAGGGCCCAGTGGACAGAGGAGGCTGAGAAGATTTTAAGCTTTGGATATAATGTCACTCCCCAACCTCACACCCTCCAATGGCTTCCTAGTCATTCCGTCTAATATGCCCAGCCTACAAGGCTCCTGCTTATTCCCCAACTCGTCCCCTCTTATCCCTTTTTCAGACATCTACTTCAGCCACACTGACCTCGATATTTTTTTTTAATATACCACCCCTGTTTTCACCCTAGGGGCTTCATGTTTACTGGTTTCCCTCCCTGCAAAATTTTCCCCTCAGATTCACATCGCAGCTGTCTACTTGTCATAGAGATCACACACCCCCAACTCCCCTCATTAGAGCACCCTTCCCTGATCACCTATTCCCACCCAAGCAGTCTCTATCAGATCATCTGGTTTTATTTTCCCCACAGCACTTATCTCCATCTGTAATCACCCCAGTCATTCCTTTGCTTACATATAGTCCTTTTCCCATGACTAGAATGTAAATGCCATGGAGGCTTAGAGCTGGTTGGTGGAAGTTCCGAATGCCGGGCTCAGGAGGAAAATGGACCTGTTCTTATCTGACCTGAGGACCAGGCTTTCTGAGGCTTCCAGGTAATGATTGGTGAATCAGATATAATCAATAGAGATAAAAAGAGAGAACTAGAAGAGATCCATCCCCCAGAGCATGATGATGCCTTTACTTCCATTAATAATAGTAAAATCTGATTTTGGTTCTCCTTCTTCGCCTTTAGAAATCCTTTGGTGGTTTCCCATTGCCTCCAGGAGAAGTCCCCCAACCCTCAGGATTGTAGAAGACTCTCCTTGATCTGAGCTCCGGCAGCCTAGCTGCTGAGCACTTCAGCTCCCTGCTTTCTTCCCTGCTTGTTCTTTGGCAAGACTGCTGAGGATGGATGAGCAGGTACCATTCTATAGGGCGCCATTGTCATCTTTGTGAATAGCATCTCCTCGAGCTCAGGGTGCATAACCTGAATCAGGCAGCCCTGCCCTGCCCTCTGTCAGCAGATCTCCAAAACACCCTGCTCACTCTTGCCCCCAGGGCTCCTGTGTTTCCTATTCGCTCTGCCTGCCTAAAAGGCAGAGTTCACAGTGTCAGCCTGCCTAAAACCGATGTGTTTTCCAGGAAGCCTTTCCCCTTCCTCTGTGCCCTTGTAGCATCCTGTGGTGTTCTGATCACAGGGCTCATTCCAGTGTGCTGTAACTGGGTCTATTGGTCTCTGTCCTCCTCTTGTGTGGCTGCATCAGGTAGTCTGTCCATCCATACAAAGGAACAGTATTCAGCCTTATACAGGAAGGAAATTCTGACACACGCTATAACATGGATGAACCTCGAGGACATCATGCTGAGTGAAATAAGCCAGATGCAAAAAGATGAATATTGTATGATTCCACTTGTATGAGGTCTTTAGAATAATCAAGTCAATAGAGACAGAAGGTAGAATGGTGGTTGCCAGGGTCAGGGGGGAGGAAGAGTGGGGAGTTCGTGTTTCACTGGCACAGAATTTCAGTTTTGCAAGATGAAAAGAGTTTTGGAGATCGGTGCCACAACAGTGTGAATGTAATTAATGCCACTGAACTGTACATTTAAAAATGGTTAGGATAGTAAGTTTTATGTTATATGTATTTTACCACAATTAAAAAAATTTAACGGCTGCCTGAGTGGCTCAGTTGGTTAAGCATCTGACTCTTGGTTTTGGCTCGGGTCATGATCTCGGGGTCGTGAGATCAAGCCCCATGGCGGGCTCCGTGCTCAGCAGGAAGTCTGCTTGAGAGTCTCTCTCCCTCTCCCGCTGCCCCTCCCCCCACTTATGCATGTGCTGTCTCTCAAATAAATAAGTAAATCTTTAAAAAAAAATGTTAAGGCTGTAACAATATGTGGCATGCCCACATGTTCTTGTCAATGTCCTATCAAATGATGGAGTGTATTTCTACACCCCCCTCACCCCCGAACCTAGGAAAACTACTGTGACTGCCTTGATAAATAGAATGCGGGAGAAGTGCTGCTTTGTGGTTTTCTGAGGCTGGGTCATAACAGCTAGCATAGCTTCTGCCTGGGAAATGGGCCTTGGAATCCCAGAGCAATCACATGAGAACTCCAGCTACTTGGAGGCCACGGTGCTAGAGAAGCCACATGGAGAGACCACCTAGAGATAGAGATGCTGTCCCGGCCCCCAGCTGTTTTGAGTCTTCCCAGTATCAACCACCAGACATGAGCCACCTTGGATGGGTCCAGCCCCCCAGCCTTCCAAGTGCCTCCCACCCAAAGAGTAGAGCAGATATGAGTTGTCTCCTCTGAGCCCTACCCATGTTACAGATTTGTGAGCAAAATAAATTCGGGGGGGGAGTGTGTGTGACCAATTTGTTCCAGCTTGCCTGGGTCTTTCCTGGTTTTAGTACGGAAAGTCCCATATCCCAGGAATCCCTTCAGTCCTGGGCAAACAGGGATGGCTCATGTTATGGCTGGGTTGTGTCCCCCCAAACTCATATGTTGAAGCCCTACCCCCCCCCAGGACCTCAGAATGTCACTGTATTTGGAGATAGGGCTTCTAAGGAGGTGTTGAAGTTAAAATGGGGTCAGAGGGTGGGCCCTAATCCAGGCTGACTAGTGTCCTTGCAAGAAGAGGAGATTTGGACACAGACAACACACAGACTGAGGGGTGAGTGTATAGGGACACAGTGAGAATGTGGCCATCTGCAAGCTATGAAGAGGGGTTCAGAAGACGCCACTGCTACTGACCTCTTGATCTCAGACCTCCAGTGTCCAGGACTGTAAGACAATAAATTTCTGGGGCGCCTGGGTGGCTCAGTGGGTTAAGCTTCTGCCTTTGGCTCAGGTCGTGATCCCGGGGTCCTGGGATCGAGCTCCACATTGGGCCCCCTGCTCTGCGGGGAGCCGGCTTCTCCCTCTGCATCTGCTTCTCTCTCTCTCTCTCTGTCTCTCATGAATAAATAAATAAAATCTTCTTAAAAAGAAATTTCTGTTGTTTAAGCCGCCTGGTTTGTGATATTTGTTATGGCGGCCCTAGCAGACTAATACAGTTGGTCACTGTTATGGACTAAATGTTTGCTCCCCCCACCCCCTCCCCCCAGTTCGTATGTCGAAGCCCTAACCCCTACTGTGATGGTATTTGGAGATTGGGCCTTTGGGAGGTCATTAGGTTTAGTTGAAGTTTTTATGATGGGATTAGTCCCCTTACAAGAAGAGCAAGAGCGAGAGATCTCTCTTCTGGGCACACGCAGTGGAAAAGCCACGTGAGGGCATAGTGCAAGCCAGGAAGAAGGCTCTTACCTAATCTGCCGGCACTTTGATCTTGGACTTCCAACTTCCAGAACGGTGAGAAAGAGCTTTCTGGTGTTTAAGCTGCCCAGTCTGTAGTATTCTTTATGGCAGCCTGAGCAGACTAAGACAGGCTGGTTGTTCTTATATTGAAGGCCTGAGTTTCGGGTGTGGTTTCTTACGTAGTAGCCAATAACCAGGCCCAACTTGACGCTGAACTCCTTGAGGGCCGAGGTTTTATCTTTCATTATTGTATTCCCAGAACTTCATACGTAAATATCCTTCTTTCCCCCCCAGATGTCAGAATGACTAGCAGTACAACTGAATACCTCGTGGCGGGGGGCAGTGACTGTCCCAAATGGGCAGCGTCTTAGGTGAATTATATAACTGGGTTTTAAAATGTCTGAGTACATAAAGCTGTGTGACAAAACAATGGACTTTAGCAGGTTAACCCCATCCTTTTCCTCCTGGCAAGCGCAAGCAATGTGATTCCTTCTGTCTTTGCAATTGCTCAGTGGCCTAATCAGACTTCTTGCTTATTTCATCCCCCACCCGGCATGGGCTATCGGAACACATAAAAATCATCCTGGCTTACATCTGCTTCCCCAATCATGACTGGCTGGGATCTTGGACCATTATCTGTCTGGAATGATGTCTCTCTTCTCTCAGTAGTGTCCAGATTTATTGAATTTGAAAGTCTGGGATCCTTCTTGCTAAGGACGAACCTCCCGGGTTTACAACTCCTTGCCCAGGTCTCGATTCAGAGTCACCAACAGCTGCTCGGCATACGCTAGTTAGGCTGCAGGTGTACTCTGCTAGTAAAATAAACACCCGATTCACATGTGTGTGCGATCCAGAATATTACCCAGATGTGAGGACGAATACAATGGTATCATCTGTGGGAAAAGCACACGAGCTGCTGCAATGGGCAGAGGCCCTTGACAGAGATGATGTACGGCCTGGAGTGTGACATGCCACGTGGTGAAGGCCACACCAGTGGATCCCACCCTTGAGCCACAGCCTGATTCTGTCATCGCTACAAGATTGTTGATTTCGGGATAAACAATCAGAGTAAAAGAAAAAAAAAAAAAAAATCCCACGGCTCTCTGCCCAATTTGGAGCTGGCCTCCGTTTGCCGTCTCAGCATGTTGATAGTAGAATGGTTTCTGTCCCAGCAGACAGGCTGTGGGACACGGAGTCGTCCCACTTCTGTGCTGTCTGGGTCCGGCATTTGCATGACTACCTGAGCAGAGGGCAACAGTGGTGGGGTGGGACAGTGACGAGGACAAAAGCAGCTTTCGGGAACTTGCCCATCTCTGACTCATCTCTGACTGTCAAGGCCCCCAGTCTCCCAGCTTGAGAGAGAGGAGGCAGCAGTTGAGAAAGAGAAGGTAATTTTTATGTTTTAAATATTTTATTGGGGTATAATAGACAAACAGAAAAGTACATAAATTATAAATGTACAGCTCGATAAATTTTCTCAAATTGAGAACACTCACATAACCCACCCAGATCAAGAAACAAAGCGTGACCCGCAGCATCCCGGAAGCCCCCTCATATCCTCCCCACTCACTATCCCTGTCCCCGAGGGTGACTTCTATCTGGACATCTAAGAGTATCGATGAAATTTTGCCTGTTTGGGGACATTGTATCAAGCCAATCATCAACAGACACCCTTTTTTGGGTCTGGCTTCTACTGCTTGGCATTTTCTCTGTAAAATTCATCAAGACGTTGTGTGACTTTATAGACCGTTCATTCTCCTGGATGTATAGTATTCCTTCTTGTGACTACCTCCCAGTTTATCCTGCTGTTGATGGGCATTTGGCTACTTCCCAGTTCCGACCATTACGGAGAGTGCTGCTATGAATGTTCTGGTCCTTATCTTTCGGTGATATAAGTAAACGTTTCTGTTGGATGGAGAGCTAGGGGCAGACTAGCTCTATCAGGGGGGATGAGGTGGTAGGTTGTGGCTGCTTTAATCCATTTAGGAGACACAGGGCTGAAAGGAGTAGAAGCATGGATGTTCATTGTTTTGGTTTTGCCATCCCACGGCTAGTCTGAGGAAATTCCAAGAGAAGAAGAGAAGGTATGGCATCTCCCCTTTTGCTTTAATATCTGGTGCTTTCTCCAGCACACACACGGCCAGGCACGCACTGCCTGGCCTTCACTCTCGTAACATGGGCTGCAAGGAGAAGGCTTCTTCTTGAGGTACTCAGGAAGTGTCATAAAGACCCCTTGTCCCCCAAGTATGCCCCCCATTGGCCTGATGCTGATGTCAGAATTTCCTCAGTCAGACATGATAAATGAGTGACAGATGGTTGTGGAAAAGGTAATGTTTTAACTTGAAAAACCAGAGCAGGCCAGTCTGAGGTCAGGTGCTGGGAACATAGGCTGGGTGCTAACGCTGAGCCACTGCAGCCAGGTGGGTGCAGCCTGGGGCAGTTACCAGGTCAACCTGGTCCTGGGCATCCAGTCTGAGCGGGGGTCCTTGTCAGAGTCAGGATTTGTGGACAGAGCGGAGATTAACCCTGACACACATTGGAATCCCTTGGGAAGTGTTTAAAAATCCTGAAGAGCAGGCCACGCCCAGACAGACCAAGCAAATCAGACACTCGGGGGTAAGTCCCAGGAACTAGTACTTTCTAAAGCCCCCTATTGCCAGGGGTTCCAGTGTGCAGCCAGGAGGTGATTTTGCTCCCCAGGGTACATTTTGGCCCCCAGGGGCTATTTGGCAATGTCTGGAGACATTTTTCAGCTGTCACCAGATGCTACTGGTGTCTAGTGGGTTGAGGCCAGGGGTGTTGCTAAACATCCTACAGCCCAGGACAGCCCCCATCTAGCCCCAAATGGCAATCATACCTAAGTAGAAAAGCCCTGCGCTAGACAAATTCTCATGAAGAGTGGGACCCAGCATGATCTCTTTAAAAGTCTGAGGCTTTGTCTCAGCGTGTTCCCTTGATCAGGATAATTGGATGACAAGTTATAATTTTGAGCTAGGCAGTTTTTCCTCTCTCCTGCTTTCTGGAAGGTGAAGATGACATCTCCTTTTTCTCTTCACCTCCCCAAAGAAGTAACCTGTGTGAAAAGAACCAGGAGAAATGATACGGAAAAATTTACTTCCCTACCTGTGGTAACATCCAGCATGTGTCAGGGCTTTGGAATAGTGACTGGGTGACGTGCCCTTGTCCTCATCCCTGAGTTTGGGCCAGGTCCCACAGCGGCTAGAATTTCCTTTGTGATACGAGATTTGAAAAATTGGAATTTTTTTTCTCACCGTACCGTAGGGCTTGTTGACGGCCTACTGTTGGACTTTTGTGTGATTATATCTTAGATGGAGAGATAGAGAATGTCTTCACAGAGCATAACGGAATGCTTTGAAAATGATCCGGACCATCCTGCACAGCTTGACATTTCTGCCCCAGAATTTTATAGCACACATTTTCTGAACCACTCGCTTAATTGAGATGCTGGCTTATAATAACATTTAAATGTATCACCTATTTACATTTTACACACTAAGGAGAATACTCTTGAGAGTAGGGACTCTGTCTTTTATTTTATTTTTTTATAACACCCACCCCCCCACACAAATACATCCATTACAACCATGTCTAGCAGAGTGCTATGCATGTTTTAAGGGCTCAGAAAATGATTGTAGGGGCACCTGGGTGCCTCAATCAGTTAAGCGTCTGACTCTTGATTCAGCTCAGGTCATGATTATAGCGTGGTGAGATGGAGCCCTACGTCGGGCTCTGCACTGGGCGTGGAGCCTGCTTAAGATTCTCTCTCTCCCTCTCCCTCCGCCTCCCCCGACCCCCTGCTCTCTCTCAAAAAAAAAAGAAAAAGAAAAAGAAAATGATTTTAAAAGGAAAGAGAAAGAAATGAAGGAAGGGAGGAAGAAAGGAAGGGGAGAGACAGAGGGAGGGAGTGAAGGAAAGAAAGAGGGAAGGAAAGGAGGAAGGAGACTTGATGTGAGCCCTGATAGATTTGGATCATCAATTACACTGATATAATGACATTCCACAAGGTGTCTGATCATCCAGGAAACATAGGATAAATTTATTATCAAGCAGTCCATTATCTACATTTTCAAATGTTTCTAGACTTCCTGGACGCTCTGGAGTATATGTATTTATTTATAAATTTACAAATCCACTCTTTTCTCTGTATTTCCAGGCTCTTCAGGCACTCTGTAATATAGTTATTGTCATATATTAATATTATATATAATGTTACATATATTGCTTCTTTTCAGATTAACTATTGGACCCATTGCTTTAAATTTAAGGGTATTTCACCTTAAAAGATTTCTGGCATTTGAAGATAAACATAGGGAGCATATTATTTGAAACAGAAACTAACATTTATCCTGTAGGTTCTTCATTTTGGGGGATAGTCTGTGTTAAAGGATTCAGGGGGAAAAAAAAAAAGAAACCCATCCATCGTCTGAGTGGTGCCTTAAGGTTTGGGTGGCACTGGTTTTCAGGAGACCATCTGCTGGAACAGAGCTTCCAGGCACGCCTGCGCTGGAGCTACCTGGAGAGGCTTATTAAAAGAGCAGGTTTCTGGGCCCCCCTCCAGACTGGCTAAAGCAGCGCCTTAGAATCTGCTTCCCTGGTGATTCAGTGCACCCAAGATTTGTTGTGTTAAAAACAACAGATTTTACAAGTCCCCAGGGTCACTGCCTGATACGTGCAGATGTGTGGTTAGTAGCGAACTCAATGAGTCCCCTTGTAAATAAGGCCAACAAATAAAAGCAGCCAAGTGGAGAGAATTGCCATGGGCACTTGGCAGCCGCCGGCTCGCCTCCGGGAGCATCCTTTTGGGGCTGCTTTTATGAGAAGGAGGAATATGCAGCTGGGTTCCTGGAGGAAGTGTCTTATAATAATAGCAGTGGAAATGGCAGTAATCATAAATAGCAGCCACTGAGTGCTTACTCTTAAAGGTTAAATGGTGTGGCTAAGCACATGACATGCTTGTGCACCCTGTCCTCCCGGTGAGTCTAAAAGGTAGGTAGAGTTACGATCTTCACCTTACAGGTGAGACACAGAAAGGCAATTCGATCAAACAAGTCAACTCATGAAACGAAGGGCCCTAGAGAAAATTCAGGGGCTAGCAGGAAGCTTCAACAATAACAATGACTATGATGAAAAAGTCCAGTAATAATTAAGAGGGGAGACACTGGATTCATGAAACAAGAACGTGACATGACCAAATAGAACACATGGGGGCGAAGTTCAGGTTCTTAGAAATTAAAATAGGACCTTTAAAACCTTCAGTAAAGGGTTGCTAGATAAAGTTGAAAATAGGGGCGGCTGGCTGGCTCAGTCGGTAAAGCATGCAACTCTTGATCTGCGGGTCGTGAGTTCGAGCCTCACGTTGGGTGTGGATCCTACTTAAAAAAAAACTCTCAGGAAATGGAACAGGAAAGAGTAAGAAATGCAAAATCAGATGGAGGGCACATTTCACCAGCCTCGCCACCTCCCCGCAAGGCTGGCCTGGTATCCAGCAAACATTAAAGCGAGAGCTACCTTTGTCGAGTACCTGTGTGTGCCACGCATCGAGTTCGGCACTGTGTGTGTCTGACTGATGTAGGGCTCTAATGCAGAGATCTGAACCACTCAGACAGAAATCCCCGAGAGTGAGGAATTGTGTTTCCCTCGAATAGCATAGTGAAGGGTCAAAGGGATGTCAAGACTCAGGTCCAAGATGGCTCCCGACAGTGAGGTCAGCATCAAGAGAGGGCTAAACTGATCTGAGTAAGGGAATGTGAGGGAATTTAGGTTTCGTTTCATTGCCCCCTCCCAACCACCCAAGAAGAAGGAAACGGACAGAGAGACAGAGACAGAGGTAGAGAGGAAGGTCAAAAAAGGGCTAGGTCACATATTTGACAGCTGGAGTTATAGTGAACAAAAATGGCTACGGAATTTGTAAGTGTAAGGTGGCGAATAGTCAATTTTAAGGGTGTGAATTGCTGCGAGAATAACCTCCTCTTTCTCCCCTAGACCTTCAGTAATAAAATCTGCTACTCACAAGACCTTGCATGACGGGCTTGATTTTTGGATGTGTGTGAATACACTGACGAACAGGGACGTTCTATGTTGCATGTGCAGTGGGGAATCTGGAACAGGACAGACTCAGGAGACGGGGGAGCTTGCGGCCAGCCGTGGCTGGGACAAACATTAGCCACCCCCCCCCCCGTTATCCCCGACTCTTCAAGTCCCCCAGAGAGACGAGGAGTGATTTGGGGTCTTCTGCACACATTGGATGCAGTTTGACCAAATGTCATTTGAAACTCAAGGACAGGGTTACCTTAGCTGACATCATTGTTACATAAACACGATTTCATTTAAATTCATGACAAATCTGCGAGTTAGTCATTACTGTCGTGATTTTACAGAAGAGGAAATGTAGAGAGGTTAATATGGAGGTTAGAAGACTTACCCACTTTTAAGTGGCTGAGCTGGGATTCAGAGCCAGACCTCATTGGTTCCAACGCTCATGCTTCTCCCATTACACCGGGTCCCACAGAAGAAATGATACGCCAAGTTCAAGCCTTCGGCCCTTTGCTGAAGGCACTGCATTTCCGAACTGCTGGCTTTGATATGGCTGAAAAAACTCTAGTGTGGAGTAGCCCTTGGTCTAAGGGTAGGTATTTATCTCTGTAATATCTCCTGATTGCTTGAGGCTTTTACTTCTCTCCTCCTCCTCCTCCTCCTCTTCTTCAATTCCAAAACCTATTCTGTTTCCTTCCATAAGCAAGCAAGCCTGAGATATAGACAGCCTCATTTATTTAAACTATAAAAGAAGAGCCCTGGGAAGTTAATCAGACTGCCAGGAATCTGGAATTTGCTGATGAATGGACATTTGGCTGAGCATAGTAAATTCTCAGCTAATTGAAAGCAGATAACAAGAGTAATGCATCCACCTTGAAAAATATCACATTCCTAATAAACAATTGGAAATGGCAATCTTTTGACATACGAACTGAGAGGATAAAGTCTTAAATAAATTCTGGACTCATTCCTGTCACATATATTACACTCTATTTAGCAGTTGTGCTATATGAGAAGATTAAAAGCTGTAAATCTCTTTGCAGCACCATTTATGGCCGTGTTTTAAACCCAGAATAAATAGGAGTGGGGTTCTTAGAATACCTCATAGAATATTGACTTCCGTGGTTTGAATGTTGAGTGCATGTGTATGGGGGGTGGTGGTGGTCGTTATTTCCCTCTTCTTCATCTGAGCCTGGAGTCGGAGGGAACAGATATTTAAAGAGATCCAGGAGTCATCCCAGTCATCTGACTGTTGACACCAAGTGCATCTTCCAGAAGGTTCTTGCTAACCCCGTTGTGATCCATGGACCAGAAAAGCAAGGACATCACCCGAGACCTGCTAGAAATGCAGAATTTCAGGTCTCACCTCAGAGCCTGATTTTAACAGGATTCCCAGGCAATTCTTACGCACATTCACCTTTGAGAAGTGTTGCCGTCGTGTTCGATCCAGGACGAGTCTAGGTAACTTGAACGATAGTACGATAGTAGAGCCAACTGGATTTATCCAGGATTGATTTCACCCCAGGCTCTGGGATAAGCCTAATGCTCAAGCCCCTGTTCTCAGGAAGACCTTTCTTTTCCTCCCGTCTTGACCTAGGAGCTGGACTCTGCCTCCTGCCGCAACCCTGACTTGGTGCTGAGTTCCAGAAGTCAGGTCCTTGTCCTGCCCTACTCCCTCCCTCCTACTCCTCAGTTCAGTCTCTCTCTCAGGGGCTCCAAACTGTTTGGGGCTCATTTCCTCTGGACTGGAGATCCCTCCCTAGTCAGGCCCCTTCTCAGCCTCCGAGAGACTGCAGCCCTGCCCAGGGCTGTCTTGGGCCCATGCACCTATGGGTCGTTGCCTGCTGCCAGCTTCCAAGGACGGTACCCACCGGCGTGCTCAGTGAGGCCAGGGTGCTACAGTGGCCAGGAGCCCACAAGTGGGAGCCCTCCTACTGAAGGAGGAAGCAGAGAACTAACATCTGCCCCTGCTCCAGAATCCTCTTCGATTTCTGGATGCTGCAGACTGCCTCAGATTTCTGAAGTCGGTTACTTTAAAGCTAGGTGTTTTAGCCATCATTTCTTGAACACGTACTGTGTGTTGAAGCACTCCACCAGAAGTCACTTTCCTTATATTATCTCATTCATTTCTCACAACAGCCCAACGAGATATGCATTTTTGAAGGGTTTTTTTTTTTTTTTAAGATTTTATTTATTTATTTGAGAGAGAGAGAGAAATCACAAGTTGGGAGCAGGGCAGAGGGAGAGGGAGAAGCAGACTCCCCACTGAGCAGGAAGCCCAATGCGGGGCTCGATCCCAGGACCCTGGGATCATGACCTGAGCCAAAGGCAGATGCTTAACCGACTGAGCCACCCAGGTGCCCTGCATTTTTGAAGCTTTATTGAAACATGTTATACAGTAAAATGCACAGATCTTCAGTATACAGTTAGATGAATTTTGATGCATGTATACACTTGTCAAGATACAATCTATTTTCCTCACCACAGAGAGTCCCCCTCTGCCCCTTTTCAGTTAATTGTCACCACCCCAGAGGCCACTACTATTCTGACTTCTATCCCCATAGATTCATTTTGGCTGTTCTAGAAGTTCATATCGGTGGAATCATATGGCGTGATACTCTTCTGTGTATGGCTTTTTCCACTCCACATAAGGTCTGTGAGAAGCAGCCATGTTGTTGTGTGGACCAGCAGCTTCTGGTGAGATGTTTTAATCCCCATGTTACCTGTGCATAGCTGGACGATTGCAAGATTGGTCATATGAGAAGGGCCAGAGCTGCTATTAGAATCCAGCTCAGTCTGACTTAAGAGCCATCTCAAACTCCCCTTTGGGTTGTACCACACCAAAGATTTTAGATTGTATTTTTCTAAATGAATCCCACTCTCTGCAGTTGGAGATTTTCTTTAATTCTTACTGATGGCTGCTCTGTCCTGGCTTTTGTTAATGAGTTTCTGTTTTCACCTGGGTAGTTTGTGGTGCCCAGCCATTGAATGGGATCTTCAGAGGGGAATTCATCCAGGTCTTCTGGGGAGGAAATGTCCCGAGGTGACCACCTGGGTAGAGCCTGGCACAGAGCAAAGGTGGAGACCCTCAGAGGTAGAAACTGTTCCCTTGAGCTGATATTAGGGGACACGATGATTAATTTTGGATGTCAACTTGACTGGATCACAGGCTGCGCCCAGATATTTGGCTAAACATTATTTCTGATGTATCTGTGAGGGTGTTTCTGGAAGAGTTTAGCATTTGAATCCATAGACTGAGTAAAGCAGACTGCCCTCCTCAGTGTTGGTGGGCCTCATCCAACCTGTTAAGGGCCTGAATAGAACAAAAAGGTGGAGAAAGGGAGAATTGGCTTTTTCTGACTGACAGCTGAGATGTCAGTCTTCTCCTTGCCCTTGAACTAGGACTTACACCATTGGCTCTCCTGTTCTCAGGCCTTCAGACTTGGACTGGAACTTATACCATCAGCACTCCTGGGTCTCTACTTTGCTGACTGTAGATCTTGGGATTTCTTAGCCTCCATTATCTCATGAGCCAATTCCTTATAATAAATCTCTTTTAATATGTATGTGTGTGTGTGTGTATATATATATATATATATATCTTTTATATATACTTATATCTATGTATCTCTTTTATATATACTTATAGCTATCTATCTATCTACCTATCCATCTATCAATCATCTATCATGTATCTATTTCCTATTTCCTGTTGGTTCTGTTTCTTTGGAGAATGCTGACTAATATAGGGGCTGTTTGAATGTCCTATTAGTTCTGCCCCAATCATTTTGCCAACATTTCCTGAGAAGACAAGGCCTTTATCTGCCAGAAGAGAACTCAGATCTTCCTCATAGAGTTTTCAGGCTGATCAAATGGGAAAAGAATGCAAAAATGAGTTCATCTAAAACTAATGATGTAATGTATGGGGATTAACATAAGAATAAAAAAAAAAAAGATACAAAAAAAAAGAATGCAAAAATGAGTTATAAACTGTAAAGTGTGTTATAAAACTAAGCTGCTATTGCACTTCTTCACTCTTAGGTTCTGAGTTGCTTCAAGGTGAAACTTAAGCCAAAGGGATAAATTAGAGCCAATCCACCATCTGGAAAGAACAATTTGACTGCAATGCTGGTGCTATGTGATTTTTTTTTTCTTCCTGCTCTTGGGCCTTCCTCTTATGAATAGAAGTATCTATATTTTATTGCCTTTTACTCCTACAGGACACCCCACCATGAGATATCCAGCTAATCAGTTTGTTTCAGTTTTTCTTTAAACATTTAAAATGGAAAGGATAGAAATATATTAAAATCATTACTAAAGAATTAGTTATACATAAGAGTTGCTTTCTTGCACCATTCCAGGGCAAGAAAAGAATAGGAATATCTGGAGTTGGGGTAAGTTTATGAAAAAATTTCCCGATAGAGCTAATTATTTAATTAGAATGGATTAATACTAGGAGCATGCTTGGCAATTTTTTTTTTCAATTTACAATAGTTGATCATGTCCAATAAGATTAAATCTGTAATTGCCTTAGACACCATTATTAAATTATTACTATTTTTTTGGCTATTGTAAAACTCCTGTTTCTTTTACTTTCCTCCATAGATTTTATAGTTAGATTGTTCAATCATCCCTACAGCTTTTCATGAAGACTTTCTGAATTTTTATTTATTTCTTTTTAAAGATTTATTTATTTGAGAGAGAAAGAGCAAGGGGGATGGGCAGAGGGACAGGGAGGAAGAGTCCCAAGTGGACTCTGCCCTAAGCATGGAGCCCAAAGCAGGGCTCAATCTCATGACCCTGAGATCATGACCTGAGCTGAAACCAGGAGTTGGTCGCTTAACCAACTGAGCCACCCAGGCTCCTCGACTTTCTGAATTTTTAAATGGAAAAAATCAGAAGGGATATTCTACTGTGAAAGGATTCTCTTAGACCCTGTGTGCAATATTCCTGCCTATATGGTTTTTCCTGAACCTTGATTAATGACAGAGCTACTTAGCTAACATTTTCAGGAGTTAAGTCTACAGGTGTTTTAGTCATACATGTCATACATGGATATGGCTGTATTGAATTTTATCGTATTGAATCCTAGCAATTATCTTTGCTGATCTCCTTCTTCTTGCTTTCTGGCTGTTTCTTGAGTTTTATTAGGGTATGTTGGTCCCCAGCTTTCAGGGTAGCTTCTTTCCTGGAATTCCCCATATCCAGAACGCCATTATATATAAACATGAACATGTTGAGCAGACTTATTGTTCTGTTCTCCGGGTCACTAATGGAAAGGCTAAAATCTAACAGATCCAGGACTGACTTTCAGGGCCCTCACTCAAGTATGAAGTTTTTGTACTACCTTCCCATTGGTAGTAGAGTAGAGCTATTTAGAGCACTGTTTATTTGTCCAGCTTTGGGCAAGCTATGTGGTGGCTCTTGATGGGCAATTTAGATCAAGATACTCTGTAATATTAGGTCCTTGTGCCATTTCCAAAATGTTACCAGACAGAGTAGTATAAAGGCTTGGATGGCCAGATCTAGGATTTAAAAGCAGGATCTGCCTCTTTTTTTTTTTTTTTTTTAAGATTTTATTTATTTATTTGAGAGAGAGCACATGAGAGGGGGGAGGGTCAGAGGGAGAAGCAGACTCCCCGCCGAGCAGGGAGCCCGATGCGGGACTCGATCCAGGGACTCCAGGATCATGACCTGAGCCGAAGGCAGTCGCTTAACCAACTGAGCCACCCAGGCGCCCCAGGATCTGCCTCTTATTAGCTGAGGGACCTTGGTCAAGTCACTCAGCTTCTCTGAGCCTCAGTTTTCTCATCAATGAAATGGAGATAATAATAGCAACTGCACAAAGTTGTCAGGGTTAATGGTGTTTGTCAGGTGCTTGGCATATCCAAGAGACCACTATTTGATGACCAGTCCATTCAGAATGAGCCTCTTTGAGTATGAACCTTAAGCTTATGCCCTCCCCCAAAGCTGTAAGGTTTGGACCACATGGATTTTTCCACTTTGCTAATGAATCTGTTGTTCCAAATAAAGTCAAAACCTCTTTATTTATTTTTTTTAAGAGAGAGCGAGCAGGGGAGGGGCAGAGGGAGAGGGAGAGGGAGAATCTCCAGCAGGCTCCATGCCCAGGGTGGAGCCCAATGCAGGGCTTGATCTCATGACCCTGAGATCACGACCTGAGACAAAATCAAGAGTTGGATGTTTAACTGACTGAGCCACCCAGGCGCTCCAAAGTCAGAGCCTCTTGAAGTCAAGAGCAATTACATATAATTTCCAGCAATTTTCAGATGAGAAATTCTGTTGAGTTAATTCCTTACAAAACTATGAAGATTATTTTCCTGTATCCATTTTCTTCTTAGGACTTACCAGCTTATCCTGCTCCAATTTTATTCCTATCTTTTCCAAAAACGAGAAATGGCATGTGTCGTTCTGTAATTTCTGGGCCCATCCCTTTTCGGTTTTTGTTATGTAAGATTTGCACAAGCACCCCTTATTATTCCCACACAACTTTATTAGTCCAGACTTCCTTCCAGATGGTGGGCCAGTCACTCTCACTTCTACGTATCCTGGAATGAGGCAACAGGTCTGGTCTATTCCCAGGTAACCAGAGCATTATAAATTCTTTTTTTTAAAGATTTTATTTATTTATTTGACAGAGAGAGAGAGCGTACAAGCAGGGGGAGTGGCAGGCAGAGGGAGAAGCAGGCTCCCTGCTGAGTAAGGAGCCCGGGGCGGGACTCGATCCCAGGACTCTGCGATCATGACCTGAGCTGAAGGCAGATGCTTAACCGACTGAGCCACCCAGGCGCCCCTAACCAGGGCATTATAAAATGAACTTGCCCGTGCACAGTACTACAAACATTGCTGTCATGCTCCCCATCTCAGACATGACCTGTCCTTGTTCCCAGTTCAGTGGTCACTCATTCATGGGTAGTTTGATCTACTCTAGATCATTAGTAAAGATGTAAAATAAAGACTTATCTGATGGCCAGGCCCCCCTCTCCACAGTTGGCTTGTTGGAAAACCCTGGAATGGTGAAAAGGGCCATTCTTGATGTTAACACGATGAACTATCTTCTTCCACTGAATTATAGAAATGGTAGGTCCAGGGGGTGTGGAATGTGTCACATGTTTGATGTTTAATGATGAGTCTGTTCCAGAGCCTAAAGAAATGTTTGTATGCAGCAAGCTAAATTTGGTTTGAATCTCGACTTGAAGGCTGTTCAATGGATTCAAGCAGATTGAAAAATCATGAACAAAGGGGATGTTGCAATAACACAAAATGTCCTGCTTAAGTTCCCCCTTGCGTGGCTTTCCAATTTATAAAAGAGATGTCTAACAAACCTGTGTGGGAGGCGGGGGGAGTCGCCTTCAGATGAGTCTTGATTTACCATCTTTACTTTTATGACCTAGAGTATCAGTTGGCAACACCTAGAATATTCATGGAGCTAGGCATTGATCATTAATGGCTGGTAACATCACAAAGACACAACCAGATACAATGTATTTCTTAATAGAAGAACACACTGCCACTTATGAAGTAATCTTGTCAAAAAGAACAAACCTAAATCTGATCAAATCGCTAGATCGTGCTACCAATTTACAGGAACTATGAAGACAGAAAATGTGTTAAATGACACCATGAAGATGCCAACAGCAAAATCCAGATTGTGGGAAGTCTACAGGACAAGAAAAAAGGAAGGAGGGACCTACAGAAATAAAGAGATTTAAGAGACAAATTATTCAATCACAGTATGTTGACTTTATTTTTTTTAAGATTTTATTTATTTATTTGACAGAGACAGCATGAGCCAGAGGAGCGGCAGAGGGAGAGGGAGAAGCAGACTCCCTACAGAGCAGGGAGCCCGACACGGGGCTCAATCCCAGGACCCTGGGATCATGACCTGAGCCGAAGGCAGACGCCTAACCGACTGAGCCACCCAG
>NC_138385.1:72857912-72867147 GCF_054177405.1 Leptonychotes weddellii
AAAAAAAGAAAAGACTTATGAAATAAATGGAAACTTGAGCAACGACTGGGTGTTTGATGATCTTAAGGAATTATTCATTTTTTAAGGCATCATAATTGTATTGTGCTTATGTTCTTTTGAAGTATCCTTATCATTTCGAGATGCATATTGGAGTAATTACAGATAAGATGATCTTATGTCTGTGGTTTGCTACAAAGTTATAGAGAGGAAGAATCGAGTGGGGGTTATAGATGAAAGAAGATTGGTACTTGCTGAGGTTTGGGTAATAAGGGCTCATTATACTATTCTCTTTACTTTTGTATCCATTTAAAGTTCTTCATAATAAAAAAAGGTAAAGCAAGGCACTATGAGATCCTGAATGTCAAAAGAGAAACTGAAGTCAAGAAATAGTTGTAATGATGTACGTATGAAGTACAGTGATAGGCACTGTACTTAAATTAGGTTCAATATCTTATATATGCTTACACAGAGAGGTGGATTAACTCACCAGAAGCCAGAGTTTCAACAAGACTTGAAGGATCTCGCTCAAGGTTCTGAAATTGGTATTCAGCAGGGCCTGGCTCTGAACCCAAGTCCTTGTGCCTTAAGACTTGTACTTTTAGCTCCCAAGCTATATGTCTGCTGTGTACAGGTATAGAAGGGGCAGATAAAGAGGGGGAAAAAAAACCCCCCTTATTTATTGATTGGTCTTTGTGCCAGGCACTTTATACACCTATTATCTCATTTTAATCCTAACTTTAAACCTTTGGGTAGGCATTATTATCTCGAGTGTCCAGAAGGCGAAATGGAGGCCGAGAAAAAGCAAAGAGCTTTCTCAAAGTCACATAGCTACTACGTAAAGGATCTAGAATATTCACCTGGCTCAGTCTGATGTCGGCACATGCTGGAGCCACTCTTGGGACAGTGACAAAAAATATATGTGCAAACAGTACATAGGCATTCGTGTGATAACGTGGTAATTGACGTTTGCATGAGTGTACTGCCTTTAATGGGTGAGGGAGGAGCCTACCTTCATCACTTCCACAAACGAGGGCGCTCCAAACTTCTGTTTTAACATAGGTTTTTGTTATGTTATGTTAGCTTTTGGTGCTCCACACCAAAACACACATTGGCAGAGTCCCACCCCCAGCCTCAGCCACTTCTATCCGCTTTCCGGAACTTAGCCCACCCAGGACAGTATACGGAATTTTGTGAGTTTGTGTGTGTGTGTATGTGTGCGTGTGTGTGTGTGTGTGTGTGGAGTTAACACTCTGGGGTGGGGTATGGGGAGGTGGGGTGGGGAGAGACCCTCCCCCATTGGGAGATGGGAGTCAGAAGAGAAATGCTCCAGGTTTTCATCTTTTGAAGCAACAATTCCAATGCCAAGACACATTCGGTAGTTCTTCAGAAGGTCTTTGTTGCCCAGAGGTAACCAGCTCAACAACATATTCTCTTTTTCCTCCATCTCATACTCCCTGTTCCTTTGTGCTTGCTTCCAGGATCACCTACCAGATGAAATCCCTGCACCCACGTTCCTGTCTCAGCTCTATTTCTGGTGGAACTTGAATCTTTCTTTCTCAAAAAAAAAAGTCTGAGCCCAGAATTTGTATGCGTATTTGTTCATTTATAAATTATATTCATGACTACCTCATTACATGTACTATGAAGCATACACTAAGAAACTCTGAAAGGGTGATATAAACATAAAATAGGCAATATTATAAAAATAATTTTTAAAAATTTCTGTGGTCAGTTTATTTGTTATAGCTTATACAATGTGGTAGTATAATTATTTTCACTACTTATAAAATTTGTAGAAGATAAATATACATTTATTGAGGATGTGTACTCTAAATATTCTACTGATGGGTTGCACATTAAAAAATTGAGAGATCACTGCGCTAGACTGTCTTTGGCCATTCTATTTTTTAAATAGACTTTATTTTTTAGAGAAACTTCAGGCTCACAACAACATTGAGCAGAACAGTCAGAGAATTCCCATATATCCCCTACAACCTCCCCCACTATCAACATCCCACACCGGAGTGGTACATTTGTTACAATCAGTGACCCTACATTGACACTTCATCACCCTAAGTTCATGGTTTACATTAGGGTTCACTCTTGGGTACATTCTACAGGTTCAGGCAAGTGTGAAATGACATGTATCCACCATTATAGTACCATAGAGACTAGTTCCACTGCCCTAAAGCAACCTCTGTACCCCATCTGTTCATCCTTCCTTCTCCCCTAGCCCTTGGCAACCACTGATCTTTTTACGCTCTCTCTCTCATTTTGCCTTTTCCAGAATGTCATATAGTTGAAAGTATACCATATGTAGCCTTTTCAGATTGGCTTCTTTCATTTAGAAATACGCATTTAAGTTTCCTCCATATCTTTCTATAGCTCGATTGCTCATTTCTTTTTAGTGCTGGATAATATTCCGTTGTCTGGATGGACCACAATTTATTTATCCATTAACTTATTGAAGAACATCTTGGGTGCTTACAAGTTTTGGCAATTATGAATAAGGCTGCTATAAACATCTGTATATGGCGTTTTGTGTGGCCATGAGTTTTCAACACTTTGGGGTAAATACCAAGGGGCACAATTGTTTAGTTTTGTAAGAAACTGCCAAACTGGGGGCGCCTGGGTGGCTCAGTCATTAAGCGTCTGCCTTCGGCTCAGGTCATGATCCCGGGATCCTGGGATCGAGCCCCGCATCGGGCTCCCTGCTCCTCAGGAAGCCTGCTTCTCCCTCTCCCACTCCCCTTGCTTGTGTTCCTGCCCTTGCTATCTCTCTCTCTCTCTCTGTCAAATAAATAAATAAAATCTTTAAAAAAAAAAAAAGAAAGAAACTGCCAAACTGTCTTGCAAAGTGGCTGTACCATTTTTCATTCCCACCAGCAACGAATGAGAGTTCCTGTTGCTCCACATCCTCACCAGCATTTGGCCTTATGGTATTATCAGTGTTTTGGATTTTTCCCATTCTACTAGGTGTGTAGTGGTATCTCAGTGTTGTTTTAATTTGCAATTTCCTAATGACATGTGATGTTGACAGTCTTTTCATATGCCTTGTGGGCCATCTGTACATCTTTGATGAGGTGTCTAGTCAGATATTTTGCCCATTTATTTACTTACTTAGAATTTTTTAAATTAAACATTTTTTTAAATTTTAAGGTAAGAATACTTTCACATGCATTTATAAGAAATACTAAAGAGAAATATCATGTATCCTTTACCCATTTTCACCAATGCTACTATAAAACAAAACAACACAAAATAATATTTTGCCCATTTTTTAGATCAGGTTGCTTGTTTTCTCATTGTTAAATTTTAGGAGTTCTTTGTATATTTTGGATAACAGTTCTCTATCAGATATGTCTTTTACAGTTATTTTCCCCTAGCCTGTGGCTTGTCTTATTCTCTTGACAGTGTCTTTCACAGAGTGAAAGGTTTTACTTTTAATGAAATCTAGCTTATCAATGATTTCTTTCATGGATTGTAATCCTCACCAAACTCAAGGTCATCTGGATTTTCTCCTATGTTATCTTCTAGGAGTTTTTTAGCTTTGCATTTTATACCTAGATCTATGGTTCATTTTGAGTTAGTTTTTGTAAAGGGTATAATGTCTGTGTCTAGGTTCATTTTGTGTGTGTGTGTGTGTGTGGATATTCAGTTGTTCCAGTACCATTTGTTGAAAAGACGAAATCTCCTCCATAATATTGCCCATGTTCATTTGTCAAAGATCAGTGGACTATATTTGTGTGAGTTTATTTCTGGGTTCTCTAGTCTGTTCCTTTGGTCTATTATCTATTCTTCCACCAATACCACACAGTCTTGTTGTGACGTCTTACTGTATGTAGCTTTTTAGTAAGTCTTGGAACAGGAGAGTGTCAGCTCTCCAAATTTGTCTTTCTCCTTCAGTATTGTTTGGCTATTCTGAGTTTTTGCTTCTCCATATAAACTTTAGAATCGTTTTGTCGATATTCACAAAATAACTTCCTGCGATTTTGATTGGGATTGTGTTGAATCTATAGATCAAGTTGAGAAGAACTGATTGAATGCTTCTATCCATGAACATAAAACATCTCTTCAATTAATTTAGTTCTTGATTTCTTTCATCAGAATTTTATAGTTTTCCTCATATAGATCTAGTACATATATTGTTAGATTTATATTTAAGTGTTTTGTTTTTGGAGGTGCTAATATAAGTGTATTGTGTTTGGTGTTTTTTTTTTACACCGAAAGAATCTTATTTACTTAATTTATTATTATTATTTTAGATTATTTATTTGTCAGAGAGAGAGAACACAAGCAAGGGGAGTGGCAGGCAGAGGGAGAAGCAGCCTCCCCACTGAGCAAGGAGCCCAAAGTGGGACTGGATCCCAGGACCCGGGGATCATGACCTGACCCGAAGGCAGAAGCTTAACTGACTGAGCCACCAGGCGTCACTTTTTATTACATTTTTAGTTTTCATTCTGTTATAGTTAACATACAGTGTTATACTAGTCTCGGGTGTACAATATAGCGATTCACTAATTCTATACATTACTCAGTGCTCATCAGGATAAGTGTATTCTTTAATTCCTATCACGTATGTCACCCATGCCCCCACCTGCCTCCCCTCCAATAACCATCAGTTTGTTCTCTATAGTTAAGAAGTCTGTTTCTTGGTTTGTCTCATTCTCTCTCTCTTTTTTCCCTCTGCTTATTTGTCTTGTTTCTTAAATTCCAGATAGGAGTGAAATCGTATGGTATTTGTCTTTCTCTGACTGACTGATCTCGCTTAGCATCATACTCTCTAGCTCCACCCATGTTGTTGCAAACGGCAAGATTTCATTCTTTTTTATGGTGGAATAATATTCCATTATATATATGCCACCTCTTCTTTATCCATTCATCTATCAATGGACACTTGGGCTGTTTCCATAATTTGGCTATTGTAAATAATGCTGCTAGGAACATAAGGGTGCATGTAGCCCCTTGAATTCACGTTTTTGTATTTTTGGAGTAAATATCCCGTAATATTATTACTGGATCATAGGGCAATTGTATTTTTAACTTTTTGAGGAACCTCCGTACTGTTTCCCACCGTGGCTGCATCCATCAGTTTGCAATCCCACCAACACTGCAGGATGTATTGTATTTTTAATATCAAATTCCACTTGTTCATTGCTGGCATTTAGGACAGTGATTGACTTCTGTATATTAACTATTTTTTTTATAGATTTTATTTATTTATTTAATTGACAGAGAGAGAGACACACAGCAAGAGAGGGAACACAAGCAGGGGGAGTGGGAGAGGGAGAAGCAGGCTTCCTGCCCAGCAGGGAGCCCAATGCGGGGCTCGATCCCAGGACCCTGGGATCATGACCTGAGCCGAAGGCAGACGCTTAACGACTGAGCCACCCAGGCATCCCTGTATATTAACTATTAACCTTATATCCATCAACCTTGCTGAAATCACTTATTAGGTCTAGGAGGGTTGTTTTTTGTGTGTTTTTTTGGTGAGTTCTCTCAGATTTTCTACCTAGGTAATCACGCCATCTGCAAACCAAGATTGTTTTATTTCTTCCATGCCAATCTGCATACTTTTTACTTCCTTTTCTTCTGTTACTGCGTTATTTAGGACTTCTAGTACAATATTGAAAAGGAGCGATGAGAGGAGACATCCTTGCCTTATTCCTGAGCTGAGTGAGAATGCTTTAATTTTCTCACCATTAAAGTATGATGTTAGCTGTAGGAGGTTTTTTGTAGATGTTCTTTATCAAGTTTCTATTCCTTGTTTACTGAGACTTTTTAATTATAAATGGGTGTTGGATTTTATCAAATGCTTTTTCTGCATCTGCTGATATGATTATATGTTTTTTCTGCTTTAACTTGTTGATGTGATGGACTACATTAATTGATTTTTGAATACTGACTCAGCCTTGCATACCTGGAATAAATCCCACTTGGTAAGAAATAATTTTTATTATTATTAACTTTTTATTATGTTGCATTATTATTCATTTTTATTATTAAACAGGAACAAAAACCCTCTTTGATCTTTCTAAAATTACTTTATAAGTGAGAGCAATGCAATTGAATATACTTTGTACTTTTTGAAAATCTCGGTTTACCACTTTGGTCTGGTGCTAAGTTTGGTTTGTTTTGATAAAATTTGGCTTTAATGGTTTGACATGGCTGGAAAAGACACTGGCAAGGATATATACATTTAAAAGGAAGAAGTAGGGGCACCTGGGTGGCTCAGGCTGTTAAGTGTCCAACTCTTCGTTTCGGCTCAGGTCGTGATCTCAGGGTCGTGGGATCGAGCCTCGTGTCCAGCTCTGTGTTCGGCGGGGAGCCTGCTTGAGGATTGTCTCTCTTGCTCTCCCTCCCCTCCCCCTGCTCATGCTCTCTCTCTCTCTCTCTCTCAAATAAATAAATAAATAAATCTTTTTTAAAAAAGAAAAGAAAAGAAGAAGTAGATCATTAGTTGCCTTGACTAATTACAGTGATCGTTTTATTTTTCGAGCCCTATGTCAGTCATGCAAAGGTTTTTGTTGAAAACTGGCTAGTGAATTTCTATCTTTTAATGTCAAATTGTTCTAGTAAACCAACCAGAAGATGCAGCGTTTGAGAGATCTCTTCATTTGGAAGATATGTAAACAAGATAGAAAAATCTCATCTCTGTTTTTTGGCAAGCGTGCATGTAAGAAAGCTTTTATAAGCGTCACCCATATACATTGTTTTCTGCGACAAAAGTAACACAATGGGGGAAACTTCCAAACATTTCTGCTCTCTCCATGGCATAATTTCTTTCAAAAAAATACTTAATCTCTCACTCATTTAAAAAAATATCCATTTTTAAATCTCAAGGAGATAGATTATGTGCTTTTATAAAAATTTTCTGCTAAACAACCAACATTATGATTACCTGTCATCTTAGTAAAGGTCAGCAAATTTGGAACTGTTACTGAAAGTAAAAGAAAAATTCAGAATTCATCGTTTAGTTTCACACCTTTTAAAATTGCTTTTCCGTAAGATCTTCCCTCTACGGTGGAAGCCATTTTCATGATTTTGCCCATCCCATCAGGTAGTTTTATACACATTCTGCTGTTTAAGATAATCTAATCCACACCACCACCTAACCAAGCATCCAAACTGCAAATGCTTACAATGCACAGATGGCAAGTCAGCAAGTGAGGATGCCACTGAATTTTTACAGATTTTCCTTTTGATTGAGATAAAATTCAAATAACACAGAATTGACCATTAAACAGTCACTCCTCACTCTGCCCTCTCCCCATACGTTGGCAATCACCAATCGGCTTTCTATCCCCCCTGCATTTTTGAAGCTCTTTTCCCTCAGAATACAGTGCCTACTGTGTGTCCCATGTGACCTCTGGGAAGGTGCCAATTCAACCAGCATACTAAATATCACCAAAGCCCTATTTAATTTCCTCCTCTTTGCTTTTTTAAAAGATTTTATTTATTTATTTGTCAGAGAGCGAGGAGAGAAAAAGAGAGCACAAGCAGGGAGAGCGGAAGGCAGAGGGAGAAGGAGAAGCAGACCCCCCGCCGAGCAGGGAGCCCGATGCGGGACTCGATCCCAGGACCCTGGGATCATGACCTGAGCCGAAGGCAGACGCTTAACTACCCTCTGAGCCGCCCAGGCATCCCTCCTCCTCTCTAAAAATGAAAAATATGGGGCACCTGGGTGGCTCAGTCGGATAACCTTCTGATTTCAGCTCAGGTCATGGTCTCAGGGGCCTGGGATGGAGCCCCATGTAAGGCTCCCTACTCAGCGGGGAGTCTGCTTCTGCCTGTCCCTCTGCCCCTCCCCCTACTCATGCTCCCCCCCCCTCTCAAATAAATAACTAAAATCTTTTTTAAAAAGTAAAAATAAAAATGAAAAATAGAGAAATTCTAATGATTTTTTTTGAAGGTTGCAACAAGCCTTTACTGAGCACAGTTCCCAGAATGATGTAGGTGTTCTGCAAATCATTGTTAGATGAACAAAGCAATTTCTTTCATTTTAAATCCTTCTCTTTGTCTCTCTCTTTCTCTCTCTTTTTTTTTTTTGACAGAGAGAGAGAACATGAGAGAGGGAACACAAGCAGGGGGAGTGGGAGAGGGAGAAGCAGGCTTCCCGCCGAGCAGGGAGCCCAATGTGGGACTCGATCCCAGGACCCTGGGATCATGACCTGAGCCGAAGGCAGACGCCAAACGACTGAGCCACCCAGGCGCCCCGTGTCTCTCTCTTTCTTGAACACACACACACACACACACACACACCTTTTCCTTTTACATATAAAACAGATTGAAGCTAATAAGAACTTGCTACTTAAATTTCAGGTAGACAGAGAATAGCCTTAGTCACCAGGTTCCCTTCTAGGTCTAGAATTCTGTGAGGACACCCACTGGCAGGGTGAACAGCTGTTGCTGTGTGCCTGGAACTGAGGGGTTTTCCTGGGACACTGGGACAGTCTGGGGCAAACCAAGACAGGTTGTTCCCTCTGTCTCCCTGGGCATCTGTGTCTTTGCTGGATGCTGTCAGGGAGCCCCTCTCACCAGAACCTCTGCCTTGGGGCTGTGGGTCCAAAGCTCCAGCTACCAGGCCTGCTGCATTGCCCTATCTGCAGACCCTGCTCCTGGGGCTGAGTCCTCCTTGGGGGAGCCAGGGGCAGTTATCGTAAATAGGATCTGGGCATTCCTGGGTTCCTGGCCAAATACCATCAGAATCTCCTATTAATTTCTAAGACGCCGCCAATCGTAACCTTGATCCAGCTTCCCAGTCAATATTGTTGTTTTCCTTTTTAATTTGAAAATGCTTTTGGCACTGTTAGCTGCATGTCCACAGGGAAGTTGAGACCTCACAGCAGTTTCTAGATTCCTCCCGGGGGCCTTTGATCGTTTTGCGGGGTGGGGGAGGCATATGTAATCCACAGGGTGTCTTCTTCATCTGTTATACCAGCCTCTTCACATCCAGAGCATGCTGGAATCCGGCCCTCTGCCAGAGGCAGCCGTGGCGCTGGGGGCGTCTTCAGGATCATCTCAGAATTCCTGGGCCCTATAGGCGGGGTGAAACCACAATGTTATAATTATTTGACAAGCACAGTACAAGATTTTTCTTGGGGGGGGTGGAAACTCATATTTATTAGTTATTTGTACACAAAAATGTTTAGAAAAGAAAGTACAAAAAAAAAGAAACTTCGTATAAACCTCCCTTTTTATATAATCTTGGTAGATAGTTTAAAAAAGTAGAGCA
>NC_138385.1:72867247-72929198 GCF_054177405.1 Leptonychotes weddellii
ATATACTAAGAAATCAATCAGTCTCTCTCTCTCTCTCTATCTATCTATCCAAATTTCTATCCTTATTCACACACAAAGAATCATTCCATACACGTTCTTCTGCTCCTTGATTCTTACAGATAATTTCCATGGTAGCCCAGATGATCCTTTCTTGGTATTTCAAAATGACAAGAAGTATAGTGTAATGGCTAAGAGCATAAACCCTGAAGCCAAAGGCCGGGAGAGCAGGAGGGAAAAAAGGAAGGAGAGGGGTGAGGTGGAGAAGAGAGACAGAGCGAACAAGAGCGTGAGAGAAAAGAAGAAGAAGAAGGAGGAGGAGGAAGAGGGGAAGGAGGACAAGGAGGAGGAGGAGGAAGAAGAGGAGGAGGAGAAAGAGAAGGAGGAGGGGAAAGAGGAGGAGGAGGAAGAAGTGGAGGAGGAGAGGGAAGAGGAGGAGGATGACGACGATGATGGAGTCATGGAGCATAGAATGTACATGTACATTCTAGAGGGTTCTATTCCAGAAAAGCTTTTATTCAGGTGAGGCTTTCTACCTCATAGAAGCAGGCTTTATGCTAGATAGGTCCGCATGCCAGGCCTGATATCCCCACCCTGGCCAAAATAGGTAAGGAGAGAAGGATCTGGGGAGAAGAGCAGGTGTGGCTCAGTAGATAGCCTCAGGGCTGTAGAAATATTGTAGTTCTTAATTTTACTTAAATCAGTTTAATTTCTACTATAATCCCATCATGCTGGGTTGATAGGAAATCAAAACCTTTAGAAGCTACCACCTCTCCTAGGGTGATGCAAAGGTCCTGTGGTTGTACAAGTGACAAGACTTGTACATCTGGGATGACGCACATGCACACACAAACACACATACACTCACACACCTTTAAGTCTTCAGGTGAACTCTCTGCACTTGCTACAGTTGAGAAGTCCCTCCTCACAACCCCCAGACTCCCATTTCCCCCCAGGGGTGCTTGGCACACAGCACTCCTCTCTAGAATGGGAGCCCCTGTGGCCGGTAGATGCTTCCCTACGGCACCTCACAGTCCTCTCCTGAGGTTTGTTGGGCTCCTTCTCCAGAATGGAGGTCTCCTCCATTCTCAGAAACCACAACATATAGCCCCTTCTGGGTTTCCCTGGCTCTCTCTACTCCAGGTCACTGCCTTAAGGCACACCCCCTTTACCTGTGGCCCCAGTGGCACTCCTCATAATCCACTTCAGCTCTCCCGCTGCCGGCTTTCTCTGAGGGCAAGAAGCCCAGAGTCTGATTATCAGCTGGGAACAGGAAAAGGAAAAGGGAAAAGACACACGAGGAGAGGGAGGGTATCAATTAGTACCTCGAAAATGATCTTGTCACATTAAGAAGGAACTAGAACGGTTTTTCTGAGACACCTATCCCTATTCAGGGATGTTGTAATAAATATACTATTTTTATTTTTCAGGTATGAAAATCAGCCCATCACCCTTGGATTTCCCTGGTTTCACCATCAAGCAGTCACGATATCTACTATGGAGGAGCTAGGGTTCCCTTCAGACAGGACTGCCAATACAGGACCGAGCAGCTCTGAGTGTCAATGTGGCGAAAGGGTTGGGGTGTATGATGCTCAGGCTTGGTCAGAAGAGGAAGTGAAGCTTCGTAGACGTTGGTCCAGGTTTAATTCTGGGCATCCATGTCCCATGACTCATACAGGATGACACTAAGAAAGTTCTAGACTAACTTCCACCAAACCTCCTCCTCTCTCATACCATAGAGCAGTCAGGGACTTCTTGTGCAGTCCAAGCCAGAAGAGAAATTCAGTCTGTCCTGAGGAGGACTTTATACTTCCCTGTGGTCTGGCGTGGACTCTTGCGTGGGCCATTTCTGGAATCATCTAGAATTCAACACTTTCAGACTGTCCCTGGACCCTCTCTACCGAAAGCCCATTGAGGGCAGGCCTGGGTCTTGCCTGACATTGTATTCCCCCATGCCTTTACAGCACTTGGCACACAGCAAGTGTGTACACAGTCTTAGCCAAATGAGGGAAAACGTGAAGAAAATAATGAATAGGCCTGTCAGAGTGAAATAGCAAAAGTGCACGAAAAATCACAACAGTCAAGACCATCTCCATAAGAATGCTGTTCATCACCGACAGCCCTCCCTCAGCCAGAGAAGGAGCACTTTCAGTCCAGGGCTGGTGTTCACACTGGGCAGCCCCCTGCCCACGGGAGGAAGAAGCCAGTGCCCTCAGAGTGGGAAGAGCCTTACCCCGCCTGGTGGAGTCCCAGCAGTTAGTCTCTACCTCTTCTGCGTCCTGACACTCTTAGCTGATTTATTCCCCCCCCCCCCACGCCTTTTTTTATGATCTCAGGATTCTCACATTGCTTCTACCTTACTCGTGTTAGCTATGTAGACAGCAGGGTCTGACAAGTGGCTCATTGGAACTCAGAAGTGACGGGTGGCCATGGAGACCCGGCTTCGCTCAGAGAGGTCACCTTACTATCTCACTCTTTTGGGTAAATTTATAACTTTGACAATTCTAATTTCCACCCTGCTCCCAGACCCCCCCACTGCTGACCACACCCCGCCCCCTCTGACCCTGGGGGCTAGGTAAATTATATTGCCTACTAATTGAACACGCTGCTCCTACCGTGTGTAATGAGTCAGAGGGATTTGGCTGTGTCTGTTCTTCTGGCTTATTCCTCTCATAAACATTCAGTGACAAACTTTTTCTTTGGCCTAGGGTCATAAAGAGGAAAAAAACCCTCTTAACTTTTTTTTTTTTCCAACTTAAGACTTGAGTGAAATATTTTCCACCATCCTCAGCAAGACATAATACTTCATGTCATGAATAAGTTAATGAGAAAAATATGGATGCCCTTCCCCAGTCCCTCGGGGACCTGCTGGGCATTTTGCCCCTCTGAGGACCAGTTACTCTCTAAGTCTTTGGGGCTCCCTGAGAAGTCTCTGGTTTGAGTCTCATCCCAAGGTCCTGGGGATTAGTCTGTCTCTCTCAGCGGTCTTCGATTGCGTTTACCTTGAACTTGGACATCCCTCCCTATAGAACGTCCCTTAGAGCTCCCTGAGGAGCTGTCAAGTGGGTGAATGGCCCAGAGCAAGCATCGCCAAGTGCCAACTACCAAGTACTTCAATATGGCCCTTTTCATATTTTATTTCATCTCTGGATCAAAAATGTGCTTACCTAAAGAAGAGCGTTGAGACTCCTTAGCGAGGCATTCAGCTGGTTCCCTACCATCTGGCCACAACCTGCTTTGGCAATCTTACTTTCCACAGCCCCTTTCCAGCTCTAAGCAAACAGTAGTACCACTGCTGCCTGAACTCTCCTCCTGCCTAAAATGCTCTTCCCTTCATCCAATCTAAATCCTCTTCCTTTAGAGAAAGACAACGGGGTAATAAATTAGTGCTTCTTCACACTGATATTCTTTAAATATTTAGTCAACGTTTTTAGTGTGTGCGATAGAGGGAAAAGCTGGTGTTTTTACTAATACAAATAAAGAAAGAGATTCACTTTCTAATTCCCTCCCAAGGGCTAAACAGAGTCAATGTTCTAAAAAAAAAAAAAAGCAACAAAAACTTTGTCTTTTTAAATCGTTTCTGTTCTCTCCAGTTTTCTTTTGTAATTTCCCAAGTCACGTAACTTTTGGGGAAGCACGAGGTTTAAAACACAGCTTATGAAATCTATCACTCTTTCTTAGTAGACAGTCCCCACCAAACATCATTCAAATTCAGAAGTTTATTTGATGGTAACTGGTCTCAGGTGGGTGGTAAGGCCCGTGGTGGTTGTAGCTTGTACAACAGTCCATGTAAATAGATCAGCAAGGAATAGAGATAATATATCTATATTATATATGTGTTATATATAGCTCTCTATATACTATATCTCATATACACATATCATATGCACATCATATATTTATATATTTCATATATATAGATACTTACTATGCTATATATATATATACATATATATATCATATTAGGACTCTATCTTCTTGGGTGAGAACAGAATCAATTTTATATTTCACCAATTTAGTGAGAATTTGCATGAACAAACCTGAGTTAAGGGGCACCATGCTTATAATTCACTCTGGGATTCTTTTAGACTCCTCATGGGGTCTTTGTAAGTGAGAATCTTTTCTGAGATTTGGGCTCTGCTACATGTACATTGTTCCAGAATATTCCTCTGTGCATACCTCCTCTGTGAAGAACTCACCACCATTACCTTCATTATCTCTCTCACCTTCATGTTCCTACACAGGATTCCAGGATGTTCCACAACTAAAACTTTGCTACTCAAAGTGCGGGTCACAGACTAGGAACACTAGCATTACCTAGGAGCTTGCCAGAAATGCAGAATCTCGGGCCCCACCCCAGAACTTTTGAATGAGAGGTGATTTGTATGCACATTCAAGTTTAAGAAGCTCTGGACTCACTGTACAGTCTGGTGTTTTTTCTCTTAGCCTCTGGTACATAATTAATTATGGATTCCGAAGAGCAGTCGCCATGTTTTTTAATTCTTTTCTTTCCCCCACAGCTCTTAACTGCCCCTCTTAGGAGGCACTTCTGTTACAAGATTGGTTCATGCTTTAGTTGAATCCAGCCCCGGAATAAGAGGAAATAGTCTTTTCATCGTTCTCACTCTAGCTCAACCTTTAGAAGTTCAAGTTTGACTGTTTTTCTAGGAAGTAAAAGAGCTATTTTTCCTTCAAAGCCTATGATTTCTATGATTCTGTACTTGAGCTCCAAAGGCTGTTTTTAATTTGACCTCAAGTGCAATTCATGAAGACAACTTTAACAATAGTAGCTCCCCTTTGGGCAAGAATACTCCCATTGGAGATTCAAAAACTGTCCTATTGAGTAAAATGCTTCTTAATTTACTGTAAAAAGTGTGTTTAGAAAAGCAAATAATCTATGACAGAGCATAGAACTGTCCACTGTTATGAAATCCAATAAAGAATAAAAAGTAAACTGAGCCCTCCAAATGTTGTTTATAATAGAGTCACCCACTCTTGACTTCCTTGGTGGATCTGTTTGCCACACGTATCGAATGCAGTCATGCAAGGGGCCTGATCTGCTATCTACCTTCAGATAGCTGGGTTTTTGGGGATTAAGGATTAAGACAAAAAGGGAAGAAATCTGTATAAATTTTTTTGGATTGTGTGTAGGGAGTTAGAAATTGTTACTGGGAACCCATTCTGGAGAGATACAGGGCTAAAAGTTATGTGACTTTCAGATATATATATATATATATATATATATATATATATATATATATATTTTAAAGATTTTATTTTGAGAGAGAAGGCACAAGCAGGGGGAGCAGCAGACAGAGAGAGAGGGAGAAGCAGACACCCCACTGAGCTGGGAGCCCGATGTGGGGCTTGATCCCAGGACCCTGGGATCATGACCTGAGCCGAAGGCAGACGCTTAACAATCTGAGCCACCCAGGTGCCCCTCAGATATATTTTTTTAAAGATTTATTTATTTGAGAGAGAAAGGGGAGAGGGGCAGAGGGAGAGAATCTCAAGCAGACTCCCTGCTGAGCCCGGAGCCACGCCACCAATCTCACGATCCATGAGATCATGACCTGAGCCGAAACCAAGAGTCAGAGGCCTAACTGACTGAGTCACCCAGGGGCCCCAGATTTTAGATATTTTTTGGTCATCACTCAAATACTCTCTGGACCTGTTATCCAAAAACTTGCTTCACACTTCTTGATGGTGGAGAGATAAGGGTGACTTCTGAAGCCCTAAAAAGAGTTGTGGTTAAATGACCCAGGCTGGCTAAAAGTTATGATTATGGATTGAGATTTAATATCTAGAAGTGGGATTTAATATCTTGGGATATCATCAGGGGAGGCTTTCTGATTATTGGTCCTGATTCTTCACCCCTCCCTCTAACTATGACTTTTGCTGTATGGCTTTGTGGTCCTTCCCACAGAGTGTATTTCCTCACACTTTGAGTTTAGATTTGGCCGTAGGACATGCTTCACTGATGGGACATGGGCAAATGTGACTTGAGCAGGGGCTTGAAATGTGCCTGTATGATTTAGCTTACATGCTTGTGCTTCAGACACCATGAGAAAGACATGCCCTCACTAGCCACTGATCCCAGAAAGAAAATGAGACATACTTGGAGCTCCCTTGAGCCAGCTGGACCTGAAGCTGCAGTTGGAGCTTAACTCTGCAGCTGACTGCCAGCCCAGCAGAAGAGGTAAAGAAAGGAGGAACAGGTAAGCGTGTGCAATTATTTAAAGATTTATTTACTTATTTTAGCGGGGGAGGGGCAGTGGGAGAGGGAGAGAGAGTCTTACATAGACTCTGCTCTCGTCATGGAGCCCAACCTGGGGCTCGATCCTACGACCCTGAGATCGCGACGGGAGCCAAAACCAAGAGTCGGAAGCTTAACCAGGCGCCCCAAGCATGTGCAGTTATTAAACACTCTATATAAGGCACAGTCTCAGGGATCTAAGCGTGCGAACTATGAGAAGAATAAGACATAGCTCACAGCATGTCTAAGTCGTAACAGTACTCGCCATGGCTACCATTGTTGAGTGCTTCCCATGAGCCAGGTCCGGTGCTGGAAAGTTAACATTTTCTCATCTAGTCCTCACAACAACCCTTCAGTAAGTGTTATTATCATTGTCATTTTACAGACAAGGGATCTGAAGGTCGGAGAATTTTGGAACTTGCCTGGGGTCACAAAGAACATAAGCAGCAGAGCAGGGATTTGAACCTGACTCTCTGACTCAAAAGCCTCAACTCTTAACTACATGGCCACACAAAAGTGAGGAACAGTGGCCATGTTGGGACTTGGCTCAGGCCTGAACGTTTGTGTCTGTTGGTCCCTGCCAGTCTGACGCCCACCCATCTGTGGGCTGGGCCCCGCTACACCCTGGAATCAATGGAGGCTTGGCTTGATGGGGGAGCCGCCTCACCAGTAGTTGGAAGGACTGGATACAGCCTCTTTTTCTATTAGTACACATACCAAGGGGAGTCATTATGTGCCATTGACATGCATTTTTTTTTTTTAAAGATTTTATTTATTTATTTGACAGAGACACAGTGAGAGAGGGAACACAAGCAAGGGGAGTGGGAGAGGGAGAAGCAGGCTTCCCGCGGAGCAAGGGAGCCCGATGCGGGGCTCGATCCAGGACCCTGAGACCATGACCCGAGCCGAAGGCAGACGCTTAACGACTGAGCCACCCAGGCACCCCACCGCTGACATGCATTAACTAAACTACTGTAACCCTACCTGTTAACAACTACCCTTTGAAATGGTTATGACTATTATTATACCCATTAGCGCTCTGGCTTGACCAGTTGGGCAGCCCCGATCATCTTATTCATTCCACCCATTATTATTGAGCCCCTCATGTGTGCCCGGCCCTGCTGGGCACAGGGGAACTTGTAAACAAAACCAGATGGGACCTCTGCTCTCATGGACCTTCCAATGTAGCAGAGTTTCTGCCAGCTCCTTTCCCCAAACCTGGTCCCATCTTTCAGGCTCATTCGCATCTGCTTTGATAAACACCAATAATACTGCTGCTTGGGAGCCTCGTCGACTCCCTGCCCCACTTTTGGCCAGACCTGAGTTTGCTCTGCCCATTTAGATTTAGAGATTTGCTCTGACATACACCCCCTGCAGAGAGAGACACATTTGCTGGCCCCAGAAGGTTTCCTCCTTGTTTCCCACCCTAGCCCGGGACTCCAGGATCATGACCTGAGCTGAAGGCAGTCGCTTAACCAACTGAGCCACCCAGGCGACCCTGTCAAACTTCCTTTGAAAGCAGCGTTCGTGGGTGGGCCGCTTTGCACCTGAGTGGGAGGAGGAGAAGTTTCCCCCACTTTGGGTTAACCCACATGAGTCATCCAGATCGAAGCAAAGTCCCTTTCTGCTCCCGAAACCCCAGCAAAAGAAATCACTAGCCTCCCCTAAAATGCCACTCAGGAGTGCCAGAAATAGACAGGGAAGCACAGATTCTCAGAGGAATCATAATTTATTTGACGTGCTCGCTAGACCGAATGCCCCCTTCAAGTAGCTGAATTGTGAGACCTCTGTAATGATGTCCCTTTTGGAAATGGCACCCTGCCTCTGAGTCACAAGACTTCCCAGGACATTTACTCGAGCACGGGCTTTCTCAGAGTTCTTACCCAGCAGAACTCCCGGTCACATTAACGGAAAAATGTGGCCCAAGCCACAGACTGCTGAATCTAGCTGTTTTCATGGGGAAATAATTTAATATTCAAATCAGCAGTAATTAAAGAGCAATTTTTCCTCCTGCTCTCCACCCTTCTCTCCCTGACCCATGTTGCTGCTCGAGGCAGGCCCCGAATCCTATGATTGTCAGGCCAAGGGAGGGACGGGATCACCAACACAGTTAAGCCGGACAGTGGAGAAGAAAGCACAATACGGTTCGTTGGGTCATAAGACCTCATCAATCAAATAGATTTTTCCCATAATCAAATGGTCGTGCCACATTCTGGCTTCCAGTTAGATTTATGAGTGTGTTCTGTACATGAGATACATACCACGATGGACTAATTGGCACAGAAAACAAAGACACGCAGAGCACTTAGGAACGAAAATATAAGGAGCCCGTTGACCTCAGTCAGGCTCGCTTCCCTGACAAGTTAGTTATTTGGATTCCCATTTGGGGACAGCTCGGGTCACTAATAGCTTCTCAGCGTCCCAATGAAATGGAGGGAGGGAGAAGGCACCCTGGTCGTTGGAGCTATCTTTCATGTGATTTTCTTCTTGGAAAGTGGTTTGGGCCAGCTCCCGAAAAGTTAGCCTGGCCCTCCCTGGACGTCCCAGGCCCATAAGGGGGCCAGAGTTGCTGAGAAGAGAAATGTCCTTGAAGCCCGAGCTGAAAAGCGCTGGCGTGGAGATCCCGCGGGTTAGTCTGGGTCTCGTTACTCCAGGGAGAGTCCAATTCCTGCCGTAGGGAGCACCTGGGAGAACCCCCCAACCCCGCCCCCCAGCCTACCTGCCAAGCTGAGTCAGTACTAAATCTTGTCCTACTTAGAGTTCCAAGGGCTTCGTGAAGCCAGAACCATGTAAAAAGCTTTCTTTGGGAGGGGAAAGAGTATCAAAATAATTTGGAGAAAACGGATGTTTTTCTTTTTGAGCTTGGGGAGCATAAATCAAAGGCAGTTGCCACAAAGTTGGGGAACTTCTCTCAAACAAGAAGGAAAAGGGAAAGTCTTCGGGACAGGGAGAGACGTAGCAGCCTTTTCTCAGGCTTTCTTGATCCTGCATGCCCCATCCGGGGTGTTGCGCGGGATGCATTTTGCTTTGTTCCTTCGGCTCCGATAACAAATAAGTAATAAACATGGAAAGCCAGGTTTACCCCCAGCTGGGAAGCTATTCATGATGCATGGCGGCACTGTGACCAGTTTGGGCTTCGTGACAAGGCTACCATCATTCATCTGGCTCTACATTCTGCTGAAGGCTTTTGGGGAGGGAGGCACTCGCACGTAACCGATTTCCTGCTTGAGATTTGCCACTCTGTGGTCAGTCAGGTAACTGCCAGGACAAAATGTTCACAGACAGCCCGTTGCGAAGCCCATTGGATAGGCTTCTTGGAGGGGATTTGCAACACAGACTCGAATATGACCTAAAAAAAAAATCAAGGTGGCTCAGGGGCAAGGCGCTTAAACCCTGGGACCAAACAAACACTCCCTTCCCTCCCTTCTTTCCTTATCTTCCAAACACAGCATTTTTATTAACTTAAAAAGAGGTTAAAACAACCCTCAGACAGCCTTGAGGGAGATTAAAACCACAAAAAGGCCTGTAGCTTGGAGGGATGTGCGGGAGGAGAAGGTGCAGCCCCACCCACCTGGCCTTGAAGACGAGAGCAAGCACGCAGTTGCCCATGTCTCCAACTATTTTTAGTGCCTGCTGATAGAGACATAGCCTGCCGCCCTCTCGTGCCCCCCGAGTCTTTCCAGCATGAGGGGCCCTTAGCCCACTGTCTCCAGTGCCCTCCGGGGACAGGCTCTGTGCCGGCTTCTCTTGTGGGGAGAGAAACGTTTCCGAAAACCTCTTAAAAGATGGAAAGCTCTCCCATTGGAGTCTCTCTTTTATGGGGGGATTTATGGACCAGAAAGAGACTCACGTGGCCCCAACACCCTTACCAAAATCAATCACTTAAAACACATCCTCCTGTTGTTTTGCGTGCATAGGGACTATACAACAGGAAAAGTCTGGAAGAGCCCATCTGGTCTCCTCCGTCTCTAACTTCTGCGTGGCCACTGGAAGGACGAGGTCTAACCCGTTTGTAACTTTTACAGAGCCCACATGATCCCAACTGGGCTGAACATTTTCCAGAGACATACAATAGAAAGAACGATATGTTCGTTTGGAAGATTTATAGCTCTGTTTATGCAGCGTTTCTGTGAGAAAGGAGTGTTTTCTCCTCTGTATCATTGCAAATGATATACAATGACCATCACGTCACAGTGAATGAGCAAATGTTACGGTAGTTGGGTGCATTCAGTTGTTGCTGTTGTTGTTACATAATCTAGAAAATGCAAAATGCTTGAATATAGGGATGTTGTAGGCAAGTCAAAGGAATTGTACAGAATCCCTCAGGGAGTTGTGTATACCCTCTCAAACAACAGGATGAAGGGAGTCTTTTATTAGAACCAGAGTCTGTGCTCACTGGGCCCCAGAGATGTTTGGCGGCCTTGCTGATCCGTATCACCCATGTTTACTTTTACCAGACCAGAATGCTATGGTAAAGCCAAGATGCACCTGTAACTTTTCATCGGTTGCTACCCTTCCCCGAACCCTCCGACGTGCATGTTAATTGAGGAAGCCGGATTTAAGGAGCATCCTTTTGCCAACCTGAAGTTGGCTTGCTTTCCTACTTGTTTATAACAGTCTCAAGAGAGTTCTCCCTTCCTCCTCCCCCTGGAAAATAACCTCCCTTGAGCTACTTTTCTTTGTCCGAGATCAGACTCTACTGTCCTTGGTAGGCTAGGCCCGGCGTCAAATGCTGCTTGTTCTCTTCAGCTGGATCTGGCCAACTGTTAGTCCCTCAGAGGGCAGCTTCTGGAAACCACGGCCCTCTCTGGATCCACCCGCGCTCCTCCAAACAAGTGCAGGCTGGGGATTCAGACAGGGGGCACAGACTCCTGGCTTTCCTTCTTGGCTCAGCCATCGCATCTCTGACTCATCCTGGGCAAGTCATTTAAATGTTCTACCCTTCAGTTCCTCCACTATCATAAAAGGATAAGCATCACAGTTGCTTGGGAGAGAAGTCTTTTTGATCCTGAAATGAAAGGAGCCATTGTAAAGGGCAAAGCCAAGGGATTGTTACCAGGACTTCAGACACAGTCTCGGTCAGAACACCCCCAAGGAGAGAGAGAACGTGGGTCGACCTATATACCACTATGGGAACTTGAACATCTTTTGCCCAATTCAAGAAACAAAACTGTCATCGAAGCCAATCTTCTGCCCCGATGTCCTGCTTTTGGTGAAGGAGGAAGGGAGGGGCAAAGACAGCTGCAAATGACCAAGATGATCGTCTTCATGGGTGGAAACTCCCAAGAGGTCCCCAGAAGATACATGGGTCTAAATGGAGAGTGGTGTTTGTACATCCACTGTGCACAACAGGACAAGTTCCTCAAGAAATTAAAAATAGAATTACCATATGATCCAGCAATCCTACTTCTTTGTATACACCCAAAAGAACTGTTCATAGCAGCATTATTCACAGTAGCCAAGAGATGCAAGCAACCTAAATGTCCATCGATGGAAGAGTGTGTAAGCAAGGTGTGTGTGGGGTGTGTGTGTGTGTGTGTGTGTATGGAGTAATACTAAGCCATAAAAAAAATGAAATCCTGACACGTTCTCCCTCATGGATGAATTTGAGGACATTATGCTAAGTGAAATAAGGCAGTCCCCAAATTACAAATACTGTAGGATTCCACGTATATGAGTCACCTACTCAGACTCATAGGGACAGAAAGCTGAGTGGTCTTTTCCAGGGACTGGGGGGGTGGGGAGGGAGGATCGGGGAGTTATTGTTTAATGGGTTCAGAGTTTTAGTTTGGGAAGACAAAAGGAGTTCTGGAGATGGGTGGTGGTGACTGTTTCACAACGCTGTGGACTGCACACTTAAAAATGGTCATGATGGCATATTTCACATTATGTGTGTTTCACTACAATTTTTTAAACTGTTTTCAGTTTAATTAATTTTAAAAAATTAAATTTTTAAAAATTAAATTAAAAAAATTTTTAAGTTAAATTTAAACATTTTTTTTAATTAAGAAAAGAAATGGCAAGTAGCAGTCCTGGGGAGCTTTGGGCCTCCCCGAGGCCACAGTGCACATCAAGTGTAGGGTCCGGTACAATGCAAAGCATTGTTCTTTCTCTGGCTTTCAAGCAACGTACTGAAAGTTAAAGACAGCTCTCACTGAGTCCAGGGAATCTGTACATGGGCCATAGGAGACATTTTTTTGACAAGACAGGCTATCCACCTTCATCTCTAAAATTCCGGAGCATTCTTGGGTGCCATGATAATATAACTCAGAGATATCCTATCCCAATGGGGAAGAGAAAAGGCAAGTCCTCGCTCTCAGGGTTGACTCCTTTCATGTGCTTGGCAACTGTGTGATGATTTCAAGCCTCAACGGTGCCAAAAAGGGCAAATTTTTTCCCACAACTTTATGAGTTGAAGGCACCCAAACAAGTGGTTTCTTACTCAGATGGTTGGTAGAGTGAGCTCCTGAGTCTCCTACAGGCTGAGATGAATGTCACAGTATTATGCAGTGTCTTGAAGATGCACACAAAAATACTAGTATTTTATCACTCTCTTTCTGGACCCTTTCTCTTGTTCCCCCCCAAAGAGAATCATCTATGGGGTTGGCTGGAGGGTCCTCAGCATTCCCCTTGCCCCCACCGCCATAAAACACCTAAAGAAATTCCACTAACTCCCTTAATTAAAAAGAAAATCAAACCAAAGTATTCCCAAATAGGCTGAAGGCTATAAGGCCCCCTGGGAGGGGTGGGGGTGAAGGGGGGCAGTTCTAATTACTTCCATTACCATGCATCTAGGCCCTGGGGCCAGATGACTCTCTAGAAGTGTGACCCAAACGTCAAACAAAACCGTTCCCATGATTCCTCTAAACACAATGAAGACTGACTGGAACTTTCGTACAAGTTTTATACAATTCTAAGGAAAAACAAAGGAAATAAACACAGATAGTGGTTCAATGTTCACAAAATAGGGTTTTTGACTTTGGTTTGTATGGTGCATTTCCAGGGCTATTAGCCAGAGTTCCCTTCATGGGTGGCGTTGGTGGAATTTGTGTCCTGAAGCCCAAATTGTCCAGCTCCTGCCTTACCCTTTTATATCTCCACTACTGTTGCCATGTGGCCAGTGCCATCATGAAGCCTGCCACCCAGGGCATCGGCTAGCCTATAAGGCACTTTGTGTGAATTTGACCAAGTTGCCTTCTCTGGGCAGGTGCAGTTCTTGTCTTGGAGAGCAGAGGGCAGGGTGGATTTCAGCCTTTACTTACTCCTTCAACCAGGCACCCTTGTTCAGTGAACAACCTGCCCAACTGTATTTAGTGGCCCATCACCCAGAACTTTTCAAGACAACTTGATTGCACGTACCAAGGTTCTTCTACCTCCTAGAACCTTAGCTTTCAGATTTGGCTTCTGATCTAAAGAAATGCTTCTTCTCCAGGTAACTGTCATTAAGAATGACACCCCAGGATTCCACTCCTCATGCAGACATATTAGACTTTCTGGCCAGCCTACCAATATGTCATAATTCAATGTCATGGCTATGTCATTTATACAGTAAATATATATTTGGAGTCATAAAGGGGTTATTCCTGCACCAAGAAGATTTTTTTTTTAAACAAATTTAAAGGTCCCTGGATAAGAAATAGCTGAACTCAGTTTGGACTTCTAAAAGGCAGGTCCCCTTCCAATAAACTAGCTCTCCAGTTAAACAGTGTTCATGGTGAGCCAGCATGGAGCTTCCCCCCCCCGCCCGGTTGATTGCCATCCAATTTCACAAAAGCTCAGAAATATGTTTTTTGGAGCAAAGCAGATAAGCTTTGTGTCTAGGATCAACATGCTGATATTCAGCAAAACACACATCCTGCTGGGTCCTGCTGTACTCACTCTCCACACGTTTTGAACAGATTATCTTACAAAAGCAAAGGATTGTTTCCTTGGAGAAAATCACATGCCTCTTGAAAGGACTGTGCCCTGAGTGTCGGTGTATGTGTGATGCTTAGGGTCGTCTCTCTTCACCCAGGCTTCCCTGGGTCTAAAAAAGGCACCAAATGACAAAAGAAACCCATAATTTAAACTACCCGATTGACAGCATAGCCAAGGAGATCTAAATTTACGAATAGTTTGTGCCCTACGATATTCTCCCCTAGAAGCAATGCTATTGGGGTGCTCTGGTTTCCAGCTTGTTCTGCATCCCCCCAAGAAAAACAACACTAATAATAATGTGCACATTAGTCGGAATCGCGTTAGAATATTTTTAGCACACGATTTTTAGCTAGACTATCACTAACACAAATAGTACACATTTTGTTGGAAACGAAGCTTTTGCAAAATGAGTTGTTATGGAAAAAAATTTTTTAAATACGGGTTTTGATTTGAATGGTTTAGAATGCTGAGTTTTGGGAGAAAAGCGTGCTTGGAAGCATTTGAAAAGGTAAAGGGTGACTGAGGGGTCTTCCAGGTTTGTTTCAAGGTCTCTAGAGGTTAATTATGATGATTTTCTATTTTGCTTTATTGCACTTTGTCTCCTTCGCGTCAATGCATGACCCGTGTGAAGGGGGTATTTGCAGCACACAGATGAGAGGGAGAAAACGTAGGGGAGGGATGGGAGAATCAACAGAGAGCATGTGAAGTAGCAGAAGAAGACAAAGATAAAAGGAACAAAGAAGAGGAGCAGGGTTGCCCAATTTAGAGTGAACTAAGATGCGCGTAATCTAAGAGGCAAGGAAGGAGGCGGCGGTGGCCCAGCATCATTGGCCCCGGTGCCCGTCACTGTAGTTACTAACTGGCTCAGTCACTGGGCGAGCAGGCAAAGGGACAGGTAAGGAACAAATCGCTGGCTGTTCACGTGTATGGGGCATTCTTGAGTGAGGTGTTTATGGCTTGGGGAAGACCTCTCACCCACCCCACCTCCCTGCCCCGGTTAAACAAATCGACTGACAGAAAATACAGAGAACAAGAACAGTCTTTGAGCTATATACTATGATTCTCCCCATTCTGCAGAAGAGGAAATTAAGGCACAGAAAAAGTACAGAGCTGGGCCCAAAGTTACAGAGCTTGTGAGTTGAGGAATAGACTTCACACCAGGAAGTCTCTGTCCAAAGCCGCATTATAAGGCCCTCATGGAAATGCTAAGATAGCTAAATAATGATTTGTAATCAAAGTGATAAAATAAATTAACACACTTCAAACCGCAAAAGTGTTTTTCTGACTCTATCAACTGCTTAGCTGTATTTTCTAAGGAGAAAGCAGCTTGAGGATAGTTATTCAAGGTCCTTCCCTTAGGCTTTCTCTCCCCCTCTCCCTGCTTCAATGGATAAATAAGTATTTGTTAAACCCCCTACTCTGTGCTGAATTCCAAGGGATATAACGGTGAAGGGGATCAGGCCCTGTTCTCAAGGATCCCCCAGGGCAGTAAACAGGCTCTTACAATAGAATGTTTTCTGGGTAGAAACCCCAGAGTTGTAGTGGGGGGGGGGGGGACACCTCACCTACCATTAAAGTTGGGAGCTTGGGAAAATTTCTACACAGACCTGAAGGAGGAGTAGAGCTGAAGATGAAGAGGGAAAAGTGTTTGAGGTAAATGAGCCAGTGTGAGCAAAAATATCGAGAGGATTGATCTGTCATTTTCCTTCTGAAACAGAAGCTGGTCAATTTCCTATCACTCAGCGGAGCGCCCCATTTAAGTGGAGCACGTGGGGATGGAGGAGGGAAGGGTCACGCTCTGGTGTCCTGGGGCCAGCTTCACATTTCTTCCCAAATCTGCATGGAGTGAGGTCAGGTTGGTAGCTTGAAATTGACCATGGTAGGAGTATTTATACTATGGAAATTGGCAGCCATTACAGAGCAGGGATTTTTAGTTCCTGGAGATGCGTTTGTTAGATATTTACCAACACACCACTGGACACTGTTTCCAGGGACCATGCTACTGCAAATATGTCTGCTATACAGCTTTAATTCTGCTTTTCACCTGGAACCAAACATATTTTTTCTTGATCTTCCGCATCCCCCACCCCCGCCGCAGGCAGCTGCTCTTGAGCAGGGAGCGGAGTGGAGATGAGCAATAGGATGTCACTGCAGTGGATTCATCACCCTAGTCCCCTTTGACTGCGATTCTCGCCACATTTGCACACGCGAGCATCCTGAGTTTTCCCACATTCGCAGCTTTGAAAGTCAAACGTATGTTAAAAAATAAACTGACACTGTTTTCCTCAGACATTAATGCTCACTTACAGGCACCTAGACTCCCACTGTTTCATTTTCACACCTGTGATTTGATTTACATGAATAACTAAGTCTTTGCGTATATCAGCTTGAAGTGATCCAGAAGAAACTAACAATTCATTTCCAGAAGCAGATTTTTGCTGCACCCGGCTCAGCAAACTGCTCTGAATATTACCAGAGATGAATAATACATTCAAAATACACCTTGCCACCTTGACCCAATTTCCATGGCAAAGGTCATGGGCCGTGATCTTAAATAAGAAATAGACCAGAAATAAGGAAATAAGGAATAGACCAGAGGTCAGCTAGGTCGAGCATATGACGCTTTGTCATTTTCAGTTATCTGACCTCCTTTTTATTCCTCTCTCTTTATTGATCTGGCACAGATTTATATGCCCAGAACGGACAGGGCAAATTCCCCCGTGCCCTGGATTCTGTCTCTCTGTGTCCCTGAAAAGAGAGGCAGCAAAGATAGATCAACTCGTATTGACATGGTGAGTGGAGCAGGTTAGAACTGGACTGTCTCCGTCGGAGAGATGGAGAAGAAAATTCGATCCAACTCACGGCATGCTGGGAGTTTATTTATTTTTCATATTCCATGCAAATTAGCATCTTCAAGTTTATCCACATGCTTTTTCAGCAGGAAGAGGAGATTTTTGTCCCGGAATTCATGCCAAATGTTATGCATGAATATCTAAATCATTTTGTTTCTGTAGTTTTCGATGTTAATTCCTTGATACACAGGCACCGAAAACACTTCTCAAAACTAATTGAAATGAAGCAAGGCTGGTGGTCCCTTCGAAGAGCCCATCAAAGAATGGGAAGGTGAAACAGGAAGAGGTGGTTGGATTACCCAACTAACTTGGTGGAACGAGAATCTGTCCCCCAAACTACTGTTTTTTTGCTCCTAATTAAGTGTTTTGTCTGTAGTCAAAAGTCACTATTAAAACCAATACGGAGTTGGTGTTTATTATCAATAAACAAAACAGGATTCTTTTAAAAGGAGATATTTAAAAGTTTACATAAATCTGGGGCTCCTGGGTGGCTCAGTAGGTTAAGTGTCCGATTCTTGGTTTCAGCTCAGGTCATGATCTTGGGGTGGTGAGATCAAGCCCCGAGTCTCAGGCTCCGTGTTCAGTAGGGAGTCTGCTTGAGATTCTCTCTCCCTCTGCCCCTCCCCCTGCTGGCTCGCATGCACGCGCTCTCTTTAAAATAAATAAATAAAATCTTTAAAATAAATAAATAAATAAAAGTTTACATAAATCAACTTCCCCCAGAATGCCAATTACTTGATTCCCACCCCCAGCCTTCTTTTTTCCCATTTCCAATTTAGAAGACAGCACAGAAGAGATGAAAAAATGTGGACTTGGACTCAAACCCCAACCCTACTGCCTTCTGGTCATGAGGCATCAAGCATTTCATTGATCTGTGCTTCAGTTTCCTTATTTGCAACATGGAGGCAATGATATCTATTGCCTCACATTGCTTAGAAGATTCAGGGAGATAATGTATGTATGGTACCTCCTGGTCTATAGTGATATCTCTATACATTTACAGTTTTATTCCCTGTTTCCAGTTTGGAAGTTCTAATTTGTAATATGGAAATAAAGAAAAAAATGAATCACTCAAGACTTTATGGAAGTTATCATGGAATGAGGGGAGTGGTGGGATTAGGACTGTCAGAGCAGACATTCAAGCCCATATTCTTTTGCCATGATGATCCACATGGGGAGGATGTGGCCATGTTTCTAGAGAGATATCTTTTGGTAACCTCCCTATGCAAAATATTCTGTATTTTTTCAACAACTTTTTCCCCCTTTTTTTCCTTCTTCCTTCCACCTTCCTACCTTCCTTCCTTGCCATCCCAACATTTAACAATATCCTTTCAAATTCTCTATCCTGCAATTCCGTGTGTTACACATGAAAGTCAAAGCAAAAACCCAACCTCCAAGAATTGAACTTGTGCTTTTTTCCATCAACTGCCCACGGCTGGGCCTGATTAGATCATTGATCTCAACTGAGCTTTAAAACATATACCCTCCTGTTCAAGACTGGCTTATGACTTACAGAAGAGATTTCAGGCGACTATGTATTTATAGAATCTTATTTCACATGAAAGAGATTTTTGAATAAAACCATAACCATGTCCATCAGTGAAAAAAAAAATAGTCAATACAAAGCAGTTCTCCAAAATCCACTCTACAACCCTCAGGGATCCAGCGCTATCACATCAACTTTCCCCAAATTAAATTTAAAATGACTTAAGAGCCAGATCGGCAAGGGGCCCGGCATCCTTCATATGTGTCAACCGTCCCCCACACCCTGCAGTGGCTTACAGTCTGTCCTCTTGGACACCCGGAAGCCACTCCTGGTGTTGGTCAGCCTGCTCTTGCGTGGCCGCCATCCCTCTTTGCCTCTTCAAAGCCCTTTGAGGGCCCTGGTCCCCTCCATCCCCCTGCTGTTGCTGGCTCTATTACAGTGAAATATTGCTGGCCCCAGGCCACTGTGGCCCATTAGGGGAGCCCAATTTCCCAGCCAGGTGGAGTTCAGGCTTCTGCCCCCAACAGAACTGCAAACACCACTCCTCTTCCCAGTCCTAGGGACTCCATCTTAGGCATAGCAGCACTTCCTCTTTACCCCTCGAAACACAAAGTGGCCATTTGGCTCCTCTGCTATGCAACTTTGCTTTTGGCTGGAATGATACCAACTCAACACCAGGGCTCTTGGCTTGACATAGGTGAGACAGTCATGCACATCTCTAATGAATGAGAAATTTTTTAATTGTTTAAAAGTAAATACAGGGGCGCCTGGGTGGCTCAGTTGGTTAAGTGACTGCCTTCGGCTCAGGTCATGATCCCGGAGTCCCGGGATCGAGTCCCACATCGGGCTCCCTGCTCGGCAGGGAGTCTGCTTCTCCCTCTGACCCTACCCCATCTTGGGCGCTCTCTCTCTCTCTCTCTCAAATAAATAAAATCTTTTTAAAAAAATAAGAGTAAATACAGTATGTTCATCTGTCAGTTAAGATCTTTGTCAGTCAGGGTCCTGCGGGAAAACAGATGACGCACTCCAGGGATGACCAAAGAGAAAAGAACTATTTATAGATTTGTGGACAGGGTTAAGGGAACTCCACAGGTTGCGGGTGCACCCCAAGGACTAACAAAAGTGGGGAGCCATTACCACCCTAGAGGTAAAGGGCCAGGTGGAGGGCAAGGTTCCTGGAACCCAGTGAGAGCTATAGCTGTAGGAGAGAGGCTACTTACTGACACTGCAGTGTTGATAAAGGAGGCTGTGGTTTGGCAGGGAGGTGGGGGGGGGTGAAATACATTTCCTGCCCTCTCCCCTCCAGCCCTCTGACTTCCTGTCAGTGCCTCACATTGGCCCGACCCAACGCGAAGCCAGAGGTCGGGGGAGCCCCACTGATGCAGCACTGTAGTGGTCAGCCTCCGGGCACAGAGAAGGACAGAGAGGGGAGGAACACAGACCTGGAAGAACAAACCGAAGAAATCACCAGAAGAACATCTAATGCAATAGAAAATGCAAAATGGATGAAAAGATTGCGGATGATAGAAAATAAAGGATGGGTGCTGGTCAGTAGAAAAGGTAAGGAGGAAGGGATGAATGGGGTCATGACGGACAAGGGAGCCTCTCTCTTCCTGGCTGCTTCCCAGAGTGAAATCCTCAAAGTTGTAGCTAAATAAGTCCTTTTTCATCATATCCATGTGAAGAAGAGACCCTTCCCCAAGTGACCTCACCTTCCAATCCACAATTAGAAAGGCGGACTTGAATTACTGGCTAAGATACCTTCAGAACACCTACACTGGACCAGGCAATCAACTCCCAAACGTAAAGACCAACGTCTTACACTTTCCCAGTTTGTGGCTGGGGAAGGGAAGAAGTTTAGTTACCTTCTACTCCATAACAAATCACTCCAAAATTTGGCATAAAACAACAACCATTCGTCATTTCTCACAATTCTCTGGGTTGACAGGGCTCAGCTGGGGCCACCTTCTGCTACATGTCATATAGCTGAGGTCACTCAGATGGCTGCATTCAGCTGGGAGCTTGGTGGAGGTGGGAATGTCCAAGCTGGCCTCTTGTGCTCCAGGCTTTCTCTACATTGTGGCCTCTCAACATCCTTTCAGTCGTCTAACCTGGGCTCCATCACAGCATAGAATGATCTTCCAAGAAGTGTTCTAAGAAGATAACTCTCAGTGCACAAGTATCTATCAAGACCCCGCTGGCATCATGTTTGCTAATGTCCCATTGGCCAAAGCAGGTCACATGACCAAACTTAAAGGCATTGTGGGAGGGGAATACAGGACACAGATACGGGGAGGTAGAGTCAGTCCTTGAGGGGCCGCTCGTGTGAGTCCACCACAAAAAGTGAGAGAGTCTGGTCTCTGAAGAGCGGGAGGGGTCATCACCAAAGTGAAATGGTGCAGAAAGGAATTGAGATATCCATTCTGTTACCTTAGTTTTATGAAGGTAAATGTTCTGACATGCTCAGAAGTTTGTTGCCGTGAGTACGAGGGTTTGTTTAACATGGAGTGATAATACAATTTTTTGTATTATTATCTCAGCCTTAGCAGGCTTGCTCTTCAGGTGTAGGGACAGGGAAAGAGGTGTCTGGGGGAGGGAGGAGGAGTGACCAGAGGAAACAGGAGGAAGGAGTTCGAGGTCATATTGCGCAGGCTGAGGAGTCAGCACTGACCTTGAGCCCAGCTTCTTCTTTCCAGCCTTGGACCTAGGAAAACGGAGCTGAATGGAAATCACAGTTTTGTTAAATTTGACAAAATCTGACACACTTATTTAACAATCAGGAAGCATTCTGTTCATAAATGGTTTGTAATCCTGAAGATTTTGAGTGTGGAGGGGATCCCCCCAAAATAGTCCCCCTCATTTGTGATGTAATATTACTCTACTCCTCTCTCCTCCCAACCAGGTTAAGGGTAGTGGCTGTGGGTGTTCCCAGATTTCCCTCAGCCCTGAAGGGGTCCCAGGGTGTGGGTGTGGCATGGCAGACTCATACTGACTCACTAACTACAAACCTGAAGGGGGTCTCGGGTGCACAGGTGCACTGCTGTGAAAGCCTCCTGCCTATTCGTGGGGTGGGGATGCACTCTGGAGCCCACTCAGGGGACTCTGGGTCTCTCCCAGGTGTCCCTTTCTGTTCCCACATGTCCCAGCATGGCCTTGTGTTTTCTCTTTGCCCTGGCGTATCAGATGCAGAGTAAAATGTGTAAACACATAAGCCATAGCTATGAACGATGCAGACCGAAAACCTTCAGATGAGGACCAGATTTTAAACATCCAAATGAAAGTTAAATCAAAATAATCCCTTTTAAGCATGGCCTTATGGGCCAATTTATGAGCCCCGTATGGAAATCAGTCTTTTTATTTCTTATTTACAAAAGCCAAGACTAAGGACAGCATTACTGACCTTGATTGCTAACCTTATTTATCTGGATAGCTCTTAACTCTTTCTATTATTCAAATCTACCTGCAAAGGAAAAAAGATTGGCCACAACTCTGGGCCAGAGTAAAGTCAGGGGACTGCAAAGAATGTGCTACAGGCACTTGAAGGCAACCCTGAATAGGAATTTTAAAAATTGATTTGAAAAATATTTTTGAGTAAGGGTATCGTTGTTGGAGTATTTAGAGCCTTGTAACCTATCTAGTTTGATAGGGACAACATACATTTGTGTTTCAAGTTCTAGTATGTTTGTCTAAATATATATTTTGTCTTTACCTTAAACCATATTTTATTAAATAGCTAAAAGATCGGTGTCAGGCAGCCTCTAAAAGCCCCATCATGCTCTCTGCTTGTTAGTATTCATATCCTTGAGTGGGGGGCTAGACCTGGTGACTTTCTCCTAATAAATAGAATACAACAAAGGGGATGGGATGTCACTTCTGAGATTAAGTTACAAAAAGACTGACTTCCTTCTTCCTTGTGAATTCTTACATACTCCTTCTCTTTCTCTGTCTCTTGGAGCCCTTGCTCTGCGGGAAGTAAGCTGCCATGGTGTAAGCTTACTTACATCTGGAGATGCCAATTTGGCAAGGAACCAAAGGAGGCTTCTAGTCAACAGCCAGTGAGGTGCTCAGTCCAATAACCTCTGAGGACCTGAATTCTGCCAACAACCATGTGAGTGAGCTTGGAAGCAGACCCTCCCCAGTCATGTGTTCAGATGAAAGCACAGCCCTGCCAACACCTTGACTGCAGCCTTGTGAGAGGTCCTGAGATGGAGGGTCCAGCTAAACCACGCCCAGATTCCTGATCCACAGAAACTGTGAGATAATATGTGTTGTTGTTTATAATCAATAATAACTGTGAATTATAATAAATGCAAATGTAGCTTTAAGACAGTTTAGGGGTAATTTGTTACATAGTAGTAAATAGTTAATATAGGATCACTAGTATGGTATCATCAAGGAAAGAAACATTTCTTTCTGCTGTTCTCTGCCAATAAAGAACATTATTCTAATGCATTTATATAAAATTTAAAATAATGAGATTTTTACATAGTTAAAGATTCTAAAATGTGAATGAAGAAATCTTTTAAAGGTACTAACTAATCAGGGGGGTCAATTCTCCCAGGAAATTCTGGTAAACTGAGTTATGATGGCCAGTTATAACAATGCCCATTGTTGACAATGTAGAATGTTAAAATTCATCTTTGGGGCAAAGACCGATTTTGATTCTATACTTCCCTCTTAAAATCTCCACTTCCCTTTGAAAGGGAAAGTTTCACTAACTTCATTTTATAACGTTAAAAAAAATAAATTTTCAGAAACAGAGTCTACTGGAACGCCTTCCAGAGGAGATATTAATTATAACAATCACATAAACAGAATCATATCTTCTCTGAACACGTCTTTATTTGAGCTCATTTCCACAACCTTTGGAGACAACCCTTTCATTTTAAGGAGTGGCTCTAAGCCTGCATCCCTATTGAGAGATGACCATGTAGGCCCACAGCCAGGAGCTTCTTTGTGGGAGCTTTTCTCCCCTCATCTGTCCAGCAAGTTCACTCGATGGAAGCTATCTGGTGTGACAGCGAGGCAGCTGAATGAAGTCATGGTTGTGATTCAGCCTGGCTACAGCCCATGATGGTTTCTCACAGGTTTGCTGAATGACTGTTCACGGAGGGAGGTCTTGCCGTCTGAAGGGAATTATATTTCTTGGGTTGAGTCTTGGAAGATTAGATATAGGCTGAGCTTCTCTCCCACCCTTTATTTCACTAATGGCTCATTAAATAAACGGAGTTTTAATGACAGAGTGATTTCCCTGCAGGCCTTAGAGTTTGTCAAAGACATCCAATTTATAAACTCAAACCAAGGAAGTTTACGTTATGGGTATGTGTCTTGGCAGATTACGGGCCATGAGGCCTTGTGTACAATCTGCAGCTAGAGTTCAAGTTGTGCCAACATTTCCATTACGACCATAATTCTAAGTGTCAAAATGGGGGAACCAAAAAAACAATATCCCATAGGGGTCTGGCCATTTCTGAGAAGGGTAGCTTGGTGATTTTCCTGATTCAGACTTGGATGTGCATCTTCACGCAAGTAAGAATAAAGATCAGATTTCAAGAGGGCTCGGTCAACTTTGAGTTAGAGATGAAACTCCTGATTTCTATCGATGTAAGTCTGGTGATTTGCATTTCTGGCAGTCAACAACACTGCCAGGCCTTCTGGGCCAGCCACTGTTGGAAACTTCCACAGTTTTCTGTTGAATTTCTTATATGAGAACTTTTGAGGAGAGCTAAGAAATCTATTTTACTGGGGGAACCCAAAGACCGATGTGGGATTATTTGGGGCTGCATCAGGGTGAATAAAATGTCTCTGGGACCTGAAGACAGCTCTCTGCTGCCCTGAATTTAGATAAAAATGATGATCATGGCCAGTGGGGTAGTAGATCGGATGTGTGCTCCTAATTCTTAATTCCCTTCTTGTCACAGAATTACACATCCGTACCCTTTGCCGTGTGGATTTGCACTGCCTCCTGGGAAAGAAAAATTTTCCCTGATCCATTGACTTTGGTCTTAGCCATGTGACTTGCTTTGGGCAATGGGATTTAGGTAGAAGTAAACCAGTGCTTAGAAGGAAATTTATAGCTTTAAATGATCATATTATAAAAGAAAAAATGGTTTAAAATAAGTGTTAACTAACTGGAATTTAAATAAAAACTTAGAAAAATTAGTATTAGAATAAATTAAAAAAATTTTTAAAAAGAAGTAATAGGGTGTCAATTCCCAGCTGATATCTTAAGAGGTATTGTGTATTTCCACTCACTCCCATATGTGTGTGTGTGTGTGTGTGTGTGTGTGTGTGTGTGTTTGTATGCTTCTGCCATCTGGCATGAGAAGAACATGCCCCAGGTAGCTGTTGGCCCCACAATGAAAAGAAACATGGAGCAAACCTGAAGCCAAGTCGAAGCTTAGAGCTGATCCCAGCTGAACTACAGCTGATCTTCAGATCCCTAAGCTAGAAATAAATGCTTATTGTCATAAGTCATCAAGTTTCGGAGTCATTTATAACACAGAATTATTTTAGCAGAATCCCAATCAATACACCTGGGACCCTCCATCTTCCATGTTCAATGGTAGGATTTTAATTCGACCTGAAGTGGCCATTAGTCATCCTCTACTTCTGTCCCCTCATGAGAGCACCAAATCCCTGTCAGTGATCTGACAAACTTCTAAGGTATAGGTGTTAGGTGGCAGAGTCAGGGTCTGACCTCAAATCTCTACATTCCCATGTCATGATAAAATGCACCCTTAATTTTATTTAGAAAACACTTTCCAATCGAGAAATCATGTGTCATATCCACATAAACATTGGCTATACAGTGGAGTAAAAGCTAACCAAGATGATTCTATAGACAGATCAAGCCAGTGGGCATCACAATGATTGTGTACTCATTTCAGAAATTCCTCCTAGGACATTTTCTCATCAGCCCAGACATAATATATATATTTTTAAACATGAAGCAGGTGTCTGGTTCCTGAATTCCAGTGCTGGATGGGCGAGACAGGAAGAAAAACATTCTACTAGAGATTGAATGTTGATCTGGCCTATCCTATTGTCACCACTTACAACCTCAGTTACAAAAATAACCGCTAACTCTCCATTTCTGTTTCAGCACAGACCTGGAGTGTAAGAAAGACTGTTATCTTACCATTTCTCGGAAGATCTTCTGCAGTAGACAGAGAGAGTCGGATGGAATAAGCAGGATCCTACCTAGCAGTAGCAAGTTGACTCAGATGGTCTTTTGCAATTCTTTATTGGAGCGTCATTTAGGAAATATTTGGTCCTGTCATCTAATTTGATATTTCTTCACTTTCATAAATACATGGGGGGAAATGGTCTAAGAGTGTTTAAATGCCATCTCTGTACCATCAACAGATCCTATAACTTTTCATGGCTTGACTTTTTCTTATAAAATTTCAAAGATTTCAGGAGGCATGTGTGTGTGTTGCTGTGACTCAGCATTCAGGAAATGGATCCTTGGTCCTGGACTTGTGGGGATGGACAGAGCCCCCCGACCCCCCATGGGGACTCCTGGGGCGGTGGGGGGTACTCACTCCAATGCTAGAGCATTCCTTGTACCACTGAAGCCAGATCTCAGGGAACTCCTTAGCCTTGCTGTTCATGGCAGGGCTGAGAAGTTTCCTGATGAGATTCCCAGGAGACTGGACTCCCATAGAGGCCCAGTCTCTTCCCAGCACCGGCCCCCAGGAGGTCTAATTAGGAAGAACGTTCCTTCACTGCCTCAATGACTGCAGTGCGGGGAACCCCTAAGCCCAGGAGAATGGGTCTGTTGGGCTTGGGCTTCCCCTTTGAACACAGGCTTGGAGGTCTGGGAAGCATGAGGGCAGGAAGGGCACAAAGAGGGGGGAAAAAGGAGATTTAAGGAAAATAGTTCCAAAAGACACTCACTTTTTAATTATAAAGCTGGCTGAAGCTGACCTTGGGGGGAGCTCAGTCAATGAAGAGTCTTACAAGCTCAGGACATAGTTCCCTGGAAGGAGACGTAACGTAGGGGACTGAGTCCCTTTTTCTTTTTGCTCCATGTCCCACAGCTTCTATCCACCTACCTATGAGTGGAGCAATAGATAAGTGCACCATGATAGTGGTCAAGTATAAATTAGAAAAACTGGACTGACCTTCCCTGCCGCATCCCCTCACCATCCCCCAACCCAGACCTCAACGCCCACATTCCGTGCTGATCTTGCGAGTGGTTGGCACCTACCTCCTCCTGTGCGCACTGCTTAATAGGTGTCCTTCAGGGACCCTGGAAAATCCAGACATTTGGGTCTATGGGTATATCAGTCAGAGTTCTAACAGGAAAGAGTTGACACACTCACAAAAAGGAAAATTTAAGGAGGATTTATTTACAAAGTTGATACAAGAGAACTGCAAAGGATCATGCAGTGAGCTGTAATTAGTAGCAGCAAACTTGTTACCACTTCCAGGCCAGAAGGGTTGAGGGGAGGGAATGGTTGCTGGAATTTGGAAAGGGTGAGTCTTGGAGCTGCCAGAGGGTTGGCCATCTGGAAAAGGTGGGTGGGGGCTGCAGCCAGCCAGAGGCAACACTTTGGGGACGAGCGAGGGCCATAAATACTCTGACCTCAATGTCCTTTCTCTCTGATCTTCTGTAGGTGTTCTCTACTGGCCAAACCCAGGTGGGAGCCACAGGGCACAGGAGCCCTGGTGATGGCGTCGAGACCCACAGGGTCCTGGCAGAGAGCAGGGCAGAGAAGGGTAGAAACGTGGAGCTGAAGTGACGCAGGGCAGATCTGTGCCCAGTGGATTTGTTCATGCCTCCTGGCTGTCTGCAGAGCCTTGGAGACACGTGAGTACATCGAAGGACTCCCAACCTGTTACTCAAGAATAACTCATGCTTGGCAGGACAACTTTTCATTCTTCAATTATTGATGCTATTTTTTTTTTTAAAGATCTCACTTATTTGAGAGAGAGAGAGCACAAGCAGGGTGAGGCGCAGAGGGAGAATCAGGCTCTCTGCTGAGCAGAGACCCCGATGCAGGGCTCAATCCAAGGACCCCAGGATCATGAGCCAAAGGCAGGCTCTTAACCGACTGAACCAGCCAGGTGCCCCTTGATGCTACTTTAAATCATGTGGCTGGCTAATCCTCTAGCTCTTCTAAACATATTTGTTCACAAATCTTCCCACTTTCTGCCAGATATGTTACTTTGAGGAGTGGGTGAAGATCACGTGGCTTCAGGTGTGAATCACGACCGTCCTGGCCGGGACCATAATGATGTCCTCCAACTGATGGGCGTCCCAGGGAACCGTGTCATTCTTGGGGATAAGCTAAGGTTTTCCCTGAAACTCCTGGGGATATATGTTTTGTGTTGCTGAACCTTGTTATAACCACACCAAAGTTGTGGAAGACTTAAATTTTAGATTTTGCTTTTGTACATAGAAGTCCGTATTCCCTCCAGAGAACAGCACAAGAACACGTATAGCTATCTCATCTGCCGCTTTCAATGAAGGTTTAGTAAGTGTGGAGGGCAAAGCCCTGAAGCGGCCTTAAAAAAAAAAAAATCAGGGAAATAAGAGCTCACACTCTTTTCTGGGACAAAGTTGAGTCAAGCAGACACCTAACTCTGTTGTTTTCCTCCTGGACTACAATAATACGATAATACCTGTGAATGACCCCTAGAAATACATGGCAGGTCATAGGCAAACACTGTTGGGGTCACTGTCTATTGTGATAAGTACGTTACCACGAGGGGACTGTCCGTGGTCTCTTTGCCGCAGAGGTTCAGGGTTGCTAGATGTTGGCATCAGCAGACAGAATCAAATACCATATTGGAAACTGGAGTTGGGGTTGGATTAAACTGGAGGAAGTAAACGTGTGCAAGTGTCAGACTCTGTGCATACAGACCGTCCTGAGGTCCGTAGGTCCCCTCTGTAGGTGTGATGTCCACAGAAGATGGCAGGCATCATCTAGGAAAGGACTGTCAGTATTGTGGGACTTTTGGATTGAGAATTTCGACAAGTAGGAAGTGTATCCATTGCCATTTGCTCCAGAAGCTCATCTTGAGCACATCTGCCCCTAGCACTGTGCTATCTAGCGATGGGAGAATGCCAAAGAAGCAGACTCTCCGCTTGCCCTAAGGAGACAAAGGAGAAGTTGGTGGTCAGGAAGACATATTTACAGAATGGATCTAGGGCAGGAATGCATGTGGGAGGGGTAGTCATTCCTGCCTCGGAAATGGAAAGTCGGTGTGAGTCAGCTAAGCCAAGAAAAGGTATTGGGATCGGGGGTATTGATGAGCACCAGGTACATGGATAGGGAGTGGTGGCAAGAGAATGTGTGTGTTGTATAAAAAATAGGAACCAATAGATAGTCCTGAGAGCTGTCCTCTTTCTCATTCTTCTTCACTATTTCCTTCTATTTCTTTCAAAGAGGCTGTGTTAGCCCCACACTCATACAAAAGGAAATTGAGTATAACAGGAAGATTAAAGGCTTGTTTGTTTTTTGTTTGTTTTTTTTTAAAAAGGTTCCGGATGGCCATATTCTTTCCTTCATGCAAGCCAAGGGAACATTTCTCAATACTTACCCCATGCCAACCACAAGTCTTAAATCTGATTTTCCTCTGAATCCAATTTTTAAAGAAGAGCATATCCAAATGTTCCTCAGAGGGTACCACCAAGGTGCCTGCCTGAGGGTGGCCAGTTCGCAGATCTGCGTCTCGTGACACCTCACGAGTGAGCCTTGAAGCAAGTCTGAAAGCAGGTGTTTTTTGGTTTTTTATTTTTTATTTTGAAAAAAAGATGCAAATAATGATACTGTATAATTCGGGAGCTAGAAAAGGATGGCTAATGTATCTTTTGTTGTAATAGATAGAATCTTTTAAAGAAAAATGAACATTTAAGGGAAAAAAAATCACTGTTTTCCGTATACGACTTCGATGCAGTCAGCTCTTTCCTTCAGCCTGAGTGAGGGTCTGACACTCTGGGATACGAAACGATCTTTGGCAAATAACCAATCCGGGGCAGTATAACTAGACCCAGAACATCTTTACTGGCAATGAGGGAGGAAATGTCCTCCGTTTTATAGAGGGTTGTGACACAGCACAGAAGGGGAGACAAAATGGTGGGTACGGAGGCGATTTGTGTCACTACTATCTGCTCTCGGTTGTGAATGGAGATTTTTAGACGAAAGGGGGGAAAATGCAGACTGGGTTACTCTGCTGAACACTACCTTGTGTATTACCAAATATTTTCCCTAGACGTTTGATGGCTCTTACTGATGTAGGCTTTCTGGAATTACTGGGACAGAGTTTCTAAAGTTAAGACAACAAGTGAGTGCCTTGGGCTGATCCAGAACTGGCATGAGGACAAGGTTAGAAGTAGGTATGCATTTATAAACATCTAATCCGATAGGAAGCAGATAACATGTTTCCTTCATTCAGAAGAGCACATTCCTAGGAGGAACTAGGGCACCACAGCCCATAGGTACCTCGGAGAAACAGCTGTCCCCAGCAAGACTGAGCCGGGCAGAAATGCTTTGGGTGACAGGTCGGTGCCCAGCCAATGTAGCAGCCTGAAGCTGGAGCTACGCCCTGTAATCATTCCAAACCCTGCCTTGGCAGGTTCCTCGCCCTTGTGCAGGCAATATGCCGGCTGAGAGCTCCACGAGTGAGATTTCAAACATGGAGTTTCTTCCGGAACTTCAGCTTTCAAAAGGTCGTTATTCTAGAAAAACCAGTCCCCCAACCACTGTTTGATAGGATTCAGCCAAAGCAGTCCGGAGAAGCTAGGGAGGGGGAGGATGAACGCATTTGTACTAAAAATCGTGAAATCATGTCATGATCCTATTCAGATAGTTTATAAGCTGTTCCAGCATTTCCATTCCCCCTCGTACGTTGTTTTGAAATGGAGAGTCCAGAAGTTTTGGAGCCTGATCACGTGGGCCGCTTTGAGGCCTCTCTCTCACAGACCTGAAGCTCTTGGCAAGAGGGTCTGCAGAAAACCTGCTTCTGAGGCTCATCGAGACAGGTGCTTCAGGTCCTACCCATGGGCAGGTTCTCGAGCAATATCCCTCAGACTCCAGCGTCTCCCAGAGCCACGTTTCTGTGATGGGCCTTCCGAAAATTAAAGGAAGCACACAGTTTATCAGAAGGTGGCCTTCTGCCACACCTCCTGATGCTGGGCCACGGACTGCACAGAACCAGCTTCCACCCACTTGTTCCTTTGGGAATTTTGGAATTACTTGTAACTAAGTAATATGCTTTTCTTGGATAAAGAGCCTCTAATTGCTTATTTTCCTTGGTGCTCTGAAAATCTGACTAATGTTGACTCAGGTAGATATTATAAACTTATTTATGCTGTGGGTGATAATTACTTTCAAATACGCTTATAGTGAGGCTGAAGCTTTAACAAGTTTATACAATTCAATTATGTAGCCCTGGGTAATGATTTCTCCCTCTCCTTAAAAAAAAAAAAAAAAATGTTAACTATTGTTCTTAGTTTACTCTTGATGAAGACGGCTTCCTGAATTTTCCCTCTCCAGTTCATTACACAGGGTCATCAATGTGAAAAACAGAGGCAGAGGTCATTTATATTTCTTTTCAAAATACAAATCTGTGATGGCTTGACTCTGCTGTGTAATAATTTAAATATAGAATATGCTGAATGGCACCAGGTTTTGCCAGTGAGGTATTAAGGATAACATTCATGATCCCACCAAGCTCAATAACCACTTACCACTTGCTTTAGATACTTTCAGTGAAATTTAAAAATCCAGCAATTCTTAAGAAATCTATAATTTCTAGAGGTAGAAAATGGTCCACACATTGGGGGTGAATTCAGTAATCATTAATGGCCAGAACATCCTTGCTATTTTTGAATATACCACACATTACTTTTAGAAAAGATACATACTTTAGTACTAAGCAATTGACTTTTCTCTGGGTAAGAGCAAATTATTTTTCCCCACCCAAGATTTTGGCTTCTATCTCAAAATATTTTAGAACTGAGCTTTACTACCAGTCACAGTTTCCACAGGAAACTACCTCTCTGGTAAAAATAACTTACAACTCACATTTTTCGTACAGCACTACCCATCAATATTGATTTTCATTTAACTTTTCCTGCCCCCCACAACAGAGAATTTGAAATAGTATTTCCTAGGGAAAATTACTTGGGGATGTGTGTGAACAATCAAACCAGTGGTATTTTTAAGTTTTGTGCCATCTAAATTCACATGCAGTAGACAGAAACCTTAAGGTATTTAAGATTAATGTTGCGCCAGATTCCCTCAGTGTAAAACAAAAAGAAAAATGTAACAAGAGTTAGAAGTATGTGTGGGTGGGTGTGGGGGGGGGGGCTGGTTTATAGGGAAACAGTTTTGGTGGGGAAGAAAGAGCCCCCACAGCTGTTGGCTGTCTTGGCCACAGCAAACCATGTATTTCCCCAAGGTAGCCAAAACGGTATCTTCCATCTCACGTGCTCTTCAAGAATGCGACTTTGACACTCCCCCCACCCCCATCATGAGTGGAGACTATGTCCCCTCCACATGAAGCTGGATGTGCTGTTGGAACTGTTTCAACTAATCCAATATGGCAGAAGTGGCATTACAAGGCTTTTGAGGTTAGGTCCTAAAAGGCAACTCGACTGCCACCTTGCTCACTGCAACTTTAAGACCCTCCATCTTGAGCCTCCATAGCAGCGGACTGATGACCCAGAAGTCTCCATGCTTTAAGGAAGCAGAGATTAGCCCATGTAGAGGGACCATGTGGGGAGGCCCTAAGACTTCCATAAAGAGAGAGAGATACCAAGCCTCGTCCCGGCTGCCCCAGCCCCTCATTGTTCCAGCTCAAGTCATTGTCTGACCATAACCGTGTAGACATCTTACACCAGAACTGCTTAGAAGAGCCGTTCCCCAATTCCCGACGTGCAAAAACTAGGAAAGATAATAAAATGATTGTTGTTCTAAGCCAGAGGTTGGGGGTGGGGGTTGTTTTGCTGCAGTAATGACCAGCACACTGGCACCCTGGTTCAGGAGGAGGCACCCAAGTGAGTGGAGGTGTAGAGGGGCGGGAGAGGCGGGAGGGAGGTTCCTATCTCTGTCTGCCCTATTTTCACCATATTTCCTCAGGGCTCTTCTACCTCCACATCTGGTTACCAGAGAGTCTGCTCCTTTATTTCTCTGCTCTGGCTTCCTTCAGTGAGAAAGGCCCTACCTTCCACTGGCTCCGTAATCCTCCATGAGAACCATTTGAAGAAGCACGCTTTATCAAGCAGCTGAGGCAACTCCCTATGACTTGCTTGAGAAAGGAGCAGCCCTGCCCCTGAGGGGCTCATAAGTCCTTGTAAGAAAAGTCGAGGCATCCATCAACAGTTGCTTTGAAGTGCTAGATGGAGGTATATCCCGAGTACTGCGGAAACACAGAAGAGTCAGGCCCAAGATGGCTGACTACATTCTGTCCTAGCCTACGCAGGTTGCCACTGTCCTCGCTCCATCTCCTCTACCTCCTCCTCAGACCACTAATTAAATTGCTTGTTCCCAAATACAGAGAGGTTCTTTCGATTCTCCAGTCGATTTCAAAAATCTGAAATGGAGTTTACATCTAATTCCCAGACAACCTGGGGAGCAAAGGGTGATCAAAATATTATTTAGTGCAACAAACAGGCATTCCTCAGCTGCAATCAACTCATTTCTGAAATCTTTTTTTTTTTTTTTTTTATCTCCTCCCTCCCTGCAGGCAGGCCTATTTGCTTACACAGGCAATAAGAGATGGCTGTTGAGCTGAATTAGAGGGTGTAACTAGTACATTTACAGAATTATAGAATCCCTTAACCATAACAGACAAGTATAGGATTATGAGGATAAGGCTAGAACTCTCCTGACTTGGCTTATATGAGAAGGAAAGGCACCATATGTGATGGGGAGGCTAGACAGAGATTGACGACAGTAAGGAGAACGGGAGAAAATGTATTTCAAAAAATTAAAATGAAAATATATTCCAAATTTTTCGAAGTCCAGATCAGGCCTTTTCAAACTAAACTTTGTTTGCACTGGGTAAAGTGCAACTTCCTGTTTTGAAGGAAAAGTTTTAGAAGGTTCATAAGGCCTCTTGGGGACTCACTCATCTCCTACCAACACAACATTTGAACAATTTTAAATGTAAATTAGGGAAAATATGGATTGGATTTCATCTGAAGCCCAACTTAAATAAGAGAAAGAAAAAAAACCAGATTTGAAAATTATTGCCACCATTTGAGAGCTCCAGACCCGGCTCAGTTCCCATTATCCTCCATCAGCAGGAGGCCGGGCAGGGCCCAGCAGCTGAGCCTTCATTCCCCTGCATTCAGGACAAGGGCTATCGGTTTGGCTCCTTAGCCTCACTGTAAACACCCAGTTATGGCTCATCTCCGTTACTGGCTAGGGAGAGAGACCCTCTGAATTCGTGCAAGATTTCGACAACAGAATACAGGTTTGCCCTGCTCTCCAAAAACAGAGCATTCTTATGAAATTTTTGCAAGCAGAAATGGTGTAAAGCAAAGAAGCAATTACCATTCATTTATAGGAAAAATTGTTGAGCATTCCCTGACCCTAAAAATTACCTCTTTTAGGCCTTTCTGATACCTGTGCTAACATGCACAAAATAAACGGAGATAAAGCGCAAATGCTCATAGACACCGTGCAAAGAGGGCTGGTGGCTGGATGCTGAGATGCTGAGTGTAGTTACCGGGGAAGCAGCGTAGAGGGGCCACTCTACATACTCAGGGCACTTGATGCCTCTATAACAGTTTCCTGCAAGACAAACGCTGAACGCTATTTTTGCCTTTCATCTTTTTTCCTAAAAGCAAAAACTCTCCTTGGATTTCTTTTCGTTAGCAAAAACAAGTGCTAATAATGTAGGTGTTTCATAAAAGCCATGTGATGTACAGCGAACTTTTGAAAAGCGAGAATACCAGCAACGGGTTAAATACAATTGGTTTACAATGAATGTGCCAAAGTGTCTTAAAATAATTACTTTGCTTACACAAGATGAAAATGCTTCCACCTCTTCTTGTTTACACTGTAGTATTTTCCTTAACATGTTCTTTCTTCGGAGCAAGTGCAGAGGGAAACGTCAGCCTGAGCTAGATTAGATCATCATGAATTAATGGACTCCAAATCAATAAAACTGTACTGCATTTGATGCAGGAATTTTGTACGTTTGAATTTAATTATCTGATGTGGGAGCACCTTGCTAGTGCTGAATTCTACTAATTAAGTAATTTTTTCATCGATTTTTATTTACACTCTCTCAGAGGTTCTGTATTAAAATGCGACCAAGGGTCAGTTATTCACAGGATCAGCTTTGAACTAAGAAAGGACAATTTTGGAATCCCTCTTCTAAAGAAAAATATACTTCTGTGCACGTGGAAAGATCACACCAATTCTCATTCTTGTTAAATACTTACTGTACAGAATAACAGGAAATTATAAGGAGGAAAAGCTTCCTAATTTATTCTTATCTCCCTTCCTGGTATAGAAAACTCCAATCAATGTAATGCTCTGGAAGAGAGATCTCATATCCATCTTTAGATCCAGTTCAACAGTTTTATATCCGAATTTTTTCATGTGTTTAATCCATAAACACAAACCTATAGAACAAATGGCTGCCACTCTCTTTGTGAAAAAATAAACTCTCCTATTTAATAAAGATGCTTTAAGAAGATCTCAGTGATTGGGGCTCACGTAAATCGGAAAACATGGAGAGGCAGCAGGAAGGAGTGAAAGGAGCATGGGAATATGGAGTCAAAAAGCCTAGGTTTGAATTGCACCTCTGCAACTGACCTTCTCTGACTTTGGACTTCTTTATCTCTAAAAGCAGAAATCAGAACAATAGTTCCATAAGGGGGTTCTTGTGAAGTCTGGGAAAAATATTTGTGCTACAGCTCCAGCAAATTGTGAACATTCTATTACAAACAGTAATTATTTATAGCATTAAGTTTTGCTACATGTGTTGGACTGCATCAATGAAGATGATGCTTCTACTATTTTTATCTATCTATCTATCTATCTATCTATCTATCTATCTATCATCTATTTATTTTAGAGAGGGAGAGAGAGAGCACAAGTGGGAGGGGCAGAAAGAGAGGGAGAGAGAATCTCAAGCAGACTCCACACTGAGTACGGAGCTTGATCTCATGACCCTGAGTTCACGATCTGAGCTGAAGCCAAGAATTGGACACTCAACCGACTGCACCACCCAGGTACCGCAACGCTTCTGCTATTTTTGATTGATGTTTTTTTGGACGGTCCCTAGCTATCCTCAGATAGGTCCTCTTGGCTTGGTTTTCGATGGCTAGTATTTGATCACAAAACAAAGTAAATCTCATGCAAAAGAAACCCTTCCCTCGAACCTCCTCAATGTCATGCTTTATGGCATACATCATCCCCGGGGGACATCCAAATGGGCCTCTGAGATGACAACAATTATGTCTGTTGGCACAATTTGCTCTAGGAGGAAAACCAATGTCATCTACTGACTGGGACCTCGATCCATACGTATCAGTTTGCCAGGGAGGCCATAACAAAGTAGCACAGACTGAGTGGTTTAAACAATAGAAATTTATGGTCTCACAGTTCTAGAGGCTGAAAGTCCGAGATCAAGATGTTGGCAGGGTTAGTTTCCTCTGAAGCCTCTTTCTTTGGCTGCCAGATGGCCATCTTTGTGTCCTCACGTTGTCTTCCCTCCGTAAGTGTCTGTGTCCAAATCTCCTCTCATGTTGGATTAGGGCCCAAACTGATGATCCTATTGTAACTTAATTACCTCTTTCAAGACCCTATTACCAAATACTGTCACATTCTGAAGTACGGGAGGTTAGGACTTCAACATGTGAATTTGGGGGGGACACAATTCAACCATATATAAATCCGTAACTTGTGGTTTATCTTAATGGGATGGAGATGACAATCTCCTTATGTGCCTCCTTTTAATGCTTAAATAAAGGTAGTCTTTTGAGCATGTTCGGGAAGCGGTTTTGACCACCAGAGGGCTCCTGTATTTATGCAATGAAACAATTAGAATGACATGTTCAAAATTAAATACGAAGTTTATTATGAAAGTTAAATATTTGATGCCTGTGTATCCTTACTGAATCAGTCCATAAGCATCTATTAATTAACCTGATGATAATGATAATGATGATGATCCATTTATTGAGAGGCATTTATTGAGAGGCAAACTCACTTTATCAGGTACTTTACATAGATGATCCATCTTAATATTCTCAACTCCCTTGTTACTTACATTCAGTGTTTTTATTACTTCGAAATTACAAATGAAGAATCTAAGACTTGGTTAAAAAATGACACACAGCTAGCAAGAGTCTACATAGAAACATGAATCTCCAACATCATCATTAACCCTACTTGCGCCCTATAGTCCTTGGGAGACAATTCCTAATTAGCTTTGAGAGGTTTGTGGACTTCCTGAAACACTATGCAACATATGGAAGTGTGTGTCCAAGTGCAGAAATGAATGATCCAGATTCGTTGTCCTGTTAAGAAGTTCAGCTTTGTTTTGTAGTCCTGGAAGTGCTGATTATACATATGACAAAGAGTCAAGGTGCCTCTAATCTATTCTCCATGTTTTTTGTTTTTGTTGCTTGATTCACAGTTTTCATAGTCTGTCCTCTGTAAGTTCCTCTACTGGATGTCTGACTTCTATTATCCCTTTAATTGTGTCAATTGTTTTGTCCTGAGTCTACCTGGCTGAGTATTCTCTCCCTATTAGTCAGGACTCTCGATTGCAAGTGACAGAAACACAACTCATGCCAGCTTAAGACCCAGGAAGGGTGGAGCTGGCCCCAGAGACACCTATAACCAGGGACTTGAACTCCATCAGGCCTCTAGTTTATCTCCTCATCATGTGTCCACTTCATTGACTTGTGTTACAGATGGGGTCTTCCCATCTGGTAGTAGCCTGGCCATAGCTGTTTTAGGTTTATGTCCTCACAGTCTTGGGCCAGAAAAAGAAAGAGAGCTCTTACCTCTCAGCTCTAGTTAGAAAAATCCAAGGGAAAGAGTGATTAGCCTGGCTGGAAGAATGTACCTACTTCTTGAGTAATCACTGTGTCCAGAGGAAAGTGGTACTATGTTTTTTTTTTTAATTTTTTTCAAAGATTTTATTTATTTATTTGAGCAAGAGAGTAAACGAGCGAGCTAGAGAGCACAAGCCGAGGGAGAGGGGCAAAGACAGGGAGAAGCAGACTCCCCACTGAGCAGGGAGCCTGACATGGGGCTCGATCCCAGAACCCTGGGATCATGACCTGAGCCAAAGGTAGACGCCTAACCAAATGAGCCAGCCAAGCACCCCTGGAAAGTGGTACTATGGATGTCCAGGCTTCATCTATGGGCTCTTGTCTCTGACTAGATGGATGGGATATCATGTAAGGTGGCCTGAAAAGAATCACATGAATGGGGTCAGGGACTCTTCCCTCAAGGAAGAGTCATGCTATTAGTGGAAAAAAGTGGAGGGATGAGCCAACAAATGCATCCGAGATCCACCATGACAATGATTTTAACCAACAGAGGCAATCCTTTCTCCTTCCCGACTCAGAACAGAGAGTGCCGCAGAGCTGGGTGACCCACAAGAACCTGGATGGAGAATTAAGTCCAAGCTGACCTTGGCTCCTGATTTTGCAGAACTGCTGATTGTTACGCCTGACAAAATTGAGCTGTATTCATGAATTTTAGCATTTTGTCTATTTTAGTACCCCAAAGTGCAGTCGTTTATTATATAGAACATTCTTGTTCTATGATCTCTATAAACATGCAAACATCCACTATTTAATTGACACAAATGATTGGTCTGAATGGACTTATTATTTGTTGAACACATTTCTTTAGTCCTTGAGGATCATAGTGGCACACGTGCCCACCTCTCCAAATGAAGTGGCTGTTGGGACTTTGCAATGAGATGTTGGACATAACACTACTTCGGGGAAAAAGGTAGAGAGAGGAGGAAGGCCCCATGTGAGGAGCTCTGTCTACCCTTGTCTTCCAGATCTGCCTTATTTCCTCTCCCCGCCTCGACATCTAGCTATTTCCAGTCTGGGGATCTCCTCCTGGGAAGACTTCCTGGACCCTCTGGACTTGTGTTCAGTCCTCTCCACTACACTTCTGGGGGTAATGGTTGGAGAGGAGTTGCTAGATCTTTCAGTTTTAGCTTTGCTTCTTGCCCCATGCTTTGCAGTTTGCTTTTGGCCAAGCCAGTATTCACTTTAGTTTCTATGAATGTAACATCAGGTGAATAATAAGACAGCTTTTATGGGGCGCCTGGGTGGCTCGGTCGGTTAAGCATCTGCCTTTGGCTCAGGGCTCAGGTCATGATCCCAGGGTCCTGGAATCGAGCCCTGTGTCGGGCTCCCTGCTCAGCAGGGAGTCTGCTTCTCCCTCTCCCTCTGCCCCTCCCCCCAGCTTGTGCTTCTCTGTCTGTCTCAAATAAATAAATAAAATCTTTAAAAAAATAAGACAGCTTTTCTCCAAGACTTACTATAAGTATGCATGAAACAGTAGGTGTGATTCCATATAGGGTTAAGCTATATGCTTAAGGAGCTCAACATATGCTAACAGGACATACATGGAGTGGTAGGATAATATATAAGAATAACCACTTTTTGAAAAATTACTAGATGTCAGCATTGTACTAATCACTCCATATGCATTATTTTAGTTGAGCCTGATAGGAACTGTACATAATAGACATTATTATTCCATTTTGCACGTGAGGTCACTGAATGCCCATTGTCACCCAACTAGTAAGTTGCACAGCAGGATTTGAACTCAGACCTCACTGACTCCAAAGCCTTAGTACATAGCAAACTGTCAAGACTTCTAAATACGGGAACAGGATAGCCCTGTCATAAAGCTCTTCACTGCATTTACTAACACTTGGAATCTATTTGACGGGGCCTTCTCCTCTGCGAATTTTGTGATATTTGGAAGATCTTTCTCCCTCTAACCCAGGAAGCATATTATGTGGCTCTTTTCTTCCTCTCTCTCAGTGGTCCTAAAACCAGAGTCTATTGTGGTCTTATTTTGTATCCCATCTTTTCTGATGGAAGTCTCCCGAACACATTCTTGGATGTGTGAGGAAAATAATTAGGTCCAGACAGACTACAAACCAGCTTGGTTTAAAAAAGAAATTCCAGATATTATCTGGAATTAGAAGTTGGACACAAAATCACGGTAGGCCCTATTCAGCGTGACCAGTGATTTTCTATGGGAAATGACTGAGTGTCCCTGCCGTGTTATGCTTTTCACCTGCCCCATCTTTTGGTGGCCAGAAGTTATTCTGTCCTTGTTCCCAAGGTTCTGAGATGAGGATCACCCAGCCTTCCTTGTCCCATCCCTGGATCGCCGAAGGAAAACTATTAGAAATGCTTCACATTTTTATTTCGTCTTAAGGCTACTGTTGCTACATTTTCAATGGCAGCTTCATCAGTTATGTGAGGAGGGGTAGTAAACAGTTGAGGGAATCTCCACTGTGATCTGAACAGCCATTATGTATTTCATTAACAAGATGGTCTTTGTCTAAGTCAAAAGCTTTGACGCATCTCATTTTCATGGTGTTTGAGTTTTGGCTTTCAAAGACTTCAGACAAAACACACACACAACACACACACACACACACAGGGTGGCATATCACGCAGCAAAATGAGCTACAGGTCATATATGCCAGAGGTCTGAGGAAAAAAAATCAAAAGAAAACAAGCACATTGGGCCAAATAATAAGAAATAAACAGAAATGAAGTCAAGTCACAAACCAAGCCAGAAAAGAAACAGAAACCCCATAAGAAAACACACTTGAGGAAATCAACAAAATGCGTGGCCAAAGGAACATCAGGAAGGTTGTTTCCAGGTGGCCATCTCTCCTGGGCAGTCTCCCCTTGGGAATGGAAACTCTTTAGCAAGCAACCAGACTCCATGCCCTGGGCCCAGAGCAGGGCCCTGTGGAAGAGCCTGGCCCTTGCTAGCCTTCAGCAGCTTTCAGTGAGCAAAGGGGAAAGGATTCTTTCCTTGTGGGCCAGCCCTTCTTGGGGAGGCCTCATTGCTGAGGCTCCAAAATGTAGGGTTGGGGAAATGGGGTATGAAACGGAAGAATAAGGGGCCTCCTCACTTTCCAGAGAAAACAAGATGCTTGAGGAAATAAAACAGTGGGGTGGTGAAGACCACAAACTTTGAAGTTCCACAGTACTGAGTCTGAGTCCTAGCTCCCTTCATTCTGTGACCTGGGGTGCTCGTTTCAGCTCTCTGAATCCCAGCTTCCTCATCGGTGAAAAGGGAATGATGATAGCATGCATCTAACAAGGTTACAGAGGAAATAAATGAGATAATGTAGATAACCACTTAGAATGGTATTCAAAATCGTATCTGTTGTGAAGTTAGTTCAAGTGTCTACTATGGTCGTGATTATGTTGGGGAGCAGGAAAGGGACAAGGGGTTAACCAGAGGATAGCAGAAAACCCAGAAGATGATAAAGGAATATGGCTTGTCCAGGATTCTCTGTCCTTGTGAACATTTAACCACAGTATTCTTGAAGTTTCTTATGAGTTGTAAGTCTCTCTGGGGAGTGAGTCCTCCGGGACCTTCCCAAGAACCAATCCGCCCTCCCTGGATGTCCTCAGAATTGTCTGCAACAAATTCCCCACATAAATATGTAGATCAGGTGTGGCGTGGGTTTCTCTGTGACTGAACCCAAAGGTCCTGGCATCTCTGGAATTTCCTGGGTACCAGGAGTTGGGTCCAGGGAAGCAGCCACCCAGCATGGCTAGCTGCAAAACAGACACATCCACCAAACAAAGAATGGAAAATAACCACCGCTCCTGTGGGATTTCCCTGAGCTTATCTAAACCTTTATGGTCTCTAATGGCTGAATCAACATGCAGTACAGGGATATGGGAAAAATAAAGATAAGGTAAAGAAAATAAATATTCACTCTGCTTTAATCTTAGCCAATTCCCAAAGGGTGTATTCACCTATTCATTTGTTTCAATTGTCCAGCAACAGAGGAGACACAGTTCCCTCAACCTGGGTGACTCCACCATTGGTGGAATACCAGCGGGTTTTTCCATCACATTTTAGTTCTTCTTCGTTATATAGGAATATCACTGCTGTCTTAGTCAAGTTTAGATCATTCTCTGTCAAGCAGGAATATCCCAGTGGGGTGTATAGGCAGTTTGGAGCCCAGTGTTGAAAGCCCCACTTTGCATATTCACCTTTTTGTCTTAGAGATCGTTGGATGATCAAAATATTATCTCGTGCTGCACGCAGCATGGGTCACGTGGACAGTGCTCTTCCAACTGTAGCATTCTTGGCAGCCCTTCAAGGTAATATTGTCAGGTAAGTGAGTTTTTTCCTTGATATTCCTATACCTTCTTTTTAGGTGTTCTTTATGCCCTGTCCAATGCCTTCCTCCTCCTCAGGGCACCAAACACTCTCCCCACACTTGCACACCTCAGCTCAGCGAGCCTTTCTCTCCCCAACTTCTCTCTACACTCAACAAAAATGTGTGGGTCCCGAGTCCCTCAATGCCAGGAAGTGTCTTCTTTGCCAAGGTAACAACTCACTAACCCGATCAATGAATTTCTGCTAGTAGGTTCATGTCTATAACGAATCTGTACATAATCTCTCTTGAAGAATCTATTTCCCTTTGAACAGGAACTTTCTGAGGTCTTGAAGTCTTAAGTTAACCCAAAGGAGGCGGTAGATATTTGTCCATTTGCACAGTGTCCATTTGGGGGGCGCTGACTATTGCCTTCGTGATGCTGATTGTCTCCAACCATCAAACTTCTTCATGTGTCTTGGAAGAGTATCTGTTACATCCCTGGAGTGGGATAGTATACTTGGAAGACATCAGTGATAGCCTGGCTGTGCTACAGAAAATGGTCCAGAAGCTCTTGTCTTTTCAGGCTTGAACTATTTTATTTATACCGTCAGATAGTTGTGAGGTTGCTGCTGTAAGAGTGGCCTTGGGGATATTAATAGATTCACCACTAGAATTGAGAAACGCAGCTCTACCTCTGTCGCCAGCTAGCTTTATTTATGGTCCCGGGAGAGCTCCTTCACCTCTCCGAGCCTTGGTGTCATCCTTTTACAATTAAGAGAGATGGACTAGATAATCTCTAATGTCCTCACAAGCTTGAAAGTTCTGTAATTCTAAAATCCATCGGTGAAGCTGGTTGCGGTGCTGTTTAAAGTGTTGAGTGCTGACGTATGTTCAGCGAGGTTACTTCAGGGCGTCGCAGTGATATCTCACTGGGGACATTGTTTTTTTGCCTGAAGATTGGTATCTCGCCACAGAGAGTTCTTTTGCATTGTTCCAAGTGCTGCGTTAGAAACCCATAAACAGTGCCTTAATAGTTTTATCTTTCCAAGAACAATTGGATGGTGAGTATTTCTTCTACACATCTTCAGTGTACTTATTTTAGCTTCACTTGCTTCCAATCCAGGGTTTTTTGGTTAGAATATTTGTCTTGATGCTTATTTTAGCCAGCGATTTTGTCTGTCCAGTTCGAAAGGCCACGCTGTTGAACAACTGCGTGGGGTACACTTATACTTTTGCAAACTGGATACGTCCATGTTACCTCTCCTACCCCTCAAACTCCCAAGGTAGTCTCCTGACAATTCTAAACATTATGTTATCTCCCAACATGGATCGTGCACCTACGAGTGTGATTTAAAATAATTGTTTTCTCATCAATTCCACTTCTGGGTATGTATCCAAAAGGATCGGAAGCAGGGTCTTGAAGAGATCTTGTGGACCCATGTTCATGGCAGCTTTATTCACAGTAGCCGATCTGAATGTTCATCTGTGGATGAATGGATAAACGAAACAGCAAATGAAAAGAATGGAATATTATCCAGCCTTGAAAACGGAAGGAAATTCTGACACGTGCTTCCGCGTGAACAAACCTTGAGGACATTACACTCAGAGAAGTAAACCAGTCGCAATAAGACAAATGTTGTATAATTCCACCTATTTATATAGGGTATCTAGAGTAGTCGGCCTCCTAGACATAGAAGGTTGAACGGGGGTTGCCAAAGGCTCGGGGGAGGAGGAAATGGGGAGTTGTTTAATGGGTACAGAGTTTCAGTTTTACAAAACGAATAAGTTCTGGAGGTTGCTTGCACGACCATGTGAATATAGTTCACACTGTTGCACTGCACACTTAAAAATTGTGAAGACGGTAAATTTTATGTGTTGCATATTTTACCACAGTGAAAAAGAAAATACAATTCTAAAAAAAAAAAAAAATGTTGTCCGCCACTATTTCACGTTCAGCAATTTTGCCACAAGGGCTCTGATTTGCTGTTGAGGCAAGCTGCTGGGAGCTGTGTCTGGTCACCTTGTTTTCTGTAGCCTGTTTACAATAATCCTCCTGGGTAATATGTTCTGAATGTCAAGTCAAGCTCGTAAGTTCGGTGTTAGGTCTCAGCTGTACAGATCTTGCATTTTCCCCTGTTTATCTCAAAGGATTGCAATTCTGGGGATAAGGCATATCCCAGGAGTGCTAGATATTCTCTTGCAATTTTAGGGATCATCTTAGAAGCTGAGCAAGTAGCTCTTCTATTGGAGACATGGATATGGCAATCACCCAAACATCCCCTCAAAGACTTAAAGGATGGCAGAGTGTCCATCTGTCATTTACTTTTTTCACACATACCTGTTGCTTACTAAATGTTGAAGCACAAAAGGAAATGTCCCCCTGGGCCGGGTTCAAGGGTGTAGGATCTGTGTAGTTACACGGACGCTCATACTCACAAAGGTCCGGCACCTCGGTTCAATGTCCTGCTGTCACTTCCTTGACCTTCTTAATTTCACCTTTGAACTTGTGTTTAGTTAGTGAAGTCTGATGTAATGGTGGAGCATGAGAATGAGTGGAGAAGATATTGTGAGATGAATGTCTGCTGTTTGTTGCCACTCTATGAGCACATAGCAATGGTGAAGCCCATGAGCTCAGAATTCCAGTAGGCCCATGGTGTGAGCGCAGAGAGATGCCAAACGTGTTCCATCTACAACTGAGTAAGTGGGGGTATCGGACAGCTTTGTGAGGCGATGCTTTCCATTTGAACCAGAATTTGCTCCCATTGCAAGACGAAAGCAGCAATCTTCTAAGAAACATGAAGGAACAAGAAGCCTTATCACGTTCTTTCTTACTTGTGTTATTTGCCTCTATTAACCAACCACTCACACAGAAAACGATAAGATGGAAGGAAAGAGCAGAACAGGGCAACCCATAGTTCATTTCCTCCCCAACCTTCCTTATGCATCAGGAAGCCAAAGAGTGAGAGTGTTAGTAGAATGTGTACATACGACAAAGCGAGACAAAATCAGTTAAGTTGGTTTTGTGCCGTGTCTCCGCTATTCTGGTGAGAACAAAATACACATGGAGGAATGAGCTAGGAAATCTGAGCTGTGTCATTTCAGTAATTCCACATATGGGTTAAATGCTCTTATATTTGCTTTTAAAGCTGGCATTGCGCAATATAAGATGAATGGTAAAATCATGCTAATAATTTAAAATTTTAATTTTTCCTTACTTAGAATGACTCGAAATAGCAAATGAAAAACATCATGACAAGGCAAGAGAAAAACTGGAAAAAAGGGAAAGGCTTTATATTTTAGTACCTTTATGACCCCTTTGTTCCTGCTTTCGAACCAGGGGCCCTGCATTTTCATTTTTCGCCAGGCCCCACAGATTATGTGCCTGGTTCTGATGTCCCCCCACAGTATGTGGCTAATGTGTGTTTCAGGGAAATGGGGAGAAATGTCTCTGTGTTCAAGTGGGCCTTGAGATTAAATTCATGTCTCTGGTTCCAAGGACAAAAAGCCCCATGAGACATAGTCCTTGCAAGTTTGTTCTTTGTCTTTGTTCCTCACCCATACTGGACGTGTGGTCAAGCCAGAGGGATTTGAAGGAGCCACTCACATCCTCAAGGTTACATGACAAGCACTTTTGCTCCTACAATATTAACCAGTGGCACCTGCGCTAATAGTTACATGTGAAATTAAGTTAGGAACAGACGGAGTTCTATGGCCAACAGTTGCCAGTCATGGAAAACCTACCCTCCTTAAATAGCCTCTAGTGTAAGTGTCGCCCACACTCTGCCCACTTTTCAGGTTTAAATACAAGATGACATTTGGTATGCATTTCCTGTAATAAGGAAACATGTGATGATTATTCCCAAGATGTTATTTTTAAGACTATTGTTAACTGTGGTCTGTCTTGGGTTTCTCAGTGAAGAAAAAAGCAACTTGACTCAAAGCATCTCTCAATTCACGTTGGGCAACCACAGAGGAGCAAATCCCCTGAAGGAAAATGAGTGGGGACACATTTGCCCCCCCACTTTGCAGACACTGAGGTATGGAATGAGTTGGTGACCCCTGGGAGAGATCAGATCTTACAATGCCATGTGCGACACTGGGAATGAAACAAACACATGAGGCTATCTGTTGTTTTTTTTCTTTTTAAAGATTTTATTTATTTGAGAGAGAGAAAGAAAGAGAAAGAGAACACAAGTGGGGTGAGGAGCAGAGGGAGAAGCAGACTCCCCGCTGAGCAGGGAGTCTGATGTGGGGCTTGATCCCAGGACCCTGAGATCATGACCTGAGCCGAAGCCAGATGCTTAATGGACTGAGCCACCCAGGCACCCCAGTTTTTTTTTTTACAACAGTCATAAATAAATATATAGTTATTTGAATATACCATCTTGAAGATAGGTACTCAGAGGCTTGGTTTTTCTTGCTTTTTTGATTTCTACTTTTAGTATGAAAATAACTTGAAAATCAATCATGTTGAAAGGTAATTGCTTATTTCATTTTCAATATGTAGAAAGGAAATACGATGCAGGCTGAAGTCATTAATTCAAAGAATAAGACAATGTGTACATTTAAATTGGGAAGGGGTTTGTAATAGAAAAGAGGTCTACGGTCATGTAGTTGGAACATGGTCAAGTCTGATTCACACTTAGGTCTTCTGCCTTGTGCCCAGTGCTCGTCCGAAGAGGTTGGCACCAAAATGAGCAGTGGGAATGGGTTGAGTAGAGGCTAATACTCCCTGGAGGATGCTAAGAAATGCCCTGCCATCTCATTCCTGGGTGAGTGGTAAGGCATTAGCAGTGAGGTGGTATCTAAAGGGTGAAGAAGGGCCTGAGCTCGCTGTGGTTTCCAGGCAGGCTTTGAATTTATGAAAATAAGCTGAGATCCATGTACTTAGTCCTGGAGTGGACACTCCCAGATAAGTGTGTTTGAAATTATGTGCAATTTACTTAAGGAGGTATCTGGTCAAGGCTAAGAACGAGGCAAGGCCTCTTGAAATCTATATTGTATGTATAAAATCTGTAAAATCCAGCCAATGTTCATAATTAGTATTAGCTTGATCCACATGAAAATGCTGGTGGAGATTTCATATGGTTCAACTTAATACTTAAATGTTTCTACTTGTTATTCCCATAAAAAGAGATCTTTATGCTGGAAAAAAAATGTATTTGGATTGTGCTCTATTCCTGCTCCTCCTGTGTTAACTGTGCTTGGGATAAGATGAGCCATTTGTCTTACATAGTTTTATCCTAAGTCTCATATGGTTCTGTACCACCTGTTCGGGCCATTCAGGCGTGTAGTGATCAGTTTTAGGATAATGTTGCAAATAATTTATTATTAAGTGCTGATGTGTGTGAATTTTTAACTTATTAAAAATAAACCAGGGAGGCCTGGGTGGCTCAGTCGGTTAAGTGTCTGCCTTCGGCTCGGGTCATGAGCCCAGGGTCCTGGGATCGAGTCCCAAGTCGGGCTCCTTGCTTGGCGGGGACCAGCTTCACCATCTGCCTGCCACTACCCCTGCTTGGGCTCTCTTTCTCTCTCTCTGTGACAAATAAGTAAATAAAATCTTTTTTTAAAAATTAAAAAAAAATAAAAATAAACCAGCGCAGATTCAAGGTTATGGCTGTCATACCAATATTCTCAACTAGTTGCACAATAGACTTTCTTGAGGAAAGACAAGGCTAGCCTGGGAGTGATTGATGCCCATATCTCGTATGATAAAGGTCATGGCAGAAAAATCTTGGAAACAAGTATATGATGCTGACTGCAGTGGTACCATGTAAGAGATGATAGGGGCTTGGACTAAAGAGGTAGAGATGGGAATGGAGTAGAGTCTTAGACTGAGGTGTTCAGAAGTAGACCCTGAGATAAGGATTTGTATGCAAGTGGATTTTTCAGGAAATGCTCCCAGAAGCCAGTAAAGAAATGGAGGAAATAGGACAGTGAAGAAGAAGCTAAGTGAGGTGGATCAGAAGAAAACCCCACGGAGGGTAGCCTCTGCCTGATCCCGTGAGGAGCTCTGGAGGGTAAGTTATCCTTGAGAGCCATCTCAACTCAGGGCAAGAGGGCTAGGCATCCATATTCCCGTACCTGTCAGCCATTGGCAAAGGGCTTGTCAGAGAGGGGGTGGGGTAGCTGTGGAACGAATGGAAAGTCCCAGGCACTTCCAGCTGTCATATTTGGGCAAAGCTCTTCAGTAGCTGGAGGGCAGCCCTATGAAGAAAAGTCACAAGTGCAGGCCCTTGTTGGCAAAAGCGTACCACAGCCAGGAGATGAGCAGTCAGCCCGCCAAAGAAGCAATTTATACGCATGAGCAAAAGCTTCACAGGCTTTATAATCGAATCCGTGAGGAATTATTTTGACCACAAGGTTAAGAAGGGGTTGAGGGGATCAGAGCAGATCACCAATGGTGTCTAGTACACATCTTAATTCAGAAACATACCATAAAGAAGGAGGGAAAAGCATAGCTCATGCCCACGATGCTACGGAACTGGCGACCGTGTCAATCATGTCCTCACAGAGGACGAGGAATAGTCAATAAATCCACTTTGCTCCATTCCCATTGCTACCTCCTTAATCCAAGCCACTCTCATCTGGACCACTGCAGCCAGACATCTACTCTTACTCATCTGTGTTCATTCTTTACATAGTAGTCATGGTGATTTAAAAACAACACAGTTGTGAAGCCAGGGATGAGAGTGAGTTGAGTTGGACACTTGAATCACCTCATAATCACCACTAACCACCCCCCATTCTTTGGTAGGCACAATGGACATTTTTCTCAATTTTATGCAAAGTGGTATGCAACTTTATACCACTCCGCCCCCCCACCTTCCCCTGTCCACCATCTTCCCCCTCAATACCCTTGTAAGCATCCTACCACTTTCAAGTACCTTCCACATAGAAATTCTGGAACTACCAAAGTTAAAATATAAATCTGGTCATGTTGCTCTCCTACTTAGAATCTTTCAAAGCCTCTTAGCACACTTGGAATAGAATCGACTTCTTCCCCTGACCCATGAGCCCCACTTCAGCTGGTTCCTGCCTCTCCAAGTGGTGTTTGTTCCTTTCCACTAAGGTCCCAAACTCCCTTCCACCTAACAACCCCTGCCTTTGTTATTTCTTCTGCCCCAAACTCTCAGCCCTCGTTTTCAATTTGGTTTCACCTCAAATGTCCCCTCCTTGGAGAGGTAGCTCTCCCTAATTCTCTGATCACCAGTCCTTTCCAAATCATTCTAAAATGATTCGAATATAAAAACATTTCAAGGACATTCTCCTTATTGCCATCCTGCCCATAGACTTGCTGGTTTGTTGTCTAGCCCCCCTGCTACAGTGTAAGCTCCAGGAGGCCTTGTCTACATAGGCCACCACTGTATACTTCTATAACAGTGCTTGTCACAGCCATAATGGGTACTCACTAAATACTTGCTAACTCTGCAGTCAGCCTGCCAAAGAAGCAATTTATACGCATGAGCAAAAGCTTCACAGGCTTTATAATCGAATCTGTGAGGAATTATTTTGACCACAAGGTTCCAGAAGCAGGCAGATAAGGAAAGATGAGTCTTCAGAAGTCTCCTGAAAAGGATCCCGCATTTCTCATACACCCTACTGGTCTGAGGCCACCTAGAGAATGGAGTTTATTTCCAATGGCCACATTTAGTAATAGAAAAGGAGTCCATGGTCACGTGGCTGAGCGTAGTGCTCAGTCATCTCAGCACAGCAGGGGTACTAGAGCTGGCCTATTTCAGCCTAACCCTTGGCCATTTCTTTCTTTCATTTATTTATTTATTTATTTATTTGAGAGAGAGAGAGAGCATGAGATAGGGGAGGGTCAGAGGGAGAAGCAGACTCCCTGCCGAGCAGGGAGCCCAACATGGGACTCGATCCCGGGACTCCAGGATCATACCTGAGCCGAAGGCAGTCGCTTAACCAACTGAGCCACCCAGGCGCCCAACCCTTGGCCATTTCTTATGGGCAGTTTTATTCTACTGTTGCCCATCTGCAGCCTTCTTCAGAGCTTCACTGTATTCGAAGGCTTCCTTCTACCCAATCTTCCTTCTTTCCCTCTTTCCCTCCATAGGTGTAAAACCTGCATCTTGGCCTAAGTCTCTCCCCACCTACTCTGGTGCCCTTTCCCTTTTCTCCTTCATACAAATTTCCCCCAGTAAATCTCTTGCAAATCTAATCCTACCTTAGTATCTGCTTCCTGGAAGACTCACATTGACCTAGAAAGCCTCAATCTTATATAGAGAATATATTGATCCTGAGTATGGAATCATATTCCTCCTCTATAGAGTTGAAAATATCCATTCACTTTCTTTTTTCTGGATCAGTGAAAGTACTAATATCAATATCCTTGAAAACCATTTTTCCCTTCTTAATTAGGATCCCAATATAGTAGAATTGCTCTAAATTAATTCAGTGGGAATTGATAGTTGTTTGGCTAGTAGAAAGAGTTGGTTCAATCTGGGAATCATAAAAATTAAATTAAAATTTAAAAAATTATAAAAAAAGACGAGCACTGAGTGATGTATGGAAGTATTGAATCACTATACTATACACCTGAAACTACTGTGACACTGTATGTTAACTACTGGAATTAAAATAATAAAGATTTTTATTTATTTATTTGAGAGAGGGAGAGTGAAAGAGAGCCTAAGAGTGGGGTGAGGGGCAGAGGGAGAAGCAGACTTCCCGCTGAGCAGGGAGCCCGATGTGGGACTCGATCCCGGGACTCTGGGATTACGACCTGAGCCATCCAGGTGCCCCTGGAATTAAAATTTTAAAAATGATTTACACATTTCTTATTTATTCTTATTTTTTATTTTATTTTAACTTTTTATTTTTTATTTTAACTCAAAACATGTAAATTTGCATGCATCACCCAATCCTTTGATGAAGGATCAAGGTTTTTTTCTTGAGTATCACTCTGCTTTGCACAAACCACACTTCTCTATCATTTCCAGTTGTTTCTCTAAAGTGAAGTGGAAATTAAAAGATACTTGTCCTTCAATCGGAGTGCAGAACGCTTTAAATATTTTCCTTAAAATTCTAGTTATTTAAAAAAAGTAAACTTGGCCTAATTAAGAATCTGCCAAGAATCCATCTTCGCAACTTTCTTGCCATGCTCATATTTAATCAATTTTTGATGTTATTAGCCAAATCACAGAAATATATCCTGGCATGAACACAATGAGCAGGAACCATCACCAAATCTTGGCATGGGCTATTTCCATGGGTATATCAAAAACGTGAAAGAGAGGTGGGTTCAGGGCTGGAGGCAGCAATGAGTGTATTTTATAGATGAAACAGAAAGCAGTGGTTAATCTGCAGAGTCTGTTAAGGAGTGGTTGCTCAAGAAGACTTTTACAACATGATGCTTAATATGCAATGCTTTAAATTATTAGTGATATTATGTCTGCAGTCCCTTTGGCTCTCGGAGCTGTCTTTGTCAGATGGCAATAACTGATGCTAACCTTCTGGCAATGGAACATTCTTTTTAAAAAAATTTTATTTATTCACTTGACAGAGAGAGAGCACAAGCAAGGGGAGCGGCAGGCAGAGGGAGAAGCAGGCTCCCCACTGAGCAGGGAGCCCGATGTGGGACTCGATCCCAGGACCCTGAGATCATGACCTGAGACTGAGCCACACAGTTGCCCCTGGAATATTCTTTTACACTAGTTAGCCTTACCCTTTTTGGGCTCATGGTTTCTGTTGAAAATCTGATGAGTTATGGAGCGTCTTATCAGAAAGATGTACCCAGACAGACACATGCAAAATTGTAGGTGGGGTTTTTAATCCCTGCCTCTCATTTGAAGATTCCTTGTTCATAAACCCCATACGCTATACATTGAATGCATCCCCCCTCCCCCAAATTCACATTTTGAAGCCTAATCCCCAGTGTGATATTGCTTTCAGGTGAGGCCTTTGGGAGGTGATTGGGTCATGAGGGTGAAGCCCTTGTGAATGGGATTAGCGCCTTTATAAAAGAGATCCCAGAGAGCTCCCTCATCCCTTTTACTATATGAGGCCACAGTGAGAAGGCACTGCCTATGAGGAAGCTGACCCTCATCAGACACCAAATCTGCTGGTGCCATGATCTTGGACATCCACATCCGGAATGGTGAGAAATAAATGTTTGCTGTTCATAAACCACTGGGGTTATGATATCTTGTTACAGTCCCGCCAGGCTAAGACACCCTATTACATTCCTAAAACACACAACATAAAACGTAAATAGTACATTGGCTTGCCATTTGCGTACCAAGAAAATAAAGTCAAGTGTGGACTATATGTGCCTGCTGAGATGGATTCATCTGTAAATGCCCCTGCCCAGTTCTTCGGAAAGGACATGCCCACAGGCACACTCACGCTTGCTCCGTTTCCTCGGAGAGTGGCAAGAGTCATGCCAGTCTGATTCAGCTTTCAGGAAGGGAGAGGGGAAATGCAGCGTAAAGCCACAACACAGGCCACAGAGAGGCCTTGGTCCTGGAGTGCAACAGAGGTCGGGGCATCCCAGTGCAGAGCCCTTGCTGTCAGTTGAGTAAGACTGGGTCACCAAACCCCGGATGGGCACAGCCCAGTGGGGCCTTGGAGATCATCCAGGCCAACTCATTTTATAACTCAGTCCCATCAGATGCAAGCTCTTACAGAGTTGCAAGCAAGAGACCATTCTCTCAAATCTTCCATCAACTCTAGGAGGAGCAAGAATTGCTTTCCTGGTCTTGAAGAGCACACTGGTGTTTGACACCAAAACCCTCCCCCCTCCCGGTCCTGAAGATGATGACACGTGAAGGCATTGTGCTTAGTGCCTACGATCAGTGAGAAAAGCTGGGTGGGAATCCAGCCTGTCTAGTCCCCTTTCCATGGTCTTGGCTACCAAATCCCTCTGCTCCAGACCTTGAGGGTGCTCTTGCAGTTTAGCTAATTCTATTAAAATGATTTGAATGTAAAAACATTTCAAGGACGTCTCATTCTGTCCCCACTCTCCTCACTTGCTCTTCTGTTTAGGAACCGCTTTGAGGCCTCAGGCATAACTTCCAAAATCACAAATGACATTACTGTTTCGATTTAACAGGCTTGACAAATCAATCTGAGTGACGTTGAGTTCCATTTCTTAAGAGCTGCTTACTGACTTTGTACAGAGTGCCAAAAACCCAAAGTCAAGTGGTTAAAACTTGCCATCAAGTACAAGGCAGATTAAAAGTGTGGGTTAGGACTGCCTTTTTGTTTTGCTATCTTTTTCTTTTTAAGAGCACCGAAGAGTGATGCATTCATTTACAGAATAACTTAAAATGAATAAAGCCATTATGTACAAAGGAGGGTGATAATTGGTAGAAAGCTTGTTTCTCAACTACCAATCTTTGAGCTGAGTCATAACCTGATTTGGGAGTCGTGGGTGGGGGTGGGGGGGTGGGAAGCCCAGGGAGAGAGGGAAAAGAGACTTAATTGTGCTTTTGGATTCAACGGACGGGGAATATGGCTGGGGGTTGTGGTAGACAGAATAATGCCTCTCCCAAAGATGTTCATGTCCTGATCCCTAGAACCTGTGAATATGTTAGGTTTCCTAGAACCCTAGAAGGAATGACAGCCTGGTCACATCTTGATTTTAGCCCAGTGAGACCTGTGTTGGATTTCTAACTGACAGACCCATGAGATAATAAATGTGTGTTGTTTGGAGTCACTCTGTGTGTGGGACTTTGTCACAGCAACAAATAGGAAAAGAAGACAGGAGTGACAGAAGTGAGGATGAGGGATGCTTCTGGTTCAGGCATGTTTCAGAGAGGCTGTTGCCGGCGAGAGAGAACTGAGGAAGATAGACCAAGGGTTGAGGACACACAGGAGAAGGTGGCTGTGACACCAGAAGACTGCGAGGAGCATTTCAGGAGGAGCCTGGGATACAGAGCTTAGCCTGGAGGCCCGAGGACCCTAATCAGGAAGGACCTCAGATGACCAGAGGACAGCTAAATAGATATGGAAACCCACAGGTACAATGATTCTTGTGTGCCACTAACTTACCCCTTTGGTTAAGAATCAACATATAAGATAGAAATAGCCCTGACTGGGTGGCTCAGTTGGTTAAGCATCTGCCTTCAGTTCAGGTCATGATCCCAGGGTCCTGGGATCGAGACCTGCATCGGGCTCTCTGCTCAGCGGGGAGTCTGCTTCTCCCTCTCCCTCTGCCACTCCCCCTGCTTGTGCTCTCTCTCTCTCTCTAATAAATAAATAAAATCTTTAAAAAAAAATAAAATAAAAAATAGCCCTGAGCTTAATACTCGCTTTCTGAAGAATCACACAAGACAAGAAACAATATACTTTTACAAGCATAAAAAAGAACACAAAACAACATAACTAAGGAGTACCAGTTACCCATGTGGAAGACCTGGCTACTTGTCTTTTGTTTATCTGTTTTCCACTTCTTCAATCCGAGTAGAACTTTCAAGATGGCACAAGGCTACCTACTTCACTTGCTTAGAGGTGTGGCCATGTGGCTAATTTCTAGCCAATGGCATGTGAATTGGAGTGATGAGTGGGCACTTATTTTTAATTTAAGATTTTATTTATTTCTTTGTCAGAGAGAGAGCGAGCGAGCGAGCACAAGCAGGGGAAGGGGCAGAGGGGGAGAAGCAGGCTCCCCCCTGAGCAAGGAGCCCGATGCCGGGCTCGATCCCAGGACCCCAGGATCGTGACCTGGGCTGAAGGCAGACGCTTCACCGACTGAGCCACCCAGGCATCCCATGAGTGGGCACTTTTAAAGGGAAGAGTTATACCTGTCCCTTTTCCTCCTGTCCACCGGCTGAAATGAGGATGTGGTGGCAAGCCATCTTGGACCCCGCAATGAAGGCAGCACCCTTGAACTGGTGAGGCTACAAGACAGAAGGAGCCTGGGCCCCTGCTGGCTTCTCAGAGACAGCCCCCGATGTACTGGGGTTTCACAGAAATAAAATTATCTCTGGTTGGACCCACTATTATTGAGGGTCTCAGTGTCCAGGCCTGAAACGATACTGAATATTTCCCCAGATGAGTTGGGTTGAGGCTCTCTCGAGTCTAAATAAATAAATGAATGAATGAATGAATTTAAAAGCAGTGATTCTCTCTGCTTTGCCCAGAGGTAACTTAGGCTTTTTTAAAGCTCTGAGTTGACAAAAGAGTTACTGTCACTTTTCGTTTTCTATGGCTAACGTAACAAATTACCGCAAACTGAGTGACTTGAAACCACATACATTTACTACTCTACTGTTATGAAGGTTAGAAGTCCAACACAGGTCCTACTGGGTTAAACCAAGGTGTTGGCAGAGATGTATTCCTCTCTGGAGGCTCTAGAGGAGAATCCGTTTCCTTGCCTTTCCAGCATGGAGAGGCCACCTGCTTTCTTTTGTTGGTGGGACCTCCATCTTCAGAGGCAGCGATGTTAGTTAATCCTCTCGTGCTAGCCATCTGTCTTCTGCCTCTCTCTTCTGCTTTTAAGGATCCTTATGATGACGCCGGGCCGACCAGGATCATTCAGGATCATCTCCCCATCTTAAGGCCAGCAGAGTAGCAAACTTAATTCCACTTGTAACTTTAATTCCCCTTTGCCATGAGACCCAGGATATTTACAATTTCTGGGGGTTAGGACATGGACACCTTTGGGACATCTCTCTCTTTTTTTCTTCTTCTTCTTCTGTGCATTATCCACTCTCCAAAAATTCTGTTTTCGGTACACATATGTATATTTGTATGTATACGCATACATCTATTTGCTACCTCCGTCCAAGGAGGGGGCCTAGAAGCAAACCTAGAGACACCCTAGTAGCAAATGAACATGCCTGGCACCTAGATTTTGTTTCTATCTCCAAAAAAGAAATCCAGACTTCTTGGAGAAATAGGTGATCCCAGGGTGGGGACAGAGAAAGTACGAGTCTGGAACATCTTAGAATGCTAACCAGTAAGGAAGTGCTCAGAGAGCTATGGGGACATGACAAAACGGCACAAGAGCCACCATTGGCTCATCTGAGACCATTTGAGTTTAAAATAAACAATGATAATAAAGGGTTATAACCCACTAAGTAAAATAAGAATCCATGTGTCCATGGGTCGAGGAAAAACTCTGCTTTCCTTTATTTTCACATTGAATATTTCTGACACTAGATTTGTGGGGCTTCTCCACACTGACCAATTCTCCGACACAGCTGGGGGCCCTAAAATTCAATTCAACTCTGACCCTCAGCAGAGTTAGCACAGACCCCATAGGTTAAGGGCTCAGTTCCATAAGACTGCCCCCCACTTCAGGTGGCAATCACAAGTAGTAAGTCTCAGGTTATCCCCACCATTTGTCCAGCTTAACTGCAAATTGAAGCATCCTGAGACCCCCTCTGGAGGTTGGATACGTTGCCAGAGTGGCTCACACAATTTAGGAAAACTGTTTACTTACTAGTGCTGATTTATTACAAAGAATATTTTAAAGGATACAAAGAACAGCCAGATGGAGAGATATATAGAGTGAGATCTGGAAGGGTCCTGAGCTCAGGAGCTTCTGTCCTAATAAAGATGAGGTGTGCCCCACTTCCAGCACATGGAAGTGTTCAACAACCCAGAAGCACCCCAAAGTCTGTACTTTTGGAATTTTTATGGAGGCTTCATCACATAGGCATGATCAATTATTAACTCAATCTCCAGCCGCTCTCCCCTTCCCAAATGATGGAGGGTGGGGTAAAAGTTCTAAGCTACTAATCGTGGCTTGATCTTTCTGGTGACCAGCCCCCATCCTGAAACTATCCAGGAGCCACCAAGAAACACCTTACTAGAACAAAAGACATTCCCTATAGCCCAGGAAATTACAATGGATTTCAGAACGGTGTGTCAGGAACCAGGGTCAAAGACCAAACCTTAGAACAAAAGATACTCTTAGTGCTCTTACCACTTAGGAATCTACCAGGGTTTCAGGAGCCCTATGTCAAGGATGGGTCAAGACCAAATATTAGAACAAAAGATGCTTCTAGTGCTCTTATCAATTGGGAAATTTCAAGGATTTTAGGATCCCTGTGCCAGGAACCAAGGGCAGAGACCAATGTATATATTTTCTATTATTTCACACCATGGTAATATAAATATATACATACTGGAGAAGACAATATTCTTTCTTCCAATAGAAAGGTCACAAATAGAATTAAAAGGAATGTCAGAAAAATCACCATCTAACATCATCATAATGATCACTGGGTTAGGTAAGAAGCATCAGTGCATGACTAGAACCAGTCAGAGGTGTCCCATCCAGGCTGATTTCAGTAGGGTATCTAGTCTTGCTCTATACATAAACAAAGGAACACATGCGACCCATGAGTGTTCTTTAAAAGTAGCATCCAGGACCAGATGCACTTTCTCGCTTTGTGTAAGTGCCTGTGGGGACATAGTTGACACTTTCTGCCGATTCTAAGAACCTTTCTTATTCGAGCCCTCAGTGGCCTGTCAAGAGGTTAGCAACCAAGACCTGGGACCCAGGAGGTGCTCCGGGAATATGTGTCATGTGCACCAGTTGGTGATGGCAGACTATGTCCATTCTCATTTGTATTGTGAAGGAGCAATCATTCCTTGAATTAGCAAAGATTTTGTACTCTTTACGAAGCTCTCTCTTTTAAAACTTTGGACATTTGAAGAGGATGTGCAGAGCTTACTGGAAAGGACATTCTAATTGTGATTGTGATAACTGTTGCAGTCGTGGCCCGGGATCAGCCATGGCTGCCTGTATTCTTGCCCTGTGTCCTCCCTGTCCACATTGACCCTGGGCTGCAGCCTATGACTTGCTTTGGCCAATGAGACGCTGCCAAGCTGTACACAGGGAGTGGCTTGATAAATGTTTGCACACTGAAGCTTTTAGAGTCAACCGACCACCATGTAAGAAGCCTGACCATTCTGAGATCACTCTGCTGTCAGGAAGCTGACGCTAGCCACATGGAACAGCCAAGGTTCTCAGGCTGTGTTAAACAGAATAACGGCTCCCTGAAGATGTCTATGTCCTGAACGTCGGAACCCGGAAATATGTTATATTCATGTAATGTTACATGTTATGTTACACGTTAGCGTCATGCAGCATTTCTACTGTCCTGGTAGGAACAAATCCATATACACGTGACAAGCTATAAAACACGAATTGAATAATATTGGAGGTTTTGCATGTCAGTGAAGTACTCTTAGATGTGCATCAAAAACTCGTATCGAACAACATCAAGATAGATGGTGAAATGTGAACTAATAATTTAAAATTTTAATTTTTAGTGACAGATCTTTCGATTGCAGGTAACGGAAAATTACATGAGCTCTCTTAGGTTAGAAACGAAGATGCACGAGGAGGATTTCTTACCACAACACAGAGGTATGTCAGAAAGCAGAAAATGAAGGAAGAACACAGCGTGCTCTTGAACCAGGACCTGAAAAACCATCACAAGCACGGCAGGGCTTCTCTGTTCCTGGGGGGCCACCGGCTCTCTCAAGCCTGCTTTACTCTGTTTATCTGTTTGACTCTCCTCCTCCCCCTACCTTCTGTCTCCAGGATGACTTTGTCTGCCTCCTCAGGAATTCAGGGTCAAACAGGATATTCCCAGCCCAATCTTTCCTCAGCTTGCCATCTGAGCTCCCGGCACCTCTGAGGCTCAGTTTTAAATTCCCTGGAGAAAGAAAGGGGTCCAGGTGGGTCGGTTACGTAGCCCTGGTCTAATCAGCAGCGGCCAGGAGGGCAGGGCCAGCGAGTGCAGGGCCTGCGTGTGCGCATGCGTAGATGGATGAGCGTGATGGCAGGTAAAGCAGGGAGCCGCGCCAGAGTTGTTCTTATAACCCAGCATGTCTAGGCAGTAGTAACCTCTTGGGTCCTAGCACTGTGACTTTGAGGAAAGTCAGAAGCGTAGGACAGGTGATCCCAGATGCCAAAGCCAGGAATTCTGGGACTACAGAGCCAGATGCGCTTCTAGGGAAAGCCTGAGTCAGAGCGTGGACTCCTGGGATGTTACTTCCTGGAACGTACGCCCCACCCACTCGCCCTCGGATCGGGGAAGTCCAGACCTATGGGACATTCGGGGCGTGGGCCTTGGGGAAGCTAATGTGTGGTGTGGGTGGTGAAGAAATAGCCTGTGTTTAATCTGTCTCTAGACAACATGCTCCTTTATGTTTCCCTACCTTTCCTAATGCGTGTCTCCGTTTGAGGAACTGAAAACTCCCACACCCTCTTAATTGTGATGACATCTTCAAAGTGAATTAATTATCGGGACTAAAGTCAAATCTGTACTTATAATACTGACAATTCATTCTCAAGTATACATCCCTCTGGGAGATTCCGATCCATCTCTCTGGGAGAAGGCAGTGGGCTCCCTCCCCAAAATTGTATCCCACCCCTGGTTGAGAATAACTGACTTCAATCAAAAGACAGACAATTCCATTCCACAGATATTCTTATTGGTAGTAATTATTATTAAATCAACACTTTGGGAATCTAAGAAATGGCTTTAGAGTGAAGATTCATGAGGATGCATTTACTTGTAATGAAGAAATAGCCTTGAGCCATTTCATTTTATTGAGTTGCCTTCGTATTGGACATTTTTATATCTGCTATTAAAAAGTCAGCTATTTTAGAGGTACCCTCATATTGTGTCATACTTTCTGAAGTATATATAAAATGCAATTTGTGCAAATGAATAAAATCTCAAACTCAATGGCAAGCTGATCTCTGCATGGTCGGGATAATAAGTTTTCCTAGTGGGGGCACTCCTGCCTACAAACCACACGGTAGTTAAGAGCAGTGTTATGTCTTTATTACTCTAACATTTCATCATTCACTTAGAATTGGGTTTATCAAGGCCACCTATTGTTGTCTTGAACATTAGCGACAGATCTGTTATTTCTGCATGGAGGGTAAGTTGTTTTCAGCAAATAATCAAGAAACGTTGCTGTATAAAACCCTTTTTCCTAGAACCATAAGAACAAGAATGGGTGGGGGTTTTCTTGTCTTAGAAAGATTGAGCAGAGTGTTTCCCAAAATGTGTGCTGTGGGATGTTATCAGATATGATGCAGAGAGCTGGGGATGAGAGCCCTTGTACAAACAGACATAGAGAGCTTTACTGCAGGACCCCTCAGTGTCTGTAATATACTAATGCAGAGTAGCTGTATCCAAAAAGAGGACACGTGTGTGCAGCTTCAAAACAAATTGGATCACAGAAGTCCTTTTTTTTTTTTTTTTAAAGATTTTATTTATTCATTTGAGACAGAGAGATAGAGAGAGAGAGCATGAGCAGGGAAGAGGCAGAGGGAGAGGGAGAAGCAGGCTCCCCGCCGAGCCAGGAGCCAGACGTGGGGCTTGATTCCAGGACCCTGGGATCATGACCTGAGCCGAAGGCAGACGCCTGACCATCTGAGCCCCCAGGCGCCCCCACAGAAGTCCTTTTTTGAGAACCATGTTGGGAGATCGTAATTCCAGGCGAAGTAATTTTGAAAAAGCTCATCTATTCTAAGGGTGGCTTTTTAAGAAATTGAGGTGAAATTCACATAACATAAAATAAACAACTTTATGTGGCATTTAGTACATTCACGTTGTTGTGTAAACAGCACTTCTATCTAGTTCAAAACATTTTCATCATCCCAAAAGAAAACTCCCTACCCATTAAGTCCTATTCTGGTCCCTATTCCAGCCTCCCCCAAGCCTCTGGCAACCCCCGATCCACTGTCCATTTAGTATGGTTGCTTTTTTAAAAAAGACTTCATTTTTTATTTTATTTTATTTTTTTTTAAGATTTTTATTTATTTATTGGAGAGATACAGAGAGAGAGCTAGAGAGCACAAGTGAGGGAAAAGGAGAAGCAGGCTCCCCACAGAACAGGGAGCCCGATGTGGGGCTCGATCCCAGGACCCTGGGATCATGACCTGAGCCGAAGGCAGACGCTCAACGACTGAGCCACCCAGGCGCCCCTAAAAAGACTTCATTTTTTAAGAGCAGTTTTAGGTTAACAGCAAAATTGAGCAGAAGTTACAGAGAGTTCTAGGGGCACCTGGGTGGTTCAGTCAGTTAAATGTCTGCCTTCGGCTCAGGTCCTGATCCCAGGGTCCTGGGATCCAGCCCCGCATCAGGCTCCCTACTCAGGGAGGAGCCTGCATCTCCCTCTCCCTCTGCCCCCCCCCCACACACACGCTCGTGCTCTCTCTCTCTCCCTCCCGCCCTCTCTTTTCTCTCTCTCAAATAAATAAAATCTTAAAAAAATAAAGTCACAGAGAGTTCCCAATACCCCCTACCCCCACACACGCACAGCCTCCCCCACTATCAGCATCTTGCACTAGAGTGGTACATTTGTTATAGTCGTATGTTGGCTTTTTAATTGGACATCTGTAATGGGTCTTTAAAACCTTGTTTTGTTTTCGTAACTCAGATTTTTTACATGAGCAGATATACATGGCATATCTCTATAGATTTGTTCTATAGTTCCACTTTTAATGTTACTGTCCTCTATCCCCCAAATGTTGTCTACATGAGCTTTTTCCCCTACTCATCTGCATCATCACATTTTGCTTCATGAGTGTGATGGTGAAATACACAGGTATTTCCAGTTTTAGTATATGTGCTGCCGAAGCGAGCACTACACAGGTATTTCCAGATAACCCTTTGGACTTGGGTCCTCTCATCTCTCCAAGATTGACATTATGGCCTCCATGGAAATAGGAGGCATTACTGAGCACACCTTACATCTCCTCACCTCCCCGAAATGAGAAGTCTATTTTTTTTTTAATATTTTATTTATTTATTTGACAGAGAGGAGCAACAGCAAGAGAGAGGGAACACAAGCAGGGGGAGTGGGAGAGGGAGAAGCAGGCTTCCCGCGGAGCAGGGAGCCCAATGCGGGGCTTGATCCCAGGGCCCTGGGATCATGACCTGAGCCAAAGGCAGACGCTTAACGACTGAGCCACCCAGGTGCCCTGAGAAGTCTATTTCTTGAGCAGAATAATGGATGAGTTTAGGAAGAAGGAGGGGGGCGTCTAGTTTTTAAATGTAGTCCTCTCAATCTTTGGGTGAAATGTAAAACTTTAGGCCGTTGTTGTTTCAATCTTAAGATAGCCGCTAATTTAGAGTTCCAAAGTAATTAATTGATCATTCAGTCATTCAGTGA
>NC_138385.1:72929298-72985563 GCF_054177405.1 Leptonychotes weddellii
ACTGCCAGTCACTTGTATCCTCCTCCTCCGAACTCAGGATACTCAAGTCCCATTGTTGTTCTTCTGGTCACACCTATGCTTGGGAAAACCTGGGACTGCTCTTTGGACCATGCTGGAGTGCATGGGGCCTCCCCAAGTGTCCCCTAGGTCCTTCTGCCTGGCCATTCCCAACCCTCAAGAGTCACCGTCGCTTGTCTGTCCTCATTCCACAGAGGAAGGCATGGGGAGCTTGCGCATAGGTCTCCATACTCATCTCCCGCTCCTTGCAAAAGCCCCTCCCCTGCTTAGACTCTCTTTGCCTTTGCCCAGCTTGGGCCATTGTTCTCTCTTCTCCAAGCCAATCCTACACTCCATGCCTTTTGTTTAGTAGTCAATGACTCCTGAGTCTTTTAAAACTGAAAAAGACTATACTCTTGGAACTCAATCCTTTGCTCTCAAACTACTGGCTTTACCACAGGTTTCAGAAGCCTATTCTTAAATTCAAAACCCAAAATTGAGTACCCTTCTCCCCATTTACTCTAACAATTCTTTATTCCCTGAGATGATGCCTGTGACAGGAACGGCCATCGGGTCACATCTCAAATTGTTAACTTTCCTCTCTCTGTCTCGAGGAGGATGTGTTTCTTTCTCTCTAAGAAGAGTGTAAAAAATTAACTGAAATATAAGGTTACATCACAAGCGATGTCCCAGAGCTGTATTTGGTTATTGACCAACATGATATAAATAGTGTGCAGTTAGTGGTAGGTCAAATCAATATGGGATGGTCTCGGGAGTTTTCAAATAGGACAGGGGCATTGATTTGTTTGTAACATATAAATTGGTGGAAAGAAACATCTAGTGGATTCCACAGTGAACCACAAAGATGGGGATACACAAGGTGTGGCCATGGGGGGCACGTTCATAGATGTAGAAGGATTACTGAAGCTGGGGGTGGAGAGGATTTCAAGGAGGAAATGGCCAACTGCATGTATGAAAGGCTATAAGGAAGTAAAAGAAAATACCTATCGAGAAAAGGCTATTGTGTTAGTTGGAAAGCTCCCACGTGTTGCTGTTGGGAAAGCATCCAGTAACATTCCCTGATATTTCAAAGTTATTGATTTCTTCACGGAGCACAACATATAATACAATGGAGACTGTAGGAGTGGACAAAGAAAAGTAAGACGTGTTGGATTCATGTTGGAAAATGTTCACTGACCCAGAACACTGCCAGAGGACACTTTCACCTCCCATGGATACTGGTCCTTGGGGCTCTGTACCCGTAACGACACACAGAGGGGGGGAGCTATTTGGCTTTTCCGAAGCATGCAAATAAAAAGAAAGGAGTAATAATATTAGCATCCTATTACAAACTAGCAAGGTAGTATGTTCAAAATCAGCCTTACTTTAATCTACGAGTATAACTGGGCGTGCCGTCAGCTGCGCTCAACCATTATTTATTTGTTAGTATTCTAGATGGTCTCTCAAAGCCATATGTCTACATTAGAAATGCACAAAAAGTTAATGGAGAATCAAGCTGCAGTATTAAATTTTAAATTGCAGAGCATATTTATAATATTCTTGGATCTCTTTTTTTTTTCATTTTAAAGAATTCCTTTCTGTTCAACTTATTTGGGAAAAAAAAGAGATGGTTTTCATTTGATTATTTTTTCTTTTTTTAAATGAACTTTGGCTTAACTAGAGTGAGTGTCTTGAAGCCATTTTAGTCTTGTCCTTGTACTGTATATAAAACGAATACAGGAATCTGTTCAGGTTGATGAGTCAAAAAAGTCTCCAGCTTTAAAGGGACCAATCTATTTGAATGTACTTACTGAATGATCGGTTTGATATGTGTTGGAACCTTACATAACATCAGTTTTGAAGTAACTACACGGTGAACATTTGATGTTAACCGAATAAGCATTTTGGGGGCTTGGTGATAAGAGTAAAATCTTGCTCCAAGTCAGAGGACACCAGTAGAGCCTAGTTCAGTGTCTGCCTGCTGAAGAGTCCGATACCAGTTCTGTGGGGTATTTGGGAGTTAGACCTCAGAGTGCAATGAGGAGGTGAGTCCGTGACAGAGAGAGGGGGAGTGTGTAATCGAATGAGTGAACTCAGGTGGTTGATGAGTGACTGTGAGGGCATGAAGGGAATGAAATTTATTTAGAAAAACCCCCAGGTGTAGACCTCCTTCCACATGTGACCATGGGGTCACAGACTTCCTGCTTACTAAGTCCTCACTTGGTGGCCTCCAACTTTTCGAGCATTTCACCAGGATCAGGCAGTGACCTAGAAGTTCTGGAGGCACCAGGAAGTTTTGGGAAAGGGAAAAGGGTTTAAGAAATACAGAGAGTATCACGAAGTGCATCTTTACCAAAATTAAGAGTACACTTGTCGTGATGAGCACTGAGTCATGCATAGAATTGTTGAATCACCATCTTGTACATCTGAAACTAATAGAACACTGTATGTTAATTATACTGGAATTTTAAAAATAAATAAATAATAAAATAAAATAAAAAGACCAAAAGAAAAAAAAAAGAATGAATTCTGAAAGTTTTTCTGTTCTCCTTACCAGACTTTCTGGATTCATGTATCTGTAATCAAAGATACTTTATATATGTATATTTTAAAAGTTTTATTTATTTATTTGAGTTAGAGAGAGAAAGAGAGAGAACTCGAGCTGTGGGGTGGAGGGTAGTGGCAGAGGGAGAGGGAGAGAAGCATACTCCCCGCTGAGCAGGGAACCAGACGCGGGGCTCGATCCCAGGACCCTGGGATCATGACCTGAGCTGAACGAAGACGCTTAACCAACCGACTGAGCCACCCAAGTGACCTCGAAGATACTTTTTATACTGAAGGACTCGATCTAAAAACCAAGTTAGTAATGTTAGTAATGAATGATAGAACCCACATGAGGTACTGAAGACTCATTACATTTCACCACACCTGCTCCAACACAAGGGACAGAAGAATCCGAGTGGGGGCGCGTGGGTGGCTCAGTCGGTTAAGCGGCTGCCTTCGGCTCGGGTCATGATCCTGGGGTCCTGGGATCAAGCCCCACATCCTGCTCCGGCTCAGCGGAGAGCCTGCTTCTCCCTCTCCCTCTGCCTACCACTCCGCCTGCTTATGCTCTCTCTCTGTCAAATAAATAAATAAATAAATAAATAAAATCTTAAAAAAAAAAAAAAGAAGAATCCGAGTGGATTCCAATGTCTGTCACCAGTGCCTCCTCATAGGACCCGTTCAGCCTAGCTTGACTAACTCACCAGCTTACTTCTCTGCCCTGGACCTGCGTGTGTGCTGCCCCTCTTCTTGGGATGATTTCCCTCATTCATGGGCCACTTCCTTCTCATCCTTCATGTCACAGGTTAAACTGTGCTTCCCTGTGACAATCTTTCCTGAGTACTCAATCTGGACAGTTCACAACTCATAATCATATATTTGTTTGTTCGTTCCTTATCCCCTCGATGGTGGGTGGCTTCCTTTCCTAGGGCTGCCATGACCAAGTACCACAGACTGGATGACATAAGCAACAAAAATTTATCGTCTCACAGTTCTGAAGGCCAGAAGTCCAAGGTCAAGGTGTTGTCAGGGTTGATTCCTTCTGAGGGCTCTGAGGGAGAATTTGTTCCAGGTCTCTCTCCTTGCCTTGCAGTTGACCTTCTTCTTCCTGTGTCTTCACACTGTCTTCCCTGTATGGGTGTCTGTCTCCAAATTTCCCCTTTTTATGTGGACATCAGTCATACTGGGTCAGGGCCCACACTAATGACTTTGTTTTAACTTGATTATCTCTGTAAAGACCCTATCTCCAAATATGGCCACATTCTGAGGTGCTGGGGATTAAGACTTCAACATATGAATGCGGAAGGGGCACCATTCAGCCCATAACAACAGGAATTGTGCCATTTTCTCAGCACCTAGGACAGAATCAGGCACATCATAGACCCTCAACTAATGTTAGTTGAGTGAATAAATGACCTACTCTTCTCAGTTGTTTAAGGAATGAGTTCTTTTTTTAAAAGATTTTATTTATTTATTTTTTCGAGAGACGGGGGAGAGAGAGAGAGCACGAGTAGGGAGCAGGGGCAGAGGGAGGGAGAGGGAGACAAGCAGACTCCCCACTGAGCAGGGATCCCAATGCAGGGCTCAATCCCAGGACCCCAAGATCGTGACCTGAGCTGAAGGCAGACGCTTAACCGACCAAGCCACCCAGGTGCCCCAGGAACGAGTTCTTTTGTGGGTCTCTCCTCTGCTGTGCTCTTTGGTTCTTACATGCTGGGAAATTCTCTTACTGCTTCAGAGCCCTTAGAGGGTGGGTGTACTAACTACTTTATACAAATTCTGTGTCTTTCCTGGAAAGACTTAAGCTAACTTCTCGGAATACGCAAAATAGAGATGACAAGGTTCTTAAGTGGAACAATTACATGTCACATAGATTCATAGCCTTGTTTACAGAGGTGAACATAGGTTGTCTCCAAGCTTTCTGGTTTACATGGTTCATAGGGTCCATCAGATAAAAACAGGTCAACTGCGTAGGACAAGAGCAACTGTTACTGGTTGTTCATGTCAAGAATGGACAAGCATTTCTCCTGGGTGTGCCCCTGAAGGAGGCACTGCATATCGTGACAAACACATACTGATAACTAGTATTTTCCGTAAGACACACCAAGAGGTCTGCAGATGGATTGTTTCTCTTTTTTGAGTTTTTTAAAGTTAATTTTAATGTATTTATAATTTCTGATTATAGAAGACCACACGTCCATTGAAGAAAATGTGGAACAAGTAAGCAGAAAAAAAAGGTTAAAAATCATCTAAAATCCCAGCATCTAGGAAAAAAGCATTGTTAACATTCTGGTGTGCGTTTTTCCTGTCTTATATTATGCATGAATATAATTTTTAACAAGAGGTTCAAACTGCATATTATTTTTCAATCTGTTCTTAATTAAACTATATATCATGCACATTTTCCCAAGTCATTAAACAATCTTTAAAAATATGTTGAATAGCTTCTATGTATTTCATTAGATAAAGGCATTTGTTTATTGAGCCAATCCTTTATTGTAGAAGAGTGAGTTGGTTTCCAAGATTGGATACTATAACAAATGATGCTGTGGATATACTTATAGATAAATCATTGCAAAAATTTATAATTATTTCCTTAAGGACAAATTCCTAGAAGAGGAATGTGAAAATTTTTTTTAATATTTACATATATATATATAAATGACCACTTTTCTATATAGGATGTTCTACAATTTACACTCCAGCCAGCTCTATTTGAGAGTACCAGTTACTGGCACACTTATTGAAACTTTGTGTACCATAATTTTATTTAATTCTTGTCAGTTTGATACACTCATTGTTATTTTGATTTGCACTTTGTTCTTGGAGAAGCTAAACTTTTCCTAAAAATAAAGCAGTGCACTCTGCAATTTGGGAAATTACCCTTTCATGGCCTTTGCCAATTTTAACTCTACTTTTTCTTTGATTTGTGAAAGCTCTTTCTTGTGTATATATATATATATATATATATATATAATATTCTTGTGAATATTAGCATTGTATGTAGCAATGATGTTTTCCTAATTCTGTTCGTGCTCTTCCAACAGAGGAGCACAATAGGCTTGAGTTTTTAATATTTAGTGTTGTTTCTTTTATGTATTAATGTTTTTATATAGTCATATAGACCAGTATTTGTTTTTTCTGATGTTACTTTCAGTGTTATGATTAGAAAAGCCTATGGCACCCGAAAATTACATAAATGTGTATCTATATTGTCTTCTGGGATGTTCATGTTTTTTTCTTAAAAATTAACATTTTTAGCCCAGCTGAAATTTATTGTGGAATATAATGCAGTTTAAATGAATTTTTCCACAAATATTTAGTCAAGTTATATAATAAATATGGTTTTTAAATGAGACAGCTATCATAATATGCTAAATTCTTAAACATTCCTGTGTCTGTTCTGGACCCTCTATTTTTGTTACCTTGAATTGTTTGTCTGGTCCTGCATCCGTACCAGATTGTTCAAATTATTGTGGCTTTATAATATATTTCAACATTTGGTTTCAAGTCCCTTCTTATTTTTCTTTTTAAAATTTTCTTGGTTATTCTTGCATGTTTATTCTTCTGGATAAACTTGAAAAGCATTTTGTCAAGTTGCAAGAATGTTAAGTTGGTGTTGGATTAGATTAGAAATGTATCACATTTATAAAGCAAACTGGGAAGAATTAACACTTTAATAATAATGGATTTTCCTATCCAGAAATATGGTGTCTTTCTGCATTGTAAACTCTTCTTTTAAGTGTTTTTTTGTTTGTTTTCTTTACACAGTATTGCACATTTCTTGTTAAGATCATTTGTAGATACATCATATTTTCCTTCGTTTTGTGAGTGAAATAATTTTTATTTTTTAATATGTGAAAAGTGATTGATACTTGTATATTTATGTTGCTATCCATCACTTCCTAATAGTTATAACATTCTCATGGATGATTTTCTTGAGGTTTCAAGAAAAAATTTGAGGGGCGCCTGGGTGGCTCAGTCGTTAAGCATCTGCCTTCAGCTCAGGTCATGATCCCAGGGTCCTGGGATCGAGCCCCGCATCAGGCTCTCTGCTCCGCGGGAAGCCTGCTTCTCCCTCTCCCACTCCCCCTGCTTGTGTTCCCTCTCTTGCTGTGTCTCTCTGTCAAATAAATTTAAAAAAAAAAAGGAAGAAAAAATTGAAAATGACATTAGTTTTGTTCTCTTTCCAATATTTATACCTCCTATTTCTTTTCTTGTTTTATTATGTTGTTTGGAACTTACATGATGTTGGGTATCCTTATGTTATTCCTCTCTTCAGTTGAAAAGCCTATCAGAATGATGTAAATTGTAGGCTTGCAAAATATTTATTTACCGTGTTGGCAAAGTTTCCTTCTGGTCCCAGTTCACTACACATATTTATAGTTAATGGATATTTAATTTTATCATCGATTAATTAATTTGGGATAGCTATTGAAATTTTGATTTTTCTCCCTTGATATGACAAATTGTGTGAGATTTTTAAATATTAAATAACCCTTGCATTCCTAGTATAAATTCTTTTTCATTGTGATGTGCTATTCTTTTCATGCTGGATTCAGGTAGTGAATGCAATGTTTAAGATTTTTATTTCTACACATTTGCTGGACTATTTAATAAGCTTTCTCTTGGAGTGTTTAATCTTTATCAGGTTTTAATATCGTGGTTTTGCTAGCTTCATAAAATGAGTTGGACGCTTTCCATCACTTTCTCTACTTTGGAATTATTTAAATAGCATTGGAATATTAGAAAAATGAAAATAACTCAATAATTCATTTTTGACAAGGTTTGTGATTTCTTCCACGGTCTATTTCTGGTCTACTCTGTTCTATTCTATTTCTATTTCTGGTCTATTCCAATGTCTTACTTCTTCTTGAACCAGTTCATAAAACTCTTTCTCAGACAAGTGCTTCTGGAATGTTACTGTAGAGACGGATCTCCTCGGCGTGTAGATTCTGATTCGTTAGATCTACACCATGTATCCCACTCTCTAGTGAGCAACCCTAATTCACAGAAAGATAGCAGAATAGCTAAGGAGATGGATAGCACGTAGGTCTTGTTCTTCAGAAGCAGACCCTAACTTGAGGACTCAAATTTGTGCACTCAAAATGTGATTTGTTTAAAAAGTGTTCCCAGGAGAAGCTGCCAAGGGAGTGGGGGGACAAGATGGAAGAGGGGGAGAAGCTGAGCACGGGTGTGAGTGCAAGTGATGTCCCAGCCTCCACCTGATCCCACAGGGAGCTCTGGAGGAGAAATTACAACTCGGAGTCTCTCCTGACTTGGGGCAAAGGAACTGGGCTTTGTTCTCCTGCACTCGTCAGTCATTGGCTAAAGTGGGATCAAGGGCTGTGGGTGGGGGTGATGTAAACCCCTTGGTACTTCCTGCTCCCATGCCTGTGGGCAAAGTGGCTCCAGCGCCTTGAGGTCAGTCTTCCCCAAAAGAGTTGCAGAAGTTGGGGGAGGGGCACACACTGGTAAAAGGGATCCGAGGGCATCTGGGCAGAGCAGTGACAGTGCTAGCTACGGGAGGGACTCTGTAGCCCTCAGATAATCTTCCATAGACATTTTTTTTTAAATTTCAGACAAACATTAAATGAAAAATAGGGCAACAGAGGGTTTGAGATTGCATTCTTATGAGTTCTGACAGTCAGCCTTTCTATGTTGGAATACTTTTGCAGACAATCAATCACCTGGGAATAGGGTTGACATCCTTTTACAAAAAGCTAGGAACCACTTAATAAGGGTATATTAATAAGGGTATCTCTTAATAAGGGTATCTCTGAATAGAGAGCCATATTACCTCTGCTTTAAGGTGAGACATGGGAAAACCATGGGCAAGGCCAAGATTCTCCCTGAAAATTGCTTTTCATTTACTACAGTCCGTAGACACATAGGAAATAAAAGCCTGAAGCTCTACTTCACATAATATAACAAAAATATCTTTGGCCTGGAATTTTTCAAGGCTTTGAACACTAAAAATATCTCAGTAAATGACCCAGATTATTTCCAAAAGTATGAGATAACTAAAAAAATAATGTATATGGAAATTTAACCTATATACTAGTTTGTGATTTGAGGGAGGTCTACCAAAGCATCTTCAATTTTAGAAAAACTTATCTGCTGCATCTCTTCTTTCATGCAATTATTAACTAGAGTTTCAGTAACTTGTTCAAACCAAATCTGTATGTAAGAAAATGTTTGTTATTCTCATTTCTATAGTAGGAGGGCATATAGTAGGAAGACAAAAGTGGCATTGGATCCTTAACAAACACATTACCCATTATCACTGGGGCAGATTGTATTTTTCAAAGATGGCATATATATATATATATGCACCATCCTTCATGCCCTTCTTAAAATATGACGTTGACACTTCTCCTTTGAAAGGTGGCACCTGCGTTCCCTCCCTTAAAACTGGGTGAACCTTTAGTAACTGCCTTGATCAATAGAGAATATGGCAGAAGTGACGCTGCATGACTTCTGAGGCTAGGTCACAATAGGCAATACAGCTCTTTTTCTTGCTACATTCACCCTTAAAACCCGGCCGCCATGTTGTGAGGATGTCCAGGCAACGCAGAGAGGCCACATGTGGGTATCCCAGCCGAGAGTCCTAACTAGGCCTCCAGCCAACGGCCAGCATCAGCCTCAGACATGTGAGTGGATGAGTCTTCAGAAAACTCCGGCCCTCAGCCTTTGAGCTGCCCCAGCTGAGGCTCTAGACATTGTGCAGGGTGTGGAGACAAGCTGTTTCCATGACATTCTGTCTGAATTCCTGAGCCACTAAATCTATGAGAGCCAATAAATGATTATTGTTGTTTTGGAACACTAAGTTTGGGGTTAATTTGTTAACTTAGACATGCACCAGTAATCCACATTTCCTCCCTGATTTAAGACATCATTGTCATGTACTAAACTTTCAAGTAGACATGGGTCTATTTATGAATGTTTTTGTATTTCCTTGATCTGTTTGGTAGTATCTATTGAGGAGAGTTTCTTTTTGTATCATTATATCCATAAATATTGTGGGAAAACACAAACCCCCAAATCTCTGTAGTTTAGTACAACAAAGACTTATTTCACATTCACCTGAATTCCACCATGAGTCAGTTGTCTTTCACTTCCAGGTGTGATGCTGAAATCTTAATATATGGCCTTCAGGTCAACAAAGTATGAGAAGGAAAGCAATGAAGAGTTTGTGCCCAGAATCTTAAATGGCTTGACCCATTGGCCAGAACCAGTCTCACTGGCCCATCAACAACTAGGAAGCTGAGAAATGTAAAAAGAGTACACGGATTTGGGGTGAGAAGTAGATGTTTTTGCCACACCCTTCCTTATTTATGGCTTATTTTCCCAGAAATGTCTTAACTATTCTCACACATAGATTGTACCTGACAAATTTTAGAATCCAAAACATGACATTGTAATCATTTTTATAAAGAAACAAAAACAAAAACAACAAACAGATCTTTTTGTTTGAGAGGAGAAGAAATAAGCTAAAACAAAGAGAGAACAGAATAGTTCCCTATTTTGTACTGTTGGATGTTTTGATTTGTTGCTCCATTCCTACCAACCAAGACTCTTTCGGTTCCTGATTAAGTATTATGAATCATGACTTAATGTCTACTTCATTTAGCTTAGGCCACAACAAATTCTTGGCTGTAAATCGAAAAGTGGAGAGAAGGACAATGGCATTTCCAAATTTCCTTGATGATTTCTCCTTAGAGTATTAAAGAATATAAGCATGATCTGTAGTAGAATAACCATATATGAAACATCATTGGGCGTGCTTGGGTGGCTCAGTCGGTTAAGCATCTGCCTTCGGCTCAGGTCATGATCCCGGAGTCCCATGATTGAGCCCTGCATCGGGCTCCCGCTCAGCGGGGAGTCTGCTTCTCCCTCTGACCCTCCCTTCTCTCATGCTCTCTCACATTCTCTCTCTCAAATAACTAAATAAAATTAAAAAAAAAAAAAAATCATTGCCCGGTAACTAAAACATTGGCCTGAAAGACCTAGTCTAGAAAGAGAAAATAGACATATCGCGTGAAGGGAATATCTAATAATTTAATAGTTCTATAGTTTTACTGGAGGAGAGTAAAACATAGCCCTATTAAAAATAAGATAGGGACGCCTGGGTGGCTCAGTCAGTTAAGCATCTGCCTTCGGCTCAGGTCACGATTCCAGGGTCCTGGGTTTGAGCTCCGCGCTGGGCTCCTTGCTCAGTGGGGAGCCTGCTTCTCCCTCTCCCTGCCGCTTCCCCTGCTTGTGCTCTCGCTCTCTCTTTCGACAAATGAACAAAATCTAAAAGAAAAATAAATAAATAAAAAAGAATAAAAATAAGATAAAATGTTGCATTCAAAAGGAAAACAAATCTTCCTCAAAGAAAACTTTTGATGTAATTATATGATTCTAATTGAAATCTCTGGAAGAGTAGGCTGAATATGAATTTTGTCAATTTTCTGTTGAGCTGGCAGGTAATTTTCCATGGAGGAGCAGAGAGAAAGCTGTGGTTTCATATCTGTATGTATCTGTGCTTGTAAATACTCCCCCATTGCCTTGGAACATGATACTTCTGGTCTATCTCAGGCCTGCCTTATGCGGTAAATCACATTTTTTTGTAAATCTCATCTTTTGAGATTACATTGTGCTAGGATGTTCCTTCTTTTCTGGGTGAAGGCAATCAAGAGTCTAGCGGGCATTAGAAGTGGGCAGTAGGCCTGCCCCAGACTTCTAAAGGGAGAGGGAGACAGAGCCCATGCGGGGTTCAATTAGTGGCCCTTTTCTCTCCTATATTTGTTCCTGAGATGATCCAGTTCCATGGCATTAAAAGGCATTTACATGCTGATGACTCCAAAATTTGTATCCCCCACCCAGATCTCTCCCTTAAACTCCAGGTGCTGTCCACCTCTCTACTTGGGTGTCTACCGTTCATTTCCAGATCAGAACCTCCTTAATTTTACCTCCACCCTCACTACACACTTCTTTAACCTTCCTTATTTCAGTCAGTGACAACACGATTAAATCGGTTGTTTAGGACAGAAAACTCTACATACTCCTTGATACCTCTTTTCCCCCTCAACTCATAAGATCAACCATTAGCAAGGGTTTTTTTGGTTCTGGTTTTGTTTTTGTTTAGGAAATCCACACTCAGATTGTTCCCAGAATCCAAGCACATTTCACCACGCCACCACTACCAACTTAATCCAAGTTGTTTTTTTTTTACTAAGAGGTAAGTATTAATTTGTCCATGAATTATCCCCCCGTAGAGAGGAAATTGGCCTCTTGTAAATATCTGTAGAAACTGGCCAAGGATAGGGCTTAAGGCCATCAATCCTGGTCGACCATGAGACTTGGACCTCAGCCCTCCAAACATGCCCAACTTGGAGCTGGTGCTTCTTTAATCATGAGCACTGGTGTGACAAATCCTGCTGCTAGCTTTCTTTGTCCTACAGCTGCAACACATAGTTTGGATCCTTCACTCAGTTCCCTAACACTAGGGAGCTGTTAAGCTAGGGATGGAGCAAGGTTCTACTGGATCATATTGCTCTTATACCCTGGTCCCTCATCATGTCCGAGGAGAGCCTGGCTCTTCCCTAGCCATTCAGCTTAAAAGCCCCACATCCTAAAAGTCATGTCCCTCTCCCACATGTGGCATCTGGGGTGAAGCTACCCCAGCATGGGAAGGACAATGATGAACTCATGTATCTGCCTTGATCCTATCTCCACGAGTTTTCTTCCAATGACTGATGTTCTTACAGGTCTATTCTGGGTGCCAGCAGAACATTTTCCCTTATTGCACAGTGGGTGTTCTATTATGTCCATACCCCCAATTCTTGCTTCTGCCTCCCTCAGCCACTGTACTCATTCTCCAATCTCCCCTGTTTCAATTAAATGGGAACACCAACCAATCACCAGCTGTTCATAGCAAAAACCTAAGCATCCTTGCCAATTCCTCTTCTTCACCTGAACCATAAATTCAGTCCTTCAGCAAGTTCTGCAAGAGCTCAACCTTCAACATACAGTCAGCATTTAACCATGTCTCCTTGCATTAACCTCCTAACCAGACTGTCTATTTCTACAAAAGACCCAGGGTCATCTTTTATAAACCCGAAGTGGGCCATGTCACCTTCTAGTTCAAAACTCCCCAGTGGCTTTGCATCACATTTAGAATACCCTCAAATGCTTTATCATGGCTACAAGGCTCTACATGATTTAGCCCTGGCCTCATTCTCTTCTACTCTTGCTCTGTTCCTTCTGCCTGGAATGATCCTCTCCCAAAATGACTCTCTCTGAACCTCACCCATATCTCTGTTCAAATACCACTTCCTCCTGAGTGCATTTCCTGGTTGCCCAATCTAAAATAGTAGTCCCCTTCACCCTGGATCACCTTATTATTGTTTTGGTTTGATTTTCATCGTTGCACTTACCGTCACCTGAAAGTATATTGTATATTTGTTTCTGAGCCTGTTGTCGGTTTCCCTAATGGGATTCCAGCTCCATGGGAGCTGGAACCTTGTCTGTCTTGTTTGCTACTCTGTCTCTAAGGCCTAAAACAGGGCATGGCACTGCTCAAAAATGAACTGTTGAATAAATGAATGAGTGGGACTGAAAAAGAGGTCTGAAAATCATTTCCCAGAGATCTGGGAAAATCAGAAGACATTTCTAAAAATAGAATTATTCATTGATTCAGTAAGAAAGGCAGGGTCTTCTGCACTTAAGAGGTGTTTGATAGGGGTGCCTGGGTGGCTCAGATGGTTAAGCGTCTGCCTTCAGCTCAGGTCATGGTCCCAGGGTCCTGGGATCGAGCCCCGCATCAGGCTCCCTGCTCGGCGGGGGGCCTGCTTCTCCCCCTTCCTCTGCTTCTCCCCCTGCTCATATTCTCTCTCTCTTTCTGTGTCTCGAATGAATAAATAAAAAACTCTTTAAAAAAAAAGCGGTGTTTGATAAAGACAGATTGAATAAATAAATGGATAAAATGAAGCTGCCTTTATTCGTCACATGGGACAGCTATGGAATACCTCTATGCCTGTTATTTTTTCTTGATTCAAATCACAAAGTGTGTTTTTTAAAATTAACTTTTAATTGAAAAAGTCATAAATTTGGGGAAACTGTTCAATATGTGAAAAAATTCTTTTGGGAAAAGTAAAGAAGTGTCAAGTATGATGAGTGGTATCAGTTTTGTGTGTGTGTGTTGGGGGGGAAGATCAAGAAAAACAGTCTTTCTTTGAACATCCAGTCGATGATTATTCATCCTTCTAAAAGTATACATTAATTAGAAGCTGTCAGCACAAACTCTTACAATAATTCTTTCTGTGTGAAATTGACCTTAAGTAAGATTAAAACTGACCTAACATGAATTTGTTGAGCTATTAGTGAATGTAGTTTCTACTTGATCAGCGAGACTTGCAAAGTTAATTAAAACTATATTTCTAAATGAATGTCACATTTGATACTAAAGGAAGCGACTCTTTCTGAATACTGTGAAATCTGAGAATTTGAGAAACTAAGATTTGACAGCAGAGTCTATTATTTTATAGCAAGAACAAAAGAAGTTCAAATATGACCGAAGCAGTTCAGTTTCATTCTGTAGAGAAAGTTATTACTTCCTAGGCTGCCGCTGGTTTTATAGGCATCGTAATAGGGGAGTCAAAGACCTTGGGCCTGTTTATAGCTGGGGCTGAGTTCATTACTTCCTTAGGTGTTCTCTGGCAGGGCAGCGACACACAGCGATAATCTTTGAAATGGTGTCAATTCAATGTCTCAAGTAATCTTCACGCCGAGCCTCTTAAATTGGTTTTCTTTACCCATAAAACAGATGAAGTAACTGAGGTTGTAAGAAGTTAACGACTTTCCCCAAATTGCCAAGCTAATGAGATTTTCCAGGCTGGGGCATCTGTAGTGCAATTGAGTTAAGGATGCCGATAATGGTGCAGCCTGAGAGGATAATAGGTTGCACTTGGTACCCCAGTGAGGGGGGCCGATGGGATATTTAAATGGTGATTTCTTGGGAATAGGTGGAAATTCTTGTTCTGAAGTTCAGAAACTAGGCTAAGAACGGAAAGTGACCTCGAGGTAACATGGGAACCAGAAACTAAAATCATTCAGGTGGGTGTTAGTGACGGAGCGTTTCGGCCTTGAAGGCAAGGGGTGCTGGGGTCGGAGTGGATCCTATAGCACGATGAAGACTGAGGGAAGAAAAATTTTAAGAGAGAGTTGCTCATTTATTGAGGGCTCCTGTGCAGTGAGGAATAAGACCTTGGAAATAAAATGGATATCGGGGTCCTTCCCTCTAGCATGGAGCCCCTCACGCCCAGCAGTGAGGCATAGTACTAAGTGATGATTTTATTTTTTTTTTAAAGATTTAATTTATTTATTTGACAAAGAGAGACACAGCTAGAGAGGGAACACAAGAGGGGGAGTGGGAGAGGGAGAAGCAGGCTTCCTGTGGAGCAGGGAGCCCGATGCGGGGCTCGATCCCAGGACCCTCGGCTCATGACCCGAGCCAAAGGCAGACGCTTAACGACTGAGCCACCCAGGCGCCCCACTAAGCGATGATTTTAGCTCTCTTTCTCACCTAAATAAGGAAGAGCTAATTTTAGAACCATAATGAAGCAAGATGACACATTTTGTTAGAGGATTTGTTTCCTCTCCAAATATGTCCTTTTTTGGTTGTTGTTTTTTTTTTAATGTTCTTAGGACTGCTTTGAATCTTTGCATTGCTAGTTTTGTGTAGAAAATAATTTTTCATTATCTTCATGGAGTAACAGATAGAAGAATGTATTTAAAAACGACTAGATAAAAATCTTAGTTTTCTTATTGCATTAACAATGTTGCTCTTAAAGTGCTTTTTATAAAGTTCATAAGGTGCTTAAATTTAGGGCTCAGAGTCTTTTTTCTTTCGTCATCTTTTTACAAACTGAACATTGTCCTGATTTATGCCTTTGATGAGATGTACAGTATGTTGTAAGGAAAAGATATCCTCTCAACGCTTTGAAGATGCTCATAAAATGGTGAAAAAGATGCCAAAACAGATTATTCACTAAAATTAGTCCATATCCAGTGGTTCATGAGCTTGAATTTACATTGTGAAATTGTTTATTGAATTGATTGACTGGATACTTTTGTAATGGCTAAGGACTGGTCCTTAAATCTAATTGTGCTTTAGAATTGCCTGGGAAGGTTTTTTCCCCCCTGAGGCTGTCTGTTTAATTGGATACTATTTTGGGCAGGGGGGGGAGAAGGGGATGTGCCATACTGTTATAATTTTTTTAAATAGACTTTATTTTTTAGAGTAGATTTGGGTTCACAGAAGACTTGAGTGGAAACTACGCAGAGTTCCCATATTTCCCCTCCCCACCCCCCATACGGGCACAGCCTCCCTCCATATCACCATTTCACACCAGAGTGGTACATTTGTTACAACTGATGAATCTACATTGACATCATTATCACCCAAAGTCTGTAGTTTACAATAAGGCTCACTCCTGGTGCTGGGCATTCTATGGGTTTGGACAGATGTATAATGACATCTACCCATCATTATAGAATCACACAGACTATTTTCACTGTCCTAAAAATTCTCTGTGTTTGGCCTACTCATTCCTTACCCACACCAACCCCTGGCAAACACTGATCGTTTTACTGTCTCCATGGCAGTGCCTTTTCCAGAATGCCATATAGTTGGAATCACAGTATGTAACCTTTCAGATTGGCTTCTTTCACTTAGTAATATGCATTTTTTTATTTTTATTTTATTTTATTTTTTTTTAAAGATTTTTTTTTTTAATTTTTTTTTTTATTTGACAGAGAAAGACACAGCGAGAGAGGGAACACAAACAGGGAGTGGGAGAGGGAGAAGCAGACTCCCTGCCAAGCAGGGAGCCCGATGCGGGACTCGATCCAGGGACTCCAGGATCATGACCTGAGCCGAAGGCAGTCGCTTAACCAACTGAGCCACCCAGGCGCCCAGTAATATGCATTTTTTTAAAGTGTAAGCTTTATTGAGGTATTATTGACATATAAAATTGTAAAGTAATATGCACTGATATGCTCGATTGTTTGATATCAAGCATATAAATTTACATATAAAATTAAATTTTATATGTGTTTGTATATAAATAATTTATATACATATAAAATTTGCATATAAATTACATATAAAATTGTAAAGTAATATGCAATATAGCTTGAGAGCTCATTTCCTTTGAGCACCGAATAGGATTCCACTGTCTGGATATACGACGGTTTGTTTATCTGTTCACCTACTGAAAACATCTTGGTTGTTTCCAAGTCTTGGCAATTATGAGTAAAGCTGCTATAAATATCCATGTGCAGGTTTTGTGTGGACGTAGTTTTCAACTCTTTTGGGTAAATACCAAGGAGTGCAATTGCTGGATCATATGGTTAGAGTGTGTTTAGTTTTGCAAGAAACTGCCAAATTGTCTTCCAAAGTAGCTGTACTATTTTGCATTTCCACCCACAATGAATGAGAGTTCCTGTTGCTCCATGTCCTCACCAGTATTTGGTGTTGTCAGTGTTTTGGATTTTGGCCCTTCTAATAGGCATGTAGTAGTAGCTCACTGTCATTTTAATTTTTGCATTTCCCCAATGCCATAGGATGTGGAGCATCTTTTCATACGCTTATTTACCATCTGTGTATCTTCTTGGGTGATTGGATACTATTTTGGAGGGGGGAGAAGGTCTTCTGCCCATTTTTTAATCAGGTTGTTCATTTTCTTATTTTTGAGTTTAAGGCTTCTTTGTATATTTCGGATACCGGTCCTTTGTCTGATGAGTCTTTTGCAAATGTTTTCTCCCAGTCTGTGGCTTTTCTTTTCATTCTCTTAATATTGTCTTTCGCAGAACAGAAGTTTTCATTTTAATGAAGTCCAGCTGCTGAGTTGATTATTTAAATGGATTGTGTCTTTAATGTTGTAAGGGAAACTTAAATTTATTTTAATTAATTTATTTTTATTCCTTGTCTTCTTTTTCTTTTTTTTCTCCAACTTTATTGAGATATAATTGACATGTAACATTGTATAAATGTAAGGTGTACAATGTGTTGATTTGATGCACATATATTGCAAAAGGGTCACCACCATAGCCTTAGCTGACATCTCCATGAGGTCACATAATTATTCATCTTCTAACTGAAATTTTGTACCTTTTGACCAACATCTCCCCATTTCCCCCACACCCAACTCTTGGTGACCACCTCTACTTTCTGTTTCTAAGGGTTCAGCTTTTTTAGATTCCATGTGTAAGGGAGATCATATGGTATTTGTCTTTCTCTGTCTGACTTATTCCACTTAACATAATGCCTTCATGGTCCATCCAAGTTGTTGCAAATGGCAGGATTTCCTTCTTTTTCAGGGCCAAATAATATTCCAGTGTGTGTGTGTGTATGTGTGTGTGTGTGTGAGAGAGAGAGAGAGAGAGAGATATCTTTATCCATTCATCTGTTGATAGACACTTAGGTTGTTTCCATATCTTGGCTATTGTGAATAATGCTACAATGAACAGGGAGTACATATACTTTTTCAATATCCTGTTTTCATTTCTTTTAGATATGTACCCAGGGGTGGAATTGTTGGATCATACAGTAGGTCTAGTTGTAATTTTTTGAGAAACCAAGGAGAGCTTTTTACTTATTTTTTTTTTTAAGATTTTCTTTGTCTATTTGACAGAGAGAGAGAGAGCATGAGTGGGGAGGAGGGGCAGAGGCAGAGGGAGAAGCAGGCTCCCCACTGAGCAGGGAGCCTGATGCGGGACTCGATTCCAGGACTCCGGGATCATGACCTGAGCCAAAGGCAGACGCTTAACCGACTGAGCCACCGAGGTGCAGTAAAGACCCTATTCCTAAATAAGGCTGCATTCTGAGGGACTAGACATACCGTTTTCGAAGGGGACACAATTCAACCGATAACAAAGCCCAAACTCTCCACACTGGCCAATAAAACTTTATGTGATATATACAGCTCCCGCTCTCATCTCTGATACATTTCCTACCACTTGTCCTTCTCCCTCTTTCCAGCCACATTGGCATTTCTGCTTACCAAGTCCACTCTTAGCATTAAATTCAAACATCACGTCTCCCCACCCCCAAGAGACCAACTCTGGTCACCCTATTCACTCAGCCCTCTTCCTGGGCTCCTTCAGTTACTCTTCATCTCCTCACTGTTTTGTTTTCCTCCTAGCACATGTCACACTCTGAAGTCACCTGGTGTACATCCGGTCTCTCTCCTGTGGCAGATGCTACCAGTTGTCTACCCAACCACTGTTCATCCTCTTTTATCACGAAGAATCTGACTATGTCCTGTGGGCCATGCTCCCAGCTCGGAGCATGGATCATGATGACGCCAGGCCAGTCACAGCAACCAAGTTTCCCTTTGCAGAGATCACTGTTTGGGGGGGGGGTTGGGGGGGTGGGCGGGCAATGTGGCCATGCTCTGGCCAACAGGATGCAAGGGGAAGCCCCTGGGATTTCTGGAAAGGTTTTCCTCCTGCCTGAAGAAGCAGGCGAAGAGCAAGCTCGTTTCTCCTTTCCTCTTGATTCCTGAATTTAGAGGTGATTTCTAGAGCTCTGCTGGCTATCTCGTGTTCATCTGCCAGAGCACAGAAGCCAACCGTGCTGAGCCTGATGGGAGTGGAGGGAGCTTGAGGTTTTGATGATACCGTGGCCACTAAAGTACAGTACACACTGTACCCACCCTAGACCTACCTGCTTCTCGATGAAGGACCATAACTGTCCTTATGTTTTGAGCCACTCAGACTCAAGGTTTTTTTGGTTATTTGCCTTGAAAGGGTCTTTACTGACATACTCCTCCACCATTACCATAGAAACTTTGTCTGTTGTATCCCGTGCTGGAACCCCTGGGATGAGAACACCTGGAAGGTAGAAGGCACTCAAAGAACACTCATTGGATGGACATATGGATGCATGAAAGTGCCTATTTGCTACTTACTTTTGCTCTTCTGCCTCTGTCCTCTCCTTCTTCATACATAGCTCTTTTTTGTCCCAGGCTACCTTTCCATTCTGATCTCTCCTTTTGGACCTTGTCTGGCCCAGGTCCGAGCCTGGCTTCTCCTCTGCTCATCTTGTCTCCCGGGCTCATCACAGCATAGGATTATGCCCAGCCAAGGGTCTGATCATGTGCTACTCTACAAACTCACGTTTGTCCTCTGGTTCCCACTTGGTGCCTTCAAACCCAGACCCAGTGGACTTCTGGACATCCCAGCGCCAATCTCACCATACCTTTTGTTTTTTTGGCAACCCGGGGCACATTCTACCTGGCAGCGTTTTCATAAGTGAACATTCCTCTTTTCCCAGTAGTATCCCAAATGCCCGAAGAACTGAATCCATTTCCTGTTTTGATTTGTTCCCTTCACAACTAGCAGGTAGTAACTATCAAAGCTCTGCTCGGTGAATTTCTGTTGAATGGGGGCAGCATGGCATGGTGGCTAAACCAAGGCCCTTTGAGGACAGGAAAGCCAGGGCTCATATCTGCCATTTGCTTTTGCTGTGCCAACCACAGGGAAGTCACCTAACCGCCCAGGGCTTCAATTTCGTCATTTGTAAGAGAGAATAATAGTATTTACCTGATAGGACTGTTGTGTATCTCTCTAAAAGAGATAATACATACAGAATATTTGGCTCAGAGCCCAGCAGAGAGTAAACACCCATTAAATAGTTACTATTATTGATAGGTATTTTTGAATGAATGCTATCATATTCATGAGGATGGTAAAGATTAGTATTCTCGTAGATAGTTATAAACCATGCCTAGCAGATTATGCCAGTATGTGGGATTTTACAGACACACACACACACCCTTATCTTTATCCATGTAGATATGATATCAAATGTCACGGGTTTTCAGTGGGTGCTTTGATAAGTATTGATATATACATAAGAACTATGGGTCTTGTTAGATGCCCACATAGGAATTTTCTAGCTTTGAAATTTTCCAACAGAGACTATAGCAGACTGTCAATGCATCTGAAACCATTTGTTTATTTGGGGCAAGTACCTAGGAAGAAGTAAAGGCTGCATTTCCATTTGTATGCTAAGGATGTTGGTCCGCCTAAATTTGGAAAATGTAATGTTCAGGTCTGGACTCCTGGTTGCCAGCCTCAAAAACTGTCTGTCTCTCGTTAATGAAAGCAGAAAGGGATTTATTGGCAGGATCTGGGTGGGTATGGTGATGGGGGGCAGGTCACAGAATCACCAGGAAAGCTGGAGATCGAGGCTCATAAAATGGTGAATACAGACATAGCCCCCAAAGAGCAGACTGCTGAGGATGCCTTCAGGGACCTTGTGTCCCCGAGACAACCATCATCAATCAGATGGCTGGGCTCTGTTGCTCCCGACATTGGCTGTTGTGTCCTCTGGGCTCTGCATTCCAGTGTGACTGGAGAGAATAAGCTTTGAACGCCTGCATGCCTTGGTCACTGCTCCTGGATGGCACATCGGGTGAGCCAGGCTTGGCCGCACCTGGCTCTCAAACTGCCCAAAAAAGAGAGAGGACATACCTGCTCCCCTCAGGTTCTACAGGGAGGAAACAGGACCCATCTTGGGATTCCCCCATCCCTTCATGGGGGTTTGGATGCTGGGCGACTCCCCTAATGAGCCCCGAGAGCCACCAAGAAAAAGAGAGACCACCCGAAAGCAGTACCCGAAATGAAAGGCTCAGAAGTGGTCCCTTGAAAGATTTCCCGTCCAGCTGATAGACGTCTCCTCCTCTACACAGTGACCTTTCTGCAAAGCACGATGATGTGATGAAAAGGGTTGCTGTTGCCAGATACCTAGGGGTAGGCTCAAAAACGGGTCTTCTGGAGCCCGCTGGGCGGAGGCAAAGGCTTTCTCTTGAAAGGGGCAACAGATGGTATTCTTCGCCGCCCCTGACAGTATAACGGCTGGAGGAGGCAGTGGGGCTCCATCTGGGAGAGAGCCTGTCTTCCGTGGCCAAACAGCCAGTGTGTTTGCAATCTTTACACTTTCTGCGGTGCTCTCGCGGAAGGGCAGATGGTAGAAGGCTGGAAAATTGCAACCAGGAAGAACTGTACCTCTTCACGTTCCCTCGGAACAGACAGAATGGCGCTGAGAACCCAAAGGCAAAAGATCGTGGGGTGGGGTGGAGAGCCACACATTATTTATTAAGGGAGATGGAAAGGTGGATGGGCATCAGGCTCTGATATTTGAAAATGTTGGTGGCCAAAGAGTTTATCCTGCCTCCCAATCTGACCCACAGAACTGAGCCAGCAAATGTGTTCATGACTGTTTCCATGGCTCTTAGTCAGCTCCAAGTCATTTCCCCTTTCAGATTATTTCCATTTTAAGGCCCAATTTCCATTTGCTGTTTGATCTTCTGCTTTTAAGACATTCAGCCAATATCACCATCGGCTCGTGCCAGGTTTTCTTGCGAGGCTTTGAACTTGTCCTTTATCCTTTATCCTTGTAGGTGGATGCTGTTTGTAACTGGCTGGTCCCAAGTAGGCAGGGTTTCGCTGGCAGGGCAAAAGAAAAGGCTTCTTCTGAAAAGGTGCAGGTCAAACTGAAAATTGGAAGACCCCCTCTTGTAAACATCAGTGGCTGTTCGGAGTAAAAGTTCTGTGGCAAAGTAATGATGTGATGATCAATTTATTAATGAATAATAAATGATTTGCTACAGCTGAACATGACAGTTCCGGCATCAACAATTACATGGAGTTCCCGAGAGAAATTTCTTCTTCGGTTTTAGGATACATTTACTCTTCTGTGAAATGCCTTTTTTTTTTAATATTCTCAGTTTAATTCTTCACCAGTGTTAATAAAAAAAAATTATTCTGGGGCTGGGTCCATCTGACATAAACTAATTTATAAATGGTTCAGTGGTTCTTTGTGTCGTCCAACAAAATTGCCCAATGGTTTTCTGCCTCGATTTTCAGCTGTTGAAGGAACTATTTCCCTTTGTATTTTCACAGCTCATAAGGGCATTATGCGGCTAGCGTGAGTACTTAGCCCCTACCCCCACCCCACCCCCGCACAGTGACCTTTGCCACTTCTCTGCAAAACGAGCTGTTTGGAGGTGGGTTGGCCTTACCTGTTAGTTTCACACTCCAAGGAGTCAAAGACTACACTTTCCCATTGTTTCTAAATCCTATCGAGTTTTATTCTAAACGATGCAGATGAAGGCGCTTATTAAAGTGCCATTGTGGATTTCATCGCGTCCATACGCTGCTAAAAATCACGTAATGGATGAAAAACTCAGAAAAAAAGCTCTCGCCACCCACACAGGTCATGATAAAACAGGGCAGCGTTTTGCACTTGCCTCAGCCGCATCGCCTGCGAAGTCGTTCTGATCCCCATCGTTCTCCCCTCTTCCTTAGAATTTCAACTTCATCTCAGGCAGCTGCTGAATCGTGAAACAGAATGCCACTGTCTCTGTATTTCCCAAACTATGTGTCTTCACTGCGGGACTGCGCACCTCGAGGGCATGCTTGCCACAGATTTAAACCCAGAATATTCATGTAGCCTCTTATTATTTCCCAAAAAAGAAAGAAAGAAAGAAAGAAAGAAAGAAAGAAAGAGAGAGAACTTCCTCGCCCTTGCCCTTGTTCCTCTATGTTGTTCCCATCGCAAGATGCTCCGTGGAAGGGAGCCTAGTGGTGGGCAGTGGCTGAGTCCCCGATAAGGAGCGCCTCACATTTCCGTGGCATTCCCATTTGCTAGAGCGCTGCTGCGGCCGCACGCCTGATTGATATATGACTGCAATGGCACTTTTCCATTTGACATTCTCTCTCTCTCTCTCTCTCTCTCTCCCTCTCCCTCTCCCTCTCTCTCTCTCCCTGTGTCGCTTAAACAACAGTCCTAACTTTTGTGTGTTGCAAATATAAAAGGCAAGCCATGTGACAGAGGGACAGAAGAACAAAAGCATTTGGAAGTAACAGGACCTCTTTCTAGCTCTCAGAAAAGTCTGAGAAGAAAGGAGCCCTGCGTTTCCCCCAAGGTAAGCAGGAAAACAAGCGCTGACGGCTTGCCTAGGAAATTACTTCTTTCCAAACCGAGCATTTCATCCTCCTCTCAGACAAAGAGACAACCTTTAAATACCACTTAAATTTGCATTAATTGAATTTGCATTAATCGGTAGCATGCTAGCATTGTGGGTTTTTTTTTTTTTTTTTTGAACCGAACGCGTCTTTGAAGTCTGTGACAGAGCGAGGGAGCCTCACCGAGAGGCTGGAAAATCCCTTTGGGTTTGACCGAAAGGGATTTTATTTTCAAACTCTCTGCGTAGTGCGATGTAACTTTGTAATGGCTCTTCTATTTGACCCGGTGAAAGGAGACTGGGAAGCAGCATTGGACGACATGGATTCCTGAAGCCCCAGTATCTTCCCCACTGCCCTCATCCCGGTTACAATGGGGGCACTATGAACGCGGGCAAGCCTGCGAGTTTAAAAGCGCACTGTTTACTTTTATTACTACTTCTGTATGCTGCTGATCTCCTGCCAGGGCTCCGCCGGAGTGCTTAGAATGACTTCAAACAATAGGCAACATTTATTTCTAGCTTTCTGTGTCACGCTTTGCAGGAATCCTGTTCCTTTGCACTCTCCTCCCAACGTGCAAGGACTTTGCTTCCATAGATGCAGTCAGGAGCACTGGGGAGAGAGGAGGATGGGTTTACTATAGGATTTTGATTGGGCAAAAAGTCCGAGGAAATGCATGCTGTTTGCCTTGGCCTTATTGCAAAGGGTTATTTTTAGTAGTCAGCTTGTCCCGATGCTACACTGTCCAAGCGGTGACGGAGAAAGGATGCTCCGACCGGCGCAGGGACGGGGACCTGTAGGAATGACTCCTACAAACACCTGAGGAACATTCCGGGGGTGGGGTGGGGGGTTCTTTCAAGCTCCTGAATGCAAGTTCTCTCTTTAAATGAACAATTGGGCTGTAGGAGGCCTGGGCATAACTCTTTCTTGGGGGACAGGAAGTTTGTGTACAGAATGTTAATGACTCAGAACGCCCTGTAACTGAGGCTCATTGTAATTCATGAGCCCAGATAAACCTGCCTGGACGAGTGGACTCCCTTCTCCACTGAGATTCAGGTGCAGGAAAGGAAGCTCTTTGGCAAGACAGGAGTCCCACTTTCTGTCCTTTGTGACTGGCATTGGTAACGGAAATGGATGCTGCGAAATGTCTCTTCATTTCTAATATTAGTGTATTTTAATGACAAGGAGTTGGCATCAGCCAATTGCTCCAACACAGAACATTAAATCCCTGGTGCGTTTGAAAACGTAGAGACGCTTAAAATGCAGTGTGGGCTGGGGGGTGTCAACTGAATACGGGGAGGGGGGGCCTGCAGAATGCTTCTCAAGGGTGCCTTTAGACCAAATGCAAATATCTGCCCATTTTCTTCTCACTTGTCTGGCTTCCGAAAGTGAACTTGAGGGTCTTATTGACCAGATTTAATTGTGGAGTGGGAACGTGGTTTATGGGGGAACTTTGCTGATCTCCTCTAATAACTAGCCTAGCGGGCACTGTCGAGTGAAAATCCAGCTTTTGAATGAGTTAATTTACAACCCTGGGATATTCACGATTTGAGAAAACCTGAAAAGATACTATGGATTCTATTGCTATGCAATTTTGCAGTGATTTTTTTTTTTTTTCCTTTAAAAACTTCTGCTGTGAACAAAGCAGTTGGCTGAGTCAAAACAATATTCTGGTACCGTTACTCAGATCATTATATGAGAGTGTCTGAACACAGAACGCCAAGTTTTGCATCATTTGCTTTAAGATACATTTGGTTCAGGTAAAGGGAGGACTGGCGGAGGCCTTCTTGACCAACTGGGTACCAAGCAGCTGACACCCACAGATGGAAATATGCCTGTGGAGTTTTCAATCTTAATTCGAGTTCCAATGACACTGTCAAGGGGAAAATAAATCATTTTTCAATACATTTAACAATTTCCAACTCATGTATTTTCCTGGCCCTTGAAAAATGTGAGTTTCTCAGAATCCTAGCCACAGATGGTGGCCGGCAATTTCTACTGTACTTTAAGGACTCACAATTCAAGCGCTATTATTCCTATTGGTTAATTACTCATTCCATCATCCTTTTAAGAAATGATGCTAGTCCTGCTGGATGCCAAGGTGACCGAGGCATTGTCGCACGGCCTAATTCTTGGTCTGTATGCTGTCTGCAGTCAGGTTTGGGTACTGAAATGGACTTTGCCAATGGCTAAACGGGTCAATGACTTCCCCGTTACAAAGGACCATTTCAAATATCTGCTGACCCCCCAATTTACTTGCAATGATTGTCGCTTATCAATGGGTGTTCTTTCCATTATGATGAAGGGGCTCCCCTGAGGCCTTTATCACCGGATCTTGGGTACGCGTCACTCACAGCTAACGTGGCCCGGATCTTTCCCGCCTGGGTAGAGGAAGCCTGGAAAAAGGGCAGTTTATCCTTTCTCTGCTCCCTTGAGCACACTTTGGAAAGGACCACGTGCTGTCTCTATCAGGGATGGCTGTGAGTCACCTACTCAGCAGCTGACATCAGGGCCGCTCGATGAATCACTGAATCAGAAACATGCACGGAGCAAGATGCTATCACCGGCCCCCACCACTTACTTGAACTGCCCCCAGGATCCAAACCAATGACCTCTGGGGCTGGCCTAAATTCAAGGGGCCCCTGGGAAGAAGTTGCCGGAAGTCGTTCCCCAAACCCAGGTCCCCATCAGAGCCACACAGTGTTGCTTTCAAATAACGCAGTCTTGTGTTTTCCGGCTTGGGTAGGTTATTGGGGGCGCGGGGCGGGGGGCGGGGGGAACAACCCTTGAAGACCGCATCACCAGAGTCCTTGATTTGGTCTTTATCCCCCATGGTTGGATTAAAATGCCTCTGACTCCCTGGGGTGCCTGACTCACCCTAGCCAGCCTCAGCTTCTTGGCCGTGAGCCTTGAAGGCCGACCTCACCTCTTCCCATGAACGTCAGCTCCTGCTATTTTGTCCAGCACGCTCCCCCCACCCCCCACCCAGTCAGGCCAGCAGGGGCAGAAGGGATGGGGAAGCAGGTGGATGGACAGAAAGTCCTAGAGCCTAGAGCAGAGGCGGGTAGCTGGGCCAAGTGAGGGTGGGTGAGCTCCAGGGCCCAGATTGCTGTGGCGGGCCCTGGCTGTGATCAGCTGTCATTTCCTCTTCGCGTATGACACTGGGGAACATATTAACATTTCTCTGGGGTGGTATGTTTGGAATCCCTCTGATGCCCCACCTCACCAACTTACCCGGACAATAAAAGCAAGGTTGTAAGCCTTTGAACAGCTGGGAGGCTATATATCTCCCCGCTTTCTTTCGCATAATCTAATTCAGAAAAGAATCTAGCGAGACTGGCAGTGCCCTGTCTGGGTACGGGCTCCCTCCAAGTCCTCCCTCCGCCACCTCCTTCCCGCCTGCCCTGCAATCTTCCTGGGTGGCATGTGGCTTTTATTTTCTTTGGCTCTCCACCACTCCCACCCCGCCCCCTCTTCCCTGCGCCTGAGTTCCTTCCATTGTGAGCTTGCTCTTTGCTCTGCCTGTTTTCCAGACAGCCTGGGTCCCGCTCTCCATCCGGGGAGAGTGGCCCGTGAGGTCTCCCCATCTTCATAGTATTCGCAGGATGTCATTCTTGGCAGCGGCTCTGCCGGGCCGAGAGGATTGGGGGGCTTTCTGGAGCCCTGAGCCTGAACCCACTCGCAGGGAGGAGCAACCACATGGCTCGGCGGCCCTTCAGGGCAGGGTTGGGGTGACCCGGGTTGGCAGGGACGAGAGCATACCATCACAGTGACCCGCACGTCTCCGGCGCAGGGCTGGGGGGTAGCGGAGCTCTGGGAATGCCTGGGTGCCCTTGGGCCTACATTAAGAGAAATGTGGTGATTCTCTGTTTCAGGGGAAGAGACAAGTGGCTGGCAACAAAGCTCCCCGGATCCTCAGGCCCTGCTCCGCCCCCTTTCTCCGTCCTGCCCACATCCTTCCCTTCCCAGGGAAAAAGAAGGACAGACAGGGTTTTGAATTCGGCTAGCCCGGGCCTGAATGTCTTTTGGAAACCCATTTGGGGAGAGGGACCTGAGAGAAACGGATCCTAGCCGGAGCCGAACTACAAATGCATGGGGCCAGGGAGCTGGGGGGGACTTTTTCTTCCCTTTTTTTCTTTCTCTCAACAGCAGAGCAGCCGATTGGCTTACAAGTTGCAAATGGAAGGCACTGGACTTCTCAATTAGACCTTCCCATTTAAGAGCCTTGTGTCACCCCCTCTGTGCAGCATCCTTAAAAGATGCTGCTCATGTCCTTGGGACCAAAAGGTATCAGAGAGCGACCCTACAATGCCGCTTCCTATTCTCTTTCTTTTCCTGGGGGTTTTCATCGTCTTTTCCGAATTAGCTAAAGTTCATTAAAAGACCCAGAAGGAGAAATTTAACACAGTTGGATTAAAATGAGTCTTTTCCTGTTCGCTTGACGGGGGTGGGGGGGTGGGGGGGGAGAGCGGAGAAAGGAAAGAAAGAAAAGAAAGAACCAACTCCCCTCCTCTGCCACTTCTTGGGTTTTAATATGAATTATTCCATACAAGTCCCTGGGCTAGAGGATCTATTTAAAGACGCCTGGCAGCATGAAGGGAGAGGGTAAAAATACAACCACTCTTTTGTCCATCAAAGGTTTTCTTTGGGAGGACATTAAGAGCATTCTGATTTTCCTGTCTGCCCCTGGCACCCAGTGGCACCGTTCCAGCCGGTAGTACCCACTCCTCACCCGTCGGATCAGCAGCCACCAACTTGTGTGCCTGATTCCCGCAGAATGCCAAGGGCGGAGAATCCTTGCGCAACGGCCGGTGTGTGCGCAGCGGGGGCGGGAGACGCTGGTAGAGAAGGGGGCGCTGGCCCGGCTGTGCAGGTTTGCGTGCTGCACGTTCACACACGCACACATTCGAGGTTTCAAGGGAGACTGTGCGGATGGCGTTCTCCCCGCCGCCAGGGCCCTCACCTCCGCAAAGCTTTCCTCCCGCGGGTCTGGCGACAGTGTGCTTGCGGCCGTGGGCGCTCACTGTCCCCTCCATCAGAGGGTCTCAGAGTCTGACGGGTGAGCCCACACGGCTGCGAGTCACACCCCCTGGACCCATTCTCAATAGTCAGAATGTAACACCCTGCATGGGTTTCATGGTCTGGAACAACTACTTTCTTGTTCCAGGGAGTGCTGACTCAGACAATTCAAAGAATGGGTAACTTTAGTCGACAATATAGCCCCAGTGCTTATAATCAGGAATTCATCCAATCGGGGGTCCTTTTCACCCCCGTGTCAAAATCTGCACTTGAACGTTGACTAGTAGCTTTAAACTTGGTTCTGTAAGATTTGCCGTCGATGTAGGTTTCTTTTCTTTCTTTCTTTCTTTCTTTCTTTCTTTCTTTTTTTTTCCTACCAAAAGCTAAGAATTTTTCAGACAGTTTTCTCTCTTCCAAGGCCTGGCTCAATCCCAACTTCTCCTTTTAAGCTGTGGTCCAACCAATTGCAATATCCTTTAAAAATGAAAGGGCAACAGGTTAATACATTCAAGAAAGTTGATGAGCTGTCAGAAAATGCTCAGGGGATGACCTTTCTGCAGTGTCGCAAACCAACAATAGCCCTAAACAGGGAGTCCCCTTCCATCCTGCCATCAATAGGGAATATGAATAGGGAGAGAGAGCAGGTCACGGGAGAAGTGACAAAAGAGAAGGAGGAAGGACTATTCTTGATGCTCCAAATCTGCTGCCACAGATTTTTCAAATAGCCCACTTTCAGAAAGGGAAGCTTCCCTTCATTTCACCTGCTCCCTCCCAGGGAGAAGGGTTTGAACTCTGAAGTTGCCTTCTTTACTTGGCCTTAGAAAAGGAGGTCAACTCCTTCAGGGAAGAAAACATCCCCCATCCCCAGCTTGAAGTAAAATGTAGGCATATACATGCCTAAAATGGACGTGAAGAATCAAAGTCCAATTTCTTTTTTAAACACGAAGCGATATTTTAGGACTTGATACGTTTCTGTGATTTTCCCTCCAAACGATGGGAAATTACTCCTTTTCAAGATTTACATTTTTCTTTCGAGGTTTGAAGCCCAAAGGCAGCAGAACGGAATGGTTAAAGGAGAACCAACAAGCCAACGATGTAGTTGCAGTGTGCAGAGTTTAAGTGAAGCGAAAATGCAAACAGGAGACCAACAGCCCAATGCGGTCAGAATTGTGAGCAATATAGAAAAGCGTATTTGATTGTAACCTCGCCCCTTTGACATAAGTCTGCATCCACAAGTGTTCCGGATTGCAATGGGATTGAATTCAGTATTCAACTCCTGCCGTTGGGCAGAAAAGACGAATTGAATGGAGGCTGAGTTGGTCCCATTGTTTATGCCCCATTTCTAACTAAGGGCCCTACAGCTGTTAGGTGAGATCACTACCCACCATTCCAAAACGCTGTTGCGGCTGAGGATATTCAAATGCAGCTTTGGAAACACTTTGCTAGACACTTTGAAGAAAAGCCAACATACTCATTTAGCTCCAGCGTAAGAGGAAGCCTGTACCCTGAGGTGACATTGGTCACCTCTCTTCTCCTAAGGCCATACCAGAGCCAGCAGCTCAGTGGCAGAGCGAATTTCAAATTGCTTCAACGCCAGGGTCCCCAGAACACCTGGGAACCTTTTCTTTTCCACAGGGAGAGAATACATTCATGCTTTGGGGGGACTGGTTCCCTGGGCGGGGTGGGTATCTCAAAACTCTCTTGCTTCCTTTCCAAAGGTAAGTGGTAGAAGTGTGTCTCACTCCTGATGTGAGACCCCCTTCCTGGGAAGGAGCGGGTGAAATGAAGGGAACCTTCCCTTTCTGAAAGTGGGCTATTTGAAATCAGTAGAAGGGCAGTGGCAGATTTTGAACATAAACACATCCTTCTTCCTTCTTCCTTCTCTGTTACTTCTTTTATGGCTCCCGCTCTCCCTGTTTGCATTCCCTGGTGATGGAGGAAGGAAAGGGACTCCCTGTTTAGGGCTGTCGTTGGTTCGAGGCACCGCAGAAAGACCACCCCGAAGCATTTTCTGACAGCTCATCACCATATCAGTCACAGCTCAGAGTGGAGTGGTAGACTTACAGAAATAATCCAAACCCCCAGAGCAAAAGACTTCAACCGTATCGTGCTTTTCGGCACACGGGTAATCAGACTTCATCACTTTCAATTTATGCAAGGTTTTGTACTCTAAAAGTCAGTTGGTTATGTCAACCATTAAGAACTCAGAGTGAGTCTTTCCATAAAAACTACAGAAGCCCGGCACTGAATCCAAGAGCCATAACCAACAGACAACTCTTTTAGACCCAAGTCCCCACCCAGGGCTTCAGGAATGTACCTCCCTTAGCACAAAGGTTCTGTAGATGTTTTACCAAGCACAGTGCCTTGCTCTTGACCGCTAGGACCTTATCCATTCTGCATCTGCACAGGAGACAACTCTTCTAACCAATCTTCCTCTTCTATCCTGAACCAGAGTGTTGCAGATGGCCCTGCTAGGGGATGAGGGTCCGTGGCTCAAGCTCGGTTTAGGAATAAGGTCACTCATAGGGAAGATGCAGGAGGGCTGAATTCAGCTTATATCACCATCATCAAAAGAAAGAAGTCTACTTCTACCCTGACTGCTCACTATTAGCCTTTGTCCTCTCCCCATTTGGTAAAGACTGGAAAGAAACACTACACATTTTAAGACAGCTCTAAGAGACATAGGGACTGGGTAAATATCCTTGCCAGCCACTCTTTATTATCAACAGCATATTCTTAATTTATAACTATATTTGGTACATTCAGGCACTGAGTCAATTGGTTATTAAAGGCTCTTTTTATTTCAGGCCACCAATATGGCCTCATCGAAAGGGCAAATTGTTATGGCTTGACCTTCGGTTTTGCTTCAGGCACCACATTATGACTTGTTTGGACTTTTCTGCAGTCATTAACTTCCTGAGTAAGAAAGGAACCCTTTCTGTAGTGTTGCTTTGGGGAAAACAAAGCCCCAAAGCAGGTGTTGCCCTCCGAGAAGGTAAGATAGAGTTAGAGAGTGTTAGAAATGGGGAGAACCACACAAGCATCCGGACCGATCCGTTCCAATTTTGTAGACGGGAAAACAGAGTCCCAGAGAAGGCAAGGGACTTGCTCAAGATGGCACAGCCAATGATGGGAAGGGTAGGGCTCAGAGCTTGGGGCTCCTCAGATGGGCCATCCTTCCAGTAGAGCAGACAACAATAAAATGCTCTTCAGGTTTCAGAATGCAGTGGAATAATTATCTAATATTTCTGACCAATGAATGCAAAACACTGGGCCACATGACACTTAGCAGTGGCTGGACATGGGTTTGGGGAAGAAGAGGTCAAAGCTGTAGGTAAGGGGGAGTTTGAATAACAATGAGAGCTTCCTCTGGATGTCCCGAAAATCAGGATTTGAAGTTTCAGTCAAGTCTCAAGGTCAAGTCCTCCCACACCAGTCCCTCCCGAGACAGTAAAACTATTTAATCCAAGGACACACACACACACACACACACACACACACACAGAAGGAGCCATTGACAGTGGGCTCATTCTCAGAAATTACTTCTGTTTCCAGTTCTTATTTTTTGCACCTTTGTTTACTCCAGGGTTGTGATTTATTGCTTCTCTCCCAGGCTATATTTCTCCTGCCCTCTTGCTTCCCCCCATCCCTTCTCTTCCTCCATCACTGCCACTGTTGAGTTTGGCCATGCTTGGCTAGTAAAGCAGTTTGTGGGGAGCACAGAGTCCTGGCCCAGACTGGAGGACTGCTGTTGAATTGCAAAGATGTCGCCCTCTCTCTGCTAAGGTGGCGCTGCAGGGGCAGCCATGGCCACCTCTGATTTGGAGAGTGGACACTGTGAGCTGACAGGGGCAGGGGCCGTTAGCCTTGTGACCTTGTGGTTGTCCCGCCTTGGTCCCGCTGCCTCCGGGTCAGCCCAGGCTTGGCTACTGCACTGTTACTGTTGTGCGGCCGGAGAGGAATAATATCAAAAACCATTCGTTGAGCGCATGGGATGCTTCATAAAATCCAACATGCTGTTTACAGTTTATAAATTAAGTGCCTTGGGAAGAGGCATCTGACTTATTCTCCAAGGCATCTAGTTGACTAGATCCAACTGGAATTCTTTGAGTTCCTGAGAAGGGGTTACTTAGCACTTCACACTCTCTGATTAGACCTAGAATTCTTTCTTTCCTAAGCCTCGTATGAAGCGTTATCTAGTGGCAAGCTTTCTTCCACACTTAAATCTTTGGACTTTTATTTTTGGCAATTCCTTGGAGAGGGGCTCTCTGCTCTGCCATCTTTACCTGACTCATGCTTGATATGATTGTCTGAAATGAGAGTAAATATCAAATCACTCTTGTCCATGACGCTGACGCCATTCCAAAGTCATGATATTTTATCTGCTTAACTCGATCTCCTTAGAAATGATGCAGTGCATGTTGGATATGAATTAGATGCTAAGGGAGTTTATCCTTGGGTCCCAAAAATCACCCAGGAAACAACAGGCCAAGACTCTTTGCTTGTAGATGCAGTGAGCTGGAAGAAGGCACTAGAACAGGACCTATTTTTTTTCCCCCTGACCATTAACTGTTATCTGCTAGAGCAGAAGGAGACACGTAGTAAGTGCTTCATGAATATGTGTTAAATAAATATGTGTAGAAAGAAGCTACAGGAGGCTTTACTGGCATATATTAGTACTGAAAACAGCCCAGGGTGGGAATACGGATACTGCAGTACCACCCTCCCTTGCCTGGCAAGCGGGGCAAGAATAAGGCCATTCTTGGCACATGCCCCTTGTCTTAGCCTGTTGCCGGAATAACTTGCATGAAACCAGCACTTTACCCTCTGCCAGGCAGAAGGTCAGCCCAAGAGTGAGCTGCTCTGTGGACACAACACCATCTCTCACCCAGGAGGCTGGGCCCGCTGTAAGCTCTGCTATATCATTTCCCTGAGGATGACAGGTGGGGAAATCTGGGCACCAGTTGTTCTTTTCCACTGGTATCGTTTGGAGGGTAGCTCCAAAGTTGGGCACGCCGGCCTACGTGCCTCTCCTGCCGGCAGAGGCTCCACATTGGAGCTATGAGAATGTGGGCTCTGTACATCCGCCAAGTCCATGTCTCAGAGACTGAACCCGGAGCACGGAGCAGCCCCGGAGCCCCCGAGTTCAGCAAGCGAGTGGCTTTCTCAGTCAATCCATCACTGGCTGGGCCGAGGTTCTAAGTCTTGATGGGCAGCGCTTGATTTCATGCTCCGTGGCTTAAAAAAAAAAAAAAAAAGAAAGCAAATGGGAATTATTTTAATTTTGAGGAACATGACCACCGTTGATACCCATAGGTGGCCATAAATCAGGGATCTCAAGCGATGTGAATTTCCTTCATTTTGATATTCCTCTTTGTGAGGGCTTCCTCTTTGTGAGGTTTTCCTCTTTGTGAGGGCTTCCCTCGGCACCGTGCCCTTCTCATCCAGGCACACCCCACCAACACCATGTTCAGACAACCTGACTTCACGCCACTCGTTTTTTGAGCATTATGCTTATTTCTTCATTCGATTTGAACACTTAGGGCAAAAATCCCAATGTTAAGTTGCAAGAATCTTACCTTTATGTTTTGAGAGTTCTGTGATCTACATTGTTGCTTGAATTCTTATTTCAGGGTATAATATAAAAACTGAACAAAAAGTACCATACTTTGTGAGTGTGTCCACCTGAAAAATGTATTTCTTATTAGCAGTCAAGCAACATTTTCTCTGTCACTCTTTTATACTTGATCTTTATTACTACTTCTGGGTTCAGCTTATCATCTTTAAAGAGCAAATCAGATAATAAAGTTACATTTTGTGTGACATTAGCTGTCTCTTTATCATCATACGCTTCACAATATTTGCCTGCAAATTTTTATTCACCTTTCAGGAAAGAAAAAAAAAAAAAAAATTCAACTGTGCTTGCAATTCAGGATGTCACTACTAGGTGGCAGTAGTGCTTAAGAATTGAGTGATACACCAGAAAGACTATCTGAGAAAAGAGACTAGCATGTCTTCCAATATTTATAAGAAATAAAAATATAATACTACTACAATACTCAAACTGGCACAAACATTCAACATCCATTAACTTAATTACTATTTTTAAGCCAAATTTTGAAAAGAGAAAGTATAATTTTTTTAAATGAAGTTTTGGATAGGTGATACATTCTCAAGTTCAGAAATTTACAAATAAAAGTGTATATATACAGGGAAAAGTCTTTCTCCCATACCTGTCCGTAACTAATTGCACAGCTTCTCGAATATCCTTCCAGAGCTTCTCTGTGTAAATACAAATGAGCACAAATATATATCCTTATCCTTCGGTGGTTTAACACAAATCAGTAGAGTTTCTGCATCCTTCTTTATATAGTTGCATAGTATTCCATTGTATGAATATTGTATAATAGATCCAACCAGTCCCCTAGTGCTGGATATTTTGTGCGGTTTCCAATTTTATGCTGTGACAACCAATGCCGAAGTGAATAACCATATGCTTGTGTGATCCCACATGTAGGATAATTCTCAGAAATGGACTAGCTGGGTCTAAACATTCACAAATATAGGGTCTTGTTATTGACTGTTGTTGCTTGTTTTTGCCATCAAGCTATATGTTTTTCTTTCATTTGCTTCTTTCATTTAACCATACCTCCTGGCCATGGCTCTGAAGAGAAGTTGCTAGCAGTGCGGAGGGAGGGAGGGCCAGGACTGGAATGTCTCCTTTTCCCTTCATCCCTTTGCCATTGACTCCTGAGGGAAATATCGATAGACTGGAGTGGTGAAAGAAGAAATCTAATAAATTCCTTTTCTGAGACTAATTAAGGCTTCAAAGAGTCAGATAACCACTTGGGATAATATAGTCATATTGAAACTCAGGAAATGGTCAGTAATACTGCAGCCTCTGAATCCAAGAAAACCCTGGCTCTTTGAATTGAAATCTTGGTGAGTTTCAGTGTGATGTGCAGCTGAAAAGAAAACAAAAAATGTTCTTTGGCATCCCTTGCCAATTTGGAGCTTTACCTCAGGTTTGATCAATTTCAATGAGATGTTGCAATTAACATGCTCGCGAGGGAAAGTGGCACAAAGTTGTATGAAAATAGGGTCTTAACTTCAGGATTATCTTCTGCATATGGTGACTGGATCCATAAGTACCAGGTGGCACCATTTTAGAGCAAGAGGGGATTACAGAAGCCATCTTTTCCAATTCTCGTATTCCTACAGATGAGGAAACTGGGGCCAGACCAGTTTAAATGCCCTGTGCAAGGTCTCCCAGTTACTCAAGGGCAGGGCTCGAGCCCAGGTGGGTCTCCTCATTACTGGTCCCTGCCCTGCCTGCAATTTATAGGATTTCTCTGACACATACGCGCTGAGATTTTGCCATTGCCAGGGATGCTCTTGTCTGAAATGGCCCTTTGTCACGCACCCTTTTCAGCCTGGGATCCCCTGCCCCACACTCACAAGACAGCTAACTGAGGTTAAGTAGGTCTGGGGCCATTCTATTAGAGCCAAACTAATTGACTTATATGGACTTGAACTTTTTTTTTTTTAAGATTTTATTTATTTGAGAGAGAGTTGCGGGGGCGGGGTGTGCAGAGGGAGAGGGACAGGCAGACTCCCAACTGAGCAAGGAGCCCAGCGCAGGGCTCGATCCCAGGACCCGGGGATCATGACCTGAGCCGAAGTTAGACGCTTAATTGGCTGAGTCACCTGGGTGCCCCTGGACTTGAACTTCTAATCTTCATCTTATCAATACTTTGCCCTATTTATTTAGACTGTCCATGAGTAGGAAGTTAAAAAAAAAAAATGTTGTACAATGAATAAAATAATCAAACTCTTATCTGAAATACCTTTGAAAGTTTTTCTGAAGCTTTAATTATCATGTTCCTTTTGTTTGGGATGTAATGACAGGTCTCCCCAATTGTCGTAAAAGTTTGAAAACATTTTTGACACTGTGTCTTCTGGTGTGATAAAAAGCACCCATGTTGGCCATGCTTAGGAGGGTTGGCGAGGTGATACGGGGAGCTCTCTGCTTTGTCCAAGATCCATATGGTTAAAAGAACAAAGCAAATTTCAAGAAAACCGATATGTCCCGATCCCATTTTAATGGTAAGTCTTTGTTCCAACGACCACTTCCTTTTTCAAATTATACCACATGCTCAGGCTACCGAGGCTCTGCAGAAATGTGTGACTCTTTGGGGAATAGGCATGCGTTGTTTTAACCACACTGGAGGCCAGTGAGCATAATGTGTATTTCAGATGCAGTTTGTCATTGATGCTGGGTGGCATGGGGCTTAAACCAAAAACAGGATGAGCCTAGAGCAGGATGAGCCCTAGTGGAAAACTAGGTGGGTGGGTGTGTATGGCCTTGGAAAATGTACTTCTTTCCCATGGGACGTGGCCTGTGTTCATTAGGGCTGACCTGCCTCTTTTCTAGCCCCGTGAGCTGACACTGAGAAACTGAATAGACCCTCCCGCCCCCACCAGCCAGGGATGAGGATGAGACCACCCAATTCAGCTGTGCTGGGGCCAGAACCACATGTCTAATCTTTACCAGGAGTTCCAACTATTCTTGCTCCTCGAAACATGGACTCTGGCAATTAAAGTCAACATGTGCTTCCATTAAACCACTGTGTCCACAGTGGTTTATGTAGCATAAGCTATGGGGAGGGAGCGGGTTAGAATGGATGACAGTCCATGCTAATGGCACTCTAGAAACCAATAGTCGTCACTCAAAATGTCACAGAAAAAATTCTGCTCGATACCTCCTGGGTTCCATTCGTTTTTCTGGGTAAATGTTTCTGGGGAAAATAATTTCTGTTTTCATTCCAGCTGTGCGGCAGATACTGTGATGATGGATTGCAAGTGGAAAGAGTAAGACAAAACTCAGGCCTTCAAAGGACAATGACAACCAGAAAGCTTCAGCCAGATCCTGCCCTTTGCTTGAAAGGAACTGGATCCTAGGAGGCGAAGGCATTTCCAATTTCTAGTCCTCTGCCTCCCTCTGCTGTTCCTTCTCAGAAGTTTTCCTTACAACAATGAGAAATCATGTACTAGCTGCATCCTTTTCTATGCTCTCCCTGCTGGCGCTAATGGGAGACACGGACAGCAAAACGGACAGCTCCTTCATGATGGACTCGGACCCTCTGCGCTGCATGAGGCACCACTATGTCGATTCTATAAGTCACCCATTGTACAAGTGTAGCTCAAAGGTAAGATCCAGATCTCTGTGAAGGTAGCGTTACTTCCCAGAGACAGGAGAAAAGCCCGTACTCCTTTGTCAGGGGATGGAGAACTATGACAGAAGCCCAGACCTGAGCTCTAGGGCTGGCCCACGGGGCTTGCGGGAGAATCGTGCTTTTAGGGTCTCCCAGCATGCTTTGATCTTTTGTCAGTAAAGCTGCCTGACTGAACACGTACATACCCAGACAGCTTCTCTCTTTTCAGGCTGCTTGAAGTCAATAGGAAAGGCTGGAAGGTTCTCACCATAAAATTGTTGCTCCACACAAGGTGAGAGAGGTGTGTTTCGTCCCTGGCTGTCTAATTTATGAGCAGTAGTGTTCTTTATCAAGAAAGAAAAGTGGAGTCTACAGGTTCTCGTGACTCCTTCTACCTCCACCAGCAATAAAGAGGAAGCGGATGCAAGAAATACGATTGAGCAGTAAAATGTACTTCTTGGGGGTCGGGGGGCTCTTCAAAGAGATTCCTGTTGGAATAGTTGCTCGCTGACCTTGTGGTCCAAGCCTTTCTCCACCTGCCATGCTTATGTTAAAATGATTTCAAAAGATACATGGCAATTGGATCATTTCTCATTTTTACATGGATTATCCAAATCGTTCTTGTTTGGAGTAGGTTGTATATTTTTTGTGCAGGCAACCTATGCGAGGGATGTCTCAGTGTTGGGACAAGGTCTTGCGAAGGAATACCATGCTTCAAAGGCCACCGAGAGTGGCCAGCCACCTGGACCACCCAGAAGGAAGGCACAGAGTAGAATACACTCAGAATGAGAATCTCACGACCATCATTGCCCCCCAAACAGTCACATGAATGAAATTTGCCCACATTTGGTAAAAAGAATGTGTTTAGCCCAGCCTCAGAGATTTTCACTCTAGTCCTGAGACCAAAACCACTTAAGCATTCTCAGATGGCAAGTATTTTTTAAATTACCGGTATAATTAAGAAGTTTTTATAATATCAACCACTAGAATTAAGACCATATAAGTTAATGTCTCTACCCTCCATTTACAAACATGATGACTTCTGTCTGCCTTTAAAATTTCCATCGCTTCTCTGATTACAACTCAATGACAATGGCTTGTTTTAGTTTGGGGAAATCAGAATTTGAGTTAAATCATTTTAACCATTATATTAATAAAAGATCTAGGACTGTGGGAAAAAATAGAGACTTTCCACTTAAAAACTTTCTGGCTCTTATTTGTACTTGTAGAACTAAAAAAAAGGAGTAAATAAATAAACTTAAATTTTTGTAAGGCTGCAATCCCTTCTTAGGCAAAAAAAAAAAAAAAAATTAAAGCAAAGGGAGGAAAAAAAAAAGATGGGACATGTTTTTACAATTGTGATTGCTCAGAAATTGTTGGCCTGAGAAATCATTAGCTTCTCCTCCCTTCCCCCTACAGATAGCACCAGTATTTGGTGGTCCTTAGTCCATGGATGATTTCTCCCTCTCTTGAGCTGTTCTCCATAATCATGATTCTTTTAACTAAAGCGGGGGTTATTAAAATTATTTCAAAGAAAATGTCAGTGTGATGATAGGAAGGAACAGAGAAATAGGAGCATCTCTAAAAAGTAAAAAACAATCCAGAAGGATTTGATGAAATGATGGAAGAACACCTTAACAATGATCACACTAGTTAAGAGAAGGTCAGAGAAGAGATGTCCTTAACTCAAGCCCAACAAACTCGCGGTGCTTGAGCGTGACTCCTAGAAACAGACTTTAGTCTACCTTTACTCACATCCGTTCCTTCCAAAATGCCATGGTAAATGGCACAAAATTGTGATAGTAGCAGAAATGTTTGTAATTTCATGGGAACAATCTGTTTTCAAACATCCCAAATGATCTCAAATATAGCAATAGTTTTATGTAAATGGTGCTTGTAATTATAAACCTTTCTTTCTTGGCCTTAAAATATGCCTGGCAGAATCTCAACTACTCAGACCTTTTCTGGATCAGATTTTCTCTATGTATCCAAGAACAAAAACTGTTTTTCATTTTTAAATAATCTATGATTCTTGACTCTCACTGACTCAGGCTGGTCTTCTTTCTAATGGGTCTCATTAACGAAATTGTTCTTTACAGACTTGAGATAAAACATTTAACCTGTGTCTAGAAAACAGCCAGCGAGGGTTTTTACAATGAGGAGACTAGGCTCGATCTTTCCTCTCTGCAAAAAATTTCCTTTCGCATCATGCTCAAAGGCCTTTACTAGACACATGCCTAGACCATTTGCCTGTCTGTTGTTGATGCTTCCCGACTTACATTTATCCAGTGTCTGGCCTTGGGAAGACAGGTGTCCGGGAGAGTGTGACCCAGGCTCAGGGGAGGGAGGGCATCTGCTTGAACACCTAAAATGTGTCAGGCGTCTCATAATATATGATCTAATCACTGCCAACAAACCTGTGTTGGAAGGCATTACCAATCCCATTTTACCAGTAGGGAAAACTAAAACGCTAAATAGTATTCAGATCATTTCTCTTTCAACTACTTGGATCTCCATATCAGAGAAATGCAGGTAGAATGCAGAAGCCACTATTTAGAAGTCCAGGCTCAACTTCGGGTCCACTGGAAATAATGATTTATACTCAGCGATCTTTCTAGAAGATAGGAACCATTGTGAAAGTTCTGTGGGAGCCTGCCATGAGACTGTCTGTTCCCCCCTATCCCTGAGCTCCAGGGACCTGTCACCCATCGCTTAACAATTCAGGAAAGGGCTGAGACAGAGTCAGGCAGAAAAGATGGGCCACAGCAGTCCACCAAGGAGGTCATGTGACCGCAGATTAAGATGTGCCTGGTAGTTTTCAGTGGTGACACCTCCTAGGACTGGGTACAAAAATCCCAGGAGTGGCAGGTTCATTGACAATCTTCCCCGAAACTCTGAGTAGTAAAGGGAGGGCCCGGTAGTTAATGGTGTTAGAGCAAACAGGCAAAAGACCCGTGGTTAGTGAAAACGAGCCATCTGGAGAACCTTTAAGGCAACTGAGACATCCCAGACTTTGAAGTGAGAGAGACCTGGCTTCATATCCCAGCTTCGCGGTGTGCCCAATGGGTGACTTCGGGAGAAGTAAAGTAAGTCTCTGGTGCCTCCACTTATTCCCATGTAAAATGGGGCAAACGCTGTCTACCTAAAGGCGGAGGTATGGGTATTGGTGATGGTATCTGTAAAGCCTTCAGCATGGTATCTGGCTTATACTAGACATTAATAAGTGATATTATGATCTTGATGATGAAGCTACAAACTGGACAGGTGTTTAGACTCACTTTCTATTTCAGTCACCGTTGAGACCTCAATAACCGTTGGGATCTCGTAGAGCCTGAAAGGATTAGGAAAATGAACCTCATCGGGGTTCTTGCTAAGCACAGAGATCTGGCAGGGGTGAGGGGAGCGTGCAGAAGAGCAAAATGAATGTAAGCCATCATGCTGGGTGTTAAGAGTGGGGAGAGAACAGTAGAAGAGAAACAGATCCTGCTGTCTCACCTCCCTTCCCAAGTGAGTGGAGGGAGCAGGGGGTGGGGGGCAGAGGGGACAAGTTCTGGATGCGAGCCAGGGAGGAGTTTTCAGGGACTGAGGCTGGGAAAGTGAGCTAATAGGGCAGGCCTGTGAAGTCTGAGTTGGGTGAGGAATGTGGGGGGAGATGGTGGTCCCACGGGGACACAGAACCAGGGCATAGGGTCGTCTGAACACCAAAGGGCCAAGGAGAAGGACAGTTCATGGGATAAAACCTGGAGAACTTCCCAGAGGAATTGGAGAGGAAGTTAAGATCCCCGATCCTCTCCTAGGGCTGCTGACAAAGCTCATAGTATGGTAGGAGAGTCAGGAACATTGAACTTCTAACACCATTAACTACTGGGGAGATACCACTTTTTTCTTTCAAGGAATGAATTTATATTACATGCCTACTAGGTGCAGGCCTCGTGGCCGGCAATGGAGGCACAAAAATAGGGGGAAAAAACAACCAACCAAGTTTTTACCCTCATGATGCTGATCAGTAAATGAGGGAGAGAGGGAAGGGAAATGTTCTGTGTTCAAAGACTTCGCGTCGGTTTGAGTTGTGACCAGAGCGAAGGGACCAGATTCCATCCTTCCCCTTGCTGCTTCATTCCTCTGGTTGCAATTTTGCTGCTGCCCTCAGCCTGGCACAGACCCTTTGGGGAGTGACCGGGGTGCCTGGAGATGATCTGAATGGTCATTTATGGAGGGTGCCGGGGAGAGAAGGAATGGGTGCTGTAGGAGGTGCCATGGGATAAGGGGTACATAGTGTTCACTGCCGAGAAAAGGGCAAAAAAAAATGTTTCTCATTTAAATGAGGTACAACAGTCAAATTCCCCTTCTAGGGTAGGCTGTTCTGTCTGCAAAGTCTTTATTCTGGGTCTTTATTCTGATACTGATGAAGACATCTAGTCAGTCATGGCCTGAGCCAAGAATTCGCAGGAGTCCCCCATGACAGAGGAAGAAAGTGGCTTTGGCAATGGTAAGAATCTTTCAGCAAGGAGTGATGAAAACCATCTGTGTTTGGGTTTTCTCTCACTCGGAAGATAGTTGTATATTGCAGCAGAAGACAGAACTGCCTAAGAAGTATGGTGGGGTCACCAGAGAGAGCTGGGGCCTGGGGTCACCAGGTGCAATCTTTGGTCAGGACCCGGGGAATCACAGCTGGCTATAACCCTCACAATGTAGCCTGAACTTGCCCATGACCAGCTTGAGTAACTTAGGAAGTTCCAGGCTGACTGTCATGGTTAGGACAGAGGGCTCAGGAATCAAGGTGTCTCAGGTCAGAATCCTGGCCCTCCATCGGACAGCGATGGGACCTCAGGCCAGTGACTCATCCTCCATCTTTTCATGACTTCATTTGTAAAACGGGGAAAGTTTACCTTTTGCAATGGCTGTTAAGAATCCGGTTGCATGTGAAGGGCTTGGCACCGAGCCTGGAGCCTAGTAAATGTCCAATACATGTTATATATCATCATCATTACCATTCTTTTATGATCACGCAAGGACCTTTCATTACTCTTAGCTTCAGCACATGGAAATCAGATTAGAACACGAAGGAGCCCATCCCTGAGCAATGTCTCTGAACCCCGCGGCTCTGTTCGTATCAGAAGGAACTGACTTTCACATCCAGCTGGAGGCAAGTGACTCTAAGGTTGGGGGGATACAAAGGGACCACTGGAGAAGTTGCCTAGCTTCCTAGCATCAGGCCACTTGCTTGGGGGAACCGAAGAGAGCAAAAACTAAACAGGACGCAAAGCAGATAACATGTATTTGTCACCCACAACGCATGCCTATTCCCCAAAGAGGCACACATTTCTTTGTCAAAAGAAATTCATTTCCTGATTTCAGAGTGGAGCAATGTGGATGCTCTCCATTATGAGCAGTTACATGCAGTGCCAAATGCTGAGGAGTGTTCCCATGTTAGAAGGCACTGCCAAGTCACCCAGGCATGAAGAACGTGTGTTGACCACAAACTGGGTTTTGGCAGGTGAACTGATGTTTGATGACTTGGTTAAGGAGTTAGACACTGAGTGGTACCATCCAAGGAGTTTCTGGGAGTTTCTGGGAGTCTCCAGATCACTGGGGGATGCAACTGTGGGAGGGTCTTGACAGTGGAGGAGATATCATTTAGGAGTGCTCTTTCAAGATTCAGCTCTGCAGGCCATCAAAAAAAATGAAATCTTGCCATTTGCAACGACGTGGAAGGAACTAGAGGGTATTATGCTAAGCGAAATAAGTCAATCAGAGAAAGTGAAATAAGTCAATCAGAGAAAGCCCTCTCCTCTACTTAGAGGAGTGGGCATTTGAATACATAATGATCTCACTGATATGAGGAATTTGAGAAACAAGACAGAGGATCATAGGGGAAGGGAGGGGGAAATGAAACAAGACGAAACCAGAGAGGGAGACAAACCATAAGAGATTCTTAATCTCAGAAAACAAACTGAGGGTTGCTGGAGTGGTGGGGGGTGAGAGGGATGGGGTGGCTGGGTGATGGACATTGGGGAGGGTATGTGCTATGGTGAGCGCTGTGAATTGTGTAAGACTCATGAATCACAGACCTGTACCCCTGAAACAAATAATACATTATACGTTAATAAAAAAAATTAGAAAAAAAAAGATTCAGCTCTGCAGAAGCTTGGGGGTGGTGATGATGTATCCCAAGAAGTTCATAAGAAAAAGGTCAGACTTGTATGGTTATGATATTTTTAGGACTCCCAGAGGCAGGTCAAAGTAGATTGGAGAAGGGTGTGAGTTGGCTCATGCTTCAGGAAAACATTTTCATAGCAGGAAGCAGGATATGACAGTGATTTAGACCAGGGGCTTGTTTTTAGGCAGCACTAGGTTTGATTCCAGCCTTGCCTTGTACCAGACATGTGAGTTTGGGCAAGTTAGTCCAACTCTCTAAAGCCTCGGCTTCCTCATCTGTAATAATAGTACGGATTAAAAGAGTACCTTTAGCATTGGATTGTTATGAGAATTAAATGAGATTAAATGTTGTAAGCACTCAATAAATGTTAGCTGCCATTATTATTATTTGCTAAATGATAGCTACCTAGTGACCAACCGAGAGCAGAACTTCTCAGACTTTAACAGGTCCGGAGCCTTGCTACTCAGTGTGTGGACGTTAGCAGAACTGACATCAACCAGAGTCTTGTGACAAATGCAAAATCTCTGGCCTCAGCCAGAATTACTCCAGCACAATCTGCATTTTAACAAGATCCCCAGCTGATTTACATGCATTTTATAGTTCTAGAAGCTCTCGTCTGGAAGAGGTGAGAAGATGTTCATTAAATCTATAGAAAGGTGAGGCATGACAGAGACTAAAGCATGGAATATCAGGAGTGAATCTGGAAGGCAGGTATTTATCTCTTCCATTCCTTAATGGCACTCATTTCTAGATCTTACCTTCCAAACTCCCCGCTGTAGCCCTCCAACACAAATTTACAAATCAGAGCTAGATTTGTATGTCACTTCCAGGTTTGAAATGGGATCTATGGACTGGAATTCTCCCAGAGAGGAGATGTGCATGTGTGTTGAGAACGTCAAGGGTCCTATAATTGTTTCATAGTCTCTTCTTAGAGGAGCGGGCATTTGAACTTGGCAATGGAGGATAGTTGGGATTTCATTAAGCAGAGCTAGGAGGAAAGGGCATTTCTGAGAGGCGGAAAGACATGAGCAGAGGCAAGAGGCAGGGAAATTCAGGGCAGTTCCATGAACTCCTGAGTGATTGAGCTTAGTTAGAATAGGGAGTGATGAGAACTAGGACAGTTGTAAGGGAGTGGGTGACAAAAATGAGAACAGTTCTAAGTAAGACAGGAAAGTTGTGAAATCCAAGTCATGGAGGATCTTAATACCCATTCAGGATTTTGGACTTGATTGCAAAGGCAGCAGGCAGCCACTGAATGTGTTTATTGTACGTACATGTCTGTGCATTCTCCTTGCCCCAAAAGTCCAGCTCCTGAGATAGAGTGACCCACTGGAGGTGGCCCCAGGGTCTTCAGCGCTGGAGTTCTTGTCCTTCAGAACGAGCTGAAGGTGGAGCTTGAGACCCTGAAAACGTTTAGTGAAATCACAATTGGGTCAATACTTCTACAAATGGCCCAACATTGCCGACTTGGTCGCTTTACAGACAGTGCTAACTGCCGGGTCATTCCAGGTCTACGTCCAGTTCACCAGCATGTGCATCACTTGGGTAGGATGCACCACCATGTCTGTGCTCCTTGGAATTAGGTCTGTTAACACAGGTTCACTATATTCATCTGGACTGAAATTGGATCTCTAAAGACTCCATTTGGGGAGGTGACCTCTGAATAGTGCTTAATCTGCGGGAGAGATGACCCTCATTAGAGATGAGCACATCCTTGGGCTCCTTCTCATTAGATGGGGTGGGCGCCAAGGACTGGCCCATGTACTACTGATCTATGGCATAATCTCTCAAAACCCATTTCAGATCATGTTTGTTTTGCCTATCAATGTAAAGAGCGGGCAAGATAGCACCGAGCCTTCACAAATTCAAAACAGCTCATAGCTGCCATTTTCTCTCTGCCTCTGTGATCTTTCAGAGAAAATAAATCCGTACGTCCTACTCCAACTTCACCAAGCCCTGCTGGTTGCTCCCTAATATCTCATATCCTATCTTTGGATTCATCCCAGCATCTTTTTTGATAATGATGTTAATAATCTATAATGACCAGAAGTCATCTTGTCTTCCTTTTAGAAAGATGAGTGGGCCATTTCCTTCTTTTAATTCTTAATGAATCAAGTTACCCACCCTACCCTACCCATAACTGCCACTCCCAGGATACCGGGATGTATGTATGGGAGACATAAACAAGCCTCTGCTCCACCCCCTTAAGCTGGATGCAGCATACTGAGTGTGTGCCTACGTCCATTTTTCTGGGGATAACCTTGGTAGTTTGCATCAGATTCTTAAAGAAGGCTTTCACCAAAGCCACATTAAGAGCCCCTATAAAGAACACACAGCCTCTGTTACTTCAGCCCAAGCTTTATATTTTTTTTAAATTTATTTATTTGAGAGAGTGAGAGGGAATGAGCAGGGGCAGGGGCAGGGGCAGAGGGAGAGGGAGAGAGAGAATCTCAAGCTGACTCTCCACTGAGCACGGAGCCTGAGGTTGGGCTTGATCTCACAACCCTGAGATCAGGACCTGAGCCGAAATCAAGAGTTGGACTCTTAACTAAGGCACCCAGGCGCCCCCGGCCCAAGCTTTAGTATAATCCTAACCTACCTCTGGAAATGGAGATGGTCAGAATGAATGCATCCTGACATTTGCTGTAAGTGACTCTAAGATTCAGTTGCACAAATCTCAGGCTCCTTCAGTGTATAAGCCCAGAAGTGTGATTCCAGGGCCCAAAACATACCCTGTTTCTGTTTCATTCTCTTGTTTCAAGTTGTAGTGCCCAGAATATTTCTTCCCGAGTATCACTCAGGTTACCCTTTTTTTCTTCTCCAGAAACCATATTCCTTTTCTTTAGCAATTCCTTGCACATAGCATATTCCTTTTTTCTGTAGCCCTTCTTCATTTACTTCCTGATTTCAATTCGGAATGACTTTCTGCATTTCGAGACTGGTCGAACTGACCCTGGGCCCATGGTGGACTACCACCTGTCCCGAGACATTTCTTTCGTTCTTTGGTTTTTATTTGCACATCATGGTGGTCGGCCTCAGCGGAAGAGCTTTGGAAACCATAAAAGCTCGGGCTCCATCCCCAAGGATTTTAATTTAATTGGTTCGAGATGGGGCCTAGGTGCTGACATTTTATTTATTTTTAATTTTTATTTTTTATTTTAGAGAGAGAGAGAGAAGGTGCGAGCGGGGGGGGGAGGTGAGGAGGGCAAAGGGAGAGGGAGAAAGAATCTCAAGCAGGCTCCACGCTCAGTGCAGAGCCCAATGCGGGGCTCGATCTCGCATCCCTGAGATTGTGACCTGAGCCGAAACCAAGAGTCCGTGGCTCAACCCACTGAGCCTCCCAGGCGCCCCTGGGTTCCTGACATTTTAGAACCAAGTTTGCCAGGCGATTCTAAGGTGCAGCTGGGGTTGAGAGCCACTGAGCGAACCCAGCGGCAATTGGTAAAGGGTGTCAGGGTGCTGTGGGATCTGGCTGAGGTTTTGGCCTCCCCACAGGGTAACCATGTGTCTTCTCTCCCCAGATGGTGCTTCTGGCCAGGTGCGAGGGGCACTGCAGCCAGGCGTCACGCTCGGAGCCCTTGGTGTCCTTCAGCACTGTCCTCAAGCAGCCCTTCCGCTCCTCCTGTCACTGCTGTCGGCCCCAGACCTCCAAGCTCAAGGCACTGCGGCTGCGCTGTTCGGGGGGCATGCGGCTCACCGCCACTTACCGGTACATCCTCTCTTGTCACTGTGAGGAGTGCAGCTCCTGAGGCCTCCCGCAGAGTGGCTTCTGGATGGGACAACCTCCCCCCACCCCTCACCGAGGCAGTTCAACCAGCCAGGGAAGGACTGGCAAGAAAAGAGTTAAGGGGGGGGGAAAAAAAGAAAAGAAAAAAGATGCAGCAATTCCCACAGGATTCTGCATATTCTAGTAATAAAGACTCTCCATGCTTGTTGACAGAGAGAGATGCTCCGGGAACTGGTCTTCCACCCCTGTCTCCTTTCCCTGGTACAATTTCTTTTGGTTCCTTTTCAGATTCAGGCATTTGCCCCCTTGGCGCTGAATGCTGTTCAAGTTTCCAACAGTTCCAGCCTTAGCGGGGAAAGTGCCCCCCCCCCTGCCGCCCCCCGTGCCCGAGTGGGTCAGGCTGTCACTGTTTGGTGCAGATTAGGGAAGCCTTCGCTTTGGAAAGCAGGAAGAAAGCCCAACTCTTTCTGCGATACCGTCTGGGTTGGTTCGGTTTGATTTGGATTTTGCCCTTCGATCTAAGGTTGCCATCAGTGCTAAAGCTGACCAGTGGTGAATTCCGGGCACCAAGCAGGTTGGAGATGTGTAGCCAGGCTCACTCACAGCCAGCTAACTGACATTAAAATAACTAACAGATGGATTCTCTTACGTGATGCTGGAACTCCTGATAGCGGTCATTATTATTCAGAAATGACTTTTGGGAAGTAAAGGTGGCATACGGAATTTGTCACTTGAAGGCTCTTGCAGATAAATTATGGTAAAATTTTGTAAGGGAGCAGACTTTTGCAGACCTGCACAAATACGGATCCTGCACTGACTTTGAAAAAGGCATATATGTACTAGTGGTATGGAGAACGCACTATACTCATGCATGCAAATTAGACAACCAAGTATGAACCTATTTGTGGGTGTGCTATAGCTTTAGCCATGTCGCGGGCATCATTCTCTACCATCCACTCGTCCATGTGAAGCTTGCTGCCAAAATGGTGGCCTGGCTCATCTTCTGAACATTTGGCTCAACTCTATTTTGGTCTCTGAGACTCAAAATTTGAGTTATTCCCGTGTTGTGAAATAAAAAGACAATATCTTCAAAATTGTGACTGTGTGAGTATTGCTTTTTCCTACTAAATATTCTACTATAATGCATCCCTTATGGTGCGTGGGGGGGGAGGGGTTCAGAAAAAGAGGGAGATGGGGTTCTAGAATGCATGGGGAGGACATTTTTTGAAATCAATAGACGAGGGTGATAGGGGCTTAGGAAATTTGGTTTTTAGTTTCAGAAATTAGCTTATTGAATGAGCATAAAATCTGATGCATTCTGGCTTCCTTAGGCACTAAGGAATGAAAAAGAGGTCATCTCTTTCTTAACCTCTTCACTTTTCTCAGAAAAGAGTAAGTATCCATAAATGAAGGACCAGGAGGACAAAGAATTCGCCAACCATGGTTTCTGTGCCATTGACAGTCTAGTGTTCCAGGTCCGATGATACTCCTGAGCATTATGAGAATAATCATGGTGCTGGCGTAATGCTATGCCCACTTTAGGCGCCATAACGCTACCCTAGGTTGGCGACTCAGTTTCCACGGCAACCTTGACACCATACTGTCTTGGTTCACCAGAGATGACAGTGCGTCCCACTGTTCATATAGTCAACCTGTGAATTACTTTTGCTGTACAGATGATGGTTTTGTACACTCTCTAGCACATAGCTTTCACACATTTTTTTTTTTTTTGGAAGCCAGCAGGGTTAAATTTGTATTTGTGACTTTGGGACAGAATAAAAGTAATGCTATTAAACCTTGCCCTTGATCTTCACCTTCATGGTGACGGAGCCAGCCGGTTCACTAATTAGAGGTCTCCCCATTTTGAAGGCAAATGTGAAATGGTAATTTGAATCATTACATCAAGAGAAATTTTGTCATAAAAAAGAATTAAATTTAATACCTAAAGTTAAATGGTTATAATCCTTAACTGATAATGCAAGTAGTAACTGCTGGTCACATTTATAGCTATTCTTTCATGTCACTAATCAAAGATTGAAAATAATACTTCTAGCCTTAAAATATCTCTTCCTGGTTTTGAAAATTCAATTTGCTTTGAGAGTCATATGCCCCAAACTCCGGTCTTTATTTCCTTACTACCCATTTGGGACTGGAGGGGGCACTTAATGTGACTCATATTTTCCAAATTCCCTGGAAGCCATAGAAAAGATTCCCGTCGAATCCCATTGCATCGTCTATTGTCAAAGCTTTCCCCATAGAAATGAGCAGAATATGCTTGGAAGACTAGCGAATCATAGAACAGTGGCATTGGGAGGGTCATTAAAAAGCATCCATCCTCTTCTCTCCCTAAACAGATGAGCAAATGGAGACCTGCCGAAACCCAGGTTTGCCCGAAGGCACACACTTAGTCTTGGATTTGGAACCAGAACCCAGGCTTTCTGTTTCACAGCCATGGGCACTTCCCTTCCCCGACCCGTGAACAGATTCTCAGTCTTTTTAGGCTCTTGGATGCTGAATATGGTGAATGGGCTGGAAAAGAGTGAGAGAGACAGAATAAAGTTTAATGGGGCATATCAAGGCTGAGAAAGAGGAAAAAGAATTACATTTTCCCCAAAGACCTCAAAATAGCCCTGGGAACGGAGAGAATTTAGACATTATTGGATATTGAGTTACTATGGAATTTGTATTATGTCTTTTAAAAATTTAACATATTTAGCCTTATTTTAATGTCTACCCCTAAGGATTGAGAGAGAACCAAATGAAAACATTGATCTGTTGAAAACACTACTCCCGGAATGCCTAAGGAATGTTCACCCATCTTCCGCATTTGCTATGCATGAGTAAAGGGAGATCAAAATATGTTATAATCTTAGTAGCTTACATCTTCAAAATCTGTATGATAATCCATGATGGTGGAGGCAAGCCTCTTGTAAACTGATTTTACCCTCATCATTTACAAGGATTTAATAATAGTCAGTTAACACTGCACTGGAAAATAGAGGGGATTATGGACTGAATTGATTTTCTTGAGTTTTTCAGACCAGTCTCTTAAGTCTTATTCATGTAAGCTTCTGAACTTTCCCCAGAAGCTTAGAATGAAGGACCAATCAGCCCTCCTTGGTCTCAAGGAAATAATGGTTGATTTTCTTCTAAACCCAAGTGCTTGCTAATCCACCCAACACATTATTTTGTATTTGGTGGAGCGGGCTGCATACACATTATGACTGGGGAACTGTTTGGGTACGTTCATTTCTTCCTCGTGACATCAGAGGAATTAAGGTGCTTTCGGCCATCTCTTCAGGTCCTGCTGAAACATACACACTTGAGCAAGACAGCTGCCCAGTATGGAACACCAAATGCATGGGGGTCAGGCCGTTGCGAAGGCTTCTATCAGAAAAGCAAACCATATCCTGCTGATGCTGCCCCCTTCGTGACCCCAGGGCATGGCCATATCTATCATGGTGGATAGACATGTCACTCCCTTCAGGAACTAGAATACTGGAGAGGCTTGGATCTGGGAAGAGAGGTTCTGCGCATGGCTATATCATTACACACTGGGAAGAGCGTTTGCTCCGTAATGCCTGTTTCAATGCACAAACAGGTACCCAGCAGCTACTTGCTGAAGGACGGTACTTCTTGGGAGAACGACATCACATGCCAACAAATCAATGTTTTCCTTTAAGTGGTCACTGTATTAATGACATGTTTGGGTATATTCTACCATAAATCTGTAAGAGCACTGGCCTTTTCTTTAATTCAATTATGAATGGAATTTCCAATTTCTCATTGAGTAAAGTCATTCTGTGCCCTCAGATATTAATACCATCTTCTCACATGGTAGAGAGAACCTTTTAAATTTGGTGACTGCAGGGAATATGGACATGCACCAAGGAAAGCTCCAGCCGTCGATCCCTTCAGGAACTGCCTGAGCTACACAGTCACCTTGCCCAAGAGCGTGTTCTTCCAGGGGTGGCTCAGATCCAGTAACTGATGGAGGTGGGGGGGTGGTTCTAAGAGCCTGGTTATCCTGGCCCGATGGAAGACAATGCTAGCAGGCCGTCCTGGCTCCAGAGCTGGCCACTGGGTTGACTGAGGCATGCCAGCTCTATGTGTGTTTGGGCCCAAGCTTGCTCCCCCACCCCCTGCTTCCACGGGTGCTGATCCCTAATCAATACCTGCACCGAAAACTCCACCTCAGCGTCTGACTCTTGGGAACCCAGCCCACAGCAGTAATTGATACATCTTTTAGTAGCCTGTAAAAGGAGACAAGTGCATTTAAGCCATCTAGTCTCATGACATGACTGGCCCGTAATACGTGGGGTTCAAATCAATGTTCGTGCTTCCTCTGAAAGCATCATTTAAACATATATGCCAGGACCTATTATGCATCAGCTGGAATGCCAAATGCTGGAGAAACTGAGGTAAAAAGAAAAAAAGCCATAGCCTTGCCATAGCCTTGCTTTTAATATGTACCCAGGCCTGAGAGACCAAGAGGTAACTATAATAAGTGATAATCCACCAAGCAGGTGATCTTACGTGCTTGGCTTTAAGCGGTCATTTTTTTATTTTATTTATTTATTTATTTAATATTTTACTTATTTATTTGAGATAGCGAGAGAGAGCACGAGCAGGGGGAGGGGCAGAAGGAAAAGCAGACTCCCCATTGAGCAGGGAGCCCAACGTGGGGCTCCATCCCAGGACCCCGGGATCATGACAGATGCTCAACGGACTGAGCCACCCAGGTACCCATGGCCATTTTAAAAGTAAGGAGAAATGTGACTTGAGATATAACATTAGCATTTTACAACATTTGCACAGAGAGTCTGTCATTTAGTTTTCAGAATATCCTTATGGAGTAAGTTAATTATTACAAAAATCTTACAGATAAGAAACTGGAATTTGACTTTTGACCCTAAAGTTTGTGCTTTCTTCACCATTTCCAAACACCCTCTTTTTCCTTTTTCTAAAACGTGTGGACAGAAGGAAAGGAGCTCCAAACCACTTTGTGTCAGAACGTGTCAGTTCTCGTTAGCAAACTATGATTCCAGGACGAACACAGAGCACCCAGGACCTTGACCCAGTAGAACTTCAGAGAATATCCTATTCTAATATAAACATCTGGAGAAAATAAACGCGTTCCAAATTAAATTATGTAAGGCCAAACTGTGCCCATGACTTTAAAATCCGATCACATTTGGCTGTAATCTTTGGAATAGCTTCAATGTCCCAGTGTCAGATGTACGTACATGCTAACTCGAATGTTCTATTTTAAAATTGTTGAGAGTTGGACAGGGCTCCCTAGGAGCAGTTTGACTCTTGTCATCACCATCATCATCATCATCATCAACCTTGAATAACAGCGTATAACGAAGCAGGGATCGTGATTAGCACTTTCTTGGCTTTATCTCATTTAATCCTCCCAACTGACCTTGAGGTTAATATTACCCTTACTTTACAGATAGTAGGAATAAGTGCTATGGTTTTAATCACTCAGACTTTTTTTTTTCCTTTTTTCTGGGCATTCTAGAGTTCTTCATTATCTTCCAAATCACCACCAAAACTAATATTGCCATCATCATTGCAAGGTGTATATCAAGTATCTGGACATGCATATGTGCCATGGAAATAAATTTAAAGAGGTAAGTTCTCTCTTTGTAAGAGCTGACATTCTAAACTCTGCTTATGGTTTTAAATAACTAAATTCCTCACAATGCGTTCTCTTCTATTTTGGTCTACACCAGCAGTGTGTTTTTCCACAATCCTAACATCCAATTATTTCCTTTTTCGCATCGGGACAATCTTGTTCCCTTTCCCTTATTTGATTCCACGGCTCCATTTGTGATTCATGACTTTTTAGGCACCTGTTGTGGGAAGAGGCCATGAGAAACCACAGGGCTAACATCAACACCGGTCTGAAAAGGAACAGGAAGGCATATTGTTCAGCTCTCATTTTATAGAGGTTTTTTGATTCTGTGTCTTCCGACTTTGCAACCCGTGCTCATGCCATTGGCCAATGCTATATTTTCCCGATTCTTCTTGCTGGAGTTTCTCATGAACAACACAAAAAGCATTCTTCACTGTTGTCATTGACACTAACAGGCCAAGATTTTGTTTGACCGAGTGTGCACTTTCACTGACTAATTCATAGTGCTCGGCACATACACTGTTGCATGTCAAGAGCATGAACTCTGGGGCCAGACTGCCTGAGTTCACATCCCTGGTCTGCTGCTTATGAGCCATGTGACTTTCAGGCAAGTCGTGTGGCCTTTTTGTGCCTTGGATACTTCCTCTGTAAGTATGTCTAAACTTCATGATACCATTATGGGGAGTAAATGAGTTAATGGGTGACGTGGAGAAACCCAGAGCCATCCTTGACACCAAGTAGCACAAGGATCGGCTACCGACCCCACTATGCATTCATAGTGTCAGCAAGTTGTAACTTCTCAGCTACAGCTTTGCTTAAGCTGAACATCATTCTTACCCCTATTTTTCCCCAGCAAAAATTATGCATTCTTAAGCTTTCTTGTTATATGGCTCTACAATAAAAAGGTTTTATTTTTTTTAAGGTTCTGGTACTACATTGATAGAAATAAATCAGAGCCCATTGTTATTTTATCACTTCTTTTCTGCCTTAAGATTGCATTCATCCTACTGGCAGAAGATACCTATTAGATCATTTTATTTGCCCTCCTATATTCCTGGAAACAGCCAAAGCAATGAAATGTGCAAGTCTCTCAAAATACCTTTTCTGGGAAATTAATTTATTCTGAAATAAATGTATAGCCTTCTTATCCTCCAATTATCCAATTATTCTTAGAAACACTGTCCTCTCTCCCTTCTTCCCTCCACTCCCCACCCCCCTTAACAATTCCTCTTACAGGTTTGAGTTAACAAACCCAGTCTGAAGTATGTCCTGAGTGCTGGCTTGCTGAAAGAACTTTCTGAAGACACATTTTTTTAAATTAAATTTACATTTGGGAACACCAGAGAGTCTGGCTCTACCTGTTACACCCCAAGGAAGGAGGGATTATAGTAAATTGTACAAAATCAGACATCGAAATCATCTATTCCTTACATTCATTTCTACTTTTCCAGAACAGCACAACTGTTGAATAGTGCAGCTTAGTACATCTAAATCATTTATCTCTTACATGCATTCCTATTTTTCCAAAACAGCAGTCTTTCACCTCGAGCCAGACACCTCTGTAGCAAGTCTTGGATTTGAACAAAGGGTAGAACATCAAATTAAAATCGGAAAATTACAGGGGCTCCTGGGTGGCTCAGTCGGTTAAGTGACTGCCTTCGGCTCAGGTCATGATCTCAGGGTCCTGGGATTGAGCCCCGCATCAGGCTCCCTGCTCAGCGGGAAGTATGCTTCTTCCTCTGTTCCTCCCCACCTCCGCTCGTGCTCTCTCTGTCAAATAAATAAAATCTTTAAAATAAAATCAAATTAGAAAATTACAATTCTTTATTACCTAAGTCCATGCTGCCTAACAGAAATGTAATGTGAGCTACACAAATCATTTAAATTTCATAGTAGCTGCCTAAAAATATTTATATATATTTATATATATAAAAAAGTAAAATCAATTTTATAAAGATTTTATTTATTTATTTATTTATTTGAGACAGAGAGAACGAGAGAGAGAGAGCACATGAGAGGGGGGAGGGTCAGAGGGAGAAGCAGGTTCCCTGCCGAGCAGGGAGCCCAATGCGGGACTCGATCCAGGGACTCCAGGATCATGACCTGAGCCGAAGGCAGTCGCTCAACCAACTGAGCCACCCAGGCGCCCCAAAAGTAAAATCAATTTTGACAACATATTTTACTTAATCCAATATATCCTGAATATTATCATTTCATCATGTAAACAATAGGAAAATTGATTGAGATATTTTACATTCTTTTTGTCATACCAAGTCTTTGAAATCGGGTGTTTCTTTTACACTCACAGTGCCTAAAAATTCAAACTATATATTATTTTTGAGTTTTAATGGATGTACTGAAATCCCTGAGAAAAATAGCGGATATGGTATGCAAGTCTAAGAACAAAAGCAGAGAAGATGAGCCTGCAAATTATGAATGAGTCAGCTTGGAGCCTGGCAGCAAATAGCTGCTTGGACATTTCAGAGACTTTATTGTCAATGTGGCTTTGCCCAACATACCCTAGGAGTCAAGAAACCTGAATGCAGGGGCGCCGGGGTGGCTCAGTCGTTAAGCATCTGCCTTCGGCTCAGGTCATGATCCCAGGGTCCTGGTATCGAGCCCCGCATCGGGCTCCCTACTCGGCGGGAAGCCTGCTTCTCCCTCTCGCACTCCCCCTGCTTGTGTTCCCTCTCTCGCTGTGTCTCTCTCTGCCAAATAAATAATAATAATAAAAAGAAACCTGAATGCACTCCTGGCTCTACCACTAACCAGCTGTGTGATCCAGAGTGAATCACTTAGGCTTTGCACTACTCAGTTTTCTAGACCAGATTACGAAAATCTCTTCCCATATCACGAATACTCTAGCTATACGCGCACGCACACACACAGCCCTGCTCTAACACTTACCTATTCTCAAGGTAAAGGAGATTTTTTTTTT
>NC_138385.1:72986063-73030460 GCF_054177405.1 Leptonychotes weddellii
TTTTTTTTATTACTCAAGTAATAAATAGGAATTATATGAAAGTCTGAAAATTCAAATAAGCAAAAAAAAAAAGAATTGCCATTTTCATTAGGTATGACAAGTATACAAGAAAGACAATGCTTTTGTATACTCTTTATTGATCCCCTAAAATAAATTCACTCATTAATTATAATAATTTTCCAACTGATTTCCTTGCAATTTTCAGGAAAATATTATGTAGTCTCCCAATAGTGGTAATTTCAACTTTTTTCATTAAAATGCTACCTCTCTCTTTTTATTTTATAAGTATCCTTTTATGGCAGCTATCCTGACTAAGATTTAAAGCAGATATTCTGGGTCACCTGGGTGGCTCAGTCGTTAAGCGTCTGCCTTTAGCTCAGGTACTGATCCTAGGGTCCTGGGATCGAGCCCCGCATCGGGCTCCCTGCTCCGCCGGAAGCCTGCTTCTCCCTCTCCCACTCCCCCTGCTTGTGTCCCTTCTTCACTGTCTCTCTTTGTCAAATAAATAAATAAAATCTTTTAAAAAAGATAAAGCAGATATTCTCAGCCCTCCTTTTCCAACCAAAAAAATCTTAGAGGTATGTTCTTTCTCTACTTTGAACATCATAAACGGGAACCTCTTATCTTGTATAGTCTTTAAAAATTTTTGGCTATTTTTTTTCCTGATTCCTTCTTTTGTCTTCTTTTTTACTTTTTGTTTGCCACCTTTTTACCTTTGTATTAGTTTCCTGTTGCTCCTTACAACAAACTTACTGGCTTCAAACAACACAAACCTCTTAGAGTTCTGGGAGTCAGACGTTCGAAGTCCTCTAAATCAGGCACGGCGCAGGGGTATGGCCCGCCCTGGGGCAAAATTCCCCTGCATCTGTGAACCTGTGAAACCAGACAACAAGCTAACTGCTTCCAAAAGACAATGGTAGGATAGGGGCGCCTGGGTGGCTCAGTTGGTTAAGCGACTGCCTTCGGCTCCGGTCATGATTCTGGAGTCCCGGGATCGAGCCCCGCATCGGGCTCCGAGCCCCGCATCGGGCTCCCTGCTCGGCAGGGAGTCTGCTTCTCCCTCTGACCCTCCTCCCTCTCATGCTCTCTGTCTCTCATTCTCTCTCTCACAAATAAATTTAAAAATCTTAACAAAAACAAAAGACAATGGTAGGATAAACACAGGCTAGACATTCTTATTCCAAAAGGGAGAAATTGGTGAGAGGATAAAGGGATCATCAATCCTGAGGAAGTTTAAAGTTCAGCAGGAAAAATTTCATTAGATTTCAAGGCCTCAGAATGATTCTCTGTGGCTCCATGCTCTGTCCTCTCTGCCCACGGGGACAGCCCTGACCCCTTGGCCCTGGGTGGCAGCCCTACCCGTTGACCCTGAGTGGTGGCCCTGTGCTCTGAAACTGAGGAAGTCCCATTGACCCAGGCCTCTGGGTCTGTGGCTCTGTCCTTCTTCCTTCATTTTAGCCCATCTCTGTGTCTTCCATTCCAGGCTGGCAGAGTTTGTGCTGGTATAAAATTGTCTAGTCTGTCTTCTAGAAAAGATGGTTCTCCACAGCTCTTTCTGGGATGGCTACATCTCTCATTCTGGTTTCTGGTGAAATGGTTGATTGGATTCATGAGTCACACAGCCAATCTCTTTAGCAAGACTGGCTGTCCAGCCAGATGCTTGGCCTTGTTTTCAGAGCATGCTCTCTGAATAGCCTGAGAAGTTTCCAAATCATCAAGTACATCTTGGTTCCTTTTTGCTTAACAATTCATTCCTCAGTTTATCTCTGTCTTCACCCTTTTTATTATAAGCAGCAAGCCAAACCAGGCTGCACCTTCCACACTTTGGAAGTTTCCTCAGCTAAATATCTAAGTTCATTGCTTACAAATTTTTTTTAAAGATTTTATTTATTTATTTTATATGAGAGAGAGAGCGAGTGGTGGGGGCAGAGGGAGAGGGAGAGAGAGAATCTCAAGCAGACTCCCTGCTGAGCGCAGAGCCCTATGTGGGGCTCGATCCCACGACCCTGAGATCATGACCTGAGCGGGAACCAAGAGTTAGACACTGAACTGGCTGAGCCACCCAGGTGCCCTCATTGCTTACAAATTCTACCCTCCACCCAACAGAAGAACACATTTCAGGTAAATCTTTTGCCACTTTATTAAGTGTCCAATAACTTTCCAACACTTTCTTCCAGTGTCCAATAGCATGCTCCTTATTTCCATCTGAGACCTCGCCAGAAGCACCCTTAACATTGCTATTTCTAGTAACATTCTGTGTATAATAATAGATGTACTCTCTAAGATGATAGAGATAATAAGATGCTTTCTTTACTGCTGCCCTCTCTTCTTTTCAGAGTCCTCACCAGAACCGTCTGCAACTTCCATGTTTCCACCAACTGCCTCTTCAAGGCAATGGTAAAAAGCCTACAGATGACATCATAATTCATGAAAAATATTGAATATCTTACCCTTAAGATTGGGATTCAGATAAGAATGTCTGCTCTTGCCACTTTGATTCACCATTTAACTGGAAGTCCTAGCTAGTGCCCTAAAGAAAGGAACAAGAAAAAAATATATAAAAATATGAAACAAAGAATTAAAGCTGTTTTTATTTGCAGATGACATGATTGCATGGTTGTGTATGTAGCAAACCCTTTTTTAAAATTTATTTTTAAATTTTTTGGTATTTTTTATGTATAATAATTTGTATATAGCAAATCTGAAGGATTCTACAAAAAGATGATTACAACTAATGTGAATTTAGTAATCTGTAGGATAGAAGGTTAACACAAAAGCATCAATTGTATTTTTATGGACTTATAACAAACACTGAAACACAAAATTTAAAAAGAACATTTGGAGCAATGTCAAAAGCATAATATACATAGAAATAAATTTAACAAAAAATATGGAAGCCATCTATGCTACAAACTATAAAACATTGCTGACTGAGTGATCTAAAGAAATGGAGAACAATATGTTCGCTGAAGAGAAGATTGGATACTGTTAAGATGTCAATTTCTTTCAAATTGATTTATGTTGAATGCAATCATGTTCTGAACAGGTTTCTTACTTTGAGTAAAAATGGACAAGCTGACTCTAATATTTACATAGAAATGCAAAGGACATAGAATAGCTAAAACAAGGTTTTTAAAATTTTTTTATTTAAATTCAATTTAGTTAACATACAGCATATTGTTAGTTTCAGGGGTAGAATTTAGTGATTTATCGGTGGCATACAACACCCAGTACTCATTACATCAAGTGCCCTTCTTAATGCCCATCACCCAATTACCCCACCCCCCACCCACCTTCCCTCTAGCAACGCTGTTTGTTTCCTAGAGTTAAGAGTCTCCTATGGTTTGCCGCCCTCTCTGTTTTTCCTTCCCTTCCCCGTGTTCATCTGTTTTGTTTCTTAAATTCCACATATGAGTAAGATCATATGGTATTTGCTTTTCACCGACTGACTTATTGTGCTTAGCTTAATACCCTCTAGTTCCATCCATGTCATTGCAAATGGCAAGATTTCATTCTTTTTGATGGCTGAGTAATATTCCATTGTGTATATATACCACATCTTCTTTATCCATTCATTTGCTGATTAGCCAAAACAAGTTTTTTTTAAGATTTTATTTATTTGTCAGAGAGAGAGAGAGAGCACAAGCAGGGGGAGCGGCAGACAGAGAGAGAAGCAGGCTGCCTGCTGAGCAACGAGCCCCATGTGAGGTTTGCTCCCAGGACCCTGGGATCATGACCTGAGCCAAAGGCAGATGCTTAACCGACTGAGCCACCCAGGCACTCCTAGCCAAAACATGTTTTTTTAAAAAAAGAAAGTCAGAGAACTTAACACTGTTTGATTTCAAGGCTTACTATAAAGCTCATACAGTGTGGTTTAGCATAAGGATAGATAAATAAAGCAATGGAATATAATAGAGTTCAGAAATAGGCTCATACCTATACTATCAAGTGATTTTTCAATAAAAGCACAAAGTTTATTTAATAGGGAAATAAAGTATTTTTAATAAATTGTTCTTAAACAATTGCATATCTATATGGAGTCAAATGAACCGCATCTTCTACCTCATCCCATGACCAAAAATTAATTTGAGAAGGTCATAGACTTAAACATAAAATCTAAGGCTATGCAATCTCTAACACAGAAGAGCATATCTTCACAACCTTAGGCTAAGCAATATTTCTTAATGAGGACACAAAAAGCACTAGCCGTAAAAGGTAAAATTAATAAATTGGATTTTAGCAAAATTTTACAACTTCGGCCAATCAAAACACACCATTACAGGAGTGAGGAGGCAATTCACTGGGAGAATATATGCATATACATATATATGATAAAGACCTATATTCAGAAAAAATATATATATATATTTTATAATTGGCACATCAGTTCAGTAGAAGGTATAGATGGTAATAAGAGGAGAATATATTTTTAAAACTCCCAGGAGGGGCGCCTGGGTGGCTCAGTCGTTAAGCGTTTGCCTTCAGCTCAGGTCATGTTCCCAGGGTCCTGGGATCGAGCCCCCCATGGGGCTCCCTGCTCGGCGGGAGGCCTGCTTCTCCCTCTCCCACTCCCCCTGCTTGTGTTCCCTCTCTCGCTGTGTCTCTCACTGTCAAATAAATAAAATCTTTTAAAAATAAATAAATAAATAAATAGAACTCCGAGGAAATGTTGTAATATATTTGATTTAATTCTATATATCCAAAATATTATCATTTCAACCTATAATCAATATAAAAGTCATTAATGAGAAATTTTACACTTTTCCTGTACAAAGTCTTCAAAATCTAGTGTGTATTTTCCCCTTACGGCATGTCTCCATTTGGGCTAACCACATTTCAAGCGCTCAACAGTCACAAGTGGCTAGTGGTGACCATATTCGACGGTGCAGATCTAAAGGATAAGGACATTTTTACTCAAAACTTGAAACTCAGAAACCACTGAGCACAGTATAGATAGTTTGACTGTATCTCGGGACAAACGTTACCATAAACAGTTAATAATGAAATTGGAACAAATATGTGTGATACAGAGGGCAGACAGAGGGTCAATATCTATTACAAAGGGCTCTTATGATTGGACAAGAGGAGTAGTCAAGGGATATGAATAGACAGTTGACAGAAGAGCAAATACGAAGACCCAACAAATACATGAAAAGATGCAAATTGAATTAACAATGAGATTTCACTTTATTCTACCAAATTAGCAAAAGTTAAAAGGATTAATAGCAGCTACTGCTGGCAAGAATTCAAGGGAAAAGATTCTGTCATACATGGCTGTTCAAAATATAAAAGATTAAAGTCATTTTAGAAAGCAATCTGGCAATGTCTCTTAAATTAAAAAATGCATATGCCCTTTGACTGAATGCCTCAGTCTTGGAAATCTCCTCCTTAAAAATAAATTACCAGTATATAATGGTATTTGTACAAGGATGCTTATTGCTGTGTGGTTCATAGAGATAAAACACTGCAAACAAATGAAATCAAAAGGGGAACAGTTAAGTACATGATGCTCATCCACTGTAGACTATTATCTCACCATTAAGAAGAAGGTACCAGTTGATTTGAAGGGATTTTTTAAGAATGTTAGAGACAAAGAAGATGCAAAAACAGGAGTGTAATATGATCCACTTTTAATAAATAAACGATGACAAACACACAATTGTGTGTATGTGTATATATGATTAAGGAAGCTCGGTAAGAAATATGGACGGATACATACTAAGTGGTCAACATGGTGTGTGTGTGCGTGTGTGTGTGTGTGCATAGGAGGGGTGTTTGTGGGTGAGGGTGGACAAAAGAGGTTGGTAGAGGTGCCAAGCAAAAAATGGGAAAGGGAACAAAAAATTGGCATTAATAAAATACATGCATATGAAAACATATATGAATCTGCATAAAATTTTAAAATATATTTTTAAAAGAATGTTATAAAATTTTGCATGCTTCATATCCAAACTTAAAACACCTGTGGAATTTGAAGTTGACTCCTAGAGATGTCTTTTGTTTTGAGAGACCTGAGCTAAATAAAGGAAGCATTGTTTTCTTCTAGGAAGGATTTCAGGACCATGTAGTTCATAACTTATGATCTTACTGCCAAGAAAATATCAGAACCTCAATCTATGAAATCCATCCTTTGTTTTATACCCACATCCACCATCCCCCCCATTGCCTTGTTTCAGGCGTAAACATCTGGCCAGCTTATTTTAAGAATGTCTGTTGTTGTTATGAACTGAATTAAATACTCTATGATTGTTACTGAAGCAAATGGAAGATAATGTAATGAAATTTGTCCCAGATAAAATTTTTCAGGGCGTCTGGGTGGCGCAGTGGCCTAAGCGCCTGATTCTTGGTTTTGGCTGGGGTCATGATCTCGGGGTCATGGGATCGATCCTGGCATAGGGCTCCACACTCAGCTGGGAGTCTACTTGAGATTCTCTCTCCCTCCCCCTCTGCCTCTCCCGCTCGTGCTCTCTCTCTCTCTCAAATCATTAAATAAATCTTAAGAAAAATTTTTTTTTCATTGCTTTGGATGGCTTGGGTCTGAGCAATTACCTTGAAAAATCAAATAAGCAAGGTCTGTTCTCCGCCTAGAATTTAAATGACACCTGCTTTTTCTCAGAACAGTCAGATCAAGCCCTGTCATATGCTATTTACTGTAAAAAGGGCCTAGATAGGAAGCACCTTGGGCCCCGATGTAATTCAGAATGACTTAAAGTGCACTCGCTAAATGAAAGATGGTGTCTTGAATCGACAGACTGGCTCAGTAATGTAGGAAAAATACAGGAAGTATTTAAGTTTGAAGCACACAGGACAAGGTCCTGGTGGCTGCTCCTTACCCCCAAAATCAAGTGAACAAACAAACAAAACCAGAAGGCTTCTTTAGGAGAAGTGAGATTCTCTGGGGGTGTTTAAAGAAATGGAGGGACTATTTGCCATTTTTTTATATGGAAATGAGAGGAGAATGTGACCAAGAAAGATAAAAATATAATACAGGCACAACTGTTTTTAATCTAACAACCCTGAAAACCTGTTGCTATTTTTTTAGATTTATTTATTTATTTGTGAAGGGGAAGGGACAGAGAGAGAGGGAGAGAATCTCAAGCAAACTCCTGCTGAGCAGGCAGCTGGATGCAGGGCTCGATGTGATGACCCATGAGATCATGACCTGAGCCAAAACCAAGAGTCGGAGGCTCAACCAACTGAGCCACCCAGGCGCCCCAACCTGTTGCTACTTGAAACTAACATAGAATTTTTGAATCTCAGCAACCAATAATTTTATAGAAAGCTAACCTCAAGCTTAATCATTTAAGTCTTGGGGCTCCTGGGTGGCTCAGTCGGTGAAGCCTCTGCCTTCGGTTCAGGTCATGATCCTGGGATCCTGGGATCAAATCCCACATCAGGCTCCATGCTCAGTGGGGAGTCTACTTCTCTCTCTCTCTTCCTCAGCCCCTCCTCACTGCTTGTTCTCTCTCTCAAATAAATAAATAAAATATTTTTTAAAAATCATTTATGTCTCTTTATCCTGAATTCTGATCATACTGCAGAGGTTAACTTGCCTGCAGAATCTAAATATGTGGGACCTTATAAATTTTGTGAATATGTTTGTCTCTAAGGTAAAACTTCAATATTTCTGGACTGTATGCATAAATGAACTGTGGAACTACATGTACTTGCTTACCTGTGGGACACTTATATTTGTCTTTATGCCCACCCAGTGCACTTAGGGTCAGAAAGAAGATGCATGCAATTGACCCCAAATAGTACTTTTCACTGGAAACATAACAGTTAAAAGCTAACTCTTGAGTGATTTGCACCAACACTCAAAATACACCCAAATTCTGGGCATTCCAATAACTTTTATTCCTTTTGTTTGTAATTCTGTAGATTTTTTTCTGTTTTTTCTAGATCATCCTAAATAGTAGGTATTAGGTATATTTTAGTTGGGGGGTGCCTGGCTGGCTCAGTTGGTAGAGCGTGCAACTCTTGATCTCAGGGTCCTAAGTTCAAGCCCCATGTTGGGCGTGGAGCCTACTTAAAGTAAAAAAAATCTGTACATTTCAGTTGGATGAAAAATTGGTATTTAAGACTCCCCTTTGGGGCACCTGGGTGGCTCATTTGGTTAAGTGTCTGCCTTCAGCTCAGGTCATGATCCCGGGGTCCCGGACTCCCTGATCAGCGGGGAGCCTGCTTCTCCCTCTCCCTCTGCCTACCGCTCTGCCTGTTTGTGCTCTCTCTCTGTCAAATAAATGAATAAAATCTTTTTAAAAAAATAAAACTCCCCTTTGAGGCAGCTAACAGTTTGACTGTGTTTTCTTTGGTTCAGACCCCTCCACTCCTCTCCTGGATGAAGGAAATCCAGTTTCTTTAAAGTTTTTATTAAAATTCCATTTAGTTAACATACAGTGTAATATTAGTTTCAGGTGTACAATAGAGTGAATCAACACTTCCATACAACACCCGGTGCTCATCACAAGTGCCCTCCTTAGTCCCCATCATTTCTTTCATCCATCCCCCCACTACCTCCCCTGTGGTAACCATCAGTTTGTTCTCTATAGTTAAGAATCTGGGGGGCAGGTAAGGGGAGATGGCCTTGCTCCTCCTTGCTGTACCCCCCAGTAAAGAGCTTTCTCACACACAAAAAAAAGAATCTGTTTCATGGTTTGCCTCTCTTTTTCCCCCCTTTGCTCATTTGCTTTGTTTCTTAAATTCCACATAGGAGGGGCACCTGGGTGGCTCAGTCATTAAGCGTCTGCCTTCGGCTCGGGTCATGATCCCAGGGTCCTGGGATCGAGCCCCGCGTTGGGCTCCCTGCTCAGCGGGAAGCCTGCTTCTCCCTCTCCCACTCCCCCTGCTTGTGTTCCCTCTCTCGCTGTATCTATCTCTGTCAAATGAATAAATAAAATCTTTAAAAAAAAAAATTCCACATAGGAGTGTAATCATATGGTATTTGTCTTTCTCTGACTACCTTATTTCACTTGGCATAATACTCTCTAGCTCCATCCATGTCATTGCAAATGGCAAAATTTCATTCCTTTTTATGGCTGAGTGATGTTCCATTGTATATATATGTACCACATTTTCTTTATCCATTCATCTATTGATGGACACTTGGGCTGCTTGCATAATTTGGCTACTATAAACAATGCTGCAGTAAACACTGGGGTGCATGTATCCCTTTGAATTACTGTTCTTGTATTTGGGGGGTAAATATCCAGTAGTGCAATTACTGGACCATAGGGTAGTTCTATTTTTAACTTTTTGAGGAACCTCCATACTCTTTTCCACAGTGGCTGCACCAGTTTACATTCCCACCAACAGTGCAAGAGGGCTCCCCTTTCTCCACATCCTTGCCAACACCTGTGGTTTTTTTGTGTTGTTGATTTTAGCCATTCTGACAAGTGTGAGCTGACATCCCATTATAGTTTTAAAGATTTGCATTTCCCTGATGATGAGTGATGTTGAGCATCTTCTCATGTATCTATCTATTGGCCATCTGGATGTCTTCTTTGGAAAAATATCTGCTCATGTTTTCTGCCCATTTTTTAAATGGATTATTCGTTTTGGGGGTATTCAGTTTTATAAGTTCTTTATAGATTTTGGATACTAACCCTTTATCAGATATGTCTTTGCAAATATCTTCTCCCATTCTGTAGGTTGCCTTTTAGTTTTGTTGATTGTTTCCTTCGCTGTTCAGAAGCTTTTTATCTTGATGTAGTCCCAATAGTTTATTTTGCTTTTATTTCCCTTGCCTTAGGGGACATATCTAGAAAGAAATTGTTACTGCTGATGTCAAAGAAGTTACTGCCTGTGTTCTCTTCTAGGATTTTTATGGCTTCAGGTCTCACATTTAGTTCTTTAATCCATTTTGAATTTATTTTCGTGTAAGGTGTAAGAAAGTGGTCCAGTTTCCTTCTTGGGCATGCTGCTGTCCAGTTTTCCCAACACCATTTGTTGAAGAGACTGTGTTTTCTCCATTGGATGTTCTTTCCTGCTTTGCTGAAGATTAATTGACCATATAATTGTGGTTCATTTCTGGGTTTCCCATTCTGTTCTGTTGATCTCATGTGTCTATTTTTGTGCCAGTACCATACTGTCTTGATGATGACAGCTTTGTAATACAGCTTAAAGTCCGGAACTGTGATGCCTCCAGCTTTGTTTTTCTTTTTCAAGGTTGCTTTGGCTATTCGGGATCTTTTGTGATTCCATACAAATTTTAGGATTGTTTCTTCTAACTCTGAAAAATGCTGTTGGTATTTTGATAGGGATTGCATTAAATGTGTAGATTGTTTTGGGTAGTATAGACATTTTAATAATATTTGTTCTACAAATCCATGAGCATGGAATGTCCTTCCATTTCTTTGTGTCATCTTCAATTTCTTTCAACAGTGATTTATACTTCTCCAAGTACAGGTCTTTCAACTCTTTGGTTAAGTTTATTCCTAGGTATCTTATTGTATTTGGTGCAATTGTAAGTAGGATTGATTCCTTACTTTCTCTTTCTGCTCCTTCATTATTTGTGTATAGAAATGCAACAGATTTCTGTACATTGATTTTGTATCCTGCAACTTTACTGAATTCATGTTATCAGCTCTAGCAGGTTTTTGGTGGAATCTTTTGGGTTTTCTGTATAGAGTATCATGTCATTTGCAAATAGTGAAAGTTTTACTTCTTTCTTGCTGATTTGGATGCCTTTTATTTCATTCTGTTGTCTGATTGCTGTGACTAGGACTTCCAGTACTATGTTAAATAATAATGGTGAGAGTGGCCATCCCTGTCTTGTTCTGACTGCAGGGGAAAAGCTCTCAGTTTTTCCCCATTGAGGATGATATTAGCTGTGGGTTTTTCATAGATGGCCTCTATTATGTTGAGGTATGTTCCCTCTAAACCTGCTTTGTTGGGGGTTTTTATCATGAATGGATGTTGTACTTTGTCAAATGTTTTTTCTGTATCTATTGAAAGGATTATATGGTTCTTAGCCTTTCCTTTATTAATGTGTTGTATCACGTTGCTTGATTTGCAAATATTGAATCACCCTCGCAACCTAGGGAATAAATCCCATTTGATTGTGGTGAATGATTTTTTTAAATATACTGTTGGATTTTGTTTGCTAGTATTTTATTGAGACTTTGTGCATCTGTGTTCATCAGGGATATTGGCCTGTAGTTCTCTTTTTTAGTGGTGTCTTTATCTGGTTTTGGTATCAGGGTAATGCTGGCCTCATAGAATGAATTTGGAACTTTTCCTTACCTTTCTGTTTTTTGGAATAGTTTGAGAAGAAGAGGTATTAACTCTTCTTTAAATGTTTGATAGAATTCACCTGTGAAGCCATCTGGATCTGGACTTTGTTGAGAGTCTTTGATTATTGATTTAATTTCTTTGCTGGTTATCAGTCTGTTCGGGTTTTCTATTTCTTCCTGTTTTGGTTTTGGTAATTTATACATTTCTAGGAATTTATCCATTTCTTCTAGGTTGCCCAATTTGTTGCCATATTGTTTTTCTTAATATTCTCTTCTAGTTGTTTGTATTTCTGTGGTGTTGCTTGTGATCTCTCCTCTCTCATTTGTAATTTTATTTATTTGGGTCCTTCCTCTTTTCTTTTTGATAAGTCTGGCTAGAGGTTTATCAATTTTATCAATTTTTTCAAAGAACCAGCTCCTGGTTTCATTGATCTATTCTATTGTTTTGTTAGTTTCTATATCATTTATATCTGCTCTAATCTTTATTATTTCCTTCCTTCTTCTGGCTTTAGGCTTCATTTGTTGTTCTTTCTCTAGCTCCTTGAGGTGTAAGGTAAGGTTGTTTATTGAGACCTTTCTTGCTTCTTGAGGTAGGCCAGTATTGTTATATACTTCCCTCTTAGAACACCTTTTGCTGCATCCCAAAGGTCTTAGACTGTTATGTTTTAATTTTCATTTGTTTCCATGCATTTTTTAATTTCTTCTTTGGTTTCCTGGTTGACCCATTCATGGTTTAGTAGCATGTTGTTTAATCTCCATGTGTTTGTGGTCTTTCCAGACCTTTTCTTGTGGTTGACTTCTAGTTTCATGGCATTGGCTCAGAGAAGGTACATGGGATGACTTCAATCTTTTTGTATCTGTTGAGGCCTGATTTGTGACCTAATATGTGGTGTATTCTGGAGAATGTCCATGTGCACTTGAAAAGAATGTATATTCTGCTGTTTTAAGATGGAATGTTCTGAATATATCTGTTAAGTCCATCTGGTCCAGTGTGTCTTTCAAAGCCATTGTTTTCTTGTTGATTTTCTGTTTAGATGATCTATCCATTGCTGTAAGTGTGGTGTTAAAGTCCCCTACTACTGTTGTATTATTATTGATTAGTTCCTTTGTGTTTGTTATTGTTTTATATATTTGGGTGCTCCCATGTTGGGTGCATAAATATTTACAGTCGTTATACCTTCTTGTTGGATTGTCCCCTTTATTATCATACAGTGCCCTTCTTTGTCTCTTGTTAAGAGTCTTTGTTTTAAAGTTCAGTTTGTCTAAGTTTTGCTACTATAGCTTTCTTTTAACATCCATTTGCATGATAGATGTTTCTCCATCCCCTCACTTTCAATCTGCGGCTGTCTTTAGGTCTAAAATGAGTCTCTTTTAAGCAACATATAGATGGGTCTTGTTTTTTTTTAATGCATTCTGACACCCTAAGACTTGTGATTGGAGCATTTAGTCCATTTATATTCAAAGCAATTATTGATAGATATATCATATCTAACATAACAGTCTAAGACCTTTGGGATGCAGCAAAAGCTGTTCTAAGAGGAAAGTATATAACAGTACATATTGTCATTTTATTACTTGTTTCATGGTTGTTTCTGGAGATTTTCTCTGATCCTTTCTTTTTCTCTCTTTCATGCTTTGCTGTTTTTCTTTAGTGATATATTTGGATTTCTTTCTCTTTATTCTTTGCATGTTCATTAGTGGTTTTTGGTATATGGCTGCCATTAGGTCTGTATATAACCCCTTCTGCAAATAGTAGTCTATTTTAGGTTGATGGTCATTCAGGTTTGAACCCATTCTTTTCTCCTCTCCTTCCCCGCAGTTTAGGTATATGTTATTATATTTTGTATCTTTTTTGTGTGTGTGAGTTCCTTGACTGATTGTACCAGAAATATTCATTTTTACTGCTTTTGTGTTTCCTGCCTTTATACTGTCAATTTTAGTGTCTCCTTTCCACTCAAAGCGTCCCCTTTTATATTTTCTTGCAGGGCTGGTTTAGTGGTCATGAACTCCTTTAGTTTTTATTTATCTAGGAAACTCTTTATCTCTCCTGTTCTGAATGATTGCCACGGTGGACAGAGTATTCTTGGTTGCAGATTTTCCCATTCAGCACATTGAATATATCATGCCACTCCCTTCTGGCTTGCCAAGTCTGTTGAGAAATCTCTGGCTAGCCTTATGGGTCTTTCCCTGTACGTTAAGGACTACTTTTGTCTTGCTGCTTTTAAGATTTTTTCTTTATTACTATATTTTTCTAATTTAATTACAATATATCTCAGTGTTGGCCTGCTTTTATTGATTTTCATGGGAGTTCTCTGTGTCTCCTGGATCTGGATGTCTCTTTCCTTCCCCAGATTAGGGAAGTTTTCAGCTATTATTTCTTCAAATAAATTTTCTGCCCCCTTTCTCTCTCTTCGTCTTCTGAGACTCCTGTCATATGAATGTTATTATGTTTGATGGGGCACTGAGTTCCCTAAATCTATTCTCATGTTGCATAATTCTTCTTTCTCTCTTTGTTCAGCTTCGTTATTTTCCATTATTTTGTCTTCTAGGTCACTGATTTGTTCCTTTGCTCCTTCCATCCTGCTATTCATTGCATCAAGCCCATTTCCAGTCTCGCTTATTGCACTATTAATCTCTGACTGATTCTTTTTAAACTCCTTTATCTCTGTGATAAGGGTCTCACTGATGTCTTCTGTTCTTTTCTAAAGCCAGTGAATATTCTTATGATCGTTGCTTTAAATTCTCCATCAGGCATGTTACTTATATTTGTTTAACTTAGATCTCTAGCCATGGCCTTATCTTGTTCTTTCATTTGGGATAAATTCCTCTGTCTTCAGATTTAACTAGGTCTCTGCTTTCTTCCCTGTGTTAGAAAAACCAGTTATGTCTCCTGCTCCTGAAAATAATGGCCTTATGAAGAAGAGGTCATGTAGTGCCCAGAGTCTGGCGCTTCAAGGAATGTCTCCAGTGTGTGCTGTGTGTGTTCTACTGTTGTGTTTTGGCTGCTCTATCCTTCAGGCCAGTCATCTGTAAAGGCTATCCTTGCCTGCTGTGGGCAGTGTTTGGTCCATGGTCTGAATGTGGTGTGTTTTAACTAGATGTGCTCTGGTCCGCTTGTAAAATGAGACCTCTCACCACCTCCACTGGAACCAAGGCCCTGCAAAAAACTCTCTGGTCGGAAGATGTGGCGTGCGCAGGGGTTTGTGCTGGTCTTCTGGGAGAGGGGCCCGTCACACTGGGACTGAAACAAGCTTGACTGAGAAGGGCAGTTCCACCAGAGTGCAGGAGAGTGGAACTTGGTGTAAGCAACTTAGGCATCCAGTGTCAGCCTTGCACTGCTTCCGGAAGATGGCTCTGTGTTTTGTTGAGGTGTGGGAGAGGGACATGGTGCTGGTTAGCTCCTTTGTGCCCAGAGAGGTGTGTCCGCGAATGCTGCCTCTCAGAGATAAGCTCTGAGAAGAGTGAATAATCCTCCTACTGTGTGCCCCAGGCGCTCTTCTGATCACTGTTTCCACGCCATCTGCCCCCGAGTTGTTTGCCTGCCTTCTCTCAAGGAGCTGGGCAATGCCCTCTGGGCTCTATCCCAGCCAAGCCTACTAACTTTTAAAACTCCAGGCTTTATGCTCTGCTGGTTGCAAAAACTCATGAAATTCAGCTGCTCTCATTTTCCAAGCCAATGGCTCTGGGTGAACATTCTCCTTGTGCATTTCCCTGTGTGCTCCTCTTTCTCTCTCTCCCTTCCCTATGACCATGGCTCCATCCCCTCCACAGCAGCTGGGATCTGTTTCCCCCCTAAACCACATCTCCACATTTCTTACCTTTTCTTCATTGTGCCCTCTTCTCTCCCTTTAGCTGTGGAGTTTGTTCTGTCAGTCTTCAGGTAAATTTCTGGGGTATTTAGGATGATTTGATAGTTATCTAGTTATTTTCTTGGGATAAGGCAAACCTAAGATCCTCCTATTTTCCTCAGTTCCTCTCAGAAATCCAGTCTCTTGACAATCTAAAGTACCCCAGATCCCCTTAGGTTGTTGAAGTCACCATGATCAGTCTGAAATACAAATTCTTTTTCCAGCTTAAAATTATTCAGTGGCTTCCCTTAATTTTTAGGATACATTTCAAATTCCTTATCCTTAATATGCAAAGTACAACATGATTATGCTCCCATCTGCCTCTCCACCTTATCCTCTATCACACCCTCAGGTTCTTTTCCTTTTGAGAACACTGAGACACCCTGGATGTTGTGCTGCATTCATCAAGCTGCTATACCCTTCCAACACACTACTGAGTTTTCCAAAAACACTCCTTATTCATCTCGTAAACATCTACTTCTACAAAATGAATTTTTGTCTGTAACATCCTCCAAAAAACCTTCCTAGCTGGGACTTAGTTTTCAAGATACCACTTAGAACTTGGTTAAGGGGCTGGGGGGCAGGTTACAAGGGCCCAGAAAGGGATTGGAAACAGGAACTAAGAAGCCTTTAAAACCTCTAGGAGTCCTGGCATCTTCTCACTTTTCATTGTGTATCTCTCCTACTTCTTCTTTGCCAATTACCCTTTCTGTTTTTTTAGTCACCAGGAAGCATGAAATATAATGTCTAAGACTCAGTTTCTCAGCTGTAAAATGGGTAATAATAGTAGTTACCTCAAAGCAATGCTGCAAAACATAAACGAAATGATGCTTGTAAGGGGCTTAGTACATTCATTGGCATTGGCATGCAATAAATATTAGTTATTATCTTATTAGACAAATGGATCATTAGAATACTAAGGTTCTGGATACATTCCAGTCAATTCCAAAGACATTATAAGAATTCAGTACTGAATTAAGTAATCCACAAAAGTAAAATGAGCAATGTTTTTTTATCACATACTTTGGGAACAAAATATAAAGGTAAATGAGGGACGCCTGGGTGGCTCAGTCGTTAAGCGTCTGCCTTCGGCTCAGGTCATGATCCCAGGGTCCTGGGATCGAGTCCCACATCGGGCTCCCCGCTCAGCGGGAAGTCTGCTACTCCCTCTCCCTCTGCTGCTCCCTCTGCTTGTGCCCGCTCTCTCTCTCTCTGACAAATAAATAAATAAAAATCTTTTTTTAAAAAAAATAAAGGTAAATGAATCCATTTTCCAAAAGGGAAGACAAGTGGGTTCTGGAACCAAGGGAAGAACGTGCTTGATGGAACTGCTCAGCAAAATTCTCAAACAGAGAGCAGAGAAATGGCTTGGGGCACACACATGGAAGTCGTGGCCATTAGGTTGGAACAAGTTCACCAACAAACAAGTCAAATTTTGTTTCTTTGTTAATAGCATTAATGAAACTGGTAGGTAAGGCATTTTTCAGGCCTTGTGAATCTTACATTCAAAAGGGTATTTGACAAGGCATTTCATTATGTATTTGTGGATGAAATTATTGGATTAGTAGCTATTTGAACAGCTTTACCCAAAGGATGATGAATTGCTATCAACCAGGTGTGTCCAGGAGAGAGTGCAAGAGCTCTGTACTTGGCCTAGCTTTATTCATTTAACCCCCACAACAACCCTGTAAAGTAGATAGTATTTTTTTTTTTTTAAGATTTTATTTATTTGACAGAGAGAGACATAGCGAGAGCAGGAACACAAGCAGGGGGAGTGGGAGAGGGAGAAGCAGGCTTCCCGCGGAGCAGGGAGCCCGATGTGGGGCTCGATCCCAGGACCTTGGGATCATGACCTGAGCCGAAGGCAGACGCTTAACGACTGAGCCACCCAGGCGCCCAAGTAGATAGTATTTTTACAATGAGGAATAGAAGCATAGCAAGGCAAGAAACTTGTGCAAAGCCTCGCAGCTAGTAAATCAGAAGATCTTCCTGGAGAAATCTAGTTCTATCAGACAACACTCTGCAACCTTAGGTAAATTACTCGACTGCTATGAAAATCAATTTCTTCATTGGTGAAATGGGGATAATAATGCTTACTATAGGTTTGTTAGGATGATAAGGTTGCTTTTATCCATTCATTTAACAAATACCAAGCATTGTGCAAGATGTTGGGGATACACTATGGGGGGTAGGGGGGCTGGAGACAGATATCCAAGGAAGAGGAAGGGAGACATATAATAGCATGTAAACAAACAAATAAATATCAATTGCAAACTGTATTAGTTACAGTGAGGCAGAAGTGCAGGTACTATGAGAAAGAAAACCAGGTGGAAGATGATTTAAATTACACAAGTTTGGGAATCATGCTTTAGTCAGCAAGTTGTCATAGCAGAGAGATTTTAAGCTAGACCTTTAAGAACGGGGAGGATTTGTATACTTAGGGGAGGAGAGGCAAGCATTCTTAGGCAAGAGGGGAAGGTTCAGACAAAAGTATCAGAAGAGAAAGTTCTTACTCCAGACTGTAAACAAGATGAGTTTAATATTTATTCTGTTCCCCGATATGACAGCTCATGAGTAGGTATATTCGTGTTTACCCTTTTAAGTTAAAATATAGGTATCATGTACCTTTAAAGATTATTAAGTAAACTTATAAGGAAATATCTCTAAGAAGATAAGCTTGTGTTATTAAAGGGTAATTAGAGATTTTATAGATTAAAAATAAGGACAATACATAGTACAGAGCTGAGAAGGAGATTAAGTAAAATGGATATTGAAAATTTAGTGAGAATTGGCCAAGAAGGAACTCTAGACTTAACTTCCTTGAAATGTAATACATTTTGCCCTAGGTAAGATTTATGACCTGCTTGCTTGTGGTTTTGCGTTCTTAATAAAATACATCCAAGGCAGAACATAAGGATAGCAAAGAGAATGAGTGAAAGCAAAGTTTTTGGACAAGGAAGGTCTTTAAGGTGTAGGACACATGAGGTATTAATGCCTAGTTACAGGGCAGAGGTCTTGGGCTCTCAGTGAGCTTTCTAGTTATAACAGTAAAACCATGTCATGATTTGAAGTGGATGGCATTATCATGAGTCTGTAATTAAAGCCATTTTCTGCACCTTTTTTTTTCCTTTGAAAGCAATATAACCATAAAATGTATAGGCTTGCATGAAAATGCACAGAGAGAAGTTGTTTTTCGTTTATACTCAAACCCGGCAGGTCCATACTAAAATGGCATATCCATTCTCCACTCTCCAGTGTAGGATCTAAAGACCCTAGGGTAACAGGTCAAACAAGGGTCACTTTGCCCAGGAGAACAAACTCAATGGAGTTTTTTAATGAAAAAACTGTTTTTATTTTTATCTGAGAATGAGGTGAGTGAAAGTTCACTTAATAGTGCTTTAAATATACAAAGCAAAAAAAGTTAAAAAAATAAATATACAAAGCACAGGTTGATGAGAGTAAGGCTTAGTTTTCCTTCTCATTGAAAGAAGAACCAAAGGGAAGACTTCGACACAATGAAGAACTTAGATAAGATGGAAAGAATTTTTGATAATAAAGATCTTCTAATAAGCACTTGAATGGATTACTTGATGACCTTGGAAATCTTCTATTACAAGAGCACTGGGCTGGGGATCAGAAGACCTTTAAGCTTAGTTACTGATTAGTTCCACGACCTTGGGCAAGTTGCTTAGCCTCTCTGGGTCTTAATTTATCTGTAAAATGACAGCTTTGGACTGATAGAAGACACTTTGGATTCTTAGCTAGATTTTCATCTTGCTGGGATGATTCTCATCTCAAGCCAAGGAAATGGGCTAGATTTGCCTGCAAGGCTATTTCGTGGTTTACAGTAATGCTTTCCTCTTTTTTTTTTTGAAGATTTTATTTATTTGACAGAGAGAGACGCAGCGAGAGAGGGAACACAAGCAGGGGGAGTGGGAGAGGGAGAAGCAGGCTTCCCGCCAAACAGGGAGCCTGATGTGGGGCTCAATCCCAGGACCCTGGGATCATGACCTGAGCCGAAGGCAGACGCTTAACGACCGAGCCACCCAGGCACCCCACAGTAATGCTTTCCTCTTAAAGCACCAATTCCTTCACATTTTCTCAGCATTCCAGCAGTACTCTGAGACAGAAAAATGCAAAATATCTTCTTTCTAACCTTTCTTATCAAACACATATTTGCACTGAAAGGTCAAACTTCTACGTTGTTTGGACTTTGGTGCTTTGCAAAGAGTACTCTATGCTTTCTTGGAGCCCTTTACAACTGCCCTTTCCATTCACCCAGCAGCAAGGATGAGGTGTGGGCTCAGCAGTCAGAGTCTTGCATTTCTTTTATTACCTGAGAAACAGAGTAATGACAATCTTTTCTTTTCAGCCTCTTTGGGCAGGTATGTTTGGGGTATTTATTTCCAAGGCTACGGATCTACTTCTACAGATCTTTTTTTTTTTTTAAGATTTTATTTATTTATTTGAGAGAGAGAGCATGAGCCGGGAGAGGGGCGGAGGGAGAGGGAGAAGCAGACTCCCCGCTGAGCAGGGAGCCCCACACAGGGCTCGATCCCAGGACCCCGGGATCATGACCTGAGCCAAAGGCAGACGCTTAACCGACTGAGCCACCCAGGCGCCCCATACAGTTCTTAATTAATGTCAACCAACATCTCTTGCACAGGCTTCATGCTGGGAATACAAAGTTCCATCAGGCCCTGGGAAAACTTAGAAACTAATGGAAGACAGCAGCGCCTCTAAAGATAACTTCACAAAACTGCCATATTTGATGATGGAGGCACACACATGGGCCCCTGAGGGCCCAGAAGAAGGTTTTCAGGCCAACCCAGCGTTTCAGGGAAGGCTTCCTGGAGGACAGGACACTTGAAATGTGTCCCAAAGAATAAGTAGGAAAGCATCCCACTTAGGGTAGCCAGATAGAATATGGGACACACAGTTAAATTTGAATTTCACATAACAAACTATTTGTAGCATAATTTTTAGTATAAATATGTCCCCAATAATGTGTGGGACACAATTACACTAAAAAAAAGTATTCATTGGGGCACCTGGGTGGCTCAGTCGGTTAAGCAGCTGCCTTCGACTCAGGTCATGATCCCAGGATCCTGAGATCGAGTCCCACATCGGGCTCCTTGCTCTGTGGGGAGCCTGCTTCTCCCTCTGCCTGCCGCTCCCCCTGCTTGTGCTCTCTTTCTCTCTGACAATAAATAAAATCTAAAAAAAAAGAAGAAGAAGGAGAACATAAGCATCTGGAAGATCATGCCTTATTCATCCTTGGTTTGTTCAGAGTACCTGGAAGCAGATAAATCTCTGTGAACATGTGTTGCCTAGGTGAATATATGGATACAGAGATGAGTGAATGGTCCAGGTATCTCTGATTTCCACACTAATCAGAGGACAAATAGGAATAGGAATGACACTTTGAAGAGGACTGCTTATATATTTTTCCTATTTTCCTTTGCAAGTGGAGTGTATTGGATGTTTATCACATAGTGGACATTTTGCTCCCTTTTGACCACCCAGGATCTAAACTCCCTTCTTGCATTTGGGGAATCCGCCATCGAATTTACACAATTACAGGGTGAGAGATAAGATAGTGGCAGTTGCACCACGGTCATGTGACCCAAACACAGTTCATGAACATGGACTTTGAATCAGAATGCATTCAGGGCTTTGAAACCAGAAAGGATGATCAGGGCAGTTTCCACTTCATCCTGACAGTGCCCAAGGGTGACACTCTCACCAGAGAATTTTCCATCCGCATGACTGTGATAGTCCTGAGCGCTGTTTGTCACAATATTTCCAGTTCTTTCCTTCTTTGGGGTACACGGTACAATTTAATTTGCTGGCCGCCTTGTGGTTGAGTACAGCCCTATGACCTGTGATGGCTGATGAATTGGGCCGGAAGTGATGAGTGTTAGCTCAGGACTGAGAATTTCACTGGTCGAGTGAGACCCCCGAGGGTTCCTTTTCCCTTCTGGCATGGCCGCTGGCAAGGTTTGGGATGGTGGCTGCCATCTTGGGGCCCCAAGTGACTATGTGGAGCAGAGACACTCTGTCAACCCAAGATGGATCTGTGGATTGAGGAAGAGATAGGCCTTTATTTGTTTAAGTGGCTGTCTTGTAACGTTGGTTTCTACTTATTCATTAGCCTCATTCTCTAGTAATCCCACTGATTCTGTGAGCCAACCTGTATCTCTCCAACAAGTTCTTTCTTAAGATAGATGGAACTGATTGCTGTTGTTTATTACCCAAAATATCAAGTGGCCCATTAGGGATACACTGACAACTACACCAGAAGCTGCTCCTTGCAAGGTCCCAGCTTTGTCAGAAGAGAGTCGTTTGGGCCTAAGAGCTGGTTTCAAGTTATTGTGGACAAGAAGTAGGCTATCTGGGAGGAAAGAACATCGCTAGAAATCCTAACGTTCTTTGCTACCTCTGCAATGTGGCTGCCACTCTGCCATTTGAGACCTCTTCTTCCAAGATTGGTGTGAAGGCCAAATAAGAAATGTCATGTGCAAATGTCCTGTAACTTTAAGCAGGCTGGGCAAGTATGACAGTTCGTCTCTGACCCAGGCTGGGACTGAGCCTGTCTAAGTCATGGAGAATTTAAGGAGTCCCATCACAACAACACTTGAGACAGAATTACTAAGCAATTATGTAAAGAGCAGATCACTGTAGCCACTGTGTAAATATGAGAGGGGATTAGGGACCTTGAGAAGAGAGGGACCCTAAGACATCAGCTGTGACTTCAGCTGGGCTTAGGCGCATGGCGTGTTAGAACACCTGCCTTCCCACGCAAGCTGTCACTGGAATGAGCCCAGAACGGCTACAGGTTAATGGGAAGGGCATCCCATCTGACTAGAGCTTCACCTGAAAACTTGTTTCTTACGATGACACAACTGCTCCTGGATTCTTCTTCTACTTGACAAAAAGCTATTGCTTCAGACCCTTCAGGTGCATCACCTCACGGCCTCCCAGCACATCTTTTTGCCCCAGTCATTGAAGGGGCAACCCATTTTGTACAAGTAAAGGCACACGGCACCTCATCTGAACTGTAACTTGAACTTCTCCCTTTCTGTCCCAGGGTTCCTGTGATACCACTGTAGGGGACACCTGCAGGAACCCTGCTGGTGCTCGTAGATGCATTAAATGCAAGTGTGGGAGAGTTAGCCCATGAGCAGCCCTTGACCAGTGGAGGATGTGAGTCCGGGATAAATGCCCCCCTTTTCTGTACCACCAGCAGACAATGGTGAGACCCCTTCTATCCAGTTCCCCGGAAGGTCCCAGTGAGATTGACCCCCAGGTGCCCACACTGTGTCCCTCCTTATTTATTTCCCTTTTCCTAACCCACAGTACCATTCTTTGGAGTCACTCCCCCTAATAAGCTAGCTGCATGAACTCTCTTATTCCAGGCTCTGCTTTCCATGGCAACCCAGGCAAAGGAAAACACCGTATTTATGCAGAGCTGAGAGAGGCTCACTGGTCCTAGTCTCTCCCTTCCTCGTTCCCAGAATTCCTCTCTAAAACTTGCATATTCCACACTGGCCTTCCCTGTTTCTCTCTTTTTCTTTGCGTGTATCTTTCTCTTTTTTTTTTTTTTTTCATGCACACTCACACATACACACTGCAGCTGCTGGTGCTCTTTGATTAAGATTTGCCATTTTTGCCTCGAAAATGCAGGATACTCAGACTTGGCCATTTCACGGACCGATATAAGTCCCCTAATTATAATAACAATAATAAATCGGTTGGCTGGTGTAAGGTTGTTACATTTTAATTATGCCAGGTAAAGGTATTTTAGAAACTATCTACTTCCGTCATCATTTTATAAAAGAAAAGACACGATAACACCAAAAAAAGCAGGCAGGATATACTCTCCCATTAGGTGATGGTCTCCAAATTAGCATCATCTTAGCTTTCCGAATATTTCACCGCAGTGTTCTTGGTTTTCCCATTTGGGGGAAGGTAGATGATACACGGTGAGCATGGACATCATCTGTTCCCTCTGGGCTCCCACGTGCACTCTGCTGCTCTCCTCTCAAACTCTTTGGCCCCTGCACCTCCTTTTGCTTTGGTCTCTGTGTCCCCCTCTTCACACTGTCACCCAGCTCTGTTCCCCGCACTATGTGCAGAAGGATTTGTATCTGTCTTATTCAATTCTTTTTTTTTTTTTTTAAAGATTTTATTTATTTATTCATGATAGAGAGAGAGAGAAACAGAGGGAGAAGCAGGCTCCCAAGGAGCAGGGAGCCCGATGCGGGACTCGATCCCAGGACCCTGGGATCATGACCTGAGCCGAAGGCAGACGCTCAACCATCTGAGCCACCCAGGCGCCCTGTCTTATTCAATTCTTTCTTCTAACTAGACAACATTTCTGAGATTCCAAAGCCAGGAAAAAAAAGTCAAGAACAAAAACAGAACAACAAAGCCATTTTGTGCTTACTGGTGTCACTGCTTTTTGTTTTCCCTCAGTTTTTGTTTTTGCTTTTGTTTTTTCTTTAAGATGAGAATTCATCTTAAATCCATGTTCTTGGTTAGAAGACCCGACGTCAAGTAACAGCTCTGTTATTCATCAGTTCTGTGATGTGAGGAAACCCCCATCCCTGGTAGTCACAGTGTCCTTACATGGTCACGTGTCCTGACATGTGTGTTTTTACTGAAGGGGTAACTGGGATTTCAAGTCATCTTGTAAATAGCCAAAGGGCAGGGCTAGAACCTCTGGAATTTGGACTCTGCCATTCTTGCCTTTCTGACTTTGACAGCCTCTGCCCAGGTCCCACCCTGGGGCATGGCCACTCCTGGTAGAAATTGTTACCAACTCTGTTACCAGTCGTGGGGCTGTTCTTTTTTCCCCGCATTTATGTTACTTGAAAATTATTTGTAGCTTGGCATTTCTGTGTTGGTTTTGTACACTCTTCCTCTGTTTAGCCTGTTTTCAATGACTCTTCTATGAATCAGTACTCTTTCTTCTTTTCTATTCTCTGGCTTTTTAAGATTTATGCCTTTATAAACTCTTCCCTTCGATTATCTCTAAATTGTATATGAACGGTTATTTTTTTAATCACCTTTATATGTTTTCCTTCTTTTCCATTTTATTTCCAATGCACTAACAAACTCTTTTGATTTCAACTCCTTACATTTTTACCATTTGATTTAATTTAACTTAGGAGTCTAATAGGATAAACATCCTTTCTTTTTAAAAATTTTAAGTCTTTAGCTGTTACCTTTCCCTGTCATTTCTACTGTTTATTGTGACCTGCTGTTACAGTTTTTCAGGAAGAAACTGCTATTATATCTTATTTTTTCTTCACAGCCAGATCCCAAGCCGAGCTAAGTTCTTTTCTCTTCTTTCTTTCAGGAAGGTGGCTTGTGTCCAGGGAGCCTTTTTACTGACTCATTCCTTTTACTGTTTGGGCTTCATTCAGGGGTCTCAGTTCTGACATCTCGTGCAACATGAGTCGAAAGCACTGCCTCCCATCCTGTGCTGCCCTTAAAGACCAATTCCTCGGGGTAGAAAAACCATCAAAGGCCCAAGGATAGCTGTAGTTTTGGATGACCACTTGTATTTCCATCTGCCTCCTAAGTTTTGGTCCCTCATGATTTCTGTCACTTTCTTATTAACTTGGCTATACAGTGAAAACAATGTTTGTTATGCCTCGCAACATTTTTTGTTGAGGTGACATTCACATAACATGAAATTAACCATTTGAAGAGTACAGTTTAGGGGTGCCTGGGTGGCTCATTCGGTTAAGTGTCCGACTCTTGATTTCGGCTCAGGTCACGATCTCACGGTCGTGAGTCAGGCTCCACACTGGGGAGTCCTCCCCCTGCACACGTGTGTGCACACGCTCTCTCTCAAAAAAAAATGAAGTGTACAAATCAGTGACATTTAGCACATACACAATATCGTGCAACCACCACCTCCATCTACTTCCAAAACATTGTCATCATCCCAAAGGGAAACCCTGTACCCATTGAGCAGTTAACCCCTTATTTCCCCCTCCCTCCAGCCCCTGGCAACCACCATTCTGTTGTATGTCTTTATGGATTTACCTATCCTGGATATTTCATATAAATAGTATCATATAATATGTAAGGTTTTGTGCCTGGCTTCTTTTATTTAACATAATGTGATGTTTATTATATTTTATCTAGAGATTTAGCTGTTTTGTATTGGGAGAATTTTCAGGATGTCTAGTATATATGTCATTTTGCTGGAAATAGAAGTCCCATATCTGATTATTACTTAATGTTACCATGAGTAGGAAATTAAGAGGCCTTATTGAAAATCCCTTTTGACTGATATTTATCTTTCAATGCCTTACATTAAAAGAAAAAAAAAAGCAAGAAGGGGCGCCTGTGTGGCTCAGTCAGGTAAGAGTCTGCCTTCGGCTCAGGTCATGGTCCCAGGGTCCTGGGATCGAGCCCCACATCGAGCTCCCTGCTCAGCAGGGAGTCTGCTTCTCCCTCTGCCTGGCATTGCCCCTGCTTGTACGCTCTCTCTCTGTGTCAAATAAATAAATAAAATCTTTATATATATATAAATATATTCATTTTATCTTTATTTTGAATCCCATACTAAATTTTACTTAATAAATTGCCAGAAAGATGATTTTTTTTCCTAACTTCACCATAGGAAAAAATAATTTTGGGGGGGGAAAATAATTTTTTTAGTCAGGAAAAATACATTGTACATGTATCTTGTTGCTTTTCTTTCCCATAGGGATCAACTTTTTTCCATAAGGACTAATTTTTTTTTTTTTTAAGATTTTACTTATTTATTTGACAGAGAGAGACACAGCGAGAGAGGGAACACAAGCAGGGGGAGTGGGAGAGGGAGAAGCAGGCTTCCCGCCAAGCAGGGAGCCTGATGTGGGGCTCGATCCCAGGACCCTGGGATCATGACTTGAGCCGAAGGCAAAAGCTTAACGACTGAGCCACCCAGGCGCTCCCCCATAAGGACCAATTCTTAATGAGCTTCTGAGTGGTAGTTGGAAGGAGCAATTGCTTCTCAAAGTGAGAAAATAATGTCTCCAGGATAGGACAGCCAAAGGCAAACAACATGGGACCTACCCGTTTTGGTAGGATGATTTTGAATGCACAAATTTCCCAAGGGTTTTCAAACTGATAGAACACAGCCTTTATCAACTGAGGACGGTTACTTCTTAGGAGGGACTCCAGATTTTTCAAGGGTCTTTTTCCTTTTCTTTTATCATGGGCAATTTTTCTTCTGCCCCAAACTGTAGATGTAGAAACATTTATTAAAGGTAATCATCCCTGTGATTAGCCAGTAATGAGTTGCCTTTCATTGTCAGGTGCACTTATTTCAACGAGTGAGCCTGACTGAGGTTGACCCAGGACCACTGAAGTCAGGATCTTTGAAGTGAACATGTGTGATCTCAATGGGTATAGTTCATCATTTGCCTTTTCATCATCTAATACTCCTGTCTGGCAGCACTTTTATTCATCTTAGAGACAAGCTTCTCAAATGCATATCCCTTATTTGTCTCAGTTGGATAGGGAAAAAATTACATTGTGACTTCTTAGACATCCAGTTCAACTGGTACAGTGTGCTTTCATCTAGACTAATGGTTCTCAACAGGGGGGTAATTTTTCTCTCCCACGGGACATTCAGCAATGTCTGGAGACACTTTTTGTTTGTCACAAACAAATGGGCAGGCAGAGATGGTCTTACTTATATCCAGTGTGTAGAAGGCTGGTGTATTAGTTAGGGTTCTCCAAAGAAACAGAACCAGTAGGCTGGAGAGATAAAGATAGAGATAGAGACAGAGATAGATATATAATGAGGGATTGGCTCACACACCTGTGGAGGCTAAGAAGTTCCACAATCTGCCATCTGCAAGCTGGAGACCCAGGAAAGCCAATGGTGCAATTCAGTCCAAATCCAAAAGCCCGAGAGCTAGGGGAGCCAATGGTTTAAATTCTAGTCTGAGGGCCAGAGAAGATGTGATGAGATGTCCCAAGTCAAGCAGGCAGGCAGGAAGCAAGAAGGGCAAATTCTTCCTTTCTCTATCTTTTGTTCTATTTAAGCCCTCAGTGGATTGGATGATGCCCACCCACGTTGGAGAGGGTAATCTGCTTCAGTAAATCCACCAACTCAAATGCTAATCTCATTGGGCAACCCTCTCACAGGTACATTCAGAAATGTTTAACCTGGGCATTCTGTGGCCAACCAAGTTGACACACAAAGTTGACCATCACATCAGGAGTGCTGCTAGGCATCCTACAATGCACAGGACAGCCCCCATAGCAAAGAATTGTTCCGTCCAATAAGTCAACTGTGCAGAACTTGAGAAACTCTGATCTAGCCTGAAGCACTTCCAGAGTTTAAATCTTGTTCCTTCTTGGTCTTGGATGATTTTAAATGACTTTTTTTAAAAAAGATTTTATTTATTGGGGCGCCTGGGTGGCTCAGTCGTTGAGCGTCTACCTTCGGCTCGGGTCATGATCCCAGGGTCCTGGGATCGAGCTATGCATCGGGCTCCCTGCTCAGCGGGAAGCCTGCTTCTCCTTCTCCCTCTACCGCTCCCCCAGCTTGTGTTCCCTCTCTCGCTGCGTCTCTCTGTCAAATAAATAAATAAAATCTTTAAAAAAAATAAAAATAAAAAAAGATTTTATTTATTTATTTTTACAAGAGAGAGACAGAAAGAGAGAGAGAGAATGAGCACGAGGAGAGGGAAAGGGCAGAGGGAGAAGCAGACTCCCCGCTGAGCAGGGAGCCCGATGTGGGACTCGATCCCAGGACGCTGGGATCATGACCTGAGCCGAAGGCAGATGCTTAACCGACTGAGCCACCCAGGTGCCCTTAAATGACTTTTAAGAGTGCATTTGAAGTCTGCTAGGCCAGAGAATGAATATGCTCTTGATTAACACTTTCATATCAAAGTGTTAAAAATCTAAGATTTAGTTTCTTACTTTTCATTTTCCCAGTTCTCAAGAAACTTCACACCTATATTCTAGTTGAATATTTCTCAAAATACAGCCCTTGGGTCACTAATGGCTGACAAGGTTTCCCCTGGAGAATTGTAAACAGACCTCCAAGTGTGTTTCTAGAAGCATCGCATGCAATTCTGTAAGACTTTCATTTTGTTTCCCTAACTCTTTTTCTGCTGGAAAAGTGCAACCACCAGAGTCAGCAGCTGTGGAATCTTTTGCTTTGCCTTAGTCATTCCCAGTCACAAAAAGTTTGAGATCCCCTGCTCTTGGAACTCTTCTTTGTAACAGCTCTACCCCGTCCAGCCTCCTGTCAAGATGGAAATGTTGCATTCCTTCCCATAGCTACTCCTTACCTCCTTCCTTCAAGACCCACCTCAAATTTCCCTCCCACTCGTTGATGCATTCATTTATTTGTTCGTTTATTACACACACTGAGAATCTACTAAACATCACCACCACTGTGCTAAAGGCTGAGGACATAAGAGAACCCCTGCAAAGATGGGGTCCCTTAAGTAGCTCATTGTCGGAGGAATTCTGACCTCTGTTAACTTTTCCCTTTTCTTGTACCCCACAGTTGAATGCTTGCTCATGTCCTACTAGGTATTACTCTGAAATTGACTTCTTTGTGTTGATTTCTCCACCTGAACCAGAACATAGTATCCTTTCTGGAGAGGGTTGTCAGATAAATTTGAATTTCAGATAAACTAATATTTTTTTAAATATGAGTATTTTGCAAATGTTGCATGCAACACGTTGATATGAAAAAAGATTACTCATTGAAATTCACATGTTAATTGGGCATCCTGTACTTTTATTTGCCAAATCTGGAGACCCTGTTTAGGGCAAAGGTTTGCTAAAATTTTCCTTACATCTCCAAGGACATTTGAGCGAGGCCTGCATGCAGTCGATCCTCAAATAAGCACTCATCTGAACAGCTGTCTCATTACTTTGAGGTAGACAGAAAGGTAAAATATTCATCCTCCAAAGGTAGGGACGGTGAGTGATTTTTTCTAGCTCGTACTCACAGCATAGTTAAATCAGTTGTGATCTGAAGCAGGAGCAGGCTTCCAGGAAATGGTGGAGTTTAGGATTTAACTTTTAAAATACCAAATCAGGACAGGAAAGAATCCAGGCCCTAGGGAATTTTTTTTTTTCCTCCAGGAGGATCGGGTGGGTGAGTTTGTCTTTTAGTCCTGAACATTCCAAGCCTGAATTTCATATAGGGCATTGGTCTATTGATAATGCCAGGAAATGACTTGTTTCCATCTCAATTATTTGAATAGTTAACCATGGAAATTTAGCCCTCGATAGTATTGCTTTTTCATCTAGCATTTTGTTATCCACATGCAAACGTACACTATTGTTGCAGGGTTGCAGGGTTCTTGTCTCACAGAGCCGAAGAATGAATCTCGCAGACTATAGGGTGAAGTGAAGTGCAAGTTTATTAAGGGAAGGTGAGGACAGAAAGGAAAGCTCTCTAAAGTGAGAGGGGTCCCGAATGGGTTGCCATCGAGGGCTTTTATGGTCCGTCTTTTGTAGAAAACTGACCAGGGAATTTGGTAACTGTGTATAACAGTTAAGACAAACAAGGTGGATTTGTAAATATTATGAAAATGGCTCGCCGGTATTTAGAACAAACAAGGTGGACTTGTTATGTTCCTTTCTCTCTGGTTATTATTTTGTCTATAACATTTCTTCACATCTGGGATTTCTGTGAGCCTGGTTGCGTAGCCCCCTCCCTGTCTCTCCTTACCTAGCCTCGCCTGTCCCTTACTCACTATTTCTACAGTAAACAGCGTGAGTGAATATACCTGGAGCTGCTCCCGACCAGCACTGATGAAGTGATCCGACTTAAATAGTCAGACAGCATTATACAGGCGTTGCCAGATGGCATTCGTCCTGATCCCAATGGGTCAGAGTTTCTGTTTGCAGCATCAACTCCAGGTACTGCTTTTTGGAGGCTGAAAGTGCCCAGCTATGTGGAATTTGTCAGTAAACGTAACACGCATAGTAGAATATTCTACGGACAGGAATTACAGTCACACAGAATGCCATGGAAACTTCAAAACGCTTGAGCCTTTTCATACTTGCATTTCATCACCAAGAGTCCTGTGTTCTAACCTTGGTCGTAAAAAAGGGGGTGCTGTTGGTTGCAGAAGGAAGGGGTTTCCTATGCAGGTGTATATATATTTGAATTATTATATTCGATACTATTTTTTTTTCAGAGATCTGCTCAGGTTTTCTACCTTCTATAATACACATCAGGTTTGTATAGTCCATTGCTCACTTTTTACTTCACTTATTTTTTTTTACATTTTTTATTTATTTCAGTAATCTCTACACCCAACATGGGGCTCGAACTCATGACCCTGAGATCAAGCGTCACACAATTCACTGACCGAGCCAGTCAGATGTCCCTACTTCACTTATTTTTAGAGTTGTCCATAGATGAAACCCTTAAAAAGTCGCAACATCCATAGTGAAGAATAAATTTTGTTCTTAAACACCTTCATTTCAATCATGTCTATAAACTGGATTTCTTACTCGGAAGACTTCAAGTCAACTCAAGCCCCAGTTATTAGCATCGTTTTGTAGTGCGTAACCATCCTCACTGGGAATGTGCCTCGTGTGGCGGTCATTAGTGACGGGATCCCTCATCTGATTCTCAGAGTCCCCAGACTCTTGATTGCAATCATCATCTCTAATGTATGGGACACATATCTATTTATAAGAAAACATGGAGAGATGAATTCACTCAGGACTACATAAAGATAACCAAAGGACCGATTCTGCATCAGTGACCTCACCCTATGAAATTAGAATCATATACATAAGAGTAATTAATTGAAAATAATGCTGTTCAACAACCTGTAATTAGTATCCAGTGGGGCTCTAATAATAATTTCTAATTTCCTCTTCCCAAAAGAATTCGTGAAAACCTTCACCCTGGTGTTCTTGGGAAATGTCTCTTCTGATTGTCTCTTCTTCCTGAGCTGAATATTTTGCTGTTTGCTCTTCCTCTGTGTGTCCTATACGGTCCTTGCCACATCATCTGTCCTGACATGTCAACCCTTATATAACAAAGGGTTTAGGAGCCCTTATTATGATTTGTAGAGATATTCTTAGTCTGAGCATCAGTCATTATAAAAAATCACTTTGGGTACAGTTGGCTTAGCACTTATGTTGCAAATAGGGTTTGGTTTTTTTTTCAACATGCTTTGCAACGCGTCTAGAGGTATGACCTCTATCTTCCTGAAGTCTTGGAGTTTGGTGTCTCTGCCAAGATGTCTGTCCCCCTTTGTCCCTGCCTTGCCTGTGCTATGGAAATTAAGTCACAGGAGTTAAGAGCCCTACTCTGGTTCTTTGGGCAGGAAGATTCATTTCTCTTCCATCTCAGCCTTGACTCTAAAAGCCAGCTCAGCACATCTTCACAGCTGTCAGCCTGTTAAGGCAAGTCATGAGCACCCACCTGTCACCTGGTTTGTTCCCTGCCAACTCTACTCAAGCCAGTTCCTGACCGATCCCCTGGCCCTGGGACAGGTCTTTCCTTTGGCATCTTAAACCGGCCTCTGTACCTTGAGTTGGATCTCTAGCTTCTAGCACAATGTCTAGTAAAGGGCTCTGACTTCAGTCAAGCTGAAGTCTTGGGCTGCTTGAGGATGTGGTTCCCCACCAAACGAGTCCTTGAGGCCAAAAGCAAGGTCTTGGCCTGCTGAAAGGCTGCCCCTTGCCTTCTCGTTGTCCCCAAGGAGGGCATTTGGACGCTCTCAGATTAGGATCCAAGCTGAGGATGGCTACCTCACTGGGCAGACCCAGAGGCCCTATAACATTTAACAATTGTTAAATTGTTAAAATTGCGGTCAAAGAGCTGTCCTGGCTGCCATCATTTGATCCCTGGGTGTATGTTTTTCAAAAGAGTAACAAAGAAGTTGGGAAAAAGAAACCTAGATCTCATTTTGAAACAAATTTTCTAACCCCTGTCAAACTTCCAGTGTTCAAAACCAGTGAAATGTACAACTCAGATAATATCTGGTGAACTCTGTTCTGCACAGCCTGCTTCTTTATTGAAACGTCCTGTGGCATCATAAAAGGCTCACCGAAATATCCGCTAATGAAAAGCTGGACAGCAAGAAAGAAGTAATAAGGACATTTTATCTCTTTGGCAGTCTTCTAATAAAAAAAATGAAAGGAAAGTAAGTTCCTTTTAATTGACGAAACATGGATATCATCAAGTTGGAAAGGCAAATAAACAGTGCGTGGGGCCAGGAGCATTCTTATGTACTTCTTGGGTTGAGGTGTTGAACTCGACTCCATTGCAACACGTCTTGGGCTCATCAAAAATCGTCCGTTTTCATGTTTGTCTTTTCGAGGATAGCATCATTTCTTATTTCTAAGGTTGTACTTCCGGTGATGAGCCCAGCACCTGACACAGAGTTGGTGCTCAATAAATCATTCTTGGATGGATGAATAAAGAAGAACGTAAAATCTCCCTTTCTGCAGGAATTTATTATCTGCTTGGGAAGAGAAGACCTAAATACACACAAAATTAGATGGCGCTTCCTATCATTTTATTCGTTGTTAATTTTTCACCCTTCCTTTTTCTATTACTCACCATTAGTTTTGTGGTATGTGTAATAAGTCCTAAAGGTGGTCAAAGATGGGCTTCGGACACTGGGCTGTGTCTAGTCCTCCCGATGCTCTGGCCTCAACTCTGCCTGGTGTGCCCACCTCAATAGTTGATTCACCCCTGTTCATCCTTCAAGTCCCAGCAGAAAAGCCACTTCCTCCCGGAAGTCCTCCTTGATTACCTGGGCTAGTTATCTAGTCCTGCTCTGTGTTCCAGAGCAACATTCAGAATCACACTTGTGATTACCCTTCCTGGATGCCTTCTCGGATGGAATGTGAGCCCCAGAGGGCAGAAGGCAGGGGCAGCTCTGCTCTTGTTCATCTCTGCCCCAGGTCTCAGCAGAGCAGGTAGGTATTCCATAAATGCTTGTCTAACAACCAAACCCCTTCTCCTTAGGACCACCTTGAGGTAGGTCAGGGGCTCTGGAGTGTGGAGCTGATTCTGGAACCGTTGGAGAGTAGAGGCCTGGAGTAGAGGAGAACCCACCCCAGACTGGGGTGATTTGTACCCACATTCAAGTTTGAGAAGCACTGCTTTTAAAGGCTTCATCAGGCCACACAATGAAGAGAGAGAAGATGAACCCTGGGAGTTACCACACTGAGGAGACTGAGGACCCTGAGCAGGCCTGCCGACTGCCTGGATGTAGGGTATAAGGTGACCTCAGAGGCCCTCTGAAGGCTCCTGAGTGCTCATCAACTCATTTTTGACCTCATAGGGCACAAGGTTAACTGATTACCTTTGCCTGAGGAAAATGCTGTTTGCTGGTCAGTTTTGTCCACAGACACCATGGAACTGTAGTTCTTGTCCTGGTCTCCTTACCAGTTGGACATCAAGAAACGATAGGGCACCTGCGTGGCTCAGTCGGTTAAGTGTCTGCTTTCGGCTCAGGTCATAATCCCAGGGTCCTGGGATCTAGCCCGGAGTCTGGCTCCCTCCTCAGTGGGGAGTCTGCTTGTCCCTCTCCCTCTGCTGCTCCCCCTGTTTGTGCTCCTGCTCTCTCTGTCAAATAAATAAATAAAATCTTTAAAAAAAGAAAGAAAGAAAAGTCAGCCGGCATCAAACTCAAAGCTGCAGATGCCTTGGAGCCAGGCTGACTTTCTATTTTTGGAGCCATGCCAAAGAGATCCCAAGCTGACCCTACAAGTACCCTCTCCATCCATCTCACCCTACCCCACCGGACATGAGATTCTCTTGCAGTCTAGGTGAGGGAACAGAGTGTCCACAGCTAAGAAGCCTGAAGCTTCCGGGCCCTGTGGATGGAGGCGGACAGGCAGGGTTTGGCAATGAGAAGGCCAGCATGGGCTGTCCTCAGGGTGGGGCAGTGGGGACCCACATTCAGGCTGTGGGGCTGTTTTATACCAAAGCAGGAGAGAGGAAAGTTCTAGAAATCAGGTCAGACCAGAACCACAACTTCTGCCATAGGTGACTTCTCAGTCACAGACATGCCCAAACCCTCTTCTAGTCTGAGGGTGGCAGAAGCTCAGGATGCTTTGGTAGCAGGTGGATACCAGGACTGGTGTGTGATGAGGTGGAAGTTTGCTTCAAAGAGTTCACCAGACCTGGAGCCAGGCCTTGCCCCGCCCCGCCAGTCCCACAGTTCCCCTACCCTGAACGGAAGCACTTCACACAATTATTTCTTGAAAAGCCACCCTACATTGCTTCTTTCCACTTTTGGAAAGGTGGCTTTCCAAGTCCCCTGAAGCAATACACCTCTGTTTTACCTGGGCTGTCTCATCTTTTTTTTTTTTTTTTTAAAGATTTTTTATTTATTTATTTGAGACAGAGAGAATGAGAGACAGAGAGCATGAGAGGGAAGAGGGTCAGAGGGAGAAGCAGACTCCCTGCCGAGCAGGGAGCCCGATGCAGGACTCGATCCGGGGACTCCAGGATCATGACCTGAGCCGAAGGCAGTCGCTTAACCAACTGAGCCACCCAGGCGCCCCTGGGCTGTCTCATCTTAACCTCCTGTAATACTGACCAATCACCCCTATGTGTGGCAAAGCCAAGGTTCCCAGACCCATACCCCAGGGCTACAGATAATTCTGCTCTCTGCTTCACTCTTCCTGAGTTCATTGCCGGCATGAGGGCAGGGGTGCGGAGTCGGGGAAAGGTGGGTTTCTGGAAGGATGATGAGAGGGGCTGGGAATCCCTCCCAGGTATATCCCGAGGTAGTGACAATACTGCTCTGTGGATCAAAGTGGGTCTCAGAACCACCTTGCTTTTTACTTTTTCTCTTTCTGGCTTTTTTTTTTTTTTAAAGATTTTATTTATTTATTTGACAAAGAGAGACACAGCAAGAGAAGGAACACAAGCAGGGGGAGTGGGAGAGGGAGAAGCAGGCTTCCCCCGGAACAGGGGGCCTGATGTGGGGCTTGATCCCAGGACCCTGGGATCATGACCTGAGCCGAAGGCAGATGCTTAAGGACTGAGCAACCCAGGCGCCCCTCTTACTGGCTTTTTTATCTTCCCTTCGCCCCTCACTACTTTTATCTCGCTCTCCTCATCTGTAAAATGGGTTGTTGGAAGCCTTAACGGGAATCATGCATGCAAAGCGCTTAATGCGGTGCCTGGGATCTGGAAAGCACTCGGTGAATGCTTGCTATTATTGGTATTGCTCCATTTGGGGGAGTAAGTGGGGGGTTGAAGGAAGCCATCCCCACGCGCCACCCTCCCAGCCCCCTCCCCCCGCCCACCAGCTGGACAGCGCACGAGGGAGGCGCGTGGGAAATAAAGACTGTGCAGGAGCCCGGGGGCTGAGGGCTCCCGGGAGGCCCCCTCCCCCCTCCCTCCTCCGCCCCCCCACTTGCAGGCCCCAGGTGATCTCTCCGCCCCCGGCGCCCGTCCTCCCCAGGTCCGGGCGGTGGAGCTGCGGGCGGGGGCGGGGGCGGGGCCCGGGGCGGGCGATATAGCGGCTGGGCGGCGGCGCTAGTGCGCGGGGGCAGCAGCGCGGCGGGCGGGGGCCGAGACCCAGACTGCCGAGCAGCGGGCACCGGGGAGGCCCGGAGCGGGGCGAGCGCCATGAGCCGCAAATGCGACGTGGTCGTGGTGGGGGGCGGCATCTCAGGTCAGTCGCGGCGGCGGCCCTCCTTCCTCCTCCTGCGCCCGGACAGGCGGCCGCCCGGGGGTGGGGGAGGGGTAGGCGCGCGGGCGGCGGAGGGCCGAGGGTCCGGGGGCGGGGGCGGGGGCTGGCCCCGGCCCGCCCCACCCCCGAGACTCTCTGCGCACTGGCGGGGATCTCGCGGGTCCCGAGCGCCGAGCACGGAGCCTCCCTCGCGGGCAGGATTTGGTGCGGTCCTGGACAGAAGCGGGGGGCTGAAAGTCTGGAAAGCTTGGGGCCCGGCTTTGCACTTCTCCCTCCGAAGGCTGCCAGGCCTACGCTTGGGGGAATTTTCGAGGCAAGGAGAAAGGGGGCTGGCAGGCGAGAGATTTCTACTAGGGGGTGACGCCAAGGTCCGTCACTTTTTCCAAGCAAAGATCAGTCCTTTGCTCCAACGTGACCTGGACGCTCTGCGCCCTCGTTGGAAGCAGGCGTGCACCACAACGTGTTGTAATTCTGGTAGCAGGCAAACGACCTGGAACAGTTCCTGGGTCCGAAAGCAGGGGTTGGGCCCCCGGGGCGATCGATTGTCAAAGACCGGTCCTGAGCCTGCCTCTTTGTATTTCTGTGATTGTCATGGGTCTCTCTGGGGCAGCCGGTCCTTTGGGGCAAATAGCTCTTTTCCTCTCACCTCCCCCCCCCCCCACACACACTTAGAGCAGGATGAACAAGTTGGGTGAACAAGTCCAACAGGGCTGGAATGGAGAAACTTGACTCTGGCCTAGCCTATATGGGCAGGGTTGGGGACAGAGACCACCCTCTGAGACACAGAGACACCACAGGGCACAAAGACAGAAGCCAGAGGGAGGGATGGAGGTCAGTGGGGAAACTTACCTTCTGAGGAGGGCGGACCATGTGGCGTGAGGTTAGTGGGATTAAGCAATGCTCCCAGAATAGCCTGACAGAACCGTGGGGATGCTTAGGCCCAAATCCCAGGGTCTCCTGGTGCCTGCGGAGTAATTAGGACACCTCCCCAAACCATGGATGTGTTGGCCAACACTTGCCCTGGCCAGGTCTCAGGAGCAAGGTCAGTCCTTGCTCCCCGGGAGTGGGCAGGATAGAGGGGCCCTGACTCTGCTGGACCTGGTGAGTAAACCAAGGCCTTGGATGTTGGGTGCTGATCCTGGTTCTGTGCTGCTCCCTCTGCTCTAGGCCTCTCACCTCTGGGTCAGATCTCAGGCTACCACTTCTGTTTGTGGGGCCCTCCTGAGCTCACTCGTGCCAGACTCTGTGTCCGGTGCTGCAGGTACATAGATTCTTAGGCACAATGGCATGCTAAGGTGGGTCAAGGCTATATCGATTCTCTTTCCTGTCAGTATTTTTGGCATTTTTCTCCTCTAGGAACTTGGACTTAAAAACATAGCTACCTAGGTGCTTTAGAAAATATTACTCAGTGCTTCTTGATGCTGCCTTGCATAACATCCCATCTTACAGAAACTGAAGGTTCTCTTGCCAGGCCCCCAAAGTCCTGCATTTGCCCCAAGTCTAATGGATTCAGGTTTTTCTATTCCGCCCCCCCTTATTTTGCCCTTTCTGATTCATACTCTAGACCTTCAAGATCACTCAAATTAGTCATGTTGGACTCATTCAGGAAGGGTAGACCAGGGTTTGGCTATTTTTGCAAGCAGTAGTGAACCTCTGCATTCACCCTCAAACTCTCAAAAGAGGAGACAGGTGAATAGATCTGCCTTTTCTCAAGAACAGTACATGGGATAGGCATTGTTCTCAAAACCAAGAAAGCAGGGTTCCAAGGCCTTAACTCAGTTGCTTTATCTGCTGCATGAGGGCAACACCAATTAGTCATAGCTAGATTACCGGGTCATCGCAAGAATGGATCATATTGCTTTTGCCCTGGAAGGTTTGTCCATCCAGGAAAGGAGATGAGATACCCAAACAAAGACAATACAGGGTCGAAAGTGGTACATGCCACAAGAGGAATTTGTTCATTAATTCATTATTCATTCATGCAATGACCATTTACTTCCTGTTCTACATCCTATCCCGAAGGGAATAGAAGATGAATTATAAGGATGTTGCCCTGGGGGCATTCACAAGCTAATATGGGAGACAGAGTCCTGAACAATAAATACTCATGACCTCTGATAAGATGCTTTAGTGGTGCATGCACAAAGTCCCAGGGAAGGTGATTGGAGAGAATGTCGAACTCTGCCTGAGAAAAATCTGGGCAGACTTCACAGAGGAGGTGACATTTGAAGCAGGTCTTAAAGGATGAATAGGAGTTCAGTAGGAGACTAGATGTAGAAAGCCTTTGGAGCTGAGGAACAGCTGATATAAAATCACAAACTTGAAAGAACACAGTAGCACATTTAGGAAACCTCGAGAACTTCAGTGTGGAGAATTGAGGGGGGGCGGGGTCTGGTGGGATGAATTGTAGGGAGGTTTGTACATCATCCCCAACAGGTTTAGTTCTTTGTGTGGTCAATGAATGAGTACTGAGGATTTTTCATTCACAGAGTGACAGGTGTCAAGTGACTGGAATATGGTGATGGTATTAGCAAGAAGAGGGACGTGACGGGGAAGAGCAGGTTTGGGAGAAGGATGAAGCACAGAGAGTCAGAGGTGCCGGGAGGACGCCAGGGAGAGATGTCTAGCAGGTGGAAATGCAGGAAGGAAGTTGGGCTCACAGATGCGGGCGGCGGCGAAGTTTTAGCTGAAGCCACTGAAGCAAATGAAATGAAGGAAACCAAGAGAGAGAAGCGAGGACGCCCAGGACAGGCTGGGGGTGTGTGGGGGGGCGGTGGAAGGGAGGAAGGTGTTTCAGTCATTCTCTGTAGTTTGAGGAGGAAACAGATGCTGAAAGACACTTAGTTAACCTCACACCCTGGCTGAGATATCGTCTCCCAGGACTGCCCTCCTGAATCCCCCCTGGATTAGATGCCTCTGTTTTACTTTCCCCTGCCCCCTGGTTCTTTTCCAGGAGTTTGTAATGGTTCACCTTCCCCTCCACTAGGGCTGTGAGCCCTTGGAGCCCAGGGAGGTGACCTTTAACTTCACACCGACAAAGTAGCAATTGATTGGATCCAAAACTCACATTCGCCGACTTCCAAACCCTTTTGCATTTCCCGCCAAATCACACGGAGGGCGGGAGAGGGGGTCAGATTGGAATTTTAGGATTAGTAGGTGACCACCACAGTGATGTACGTTTAGAAATGCCTGAATTTGGCTCTGGTTTTTAAAATGTGTTAATTATTAAACTTGGGACCTTCTGCTAGCTCTCTGATAGTTTTTCAAGCCGTCAGCAAGTTTTAGTTGCTCTCTTTAGATGAGCAATTAAGGGAGGTGCAGCTGGTTAATGTACAACTTTCTTTTTTGATGTTTGAAAAATTCTGGGGAAGTTGTGGAATAGCTTCTTGAGAAATGTGCGCGGCCTATAAATGCATACCTCCTGAAATCTCTTCTGCCCAAGGAGCATGTGATCTCTGGGGTTTTGACAGAGTAACAGCATTTCCCACATGGAGCTGGAGGGCAGCATATTGTTTCTTGTCCTGTGTTTGGGTTGGTGAAACCATGGAAACTATCTTTTGCAATTCTGGAATGGCTCTTGCTCAATCCTCAAAATAAAAGCTAATAAAAAAAAAAAAGGGAAATTCGAAGCAGAAAGGAGGACGTTTTTGCCAGGCTTGAGAAAAGAGATTCAACCATCTGAGGTTGGTTGGCACTTGGCTGAGATCCTGCAACAGTCAAAACCAGCCTGGCAGGTGATCTGTGTGGGCCAGGGGAGGGAGCCTGCTAGGGGCTGGTGGGCCCGGCCTGGGCAAGAACTGTTGCAGATGGCCTATGAGGGATCATGAATTGAAGGATGCAGTAGGCGGATGTGGCCTGTTGTGTTAATGGCAAAACTTCATCTTCGCCTTTGATGAGGAAAGCCGGAGGACATCACTGGGGTCCTAGAACCCACCTGAATGTTCTGAAAAATAATGGTGTTACAGAAGTGCCTGGAAATCTGTAGATCCCCGTCAAAGAGAGGCTACAGAGAGAGAGCCAGCATGGCAGTGTGAAAACAATAGATACTTTAGTGTCACATGGGCTCATGAGGGATCCCATTTCCTACCCTTCCCTACTGTGTCACCATAAAAGTTCCATCACCCGTCCCCCCCCCCCCCCGGGGCCTCATCTTCTACATGAGACTCCTAATGCCTTTATCAGCACGAGGGGGCTGTTGCTAGGATGAGAAAGAATGTACGAGCCAGTCATTACAGCTTCAGCTTATGCCTTTTGGAAAATATATCCTTGTTGAGTCGCTAGGATTTTTCAGTCTGCGGGAGAAGAAGTAGGCATTTCTGTGCGATCACTTCCTCTTCTTCACCCACTAAGGATTTTTCTTGCTGTGCGGCATTTATAAGATAGCAACAGGATGCGAGGTGCGGGGGCCGGCATCAGTAGGGACCTGCCCGATTCCAGCCTCCTCCTGCCCCACCCCATCCCTTTACTCCCTCCAGTGAGGGGCCTCCCGAGCTCAGGCTCACCTGGGGCTCTGGGACTCACCATATTCATCATCAGGAGAAACTTCGGCAGCCCCGGATCTGGCTATCAGCAGCACCCCAGCCTGGGTGTTCAGATTCTGACCCGGGCCTCATTCCAGCCACCTAACTCCTGTCTTCATTATAATCACAAATGTATGAATAGTACATGCAAATACTATTGATTCATGGAACAGGATTAATTGCTTATTAATAATAAATAATAACAAAGAGTTAGCATTTGTGAGGAGCTTGACTTTTCCCAGCAGCTCTGTGAGGGTTAAGAAAGCCAAAGCCTTGTACCTTCTGCCTGATTCTAATACCTGGGGCACATCGGTGGGAGGGGCCTGCCTGCTGGGCCACGTGGGCAGAGCCAGGCGCCACTAGGGGCATGATTTCTGAATCCTTCTATATCCTCCAGGTTTCGGGCTCGGCTTGGCCGGTATCCGTGGCAGCAATTTCCTCTGCTTCAGGCGGGGCGTTGAGGTTGAGGCCCCCCTGTCCTACAGGGCAGGGCTAGAGCCGAGGGTTAAGAGCGCGGCGTCTACCCTGGTTCCACCATGAATTAGCTGTGCCACCTTGAGAGACATCAGTAACCTTCCCACGTCTTCGTTTTCTCATTCAGAAGATAGGGATAAGGGCGCCTGGGTGGCTCAGTTGGTTAAGCGACTGCCTTCGGCTCAGGTCATGATCCTGGGGTCCCGGGATCGAGTCCCGCATCGGGCTCCCTGCTCGGCAGGGAGTCTGCTTCTCCCTCTGACCCTCCCCCCGTCTCATGTGCTCTCTCTCTCTCTCAAATAAATAAATAAAATCTTTAAAAAAAAAAAAAAAAAAAGAAGATAGGGATAAGCATGGTATCCACTTCGCAAAGCGGTGGAGAGGATTAAATGAGAAAATGCCTGCAAAGGGCTTGGCATCCGGCAAGCACACGGTAGACACTGGTTATCATTGTTCATCAGGCTGACAAATGGCCACTGACCACAGATGGATCTGCGCTGGCACCAGGCCAGCCGACTCCACTGTCGAACTTCGGGTTGAGGAAATGGTTAGTGTCTGGGCATGCAGTAACACACACATACACACACACGCACACACATGCACACACATTCATGGACTATTATCCCATACAGGGATGCTGCCTCCCAGCCCTACTTTCTTGGCTTGTATATGATTTACTCGCACAGATAGATACAAGAAAGCCAGCAGCAAAATTTGAAGAACAATCTTAAACTCTAATTACTTTGAAGATATATGTGTGAGAAAGAAAGACATGAGAAATTCTGACTGCAGAACGCATTTCTGTTACAAACACTTCTCATGCATTCGGTGCCCGGCAGATGTTGATGTTAAGATCACCCCACTGTTACTCAGTTTGGCATTTGTTTCCTTGTTTGATTTCTTCTGCTTCCAGTGAAAATGTCATCTCAGGAGCAGCTAGTTCGGTCTGTTAACCTTTGCCCATTATCAGAGTGGGCCACTTCCTGTGTGACACGAACTTGGAATGTGTTTCGACATCGTTTGTTCACACTCCCGTGGCTGCAAAGATGTACACATTGAGAGGATTTTAGTAATGCGGCCGATAATGGATGTTATCAAAATTGGTTTTAAAACACTACAGCTCGTAGCTGAAAATCAGCTTGCTTTGGCGATTCCTGCATTTTTTTTAAAGATTTTATTTATTTATTTGACAGAGAGAGACACAGCAAGAAAGGGAACACAAGCAGGGGGAGTGGGAGAGGGAGAAGCAGGCTTCTCGCCGAGCAGGGAGCCCGATGCGGGGCTTGATCCGGGGACCCTGGGATCATGACCTGAGCTGAAGGCAGATGCTTATCTGAGCCACCCAGGTGCCCCTCCTGCATTTTTAAAAAAATATTTTATTTATTTATTTATTAGAGAGAGAGCATAAGCAGGGAAGAGAGGAAGAAGCAGGTTTCCTGTGAGCAGGGAGCCCGATGCGGGGCTTGATCCCAGGACCCCGGGATCATGACCTGAGCCTAAGGCAGGTGCTTAATCAACTGAGCCACCGAGACACCCCCTGTATTTTTGACAGTAAATACACAGGTGGCCCCTCCGGTCAAATTTATCCTATGAATGTGATGAGCTCATCTAATTTTAACTTACTTCTTTAACATTTTGGACCCGAGTTGCACTTCCATGTTCCTTTGACACACTAAAGTCCACAAAATGTTTCAGGCCAACTGTTATTTCTCCAGATATCCATAATGACAACTAGTATGTTATCACCAAATTCGAATATGCTAGTACATTTCTTTATTCCTGTCAAGATTCACACTATATATGCATATGTGCTTGACTGATGAATATGGAATTCGAACTTCTACGGTTTGAATAACATTTAAAATTAGTGACTATTGGGGCACCTGGGTAGTTCAGTCGGTTAAGCGTCTGACTCTTGATTTTGGCTCAGGTCATGATCTCAGGGTGGTGAGATTGTGTCCCATGTTGGACTCTGTGCTCTGTGTGGAGGCTACTTAAGATCTTAAGATTCTCTCTCTCCCTCTCCCTCTGCCCAACTCCCCCCCCCCGCTCGTGCTCTCTCTCTAAAAAATAAAAAAAAAGATTAGTGACTTAAATTATTACAGGTGACAAGACCATAGTGTAATGGCAGATGTCAGTCAGCACCTGGGACAAACGAAATGTGTACAGTTGCAGGTGACCCTGTATCGGAACTACCACTAACCAGTTTCATCTTTGGATTTTTATGACTATTTTACCTACAGTCTTACCAGTTTTAATTTCACTAACCTGTTTACTGACGTGTTTAAGCATCTGTGAACCCTCGTCTGAGCATAGGCTGGTCAAAATCCGGGACTTCGTGTGGTCTATGTCCCCATCTCTGGTGTTTAGCAAGGAACCCTGCCCACTCTAGCTCCCAGAAATGGAATCACATTGGTAGAATCCCTCCATCAGGCTCATGGGTCCTCCCAGGGTTTGGACCCAGAGAAAGTACGCTCCACAGCTAGAAACCTATAGAAAAAATGGAGCGAACCTTTCACCTTCTCAAGGAAGCAGGATAACCCAGAAGTTAAAGGCAAGGACTCTAGGGCTCTAGGGCTTAGGTTCAAATCCTCCCTCTATCCCTAAATGTGTAGCTTGGGTTATTTACCTAAATAATATGTAAGTTTCGTATAACACCTAGTGTTCCACAACTAATGAATTGTTGAACACTACATCAATTAATGATGTTGTATTATATGTTGACTAATTGAACATAATAATAAAAAGAATAAGATTAATATGTAAGTGAACTCCTTACTGTGGAACCCAAGGCCTAAGTTGGATAGAAGAAATCATTGAAGACCCAAGGAGTTGGAGAAGGCGTCATTAAGGGAATGAAATGTGAACAGGTGCTTGATGAACAGTCAAGGATTGGGTGGGTAGACAAGAAGAGAAAAGTTTTAAAGGTCGGAGGAATAAAACAAATCATAGAGCTATAGGCTCCAGTTAACAGCTAGTATTTCTATTCATAGGAAGGTAGAAAGCCCAGCAAGGCAAGAATAATAGGATGGGGAGATGTGGATAATAAAGTTAGTAGAAGGAGGGCAGGATCAAACAGTGAGACATTGAAAAGCCAAGTGATGGGGCGCCTGCCTGCTTCAGTGGGTAGAGCATGTGACTCTTGATCTCAGGGTTGTGAGCTCGAGCCTCGCTTTGGGTGTAAAGATGACTTAAAAATAAAATCTTAAAAAAAAAAAAAAAAAGCCAGGGGGAGCCTTGCTTCTCCCTCTCCCTCTGCCTCTGCTGCTGCCCCTGCTTGTGCTCTCTCTCTGTCAAATAAATAAATAAATAATCTTAAAAAAAAGAAAAGCCAAGTGAATAGATAGGTTTTCTGTGGTTGGAAAGAGGGAGCCGTTGAAAATTTTTGCTGTAAAGATAAGGTGGCCAGGTATGAGCCTGACAGGTGGAGGAGGGTAACCGAGGAGCCAGAGAAGCCAGGAAATGGGTAGAAATTCTGGAACAGGTTGAGAGGTGACCGGCTGCTGATAATGAATTGGGTAATCCTGATTCTTTTTTTTTTTTTTTAAAGATTTTATTTATTTATTTGAGAGAGAGAGAATGAGAGAGAGAACACATGAGAGGGGATAGGGTCAGAGGACGAAGCAGACTCCCTGCCAAGCAGGGAGCC
>NC_138385.1:73030960-73053250 GCF_054177405.1 Leptonychotes weddellii
GTATCGGTGAGATCATATGATACTTCTCTTTCTCTGATTGACTTAGTTCGCTTGAGCTCAGTGGTTTCAAAACTCACCTGTACTAAGGTGACATCCAAATCTCTGTACATTTTTGGCCACGTCAACATATGGGAAAATAAATAAATAAATAATGGCTTTGTGTTTGGGTTGGTTAGGAGAGACAGAAGGAGTTGGGGAGGTATGGGATACAGATGGACCTCTTAAGACGCAGAGCTAAGGGCGCCTGGGTGGCTCAGTTGGTTAAGCGACTGCCTTCGGCTCGGGTCATGATCCTGGAGTCCCGGGATCGAGTCCCGCATCGGGCTCCCTGCTCGGCAGGGGGTCTGCTTCTCCCCCTGACCCTCCCCCCTCTCATGTGCTCTCTCTCATTCTCTCTCTCGCAAAAAAAAAAAAAAAAGACGCAGAGCTAAGGATGAACGTGGAGACTGTCACAGAGATATATACAGAGGAAAGGAGCCCCGGAAGTAAAGACTCGTGGAATCAAACAGAAATACAGAGGGACAAAAGGGCACAGAAGAGCATGACATGACAATATAACTTTCCAGATTGAAGATGCTCCTAATAAAGACTTTTATTTTATTTTATTTTTAAGATTTTATTTATTTATTTGAGAGAGAGAGAGTGAGAGAGCATGAGCGGGGAGGAGAGGGAGAAGCCCGATGCGGGGCTGGATCCCAGGACTCTGGAATCATGACCTGAGCCGAAGGCAGACGCTTAATGACTGAGCCACCCAGGCGCCCCTACTAAAGGTTTTAAAGGTATTTTTTGCTACCGTGGGTGTAGGTGGTGACATTGGCATTCTCAGTTCCATGTGCCCCTTTGTTTAAGAGGAATTTGTCCAGGATTGCAGGATTCCCAGGTCCAGATTACACCTGCTTTCCACAAGATAGAACTGGCCTCTTCCATTAGAGGTGGTTTCACCTTTCAACTTCTAGTGCTGACTGATAGCACGGTTTGGGGCTCTGCCCGGAGCTTGAGGATAAAGTTTGTTTAACGTATAGAAACATGCATGCACACAAAGCACACAAAAATATTTCAGCTACAGCATAATATTAAAACTCATTTAATATATAAGAAATTTCTGTAAGTAGCTAGTACAATGTAGAGCAGGTATCTTTTTTTCCACCATCTAATGGTGCAGGCATGGGATTTAAATGCTCCAGAGGAATTAATAATTAACAAAGGCCTTAAATATACCTCTTTAAAATATCAGATGCTCAATTGACCTTCGGCAAAAGAAACAGTTTGATTTTCCGACAGTGACCAGATGGCGTTATTGATTAAAGGAAACTCTATAGACTTTAGATGTGGGGCAGACAGGTTGTGGAGTGGACACTGTATTCTCAATATTTGGGGACCCGTTTGAATCTTTATCCAGGTAGAAGACTCCATTTCCATATTGGCATTTTTTCCCTTGCAAAAATTTTGTATTAAATTTATAATTTAAAAGATATTTGGAACAGAAGATTTGGGTGGGGTTGAAAATTTTAAAGAACTTTTGCGATCAAATGGTCATGTTGACATTAAAGTAAGTTTTGCAATACATCACGGTTTTTTAAGATTTTATTTATTCATTTGAAAGAGAGAGAGAACACAAGTGAGGGGGAGGGGCAGAGGGACAGAGAGAAGCAGACTCCCCGCCGAGCAGGGAGCCCTACTCGGGGCTCCATCCCAGGACCCCAGGATCAGGACCTGAGCCGAAGGCAGCCGCTTAACTGACTGAGCCACCCAGGTGCCCCTGTGATACATCAGTTTTTGTGTAGAAATGCATTCTGATGAAGCCACCAGAGTAAGTTCTTTGTAAAATGAGCCCTTCTTCATCCTTCGCAGATGGACTCAATGACTTGTCTGAGTTCTTTTCCGCCAGTAACCATTATTTCTTGAGGAGACCTACGTGCCAGGTATTCTCCCAGGTGCTGGGGCTAAAACAGGAACCAAAAGAAGTAAGATCCCTGTCCTCACAGAGCTTATAATCTAGTGAGGAGGGTTGCACAATAAATAACCAATGAATCAACCAAATAAATACCTACCCACCCACCCACCTACCTACCTACCTACAGACAAAGTACCTCCAGTGGTAAGTAGTCCATAAAAAATAAGATAGAGGGGGTGTCTTCCTTAGAGATGAGGTAGAAGCTGAGACACGAGATGTTGAACATGTAAATATAAGGGGGAAGAATATTACGGGAGATGGGAACAGTTGGTGCAAAGCCCCTATATGAGGAACAAGTCTGATATGTTCAAAAAAATGAAAGAAAATCAATATGGCAGGAGTGGCATGAGCAAGGGGTAGTAAGACAAGGTAGGTAGGTGAGGATGAGCTCCTATGGGGCCTTGTAAGTGAGTGTAATGGTGGGATCACCTCTTTGCAATGTAAGTGACTGGCGGATTTGAAACAGGGAGATGTCATGAATCTGATGTTGTTTTAAAAGATATTCTGGGCTTTGTAAATTGGGAAATCAGAGAAGCAGGAGTGTAAGCAATTGTAGGCTATAGCAATAGTCCAAAGGAGACATGGTGTCATCTTACATCAAGGTGGTAGTAGGAGGGGTGCTAAGAAACAGTTGTATTCAGGTAGAATTGACCCACTGATGTAGTGATTGGAGGGTGGGGGGGTGGTCAGGGGAAAAAAAGAATTGAGCACAATTCCTGAATTTTTGGCCTGAACAAGTGGGGGCATTGTGATACCATTACTGAAATGGAAAAGACTGGAAAAGAACCGGTTTGGGGGAGGGAACTCAAGAGCTCTGTTTGGAATATGTTAAGTTTGAGATGATAACAAAATAGCTGAAGGCACTACGAAGTAGGCAATTTATATATCAAGCTCAAAGCTTCAAGGCTACAGAATGAGGTGAGATCACCCGGGAATGCTTTTTTTTTTTTTTTTTTTAAGATTTTATTTATTTGAGAAAGACAGAGATAGTGAGAGAGTGAGAGCAGAGCAGGGAGGAGAGGGAGAAGCAGACTCCCCACTGAGCAGGGAACCTGATGTGGGGCTCCATCCCAGGACCCTGGGATCATGACCTGAGCCGAAGGCGGACACTTAACCGACTGAGCCACCCAGGCGCCCCTACCCGGGAATGCTTCAAAAAAAAAAAAGGTCCAAGAACTTAGTTCTGGGGCTCTCCAACATTTAGAGGCTGGGAAGAGAAGAATCCAGCAAAAGATCTGAGAAGCAGCAATGAGTTAGAGAGGAAGAAACCCAAGGCAGTGTGTGGCCCAGACACAGAGAAGACAGTGGGTCAAAAAGGACGAGATCAAAAGCTGCTAAGAGAACAGGTAATAGGAGGACCGAGACTTGACCGATTGGATTTGGCAATGTGAAAACCACTGGTGGCCTTGATGAGCAGTCTAGGAGGAATGGTAGGGATGAAGACCTGACCGGAGTCAGATGGGGAAATAGAGGCAATGGGTGTAGATAACTCTTTGAAGAAGTGCTATGAAGGGGCACAGAGGGGAAGAGTTTAAGCAAAAGGAGATGTTGGGTCACAGGTGTCTTCAAGATTGGAGATGCCAGAGCAGGTTTGTACGCTGATGACTGTGATCCAGGCTAGAGGGAGTGGGAGAAGTACATGAGCAGTGGACCAAACCCTGGAGGAAATAGGATCCGAACAGAGCGGGGGAGGGTTGGCTTCCTTAAAGAAGCCGCTCATTTAAGTCATAAGCTGTCAAGCAGCGCATACAGGAACAGGCGAAGGTGTCTATGTGCATTTATTGTGAAAAGATGAATGAGTTCCATAAAAAATGAAGCAGAGTTATCAGCTGCAAAGGGCTGGGGTGGGTGGTGTCATGTAGGAAGTTTAAGAAAAGGTATGAAATAGCCATTTTGGACAGTGGGAAACTACACCCAGAAGTTCAAAGGCATCGTTCACTGAATCGCATGAAGGGATCTGTCAAATACAATGGTCTTAATATTAGTGAAGAGATGTTCAAATGTTACTTCTGGTGATGATTAATCAAAAATACTGCTTAGATTGCACTAGGTCCGTGATAAAAATGTTATCAACAGAGAAAGAAAAATCGCTTTCCCTCCTCTCTGCTGTGGTCAGTGAGCATTCATCCAGCTCCTGATATAATTTATCCAATTGCTTCGTTACAGGTTGAAAAGAAGGTAGTTTAAGACAGGGTCATTTTTTGTGTGTCTGCTGCACAATTTGAAGAACTATTAAAACCTAGGAGGTTGTGCTAATATTGTAAGACGGGGTCTATAGATTATCATCTATACTGAGTCAAAAGTTGATGAGATGCTATAAAAAAGCCTTAAGTTGTCAGTCAGTGTTTGTAGGGCGATGGAAGGGAAGGAGAAGTAGAGGCATAATTAATTTCCAAGCCCAGCCTGTCTATCACCAGATAGCAACAGCAGGCCCAGGATATGCAAGTAATTTTGCACACGTCATCTTTGCATCAACTCCGCTGGCAAGGTATTGTCCCTGTTTTACAAACTGGAATTAGGAGGAGTTCAGAAGTTCCTTGCCCAAGACTACAGTGCCTCAGAGACCAAGGGGTTGGGACTTAATTCCTCCAATTTCAAAGCCAAATACTTCCCAAAGATGTTAGACTCATTCATTCCCTGAACAGATATTGTTGGGTATTTACCAGGCAACAGGTGATGCGCTGAGTACGTTATATATTTTGCCTTAATTTCTTTACACAACTACTCAGTGAGGTAGGGGATACATATTTTTATATGGTTTTACAAGTTAGGAAGTTGAGTTTTGAAGAAGGGGATAAATTTGATCATCTTATTAATAGCAGACCCAGAATATGAGAGATGTTTAATTTTGTAGAAAGATTAAAATTTCCTTTTGGGGAGTAATAAGAAGCAATTTAACGTAAGGAATTGAGACAGTTGGATTGGCAGGGATTGGGGGCCGCCACTCAACATGGAATCTAGATATTCTGGCTAAAAGTGCGTGAATTTATTTTTGATTTGGGGTAACTGAGCAGGTGTCCTAAAATGAATGGGGAAACTGGATCCCAGCTACAGACACCCCTGAAATAATTTTCCCAAACAGCAATAGATATTTTGTTTTTCTGTAAATCTTTGCACCAGTGTTAATTTTTATGTGGCGGGTCCTCTTCTGATACTAACTCCTGACAACTGAATCCAGGATTTCTCACTGAGGTTTAGACTATAATTTTCCCTAAAAAGAACTGAATCTCATAAACATGTAAGTAATTTCATCTGAGTTCCATTTGAGACCTTGTCTTCACAAACACTGCCAGCTTATTTTGGCTTTCTGTTAAGTCTTTTATCAAGGCACAAGCTGGGTTTTGGCCAGACCTGAAGAGGTTTCAACCTATCTCTGATCTGTTGGTTTGATATAACAGGAAAAGCCTCTTGAATGGCGTTGATGGGATGAGGGACCAGAAAAAGTCAAGGATGAAGCCCCGGTTTTAGAGTTGACTCCTAGGTAGATGACTGGGCCCAAGTCATAAGCCAGAAAAAACCCTGGGAAAATGGATAAGATTTGATCATTCATTAGTTTCAGGTTTGTCAATTTTCCTTACATCGTAAATATGATGAAAACTAGGGATCTTCTTAGTGGTTTGATGAAGAGCCCAGCTTTTGGAACAGGGAGGGCTGCCATCTTTGAAGCCATGCAAAGAGCTGAGGTATCAGTAAGGACTCAGGAAAATGGTGCTGTCTGCTGAAACCACATCCTTGTTAATGAGACGAGGCCCAGAAATTGGCTTATAGCAGAGGTTCTAAACTGGTAGCCCTTGGGCCAAGTCTTTCACAATTTGGGGATGGCTTTCCAGTGCTTTAAAATTTGAGTTTTTTACAGATTTTCACATAGATTTTTATTTATTTATTTGAGATTTTTAAAAATTTTTATAAATTTTTTCATAGATTTTTTATTTACAGATTTTTATTTATTTGAGAGAGAGCCAAAGAGAGCATGTGTGTGTGTGTGTGTGTGAGAGAGAGAGAATGAGTGGGGTGGAGGGGCAGAGGGAGAGGAAGAAACAGAAGTGGACTCTCCACTGAGCAGGAAGCCCTATGCAGGACTCGATCCCAGGACTCTGGGATCATGACCTGAGCCAAAGGCAGATGCTTAACCGACTGAGCCACCCAGGTTCCCTTAAAATTTGATTTATGAACTTTTGTTCAAGGCACACAGTCTTTATCTTTCCTTGGCCCTGCCTCTTTTATTACATCTGCCCACTTCATACTTTGCCTACTCTGCCCTGCTTCCCATTGCTTTTAGATTTTCAGTCCTCAACTTGGAATGCAAAGTAAAGGCAAGATCTTGCCAGAACCTCAATATCCATAACTGAGAAGCCCAGGCAACGTATAACTTCCAGGGACTAGCACTCAGGAGGTGTGAGGTAGAAGTACTTTACCAGAGCATCTAGGAATGTAAAAGAAAATTCTTTGTAGCCACATCAGCAAGTACTTTTTCTTAGGAAGGCAGAGGCCAGAGTGAGACAGGCCACATTTTGGGAAAGTGCTTTTGGGCTGTCAGCTTTGTCTGGAGTTCAGTTTTATGTTGAGATGGTCACAGAATGGGCAGCCCGTTTCAAGATGCTGGAAGGAGCATTCTAGTGAATATTGATGGTGGGATGCTGGTGGTAGGGGGAAGACTCTGGATCCACTGCTTTCTATTTTAAAAGGAAAAAAACCCCACATAATTAAAATTTTAGTAAAATGGAACAAATAAGAGAAAATACAGTGAAAGGAGCATAAGAGCTTGATTAAAAGCTGTTATCATTGATTTTTAAAACACTAGGATTTCAACAGGGTCTTTTATCAAAATTAAAATAGTTGAACAATTCTTAAAAATATCCTGTAGGGGTTTTTCTTTCCTTTCCTTTTCTTTTTTTTTTTTTTTTTGGAGGGCAAATTCCTGAGCCCTAGGTGGGATTATTGACTCTCCCCGGTGATGGAAGATGTATTTTGTCTTACATGTAGGCTGCTGCCAGAGAAGCCGACCTTGGGCTGGGGATGATAAAGCAGGGAGGAGGGTTAGCTCCAAGGCTGAAATGTGAAAACAGCTTCTAAGAAAACACACCTTTGCCCTTTGCCTTTATTCCCTCCCACCAGCACCGATCAGTTCACACTCCCCACAGGAGAGCCATCTCTTTTCCTTTTTCTTTATTACTCCTTGATTACCTGTTTGGAATTCTGGATACAAGGATTGTCCCAGTTGAGTCAATAAAAAAACGAAACAAATATGCATGAGGATAGTAGCTGTATGTTGTGTCCCTATTTTGGCAAGAAGAGTGACACGCAATCCCCAGTGACTGGCAGCTTGTGCACCTGCTATCTCCATGTCAGCCCAGAACCCCAGCTGGTACTCCTGGTCATGTGTGCCGTGCAGTTTCAGCACACGTGTGCGCGCACACGCGAATATGCTGGATTGCTGAGCACACATCTGCGCACTCCGGTGTGGGTCTAGGTCTACACACTCTCGGGATGCGACTTACAGTCTTAACATGAGGCTTTCAGGTTGGATTAAAAAAAAACAACAACAACAGAATGGGCGCCTGGGTGGCTCAGTGGGTTAAGCGACTGCCTTCGGCTCAGGTCATGATCTCAGGGTCCTGGGATCGAGCCCCGCATCGGGCTCCCTGCTCAGTGGGGAGTCTGCTTGTCCCTCTCCCTCTGCCGCTCCCCCTGCTTGTGCTCTCTTTCTCTGTCAAATAAATAAATAAAATCTAAAAACAAACAACCCAGAAGGTACTTGGCCCGTGACATTGAGGTCAATGTTGTAATGCCAGAACTGCTCCCTCCACCCCTTTGACTTCTATTTGAAAGTGGTTGTGAAGACCTAAAAGGACACATTTTCCCACACACTCGTTTCCGAATGGCCCATTTCTGGTTAAGTTCACACTTGACTGGCCGCCGTGTTGCCATCCCTCCTGGTCTGAGGGCCCAGAGACCAGGAGCACGTGAGCTGACAGGTGAAACTTCTCGTATCTGGGTGGGCCGTGGCTCTTCCTTGGCACCGAGAAAAGCAATGAGATTCTGAAGGCAGAATTTTTCTCAGGAAGTTGAATCATTTCATAAATCATTTAATTTTTGAGTCGAGTTTAATGACAGGTTTGATATTCAACATTCTAAAAATACCACGGAATTTGTATGAAGCATAGAAATTGTATAACCTTGGCAAGGCGAATTTCTTAACTCCTATCTCCAGAAAGTTCCATTCCTCACCTTGGTTCTAGGTTGATTGATGCACCCTGATTATTATTTACTGCTCTGTGTTGAATGCTGCAAGACCTGCTTTTTATTTTGCTGCTCACAGCTCAAAGGCTGAAACTCAGATCCTTAAGCTCATCATGAGACTCACCCAACTGCTCACGTAACACCTGTTTGGGCTAGTGCCCCATTTCCCAGGTCCCGAAATAACACTGCTGGCAAATAATCCCTCCCTCTCCGTGTAACCCCTCCCCCCCCGCCAACACCCCAGGGCTCCTCAGCACGTGAGAAATGTCAGCCTGACACGGCCATCTAGGGCTTTTGTCACCATGCTATCCCAAAGTAAGTTCAATGAACAGTGATGTTACCTTAATATGGAAAAGAAAATTTCCTATGTGTATTAGTTTTGCTGGCACTGCTCTAACAAAGAACCACACACTGGGTGGCTTAAGACAACAGAAAGGTATTGCCTGCAAGTGAGAACTCCAAAACCAAAGTGTCAGCAGGGTTGTTCCTTCTGAGCACTAGGAGGGAAAATCTGCTCCATGCCTTTCTCTTAGCTTCTGGTAGTTTGTTGCAATCTTTGACAATTCCCTGACCCTCAGAGGCTTCACCCTGACCTCTAGCTTCATCCTCTGATGGTCTTTGCTGTGTGTGCATGCCTATCACCCCATTTTCCCTTTTTATAAGGACGCCAGTCATACTGGATTAGGTCTCACCTGAATGACCTCATTTTAACTGTCTCCAAATGAGTTCCCATTCTGAGGTTCTGGGTGTTAGGACTTCAGCATATGGATCTTGAGAGGACACAATTCAACCCCTAACACCGTGCTACCCCAAATTCCCTCATCTGGTTGTCCTTTGGCTAACTTATAACATCTCAGAGGTGGCAGCCCACTTTCCCCCCTTCTCCAAGACTCTAGTTATGGCCCTGCCCCCAGTCCTTCCAGATTCCTGGACTTCCCTTCTCTCTTTGGCCTGCCTTCAACCTGGGTGATCCTGCCACACTTCATGTCCCTAGGAGGGAAACTTCTATTTTCTATCTTGGTAAGATACTGTCTTTATCCTTCTCCATTCCACCATTTCCTGCTTTTCAGTAACTCGGCTGAACCAAGTACACGCCCAGCCTCCCCAGGAAGCTCCCTTTCCAAATACATTATAGTCACCATCTTCCTCCCCGCCCCCCGTGGTGCCTCTCCTGCTAAGCTTTGCTCTCTTCTAGAAGCAAGTCCTGCTTAGACATCAGTTCCTTGAAAACGTGCTGCCTAAGGACAATGGTGTGGTTGAGAATGTTTGATTTGTTGAGGGAAGAGGGGAGAAGTTTGTTTTGTTTTGTCTGAGAGGAGGATTTTGTGACAGACCTACCACCAATTGTAGCCACACTGACCAAGTGAACTAGTGGCTTTAGGTGGTGTTTCCCAAAATATGTAAGGGGACATTTCTGCCCTTCTAGAAAATCACTTCTATCCCCTGTCCCCCAATAAGTTATAGAGATGAAGAAATGACAGAAATAGTATAGTATCTCCTGATGGAGACATGCAGTACATTAATTAAAGTCTCTGACAAGTCCAGCTGAACAGAAACTGGTTTAACTTTGTGTGTGTTTATTTTTATTTTATTTTACAGTAGCTTCGTAGCACATTACTAACACCATTACAACTTATTACTAACAATCACTGTTGATACAGCAAAGGTCAGCAAACATTTCAACATTTGTACTTGAACAGTGTTTCATCCATCTTTAAGCTGGGCAAACCTTAAGTATTTTGCAATTAAGAAATATATATAATCTAGGAAAATCCACACATTTCCAGTTTCAAATAACCAACTTCATAATTTTGATTTTATGGACAATGTTTTTTAAAACATTGAGATGTAATTAACACATATTAGTTTCAGGTGTACCACCCAATGATTCAATATTTGTATATATTGCAAAATGCACCGCAAGTCTAGTTAACATGCACCACATGTAGTTAGAGAAGCATCTTTCTTGTGATGAGAACTTTTAAGATCTACTCTCTTAGCAAATTTCAATATCAATCCAGTATTGTTAACTACAGTTGCCACGTTGTATATTACATCCCCGAGACTTACTTATTTTATAACTGGAAGTTTGTACCTTCTGACCACTTGGTTTTACTTTTTTCCCAGAATTTTCTTTTTACGAAAATCGTCAGAGAATTACACAGTCAACACTCACATACCAACCAACTAGATTCTATAGTTAACATTTTTGCTATTTTTGCTTTTTTCCATTGTAACCATCTATCCATCTCTCTCTCTCTCCCTCTCTCTATCAATCCCTCTTATTTTTTGATGCATTTCAGAGTAAGTCACCTTTTGCCCAAAATTACCTTAGCACACCTATCCTTAACCAGCTTTGTTTACGAATTGGTGTGTCGTCCTTGTGCAGGGGCCATGCTAATCTTCTCTGTATCGTTCCGATTTTAGTGTAAGTGCTGCTGAAGCAAGCACTAACCACCTTTGTTTAAATCAGCATTTCCTTGTCCCCCATGAGCACAAAAGTCACGTGTATTTTTTTTTTAAGATTTTATTTATTTATTAGAGAGAGAGCAAGGGGGAAGGGCAAAAGGTAGAGGGAGAATGCGGAGCTCGATCCCAGGACCCTGGGACCATGACCTGAGCCCACGGCAGACACTTAACTGACTGAGACACACAGGCGCCCCTAAAAGTCACATGTTTTTTTCTAATACCTACTGATGTCACCCAAATTTCATGCTCCACAGGAGAGACTTTGGGCTAGATGCTTTGGGGTTATGAAATCTCGGCTTATTTAAAATCATTGTCCTGTCTCATTTAGATTAATCACAGGATGAGAAGGGCCACATTTAATCACAGGTGAGGAAAACGTGAGGACTCTTGCCCAGGGTCATACAGCCAGGCCGTGGCCTATTAGCTCTAGAGCTTTTTCTGCAGAATGGTGGTGTTCTGCGTTGTCCTTGAACCCGGTGACATTTTCCTTCCACTCTGGTCGTTGCACACCTCTGTAGCTGACTGCATTTGTCTTTGGTTTCACTGGAGTGTTTTTGGGGGGACAAAGTAAAGCCTCTGGGCCGGGCTCCACACTAGGCTTCCAGAAGATGGAGGGGAGGGCCAGACTTTGGCATAGATGAACCACTCTTTTGTAACTTCATTTCTTCCAGTTACTTGTTATATCTCACCCAGATTTCTTTTCCTTGGCCATGCCCACATTTTATCCTCTCCTTCCCGAATTCCTAAAATTCATCATCTCGTTTTTCATGATAAAAGATGTGGTTTTTTTGTTTTGTTTTATTTTTATTTTATTTTATTTTTTTATTATGTTCAGTTAGCTAGCATATAGTACGTGGAGAAATATTCAAGGTAGTCTACAGCAGGCCTCTCACCTTCTTCAGGGCATTTGTAATACCTAGCTCTTTCAGAGAGTAGGATCTAGGGAGCGGGTGAGCCCAAGGGGGAATGATAGCTCTCCAATTTTATATTCTACCTGAAAAAAATGTTTGTGAGTCTAAAACTCCATAGGAGGGCTACTATCACAGCAATGAGATATGTCCTCCTCAAGTTACATTCAAGGAAACTCATGGCATCCTATGATTACGTTCTATACTTAAAAAGTTTTTTTTTAGTATTTAATTTCTATCCTAATGATTAGATATATCTCAGGAAAATTGCTTTTATCAGTCTAAGATTTCTAGTAGTAATTATTGGTTCCATAGTACTAATCTTTTAAATGTTTGAGGATAAATAAATTTAACTCCTTGTTTTCTGCTACTATTTTCTGATATAAATAGTATTAAAACATTTCTCGGGGGGCGCCTGGGTGGCTCAGTTGGTTAAGCGACTGCCTTCGGCTCAGGTCATGATCCTGGAGTCCCTGGATCGAGTCCCGCATCGGGCTCCCTGCTCGGCAGGGAGTCTGCTTCTCCCTCTGACCCTCCCCCCTCTCATGTGCTCTCTCTCTCATTCTCTCTGTCAAATAAATAAATAAAATCTTTAAAAAAACAAAACAAAACAAAACATTTCTCGGGCGCCTGACTGTCTCAGTCAGCAGAGCACGTGACTCTTGATCTCAGGGTTGTGAGTTCAAGCCCCACGTTGGGCATAGAATTTTCTTTAAAAAATTTTATTTATTGGGGCGCCTGGGTGGCTCAGTCGTTAAGCGTCTGCCTTCGGCTCAGGTTGTGATCCCGGGGTCCTGGGATTGAGTCCCGCACTGGGCTCCCTGCTCGGCAGGAAGCCTGCTTCTCCCTCTCACACTCCCCTTGCTTGTGTTCCCTGTCTCGCTGTCTCTCTCTCTCTGTCAAATAAATAAATAAAATCTTAAAAAAAAATTTATTTATTTTTAAAAATTTTTTTATTGTTATAAAATTTTTTTTTAATTTCATCTGAGAATTATGTTCTTGATAATAATTGTTAGGATCTCAATTACCATAACTTATTAAGATCCTATAATTATTGAGTGGTTACTATTGATTGATTGATTAATTGATTTGAATTCCAGGATAATTAATGTATGGTGTTCTGTTAATTTCAGTTGTACAATATAGTGAGTCAGCACTTCTATACATTACACAGTGCTCACCACAATAAGTGTACTCTTGATCCCCTTATTTATACGTATTCCATGGAATTTCCAAAAGGATTCAAGGCAAGTGAATTAAAAGTTTTGTTTTCTATAACAAATTTTTGTATATTATAGTCTTCATTTAAAAAACTGAGAAAGACAGAGCTGTAATTTCTGGGTTTGCATTTTTTTCCATGGGCCTCCATGTTGAGGTAAAGTGAAAACAAAGTTTGTCTACCCTGATTACAATATACAAAAGCTATCCCACTCCTTTCCAACAACAAAGGGTAAAGACAGAAGCTTGGTTATGAAATAAGATTTATTCTGATTGCTGACATTTTAAGAAAATGTAATCATTTGCATATAAAGCCATGATGAAGAAACAATTTTTATGGCTTTAGACATACTCTGAAAGGCCTTGGAAGCAATCTCATTCTAGTATCATCTGGAGAAAGGTTTCTATGGCAACTCACTAACGCTTGATGTTTTTTATTCTTTTCAAGAGCATAAATCATCCCACAGCCTGAGGCTCCGGTAAAGGTCCCCTTCATTTTGGAAGCTATTGTCATTTGTTTTTCTGTTATATATTTTGTCTGTCTTAGAGAAAGCAGAGCAAAGGGCTTCCAAGAAGGCTTGGAATCTTTTTCATATTTGCAAACAAGACGTCAATAGCCTAAGCCTAGACGTTGCTTCTCAGTGATTGAAATGACGGTACACACTGGTATGCTTGGTTTATGTCACGTTGTCTCTCTTTTCCAAAGAGTTGGGTTGGTGCATTCTCAGGAAAGAGAAGTCAGTCTGTACTTAAGGAGAAAGAACCATTTGGCCAAAGCACTTAAGCTGTAGTTCAGGGGAGCTGACCTTGAGGGTACTGCATTTGCTCTAGAAGCTTTCAGATCGTCCTGTAATATGGTTTCGAGGCTTTAGGCACAGACAAGCTGCAGGTGATTTTTATCCATGTATTCTTTCCAAGAGAACGAATAAGGATATATTTTAATTTTAAAATTTGGCATGCTTGGGGAATTTTTTTAAACACAGGCCATTGTATATTATAGGAAGTCATGTGACTAATGAAAAACACATAGAGGACATAGAAACAGAACTGGATTTTAGCTCTAACTCTGCCATAGCTGGTTGGGTAACGCTGAGCAAGCCCTTGAATCTCTCTGAGCCTCCAGTTTTTAATCTAAACAACAGGAATAATAATGCCAGCCTCACAGGTCATGTTAAGGACTGAATGTGTGTGAATATAGGAAACTACAGTGCTGTAAAATGTAAGGTGGTTAATATCAGCAAACTCTTTCTTTCCAGCTTTTTCCCTTTGAAAAAGGCAAAGGTATCCCTTACCATTTCTTTTTTTTTAAGATTTATTTACTGATTTGAGAGAGGGAGACTGCAAGCAGGGGGAGAGAGAAAGAGAGAGAAGCAGACTCTTTGCTGAGCACGGAGCCCCACACGGGGCTCGATCTCATGACCCTGAGTTCACCACCTGAGCCAAAACCAAGAGTCAGATGCCCAACCGACTGTGCCACCCAGATGCCCCCCTTTCCCATTTCTGGTGTGACCAGAGGAAATCAGTTTCAGTGTGTGCAAATATTTTAGTTTCTTATACTAAATCAAATATATTATGTTTACATAGACACCATCACGGCCATTTATTTACTTATTGACTAAGTGATTTAATGTCATCTTTGTTGAAGGGTATTAAATGAATCCATTCCATAATCACCTAAGCTCCAACTGTGTCCTAGCATTGAGGAGACAAAGAACGGGTGATTAAATTCTTATCGTCCAGGAAATAAGTTTTCTGAGTTTCAGGGCCACAGCATAAGCCGTTCAGGCAGGTGCCCTGCACAAAGTTGCCAGGCTGATGCAGTGACAGAGGGGATGCTGTCCAGCCCACATTTTGCCAGCCAAGCCATTTGGCCCATGTGTGCTACATTCCACTGAAGGAAGGACGCCATTTTGAAATTTACCTGCGGGGTTTGTGTGCATCTTCTTATAATTTACACAAAGGCACAGAATGTGCCCACAGTGGCCCTGCTGCTTGTATGGTCCGTGATGTTTAACGGAAGGCTCCCTGTGTTTCACCTGTTAGTATGAGGAAGGCTGCTGGACATGTTTGTTATCTGGAGTCCAAATGTCTGGATTTGAATACAGGCTCTGCCACTTTTTAGCTATGTGACCTTCGGCACATGACTTGGCCTCTCTGCACTTCACTTTCTACATCTCCCCCTTCACAGAGTTGTTGAAAGGATAAATTTTTTTTTTTTAAGATTTTATTTATTTGACAGAGAGAGACACAACAAGAGAGGGAACACAAGCAGGGGGAGTGGGAGAGGGAGAAGCAGGCCTCCTGCTGAGCAGGGAGCCCGACATGGGGCTCGATCTCAGGACCCTGAGATCATGACCTGAGCCGAAGGCAGACGCTTAACGACTGAGCCACCCAGGCGCCCCAAGGATAAATTCTTATATGTAAAACACTTAGAAGAGAAGCTGACATACGGTCAGTGCTCAAAATGTTAGCTATTTTGTGATGTTTTTACCTGCCTCTCTACTCTGTGTTGGAGTTCAGCAATTAACCACCAAATTCCATCTACAAATACCACTTTCCTTTAATGAATTTATTTCACACAGGGAATATTTTCATCTTACCCCAGGCCCTTTGTGTGTGTGTGTATTTGTGTTAAATAACTAAAAGCATTCTCTTTAGAGACATCAAAGAACCCCAGTTCTTTGATCAGAAGGTCACTTGGTTGTTTCTAGAAATTTCTCATAAAACCATTGCTTTGTCAGAAGTGACAGAGGTGTCGAGGGCTATTTGCAGATTTTTGGCTTTCATCCTTCCTGGGGGAATGCTTATATCTTTTACCAGGTTTATAAGGTTAGAGATGCTTTGAGGTACAGTGAATTTCTTTGTCAGTTTTGGTTCACACGATACTTTTTTGGGGGTGGGTGCGTAGCTTTAGACTGAGGAAAAAAAAGTCCTTATGTGGTATTGAAGTACTGATGTTTCATAATGTTTTCAAAACAATTAACTTTGCATTTTAAAACTCTGAAAAATCAGTTTCATGAAATATTCAGGTTTCGATACGAAGGACGTGAGCCAGGTTGACAAAGCAAAGCATGAGGCAAGTGGTGATGATGATTTTTGTCTTCCCTCCCCGTCCTAACCCCTCCACCGATCCTAAGACACCTTGGAAAAAAAAAACAAAACACCTTTTGTTACCAGTACTTTCCAGTGTCCTGCCTCATCTAACTCTTGGGTCGTTTTCCATGACACGAAAACTTGGAAGCATTGAATCCTAATAATGCTAATAATTTTTAGATATTTAAAATAATTTGTATGTCTCCTCCCAATGAAGGGCTCCAAATCATCAAGATAATCATCACTTTGATGAAACCTTTTTCCAAATAAAGTGCCTGAGAAGAAGGATGCAATGTTTTTATGATTTCATGGCATTAGGCATTAGACTCAGATGTGTCTGTGGAGTTCAGTATTTGCTTATTCTTCCATCGGTTAAACCATCATCCTTCCCGCAGTCATCAGTGAGGAACCTCTGGCGAGCTACTTCTTAATCTTTTTTTTTTAAGATTTTATTTATTTATATGAGAGAGAGAGAAAGAGAGCATGAGTGTGTGGTGGGGGCAGAGGGAGAAGGAGAAGCAGACTTCCCACTGAGCAGGGAACCTGATGCGGGGCTCGATCCCAGGACCCCCGGGATCATGACCTGAGCCGAAGGCTCCCCTTAATCACCTCCTGACTGGACTCCAAGTCTACCAAATGATCCTCAGTTTCTTACGTTCCCTGAAGTTTCCTCCCCCTAAACTGCAGTGACTTCCTTAAACCCCCCATACATGGACCAATTATTTTTCAAATCAGTTTTTGCCCGTTGATGTCCAACAAGGAATTGAACACCGCTCACCACCCCCTACCCCGTGAATATTAGACCAATTGTAAGGTATTTCCAAACACGTAGTCTCATTTTGCCCTATTTAGAGATATTTTTGTAATTTTCTGGGTATGACTTTTTAAGACACCTGGGCACGGAGAAGTCTCTACTGAATGGTTTGATAAGACCCTGGCTTGTTTTAATAACTGTTCATGTTTAACATCAGATACTACTGGGTAACTGCGCAGACCAAAGACAGTGCCTTTTGTGGACTAGAAAACGCCAGTGTGCATGAATGATGTGGTATTTCATTCCGAACCCCTTTGTTTAAGCCTCAGCGTGCTTAGCGGGTCCATCTGAATTCCGCGATAACAGCGGTTACTATGGCTGCATGTTATTTCATATTTCATTTGTCGAACTGATGCTTGATAAGAGAAATGGCATTGAATTGTCTGCAGTTTTGAATCTAAATAGAAATGTTTAAAAAACAGATAAATAGAAATATTTTCTCCTTTTTTTTTCCTCATGGAGGTAAAATTAGCACTGGAGTTAAAAATCCAAACCTTATCTTTCCAAATGATGGGTTGTGCAATGCTGTGCACGCCATGTGTGGGTGGCCGGGGACTTTGGGACCCTTACCCTGCCACCAGCTCAAAGCCCCTGCCCGGCCTCCAAGGACAGGGCTTGGAGAGACAGATGAACTCAAATAATGAAATGTCAGATCCGCCTCTTTTAAAAAGTGGGTTTCCTCTTTTAGGATCGCTGATAGACAGTGAACAAAGCCTCGCCTTTCCGCTATGGCTCTTGCGGTGGGCTCCTATTTTCTGTTAGACGGATGCTTATCAAACAGCAAGATACAAGTGTGTTTTAAAAACACGCTGAGCCAGGGCGCCTGGGTGGCTCAGTCGTTAAGCATCTGCCTTCGGCCCAGGTCATGATCCCAGGGTCCTGGGATCGAGCCCCACATCGGGCTCCCTGCTCAGAGGGAAGCCTGCTTCTCCCTCTCCCACTCCCCCTGCTTGTGTTCCCTCTCTTTCTGTGTCTCTCTCTGTCAAATAAATAAATAAAATCTTTAAAAAAAAAAAAACACACTGAGCCAAATAAAGTGAAAAAGATCTTTTGAAAATGTAATTTCCCCCTGTAGCAGAAAATGAGAGATGTGATCTATGAAGATGATGGCTCCGAGTCCCCGTGGAAAGCAGTACGCGTGGTTTATGAACTCTGACCCTGGAGTGAAGCTCCTTGTGAGACCTTGTGTGGTTCAGTCTCCTTGGCCATAAAACGGGAAGATCAGTAGTGCCTTTTCTCAATGGGTTGTGGTGAGAGTTCATTGAATTAGTATATTAAAACACTCAGAATAGCGTCTCAAATGTAGTGAGCACTCGATGAGTATTAGCTCCTTTTTTTTATGGAATCTCTCTTTTCTTTTTCTTTTTTTTTGCACTTGGGGTGGGGGTCTAAAAATCCCGGAACTATTATTTTTGAAAGACAAGATAGAAGCTGTTTCATTTGTCTGTAAGGCCCAGCGTCTTGGCATTTCCTTGATTTTGTTTGATCTCATGAGGCAAATGATGAAAGTAATTAGAACTGAGGAAATCCAGTCATCATGGTGAGAGTTCCAGAGTTTTCCTCTCTGAGAACCATCTTACTGAACTCTGTAAGAGTCATTTCGAAAATGCAGGGTTTTAAGATCTCTGAGGTAAAAAACTTCACCTAGGATGTGCTTATACCAAAAAAGACATATACGGACTCTACAGTAAGTTTTGTACTTTGTCGAAACTCATTGAACTCATTGAGTAAAGTTTATCGTATGTAAATTTTCCTCAATAAAGCTGTGTTTCTTTTTTTTTTTTTAAAGATTTTATTTATTTTTTAGAGAGCGAGCGAGAGAGAAACAGCATGAGAGGGGAGAGGGTCAGAGGGAGAAGCAGGCTCCCCGCTGAGCCGGGAGCCCGATGTGGGACTCGATCCCAGGACCCTGGGATCATGACCTGAGCTGAAGGCAGACGCTTAACCATCTGAGCCACCCAGGCGCCCAAGCTGTGTTTCTTTTAAAGCTACATTCAGGGCGGTTCAGGCATTCATTAAGTATTTTTGACTACATTCATAATTAAATGAATGAATGCACTGAGTCATTTCATTCTTCGGTGATGGTCACATGGAGAACTAGGACACAGAGTGGGTTGAATTTTATGTCCTTGGTTTTGAAACTTTACGCCAACTTCCAAAAGTTCATGTTGACACAGAATTTAACAGTCAATTCTAGGTCCTCGCAAATTCTTTGAAGGCCTACTCTGCCCCTGACTTAATGGGTTTGGTTTTTTTTTTTCAGATTTACCTGGAGAATGAAGTCAACGGCTACATTTGGTCTCGTGCCTATTGGGGCTTATACATTTCTCTGAAGTGTGGCCTTGTATTTTCATTTCTGTTGTCAGACACATAGTCATGCAACTTAGTCCTTAGAGATAGATGTGTTGATAGAGTAACCAAAGATGTTTTTAAGGTTTGAGACATTTACCAGAGATGAAATCCCTTTTGTTCTTGCTAGAAATTGCAGTTGCTTTCCCAGACTTGGAATCTGGGCCTTTACTGAGAAACCCTAGCCACCTGTACGGTGAAGGTAACAGTAGGCCAAGTAAGTGAGCCAACATGGACTTTTCTCATGGAGGTTAACGTGAGACCCTTACCTGGAGTCCCTGTGCTGTGTTTGATTGTGATTTCTTATTATATTTTCCCCCCAGGCATGGCAGCGGCCAAGCTTCTGCATGACTCTGGCCTGAATGTGGTTGTTCTGGAAGCCCGGGACCGGGTGGGAGGCAGGACTTACACCATCAGGGTAAGACGTTAAGGATGGGGATCAAGAAATGTGAGACTGAAGCTGAGTTTTTTCTTTTCTAAAAGTCTTGAATTTCATTTGACTCTTTATTAAGAGAGTGGAAGTTACTTTGAAACATTCTCCACAGCCTCCCTCTCAATTTGCTACTCTTTCCAACATTTTTTTCTTTCTCTTTGCTTACCTCATGATGCTTGGCACTTCCCGGATGAATTATTGCACTAATAAAGAGGTGTTTGGAATACATCAGTGAATAAAATAAAGATTCCCACCTTTGCGAAACTTCTGTTACCTTTGGGGGGAAGCGGTGGGCAGGGCAGCTACATGACAAACAAACAACAGAAAAGGAGCACCTTCTGTGGTGTCCCTGACTAATAGGTATCTGGTTATGCTTGGACACCTTCAGACATAGGAGCTTTTCTAGTCCCTTCTTCAAAGATCGGTCCTTAGTCATTGGAAGTGAAGCCCATTTGTAACCATATAGAAAACTTGCTTATGAATATATAAGAGCAATTTCAAAGGTTCAAATTATGGCCAAATGTTCCCTAATGCTATCTTTCAAATGTCTGGATTAATCACATAAGAAGTGATCATTTCCTTTCTTGGTTTTCTCCAGCATTAAGCATCTCAAAATTAACCAGAAGTACCAAATAAAGAGAAATTCATCAATAATTTATAGCTTACAAAAACCAAACCATGATTTGATATATGTTGTAAGTGATGGGGTTCAGAAGTCTGTTGCATATTTAAAGTTTTCAGTCCAATTTGCTTTAAAGAATGGTTTAATAACTAAGTCACATGAAGGAAGTACCATTGAAAACAGAATCCCATTTTCCATGGATACACTTCAAGGTGTGTCTATAACCCATGACATGACAATTTGCTTGTTTCAGAACTCTTTTTTTTTTATCTTAGGAAGAATATTTTCACAATTTTTTTTTTTTTCTGTGGGAAAACAGAACCAAAAGGTTAAATATGTGGACCTTGGAGGATCTTATGTTGGGCCAACTCAGAATCGTATCTTAAGATTAGCCAAGGAGCTAGGACTGGAGACCTACAAAGTGAATGAGGTAGAGCGTCTCATCTACCACGTAAAGGTAAGCCTGGGCCAGCCTTTGAAGGATTTGAAGACTTCTCTATAGGTCTTTCCATATATGAATTCCAGATCCTTCCCTCAGAGAATCTACTTCGTTCCTGAATGATGCATATGTATTTCATAAGTGTATTTCAACCATTCTGAGAATGTTTTCATTGTCATCAAAGGGGAGCTAGGTGGGAATTCTAACCTATTTAGGAAGGTTATTGACAAAGTGGCATTGCCCATTTGGCAAAAAGTTTAGCAAAACCAATAGAGAAAAAGATGTCTGTGATTGATTTATTAAATACCTCTATTTAAATACCTGGGCTCTTTGTGATACAAAAACCTGTGTACAGTTTTATAAATATGGCCCTAGACTTCATATTATGAAAAGTATTTGTAATATGCCTAACATAATATTTTGAAATTTTGTCATTGTATCCTATATATCATCTAATATTACTGTTCTTTGGAGATTAACATAAAAGTGGCTCAAGCCCCAAATTCCATCTTTTGTGGGGAAGCTCCATTGATCTCCCCCAAATTTCTGTGAGTTTACTGGGTCTGCCATTCCCATGATCATTTGTGGCTCATGGTTCCTGCTTCCATGACATCTCTGCTCATTCACATCTTACAGCCTGTGACTCTTATCTTCCCTTTGCTCCATGCCAACCTGTGTTCAAATTCACCTCTTTATCTTGATTGTCTTCAGACCATCCCAAGCCTTTGCATGCAACAGACTTGACCGAAGTTTTGAGCAATAGGGGTGTGGGGCGGGGGTTAATTGCAGAAACACAAATAGCTTAGAATTGAATATTGGACATTCTTACTCTAATAAGGTCTTAGACCAATGAGCCCCCTGGGAATTTCTCACTGGCCGCACTTCTCTGTGCATCCAAGTCACCCACTGTGTTGCTGTCTTCAGACTCCTCTCAAATCTCCCAGATCCTTCTTTTCCCAGAATCATCGTCTTGGTCCAAAAAGTCACTGTTCTCTGACAAGCAAAGAGTCACCTACTCTGGGTCCAACCCTGGAGTCCCACAGAGAACTGGCAGGGAAGTGAACTTCAGCTTTTCCTCTCTTTTGAACTTCAGCTTTTCCTCTCTTCCATATTTGCCTTTACAGGTGGAAATGAGCAGTGCAGGGACATACTCCTCACTGGTAGAAATCATCCCTTTAGAAGACAGAAGTAACTAGCAGCAGTCAATTTTGATTTACATTAACAAAGTTGACACCCTTATATTATTTGTGAGTGATAATATCAAGAAGGACAAAAAGCAGACTGTACATTATGAGTCATTTAATAAAACAGGAAATAAACATCTATCTAATTTGGTACAATAGGGTAAAAGATTTCTTTAATTTATACATAAATGTTTTGGTTGACCTTCAGATTTTGTTTTATAAGCCTTTGCACCTTGCTTCCGTCTGTGTCTAGCAGAAAAAGAGACACATGAATTAGAAATGAAAGTGTAGCATGGCAATAGTGCAATTTCTTGAGCATCAATCAACAGGCTTAATAAGCATCCTTCATTGGATTCCTTGCTTTTTTTTTTTTTTTTAAAGATTTTATTTATTTATTTATTTGAGACAGAGAGAATGAGAGAGAGAGAGCACATGAGAGGGGGGAGGGTCAGAGGCAGAAGCAGGCTCCCTGCCGAGCAGGGAGCCCGATGCGGGACTCGATCCAGGGACTCCAGGATCATGACCTGAGCCGAAGGCAGTCGCTTAACCAACTGAGCCACCCAGGCG
>NC_138385.1:73053350-73067149 GCF_054177405.1 Leptonychotes weddellii
GGATTCCTTGCTCTTAAGTGAAGGTCACGTTGACCGCGATTTCTTTTGTCTTCCTTGTCCTAATATGGAAGACTTTCAGAGACTGATCCAGAACACTAGGATCTCTTTTAGGTTTTTCCAGACAAAGGAAATGATTAGAGATTATATTCATGTCTCTGTCTTTGTGTGTGCTGGGTTTCTTGGCGGTCAGAAGCTATGCCCAGGATGCTTTGTTCTTCTGGTAATCTTACGGCTGACATTAAGTTCCTTGTTTGAAAGAGATTGCTCATAGTCATCAATTGCAGAAATGATGTTACACTGAAATAATTTGTCAGAGTGATGGCCACATGTGCCACTTTCTTAGATGATTTCAAATAGTCTGTGTGCAGCTAAGAAAAAAAAATACAAATAATTAAGCAGTATCTCTGACTTGATACCGGGTAAATACATTATGCCGTCAGTGCTCCTTATAAAATTTCAGATAAATGCCATTGCTTTTTAATGACTACAAAAGGAAAAATATAATTAGAAAAGGTGGGTAAAGAAAAGCAATTTAAAGACCCTTCCATAATCCTAGCTAGAGAAAAATCACTCGAAAATATTCTCTTGCTTCGTAGATTTTCATATTCCTCTATTGCTATTTTCTGACCTCTACTGGAGGAAATGAGAAATATTAGTACACTTAAAAAATATCGGATACATATATATATATAGAGATATATTTGATATACTGACTTACTCTGTAATTAATTCTCACTACCAAGACAACTGAAACACTAATGAGGCTATGAAATACAGGTCTTTTTCAGTCTCGATAGAGGTGCTAATTTGACCTCCCGTGGTCAAATCCAGATAATAAATAGTGATAAAGACCTGATGCCTAAGAAGTTCAGAAATTTGTCTCCTCTGTCATGGTAGGCAGTCCTGTAGGCATTTGGACATTACTCTCTATTGCCTATTTCAATGACTACTGCCAAGCACAAACTGTGGTTCATGCAAACATATAGTATATTCGTGCCTTGTTTCATCAGCAACCCCACGTGTATTTTTTTAAGATTTTATTTATTTATTTGAGAGAGAAAGAGCACAGAGGGAGAAGCAGACTCCCCGCTGAGCAGAGAGCCCGATGTGGGACTTGATCCCAGGCCCCTGAGGTCATGATCTGAGCCGAAGGCAGACGCTTCACCGACTGAGCCACCCAGGTGCCCCCGCACGTGTATTTCTTAACCCAAAACCTGAGAGTATCATGTATGCCACTTACCATATTGTCAGATCCTGCTCTTCAAATTTGCCTACTCAAGGAATCTGCTTTTTAAATGTTTTACATGGTCGTTAATGGAAGACAGAGTTTTATGGGCAGATTTAATAACATTAGGCTGAGGAACTTGAATGTGCTGGTTGGAACTGAAACTGTGTTGGGGCAGGGGAAAGCTACTCATAAAAGGAGGAGGGACCGGCAGCTCCCAATGGGCTAGCTCTCCAAAAGAAGAGTGTCTTTCTTTCTTTTCTTTTTTTTTTTTTAAGATTTTATTTATTTATTTGACAGAAAGAGAGAGAGGGAACACAAGCAGGGGGAGTGGGAGAGGGAGAAGCAGGCCACCCGCTGCGCAGGGAGCCCGATGCGGGGCTCGATCTCAGAACCCTGGGACCATGACCTGAGCCGAAGGCAGACGCTTTATGACTGAGCGCCCCAAAGGGTGTCTTTCTTAAGAAATGATGAATCCCAGTATCACCAGGGCCCTGGTAGTTGTAGAAGGAACAGTCAGCTGATAGATGGGGTGTGCTCATGCCGGCCGTAACAAGCATCCAGAAACCCCTGGTGTGTGCTGTGATATGCGGGGCCTCTTTCCTGTCTGCCTCCGGTCTGTCAGAAATGTTTATAACTACTGAGTGGCATTCATTTTTAGTGCTACCATAGATCTGTCTTATGTTGCTACGGTGTTGTTTTCCAAAGCCTCGTTAGTGAATAAAAGATGTGATACCAAGCTACATTGGGATTTCAGTATTGGTGGGAAAAGTGATCACTTCAGCTCAAATCTTTATTAGTTTGGAAGGTGTTTTCCTCCCTTCTGAAATCTGTGATACCTCCGCCTCCGTTAGAGCTTCACAGTCCTGAAATTGTTCATCTGTTTTGCAAATAGTCGTGCTAATTTCTGCTAGTACAGTTTAGAAGGCAGCTGTTTAGGTGCCTTGGAAGTGACTCGGAAACATTGTTCTCTTTTAGGGACTATCTAATAATTAAAAAGAAAAAAACAACCAGTGAAAACTTAAGGAATTTCACTATATTTTGATTTACACCTCTTTCTCTTTCATCTAGTGTGTGTGTGTGTATGTGTGTGTGTGTGGTTGTTCTCTCATTTGTGTTTTATTCTCTTGGGTTCTTCTCTTGAAAGTGGTGAAAATTTTTGAAGTTTGGTACAATTTAGGCTAGCGGCGAATAGAGTTTCTCTGTTTTGGAAGCTTTTATGAGTCTGAACTACGGAACCAGAGTCTAGTCAAACATGAAACTGCTTTAGCCCAACTTCACACTGATAATCATTTACCAACTTCAGCTATCTGGAGAAACTGAGGGGGAAAAAAAAGATACTCTGGTCTTAGTCTGGTTCCTGGCGGTCAGAAGCCAAGCTCATTGTTGAAGTCCCTTGTGTGTCTGGATGTGGTCAGCCTCCGTGCTCGAAGAGGCATATGAATGAGGAGACCTCTCTCAAATATATTGCCAGCTTGTTCCTGCTGCGACTGTCTTTGCTCACACAACCTCATGGAGGAGGTACCATTTGGCTCACCACCTCCACTTGTTGAGAACTCTGAAATCCAGCTGAAAATCCAGTACACCAAAGGCCTGTAAAAGGCAGAGAGTGGAAACTAGGTCTCTAGCAACAAGATCTGTTCTGTGAGTTTCGTGAAAGAGATCACAGGTGCTGAACTCGCTCTCTGTATTAGGGAACGACCACAGAATGAGAGCCCAGATATCGAGACATAAAATATTCAAATTATAATTGCGTTTTTCATGCAGGACCTCAGCATCTACCAGCAATGAGCAAATCAGAGGTGTCCGGTGTTCTTCAGGCTCTTAAAATTCCTTTCCCCACACCCCTGCCTCCAGTCCTCTTAGTCCAGGGAAGCCTCCAGGGTTCACTCGCTTCTCTCGTGATGACAGAAGTTCCCGGGAACAGGTTAGACAAGCTCTTGCATTTTGCCCAGGAACAGCTGCCCATTTCACAGGAACGTCACACATGCCACGCAGAGCTCACTGGCTCCGGGAGTCTGCCCTAGCCGAGATGGGCTTCGTGAACCTTCTCTTCCCCTCCCACCCACATTCCACGACATTTATTTGTTGGAAATAAATATCTCTTATCATTGTAGGAGATTTTTTTTTTTTTTTTTTTTTTTAGTGTGGAGGATAGTAATTTCCTCTTCAGCGAGTGAAACCCATTTGTCTAGGGATCATTCTGAATCTTAGGTTATTCTAGAAACCGAAGTGCTCATTTGTGTTCTTTAGAAAACACAGGCAGCTTTTTGGCATGTAATAATTTGCCAAAAATTATGCCTTCGACGGCTGGATTTGGAGCAATATTTTGGGATAGGAGATGAATTTATTCTAGGCCTTCGAGGTTTCCATTTGGAACTTAATTTATGATAAAATCAGTAAGCCTATTCTCTATGTGTGAACACACACACACACACACCTGGATAAACTTAACAGTGGCTCGAGTTGTGGGCAGCACAGAGTTTGTTTTAAATCACGCGGAAGGCGGAGGGCAGAGAATGTATAGAATTCAGTTACAATGGTGAAATTCACTAAAGGAAATAGGCCTTCAGCTTCAGTCTTGTGCCAGATTTGACAGCCCCTATACCATGTCATCATGGGGTGCGGCCAAGTGGTCTAAAGAAGATGCAGTGAAAGGGGGTGCTTGGGTGGCTCAGTCTGTTAAGTGTCTGCCTTCGGCTCAAGTCCTGATCTCAGGGTCCTGGGATCGAACCCTGCATCTCATGATCTCAGGGTCCTGGGATTAAGCCCCCAGTCGGGCTCCCTGCCCAGCGGGGAGTCTGCTTCTCCTTCTCCCTCTGCTACTCCTCACCCCCCCCCACCCTCCCACTGCTTGTGCTCTTCCTCTCACACACAAATAAATAAGTAAAATCTTTAAAATAAGAAGATGCAGTGAAAGGGTCCCAGCTCACGAAAGCATGGTGGCCAATAAGGACAACCAGGTAACAGGTCAGAGAGCTCTGGCGGCCTGCAGGTACCAAGGGATTGACAGGAAGTACAAGACGACCTGAAATGTGTTGGCCCACTTTGCCACCCCCTTGGCAGCAGCCCGCGGAAAGGCTTACACGTGGATTCTGAGTCTGTTGCTCACAGAACCCTCGCCTTTTTCCTGGCCTTTGCAACAACCAGGAAATGATAACAATAGTAACACACTGACACCTTGCTGTCCCCTGGATGAGAGGCTTTCCGTCATTTCCTTCTGAGCCCCAGTACTTGGCTTGCCTGCCCGCCCTCCTTCCTTCCAAACTTACACGCTCGCATTTTGGAAAAATTCAGCTCAAGATTTTCCTTTCTTTAAAATGTTCTGCAGTTGACTACAGTTATTGCCGTGGCTCCTTCCCAAGCCCTGTATCCTCCTCTCTTTCCTGATGAAACTTTGTCAAACCCTGTTTGAAAATAGGATGAATAGTGTCCCGTTGTGTGTACTTCAGGATTACCCACATACACACACACACACACACACACACAGCATATTTTGTTTATATTTAACATTCTTGGATTCCCATTTTTATACTTTTCATATTAAAAAAAAAGTTTTTTAGGTCTGCTTTTTCACGCATGAGTATTTCACAGATACTCTCCAATGTCATTAGAAGTCCTTTGTTTTAAAAAAAGTTCTTTATAGATCCCATTTTGAACAGATATATAATATTGTGTTGTAAGAACACTCTGTAATATAGTGGCTATTTTTCCAGTCAGTTACTTTCAATGAGGCGTTCATATTCTATTCACATCATCCAACATTTATTGAGCATCTAACATAGGTCACTAGTATGCAAGGCAGTGGGTTAAGTAATTGAATTTGAGACAGTTTGGGCTACAGCCAGTGTCAGATTTGTGAGATCAAAGATTCCCCTCTCAGGGCCGCCTGGGTGGCTCAGTCGTTAAGCGTCTGCCTTCGGCTCAGGTCATGATCCTGGGGCCCTGGGATCGAGCCCCGCATCGGGCTCCCTGCTCCGCGGGGAGCCTGCTTCTCCCTCTCCCCCGCCCCCCCACTTGTGTTCCCTCTCTGGCTGGTCCCTCTCTGTCAAATAAATAAATAAAATCTTTTAAAATAAATAAATAAATAAATAAATAAAAACAAAACAAAGATTCCCCTCTCAATATAAAAGGAAATTAGCCCCCAAAAGAAAAAAAATGACGAAATAAAATACAGAAAAAAAAAAAGATTTCCATGCCACAATCAAACCAGAAAAGACCGCAGCCTTAGATCATAAAATTTGAGAATTGATGGCAAGGAAAACTTTAGCTTTCTAATCCTGGCTGCTCAGTCCCAGAGCTCAACTGTTGCTGAAAGCTAACGTATTACACATAAAAGCCAGCGATCACCAACTCTTCAACAATTTCCCTTAGAGTGCCAAGGCTGGTAAGTATTTAGTGTGCCTTTCAAATTATCCAGACAACAGTTTTGCCAATGCATTCCCACTTTCTCTGCCTCTTAATCCTGTGACATCTCTTTCCTGGCCACCTGCACCCTGTCCACTAAGCCAATGGCACCTTATTTATTTATTTATTTATTTTTAAGTTTTCATTTTCATTCCAGTTAGTTAGCATACAGTGTTATATTAGTTTCAGGTGTACGATATAGTGATTCAGCACTTCCATACATCACCCAGTGCTCATCACAAGTGCCCTCATTAATCCCCATCCCCTATTTCACCCAATGGCACCCAATTTAAAATTTGGTCATAACAGCACTCCACTTCAAAGTGCCATCAGATGAGGACTCAAAGAACTCAAGAGTGGATAAGCCTTGGTGAAACTGTTTTTGGACAGTAAATACATTTAAATAAAAATTTAAATATAAAGAATTGGAAGAATTATGTTTGTAGTACAGAATATACTAGAGAGTGTATTTTTATTTTTATTTATTTATTTTTACTTATTTATTTGGGGGAGAGAGAGCACAGGAGTGGGGGGGAGGGGCAGAGGCAGAGAATCTCAAGCAGCCTCCGTGCTGAGCACAGAGCCCCATGTGGGGCTCAATCTCATGACCCCAAGATCATGACCTGAGCAAAAACCAAGAGTCAGATGTTTAACCGACTTTGCCACTCAGGTGCCCCTGGCCTATATTTTTAAAACAACCTTCATATGGTTAAAAAAAAAAGAAAGAAAAAAATGATGTAATCTATAAAATCAGAATGTGAGGAAGGTGAGAAGAAATATAAGCAAAGTGAGTGCTAGTGACGTCTTTCAGAGCATGGAATCAGTCTATACCAAAATCGAACTTGGAGCCTATAAAAAAAACACATATTCCAGTCACTTAATGGTTTTTATGATCTTTTCACTTTCTGCTACAGGGGTCTTTCAGGAACCAGTGTTTCTTAAGGTTATGCAACATTTATATGAAATTGAGTACTTTCTTCAGTTCACTTCGGTCTGTGTTTCTTCCATTAAATTCGAATACATTTAGGTCATCAAAAATAGTGAATATAGTATGATTTGATTCTCAGATACTTGCATTTCTTTCTTTGCCCCTTCCTTCCTCCCTACCTCCCCCTTTCCTTCCTTTCTCCTTGCCTTTCTTTTTTGTTTCCTTTCTACCTCTGTCAGTCATCCATTTGTGCATTTATCCATCCAGCTATCCATCCATCCACCCACCCACTCACTCATCTACCCACCCACTCACTCATCCACCCACCCACTCACTCATCCACCCACCCACTCACTCATCCACCCACCCACTCACTTATCCACCCATCCACCCAGCCAGCCAGCCATCCATCCACCCACCCACCCATCCATCCATCTATTCACCCATCCATCCATCTTTCTATCTTGTAGATGCTTATAAAAGGGTCTGGAATGTCAGGCACCAAATGTTATAGCTGTTTTTTAACCTGGAGGGTGTAATTTGAGATAATTTGCTTCCTGCTTCTTTGAATTTTTTTTAATACTGCTGGAACTTTTTTTTTATAAAGAGCTCCTCTCATTTTTATTTTTAAAAATATAATTAGACGCAGACTCTACTTTTGAGAGCTCATGGACTATGAGAAGAGGTTCGACTCTGTGACTCACATCTGCCCAGCAGCAATCTCCCGGGTTATATATCTATTAACAATGACCAAACTGCTTCCAGCTGGGCTTAGTGACTGAGCTTCAACCCTTTGAGTTTAGACAGTCTAGATCCCAAAACAGCTGTTTGAATGCAGAATGTCAAAGGCTCTTATCCTGCTATTAGTGGGCTGCCGAATTTTCCCAGTGCCTAATACACACACACACACACAAACACACACACACACACACACACTTCACTGTTGACCTTTTGTGCTACCTTGGCCATGGTCTTTATGCTTTTGTGCCTTGATTTCTCCATTTGCAAAAGAAAGGTATTTGTCCTTGCTTAGTGCTTTGAGCTTTGAAAGAAAAGATGCTAACAGAAGATACTGATTAACCTTATCCTCACCAGTAAGGCTGCTTTGATACACTGAAGTTACTCAGAATGTTTTGATAGGAAGGCTAGAGTCTGTTTACTTTCCTTTTGAAAAACTTCTCTAATGATTGTGTGGATTCTTAGTACCAAGGAAGAATTTGTATGGCAAGGGTACCACGGAGGATGAAGCTATACAAATTCCTATCTGAAGAGAACCAGGCCAATACATTCATCCTGAAAATATTTTTACAGGCTCCTTATACACTGAACTATAACTCTTCCTGCTTTTAAATCCAGGCTTCTTGCCTTCTTTATTTGTGTCCCGTATTATTAATAGGCTAGGCCATCGGCATTTGGCTGCAACTAAACTCACATGCCCAGACAAACAAGAGCAAATAGATAATAGAAGAGAGAGAATAAAATCTCCTTCCCTGGTTGTGTTTACCTTCTGTGTTTCCTTCAGCTCTCCTCTGATTTCTTTAGGTCCTGGCATATGTGCTGATGTTATTATTAGACCCAGTCGAGGCCCTTCCCTTCAGGTTACTAAGTGGCGATGCTTGTGTTCCTCTCGAACCCTCAGGAGACAGTGAGCATGTCAGAGTTTGCTAATCTCTAAGTAACCTAAGTTCAGAGAACCAAAATACATTAATTTTTTTTCTTTTTTTTCTTTGACATATAAGTGAAATCTGGGAATACTCACCAAAATAGCTTAAAACAGCACTGCACGATAGAAATAGATGTAACCATATTGAAAAGTAACAAGAGAGAGGTGAAATTAATTTTAATAATCTTTTATTTAACCCAGCATATTCAAAATAGTGTCATCTCAGCATGTAGTCAATATAAAATATGATTAATGTGGTATTTTACATTCTTTTTTTGTACTAAGCCTCTGACACCTGGTGTGTATTGTATACTTCTAGCGCAGCTCAACTTGGACTTGCTGCATATACAAAATGCTCAGTGGCCACATACGGCTGTAGCACAGACCTCAAAGGTCAGCCGCCGTTTCTCACACATCTTCAGTTTTTTAAAAACCTGTACCAAACATATGCGTGGATCCTACAACATAAATCCTACATCGTTTAAAAACGTCCCTTAGGCTGGCAACCTCAAATATCTGGCATCACAAAGAACTTGGAAGTAAAACAGAATGATATTCCTTCTATGGATTTTGCTTCCTCATGGCAAACCAGCTTTGAATCACATTTTAAAAATTCTCCTGGGGGGCGCCTGGGTGGCTCAGTTGGTTAAGCGACTGCCTTCGGCTCAGGTCATGATCCTGGAGTCCCGGGATTGAGTCCCACATTGGGCTCCCTGCTCGGCAGGGAGTCTGCTTCTCCCTCTGACCCTCCCCCCTCTCATGTGCTCTCTCTCTCTCATTCTCTCTGTCTCAAATAAATAAATAAAATCTTTAAAAAAAAAAAAAAATTCTCCTGGGGCGCCTGGGTGGCTCAGTCCATTAAGTGTCTGCTTTCGGCTCAGGTTGTGACCCCGGGGTCCTGGGATCGAGCCCCGCATTGGGATCCCTGCTCAGCAGGGAGCCTGCTTCTCCCTCTCCTCTCTCTCCCTTTGCCCCCCCCACCTCTTGTGCTCTCTCTCTCTCTCTCTCAAGCTGTCAAATAAATAAATAAAATCTTTAAAAAATAAAAATAAAAATTCTCCTAGGTGCACAGGGAGGTGCCATGTGTCTGGTATTTTTATGCATGAGACAGGAAGCAAATTGGAACTCCGTGAGGTCAAGGTGGTCAGAGATGCTGCCACGGAGAATGCTTTGAATGCTTCTCAAAACCTTGAAGGACATCGCTGAATAAATTCAAGGCGATAACTTCATGGAGAGCATAAAGCCTTTTTGTAGAGCATCATTATTGTATTAAAATTGTCAGGTGGTCCCTAACTATGACTAACTCAGGAGCAACCATAGAACTGGCCCAAAGTCCCATAAGTGATTATTGTCTTCAAACACAGCGAGGGAAGATTCCCACCAGTACTGAGTTGTAGAGAAGGTAAGCCTGTAGTTCGGTTGGAGAACTTAGTTATTTACGCATTTCATCTTTCAACACACAGGCGCCACACAAAACTCCGAGCAAAAGCGCTGCTGAGTGGCCTGGCGCCTTTTACTGCTGACATTTACCGTTTCCCCTTTTTTCTAAGTCGGCAAATATTAAGGGCTGCTGCCACAGACAGTGTCTGGTCACGTGCGAACCAAGAAAAAGAAATCATGGGGCGCCTGGGTGGCTCAGTCCTTAAGCGCCTGCCTTGGGCTCAGGTCATGATCCCAGGGTCCTGGAATCGAGCCCCGCACGGGCTCCCTGCTCTGTGGGGAGCCTGCTTCTCCCTCTCCCACTCCCCCTGCTTGTGTTCCCTCTCTCGCTGTGTCTCTCTCTGTCAAATAAATAAATAAAATCTTTAAAAAAAAAATCGTAATTCATAGTCACCAATAGTTTAGGCTCTCACGTTGAACCAAACACACGTGGGCCTTAAGGCCCCTGGCGATTCAGTTCAAAAGCGAATTTAATGACAATAGCCAAAGTCTTTTGAGATTTCTCTATATACCGAGCACTATTCTAAGCATTTGATATGCATTATCTCACTAATGCTCAGAAAAGCCTGATGGTTATTATTCTCCCTTATTTACAAATGAAGGCATGGAAGCACAAAGCCTCTGGGTGATTTGCTCAAGATCCCCCAGTTGGCAAGTGATGGAGTGTGAGATCTACAACCCTGATCCATCTCACCCCAGAGTCTGGGTACTTGGCTCCATAGCCAAGGTGCTGACGAGCGCGGAAATCCTACAGAAGGGTGGGGACATCTCAGGAAAGAAGAGAAAAGGGTTAAGGGGGCCGAGAACTGAACCCTCCTCTTCTTTGTAATCAGGTTCTTGCTCCCTCCTGCTGCCCTCTTCTGTCTTATGCCCCATTGCTGATGTTTGTTTAATCCTCATTTGACCTGGGACCAACCTGATCTCCTAGTGGTATTAGGAGCTCATGGAGGCCACGGACACGAACTGTCCATTTGGTTAAATCAAGGCCTACTGGGAGACATCGAGTCATCCTATTTCATTCTTAATCCAAACATCTTAAAGAGTATTAGAGGTGCTCATTCCGGGGAGACTTCTAGAACTCCGCGTCATACAAAATAAACACGAGAGTCGACAGCCATACACGTGTCTCGGGTTCATTTCACTTACCCATTGCAAAGTGTAATCATAATAAAGTTATAAGAAGCCTTGCTTTCTATAAAGCTTCAACCTTAGGCAGGAAAGGGAAGAGAAAACTATATATTTAAGGGTGACCTATGTAGAGTAGTTGTTTGGCAGTCGAGGGGTGTCGTTATGATACCTACTGACGTTGATCCTTTGGATTAAAAAGGATGAGAGTCCGTCTAAAAACAACAGGTTGTTTTAAGCTGCTGCCGCTCTTTCTGAGGCCACTGCTATTTTAGGGGCCTCATATTTCTCCCTTATTGGTTCCAGGCATTTCTCCCAGATCACTGTTGACATCTTGCCTGCGTATCCAGGCTGGAGCCAAGCTTTCTTGACTGTAGAACCCTAGGACAAAAAAAAAAAAGGCAATAAAAAGTAATTGAAAGAAGGAATAACATTAAATTGTTATCACGGCCTATGAGCACCTACATGATCTACCCCTACCACCTTCCTGACCCAGCACACTCTAGCCCTGGCCACTCTGGATTCTAGTATGTCAAGTACATTCCTACCCCAGGGCTTTTGCACATGGAGACAGATCAAAGATGGCCACAGATTCTCTGACATTCCTCCCATGGAGAGGCAGAAGTGGGTTCTACGCACCTTCCCTTTGAATCTAGGAGGGCCCTATCATTGCTTTGACCAGTAGAGTGTGATCGAATTGATGCTCTTCCAGCCTGGGGGGCTCAGGCCTTAAGAAGCTATCGGGTTCTACTTCTTTCTTGGAACACTCATCCTTGGAACCTTGAGTGACACTGTGGAAGAAGCCCAGAGACCCTGAGAGCGCCCTGCTGGAGAGGACATAGAGAAGCACACTGGTCACCTGGCCCCGCTGAGTCCAGCCTTCTGGCCATCCCTCCCAAGGCACTAAACTAGGGAGCAGAGCTGTCTCGGATGTTCAGCATAGTCGAGCCTTCAAATGACTTCAGCCCCAGCTACTGTCTGACGCAGCCCCACGAGTGACCTTAAGCAAGCACTGCCCAGCTGAACCCAGTCAACCCACAGAACTGTGAGAGATAATATTAGATTAATGTTTTAAGCCATGAAGTTGTGGGGTTATGTCTTTATGCAGCTATAGATAACCAAAACACACTTGCTATTTCCTCCACTTGGGATGCTCTTTTTCTGGTCTCAACCCAAACCCCTCCTCCTCCAGAAGGCCTTCCCTGATTGCTGTATCCTAAGGAGTAGCCTCTCCACACCCCCCACTCCGATCTGGTATTCTCTATCCTAAATTTGTCCCTTCCCTGCTTCATTGTTTTCTCACAGCACTTACAAATGCCTGACATTATATCATACACAGTATATGTTTTTTATCTGCTTTCTTCCAGTAGGTCGTAAGCTCCATATGGGCAGAAATGTTTTTTTCTATTTTGTCCACTGCTGTATCTCCAGCACTTGGATTGGGACCTCACATATAGTAAGCTTTAGATAAATGTTTCTTGCATGCATGAATGAAAGAATGGGTCTGTCCCTTTTAGAGCACATTTGAGCAGACCTTGATTTGGTGGTGTTCTTAGGGCAAAACTGAAATATATACTAGTCCTGTAGAAAAATAAGTGCCTGGGATGCCTGGGTGGCTCAGCTGGTTGGGCGTCTGCCTTCGGCTCAGGTCATGATCCCGGGGTCCTGGGATCGAGTCCTGTGTCGGGCTCCCTACTCAGCGGGGAGCCTGCTTCTCCCTCTCCCACTCCCCCTGCTTGTGTTCCCTCTCTCTTTCTCTCTCTGATAAATAAATAAATAAAAGAAAAATAAGTGCCTACCTGGTATGATGTCAAGAAACCAGGAGTGCCTCCCATCTCAACACACCCACCACCAGCTCCCACCAGAATTCCACAGCTGACGATTCTTTGTCCACAAAGTTAAGTCACAAACAAACTTACAAATACAGAGGCAAACAACACAGAAAAATCCTCATCCTCATGGAACTTATGTGTTAGCTGGGAAGGACAGGCAATAAACAAACAAATAAAATACATAGAAAAAAACAATTTATATACCTAAAATAGAATTAGAATTAGCCATGTTTGATATTATATTGCTTTTCACTCGCAGTAACAGGCACAATGAAGAAAGATGGTAAAGTGCAAAATTAAAAAATGGATTTGCTTCAAATGAAGTTAATTCAGTTGCACCAAAATTTCATAAACTGCTTTGTCTGAAACTTTTTTAAATGTTAATTTTCTTTTACAGTCTCAACTTTAATAGGTATATGAGTTGGTTTTCGAATGTATTTTAGAGTTAAAATTCAGTTAACCAGAATTATGCAAAAAGCTTTGGATTTTAAAATCTGTTACTTTTCCCATGTCAAGATTTAATAATTTCTACAAAGGGTTGGAACTTTTTAGCCAGATCTATTAAATCTCTCATATACATTAAATAAAACATCTATTCAGCCACAATTGAAAAAAATATATACTGTTGACCCTTGAATAACACAAGCTTGAACCACGTGGGTTGACATATATGAGGATATTTTACAATACAGTATTGCAAATGTGTTTCTTTTCCTCATGATTTTCTTTTTTTCTTTTAGAGAGAGAGAGCTTGCGAGGATGGGAGGGGAGAGAATCTTAAGCAGGCTCCATGCCCAGCGTAGAGCTCAGCACGGGGCTCCATCTCGCAACCCCGAGATCATGACCTGAGCCAAAATCAAGAGTCAGACGCTTGACTCCCTGAGCCACCCAGGCGCCCCCCTTTACGATATTCTTTTTTTTTTTTTTTATTTTTTTATTGTTATGTTAATCCCCATACATTACATCATTAGTTTTAGATATAGTGTTCCATGATTCATTGTTTGTGCATAACACCCAGTGCTCCATGCAGAACGTGCCCTCCTCAATACCCATCACCAGGCTAACCCATCCTCCCACCCCCCTCCCCTCTAGAACCCTCAGTTTGTTTTTCAGAGTCCATCGTCTCTCATGGTTCGTCTACCCCTCCGATTTCCCCCCCTTCATTCTTCCCCTCCTGCT
>NC_138385.1:73067649-73137214 GCF_054177405.1 Leptonychotes weddellii
CCACATCTTCTTTATCCATTCATCTGTCGATGGACATCTTGGCTCTTTCCACAGTTTGGCTATTGTGGACATTGCTGCTATAAACATCGGGGTGCACGTACCCTTTCGGATCCCTACTTTTGTATCTTTGGGGTAAATACCCAGTAGCCTTGCAAACATTTTTAAGATGGCAAATTTAACTCTTGCTCCTGGCACAAACCTTCACGTGGACATTAATGGGATTTTTAAGCTATGACCTGTGATGTAGAAGTGAGCTTTGCCTCGTCACAAACTTTCTGCTCTCAGTTTCCCCCTTTCGGTCTGTAAACCTATCTGAGTACGTTTGTGGCCGTTGTCACTATATTGCCCATTTCCTGCAGCAAGTCTCTGGTGAGGATAATGGAGAAGACGATTGGGACCTCCCCACTAATGCTACTTCCAGAAAACCCCTCTTCTCAAATGAGGTCCCACTGTGCTTGGTTCTAGACGTTTTTCATGAGATTAGCATGATGAGGGAGTGCACTGGGGATCAACAGCTTGGATAGGAAGGGAAGAGCCATCAGAGGAAGTCAAACTGTGATGTAGTTTCAATGGAAGCCTCAGCCAACCCTGGAAGGAATTCCGAAGATGGGACGACCCTCCAGAGCTGTTCTGAGTGGGGCAGAAGGACAAGGACTTGATACCCTCATATCTTTCGGTTATTGGAAGTGAGCTCCCCAGAGAAGGTGGCCTAACCTTGGACAAGTGGATTTTTTGCAGCTGGGGTAATCTCTGAAGGGGACTAAGAACCAAGGGCTGCCTGCCAGGAATAATGTTAGCAGCTGAAGAAATAACTCCCTTGCTTCTGAATGGGGATATGGGCAAGCTTATCACAGCATCCACCACATGGACCACTGGGTAGACCTCTCTTACCTTCAGTAATTCTAGGCCAAGCTTTACTGATTGGGACTTCTGTAGAGCTTGCCATTTGGCGAAGAGAATGGCCCTGGGGAGAGAAGCATAAGGGTGTCGGGGATAAGATAGATGCAGTCATGAATCCTGCTAACTGCGCTCTCCATGAAATAGCTCACTTTCCTCAAAGACTCAGGGTTCCATCAAGGGCCTTTACAATATGCAGCCATGTAGCCAGGTGATGCCATGAGGCCAGCCATGTGCCACGTTATAATCATGGTGCAGTAATTCTCTGCTTCCACGAACCTGCCCCTCCAACTAGACTTTGGAACTCCTTGAGCCTGGGACTGTGTCTTATTTCATTTCTGTCTCTTCAGAGCACTATGCGGTGGCTGTTTCATACCTTGTAGTGAATACATTTTTACCGAGTGAAAGAAGAAATTGCCCAAGTGTCAGGGGTACTTAAAATTGCGATGCCTAGAGATTTTTCTTGGGCCCATCCAAGCCTATCAGTGAGACAATTTTGATTCTCTTCATCATTTGGCTAAATATAGCGTTAGTTCTAATTTGGTAGTTATCCTTTGCTTTGTCTCTCTGCCTAGGGCTTTTAAAGTTAAATTACATATAAGCCGACAGAGTGGAATGGTGATGAGGGGGGCCATGTTGTTGCCTGCCATTTTTGTGCATCGGTGACCATCCAGATCTTGGATCTCCTGCTGCATGAGAGATGTCATGAGTAGGGGAACTAGCTTGACTTTAAGCACACCTGAATATGAACACCCCTCGTTAACTCTGCGATCCTGGGAAGGTCATTTATCCTAGGACTCACTCTCCTCATCTGTAAAATGGATCAATGCACAAATATTCACAGAGCATTACTCTAATAGCCAAAAAGTGAAAACGACCCAAATGTCCATCAACAGATGAATGTATAAATAAAATGCGGTCTATCCATAAAATGGACTGTTATAGAACCTTTCCCACCTGACTCACAGAATGGCTCTTAAAAAAGAGCCTTAAAAAGGAAGGAAATTCTGATACATGCTACAACATGGATGCACCTGGAAAACACTATGCTAATTGAAATAAATTAAGACACAAAATCCACTTATAGAGTTATCTAGAATAGGCAAATTCATAAAGACAGAAAGTGGGATAGAGATTACCAGAACTTAATGGGAGGGGAAAATGTAGAGTTAGTATTCAGTGGGTATGAAGTTTCTCTTTGGGATGATGAAAATGTTCTGAAAATGGATAGTGGGGATGGTTGCACAACATCGTGAGTGTACTTAATGGCACTGAACTGTATACTTAAAGAAGGTTAGAATTGTAATTTTATGTTATGTATATTTTACTACAATAAAAAAGATGAATTTTATGGTATGTGAATGATATCTCCATAAAGCTGTTATTTAAAAATAGGGTTAGGGGCGCCTGGGTGGCTCAGTTGGTTGAGCATCAGACTCTTGATTTTCGGAACAGGTCATGATCTCAGGGTCATGAGATCAAGCCAGGACTCTGGCTCTCCGCTGAGCGTAGAGCCTCCTTAAGATTCTCTCTCTCCCCATCTCTGCCCCTCTCCCAGGACTCTGGCTCTCTGCTGAGCATAGAGCCTCCTTAAGATTCTCTCTCTCCCCCTCTCTGCCCCTCTCCCCTCCACTCACACACAGTCTCTCTCTCTCTAAAATAAATAAATAAATAAACAAATAAATAAAGGTGGTAGATGAAGAAAGAGAAGTATGTAAGTCTTGTTGACCATGGTAAGGACCTTGGATTTCTGGTGTGGTGGAAAGCCATTAGAAGAATTTGGTCAGGAGAGTGATATGCTCTAGTTATATGTTACAAAGCTCATTCTGGCTGCTGGGAGACTCTGGGGGCCAAAAGTTGAAAGCAGAGAGAGAGTTCAGGAAGTTAATGCAGTAATCAAGGCCAGGGCTGGTGGTGGCTTGGACGAGGGAGGTAACAGTGAAGGAGGTGAGTCGTGGTTGTATTCTAGATACATCTTGATGTCTAACTGTCTACACTCGATAACAACTGGACTCCAAAAAGGAACTCGCCTTTGAAACCACTTCCTCTTGTTTCTCTCCCCAAAGAAGTCAGTCGCCTATGGTCAGTATGGATACTGAACTCTTCTTTCCAAGGAAGGGACCCTTAAGTAGTGATCTGGAGGCCACCATGATGCATCAGCTTGGGCAGGAAGCTTTTCTCCATGACAGTAGATCAGTGCTGGCTGGGCCGAGATTAAAGCCTGAAGTTCCTTTCTACTCAAGTAGTCAGTGAATTTATGTTTCTTAAGATGTTCCAGGGCTGCATGGCTCAGTCGGTGAAGCGTCTGCCTTCAGCTTGGGTCATGATCCCGGAGTGCCGGGATCGAGCCCCGCGTCGGGCTCCCTGCTCAGCGGGGAGTCTGCTTCTCCCTCTCCCTCTGCTGCTCCCCCCACTCATGCACGCGCGCTCTCTCTCTCTCTGTCAAATAAATAAAACCTTAAAAAAAAAAAAAAGACATTCCAGGGCTCCTTTTCTGGCTGCTAACCTTCCTCACCCTGAATTCAGAAATTACATCAACCATTAATTTTTTAAAAACAACTTCATTGAAATAGCAGTCATATACAATATAGTTCTCCCACTTAAAGTGTACAATTCGATGTTTTCTCGTCTATTCAGAGTACGTAAATTTTTACTGATGTATGACATACCTACAGAAAAGGAGACACAACCTAAATGTCCAGCTTGATGAATTTCCACAAAGTGAACACAACCATGAGGCGAGCACTCAGACCAAGAAACAGAACATGGTCAGCCCTCGGAGGCCTCCTCATGCTCCCTTACTGACACTATGCCCAAGGATAACTGCTCTCCTGACTTCTAGTACTTTTGTAGATTAGTTTTGCCTGTTTTCGAACTTTATATAAGTGGAATCATAAAGCCTGTCATCTTCGGGTCTGGCTGCTTTTGTCATTTTGTGTTGTGAAATGCAAGTGTGTCATTCCGGGTAATTGTAGATCATTCTCCTTGCTGTATGGTGCTCCACGGTGGGAATATAATTCAGCTTTTCGTCCATACTACCGTTAAGGGACATTTAACATTCTTGCGTAGCATTTGGAGAACATTTCCTTGGGCATCCAGAAGTGGGTCGTAAGCTACGCACCATACGCAGCTTTTAGTGAATAGTGCCCAACAGCTTTGCAAAGTGGTGAGACTATGTTAGACTCCCACTAGCCGGGTGTGAGAGTTCTGGTTGCTTCTGAATCTCACCAACCCTTGGTATTGTCCTGACCCTTTTTTACCCCCAAATTCCTGCACTCTTGGGGAAGGAGCCGCAGATAAGTTTCAAGCCCACTCAGTGTTTTCTGCAGAATTGTCTGTATGTGTGCATTTGACTGGAGAGATTCCATGGTGTTCAGCAGATTTTCAGAGGGCCTCTTGTCCCAGAGAAGGGCAAGAACCCCTGCTTCAAGTTTTTGGCTGTCGTATAATCCCTAGCATTGTGATAGCGCAGCCTTTTATGTGCGCCAAGATTTCTCCTGGAAAAGCTAAGGCCGCTGGGTAGCTGTCTCTATTTTTGAAAAGCACATTATTCAAGGCCAGAGCACTCTGGAACTTCGCTAGTGCTGGTGCATGTTGGGTAATATGTTGTTCAGAAATTATATGCCCTAAATAAAGGGATGGTGCTTGTTGGGTTATTTTAGATACCTGTGTTATTTGAACAAATAAACACTTAATGTGTCTACTAATTCAAAGACTGAAAAAAATTGGCACGGGAAAACCAATTTTAGCTGTGGGCATTATTCTGCTTTGGAAACAACCTCTTGGCATCAGTGGTGCGTCCTGATGGTTTGTAACGTAATATGGCTGGAAATGGCCAATATAAGTGGCTCAGGATTAAGGGGCACAAGACTTCATGTCTTTCTGGGGGCACCTGGCTGGCTTAGTCCGGTGGAGTGTGTGACTCTTGATCTCGAGGTTGTGAGTTCAAGTCCCACGTTAGGTGTAGAGATTACTTAAAAATAAAATCTTAAACAACAGCAACAACAACAAAACCTCTGCGTATTTCTCACACACTGAGTCTGTGAGGTAAATATATGAGCTAATTTTGGACACTCTCCCCTGTGGAACTCCGGGTCTGTCTCCATTGGCAGGTGTAATTACAACAAATGATGAAGATCAAGAGGACAAAGATATTGATTAGGTCTTTGGTGGGGGGGAGAGTTACAATCTTAAGCTTCCTACTCTGAGCACTTTAATTTTTTCAGAAAAAATTAATTTCGATTGTGTTTAGAAAACAGTCAGACTTCGGTCTCAGACCCTAAAGAATTCCTCTTCTTATTTTTACACAATTTGCCTTAGTTCAGGCTGCTATTATAGAATACCAGAGACTGGGTGGCTTATAAATAACAGAAGCTTATTTCTTACAGTTCTAGAGGCTGGGAAGTTCAAGATCAAGGCGCCAGCAAATTTGATATCGCTGTGTTCTCTGTGTGTCTCACGTGGCAGAAGTTCTCCAGAGTCTCTTTTATAAGGGCCCTGAGCTCATCCATGAGGGCAGAACCCATCTGACCCCATGACTTCCCAAAGGCCCTGGCTCCTCATACCATCCCACATGGGAGGGTAGGTTTCAACCTATGAATTTGGGGGGGGGGCACACGCACACATTCAGTCTGCAGCTCTGTTCATCCAGTCACCCACCTATCTGTCCGTTCATCCATCCAATCATCCAAAGCTTGTCCAACATTGATTAAATAGATAACATTCTTACATATTATGGGAGGATGCAAATGATTGATCCTTTCCTGAAGGGGCTGGAAAGAGAAGAGATACCCATGTGGAACACCTAGAGAATACTATCAAGATAACATGGGCAGGTCCCAGCTAATATGGCAGGGGCTCAAAATGGAGTGAACTTTAAATGTAGTGCACTGATTGGGGGTGAGGTGAATCTTGGAAGTCTTCTCGAAAAAAGTGTCTGGAGCTAGACATAGAGAGTAGTTCAAGCTTTGCACTGATGGAGATCCGAAGGCAAAGGACCTTCGAAAGAGGAAGCAGCAATAATGCAGTGATGATGATGGGCTGCTGAGATCAGAGAAACTTGTCTCCCTTACCAGAGCACAGAGGCCATGTCCTTGGCAGCCACCTTGAGAAATGGGCGCAGGAGCCTGGATTTGGTGCAGTGAGCAAGGGCGCATCCCAGGACACCACTGGGGCCTCTGCCGGAAGCGCTGCGCCCCCCTCCCCGAGACAGTCGCGTGGTTCCCTCTCTGTCCTCTCTTACCCTTTCCCTCAAATGTCACCTTTTCAGGGAGGCCTTCCTTGACCGCCTTATTTAAAATTGCAATCAACCCCAGGGGCAGCTGGGTGGCTCAGTCGGTTAAGCGTCTGCCTTCTGCTCAGGTCATGATCTCAGGGTCCTGGGATCGAGCCCCACATCTGGCTCTCTGCTCAGCGGGGAGCCTGCTTCTCCCTCTCCCTCTGCTCCCCTCCCCGCTCGTGCTCTCTCTCAAATAAATAAATATATAAAATCTTCTTAAAAAATTGCAATCAACCCCAAACCACCAGCACTTCCTCTTTGTCTTTCCAGCTCTCTTTTTCTTCATAGCTCTTACGCCTTCTAATATACGTCGTGATTGTCTTACTTCTTTTGTTTAGTGCCTGGGTTGTTAGTTTATTTTGTTTTCACCTACTAGACTCTAAGCTCCCAGGAGAGCAGAGACTGTTGTCTGTGGTGGCTCACTACTCTGCCCCCGGAGCTGGAAGGGGGAGAGGCACGTGGGAGGGGCTCAAGAAATACTTGTTGAATGAATGAGGGAATGAGCTGACATGGCAGCCATTTGAGATGGGCTGGGTTGTTCCTTGCCTGAGAACGGGAGGGACCACCACAGGAAAGATCTGGCTGGTCACTGAACGCATCACTAGGTTCCCCTGGTTTGAGAATCTCAAATGGTTACCAGATCTAAATGGCCTTCCAGAGACCTTCTTTGTTTTTTTTTTTGAGATTTTATTTATATATTTATTTGTCAGAGAGCGAGCACAAGCTGGGGAAGCAGCAGGCAGAGGGAGAAGCAGGCTTCCCGCTGAGCAGGGAGCCCAATGTGGGGCTCGATCTAAGGACCCTGGGATCATGACCTGTGCCGAAGGCAGACTCTTAACGACTGAGCCACCCAGGCGCCCCCAGAGACCTTCTTTAAATCAATTGGGCAGTGGCTCTTAGAGCAGAGACCTAAGTAAGAGCTTGAGCCCCGAATACATGAACCTGAGGTTAAATTCTTTTCCCACTGCATGCAAGCTGTGTGACCTTGAACAAGTTACTCAACCTCTCTGTGCTTCAGAACTCATCTGTAAAATGAAACTTACAATTAGCAGTTTACTCGCTGGGTTGTTGTGAGAATTAAATTAAATAACTTAATGAAAACTGTGAGCCCCGGGATGTTCCATAGTTACAGTTAAGAGGCTGGGATTCTTCGTGATCAAGAGTACTGGCCTTTGAGTGTCTGAATTTAGATCCTGCTGCTGCTTATTGGTTATGAGACCCTGAGCAGATGATCGTTATTTCATCTGCCTCAGTTTCGCCATCTGAAAGGGTCGTTGTGCAGATCAATGAATCCGCACATGTAAAGTGCACCAAACACATCCTGAACAGAGTACACACTCTGTGTTAGCTGGTGTCGTCATTGTTTGTTATTACTTTTCCTGTGGGGCTTTGCCTATTATCTTGGCCATCATGGCCCCCATCTTCGCCATTTCTCCCTACATGGATAATTCCAGTCCTTTCCTGGGCTCCCAGGCTCCCCCCCCCGGCTCGCTCTCTCCCTCTTAAAAAAAAAAAAGTGTGAACACATGAACAGAGGAAGAAAGCCATTTGCTACGTAGACTTTACAGGACTTCCTTTCTTTATCCCCCATGGGCAAGTTTCCATGTCTTTTCTTCCAAACTGGAAATACAGATTGAAAGTAAAGCTTGGTCCTCCAAATTTGTTTATGCCCTAAGCATCATCCTTGCCGATAGCCGTAAAAATGACTGAGTTCTGGAGGGCTGGGCAGCCTGCTCTGGCTCCCCACAGGGAGAAAGGGCAAGATTCCCATGAACAGCAGAGAAGACATCCTGAGAGGGAAAGGTCGCTCTTGAGGAGCTGGATCTAAGAAGGGCCAGGCCACCTGTTTCTCCTGGCAGAGACCGGGAATAAAATGGCAAAGGGACTTCCTAGATGGGACAGAAATCAGGATGTGGGGTCTTTGCCTCCAGAGAACCAGAGTCAGGAGAAGAGCAGGCTATCTGGAGCATTGGAGGTGATGGGAGTGAGGGGGGCGTCACCGAGCCAGCCGGGTCCTGAGAGCCGCTCACCTGCTCGCTAGCCGGGGAGTCCAGCAGGCAGATATCGGATGTTTTCACTGAGTCTGCTGAGGCTCACGGGCTACAAAATAAGGTCGTGTGATCATCAAGTCGGTCGCTGGTGTTCAAGAAGTCTGCTTTACATAGTCAAACATAGGCTGCCTACAAGAGACTCATTTTGGATCCAAAGACTCCTGCAGATTGAAAGTGAGGGTGTGGAGAAACATTTATTGTGCACAGGAGGTCAAGAGTATTGGAGTAGCAATACTTATATGGGACAAACTAGACTTTCTTGTCCCTATATTGTTTTTATCTGGCTTTGGTAGCAGGGTAACACGGGCCACCTAGAATGATTTTGAATGCCTTCCCTCTATTCCATTATTTGTAAGATGCTGATAAAGATTGTCATTAATTATTTTTTTAAATGTTTGGTGGAATTCACCAATGAGACCATGGGGTCTTGGGCTTTTCTGGGCTGGGACATTTTTGAGTCCTTGTTCAACTTTCATTCTCATTACAGGTCTAGAATTACCTATTTCTTGGATTCAAGATTGATGATTCAATCTTGGGAACTTGTGCGGTTTTAGGAATGATCTGGTTTTCTTTCTGAGTGATCTAATCTGTTAGTATATAATTGTTGCTAGTAATCTGTTATCACACTCTATTTCTGCGGTTATCTGGTGTCTTGTTTTCCATTTCTCAGTTTGGTTTTTGAGGCTTTTCTGTGTTTTTTTTGCTTAGTAGTTAAAGCATTGCCAATTTTATTTATTTATTTATTTATTTATTTATTTATTTATTGGGAAAAACTGGTTATGACTTTCAACGTTATGCTACTGTTTATTCTGGTCTTTATTTTATTTATTTCTGATCTTTCTTTGTTGTTTCCTTCCTCTACAGAATTTCAGCTAAGTTTGTTTTTTTTTTTTCTAGTTCCTTGTGGTGTCATGTTAAGATGTTTATTTGAACTGTTTTCCTTTTAGATTTTATTTGTCAGAGAGAGAGAGAGAGCACAAGCAGGGGGGTGGCAGGCAGAGGAAGAAAGAGGCTCCTTGCTGAGCAGGGAGCCCGATGTGGGGCTCGATCCCAGGACCCCGGGATCATGACCTAAGCCCAAGGCAGACGCTTAACCGACTGAGCCACCCAGGCGTCTCTAAATTGTTTTCCCTAATACAAGCATTTATAGCATAGATTTCACTCAAACATCTGCTTTTCCTGCGTCCCATAGGTTTTTTCTTTTTCTTTTGCTTTGAGACATATTTTGATTTGCTGTTGGATTTCTTATTTGGCTCATTGCTTGGGCAGTAGTGTGCTGTTTAATATTTACATATTAAATATTTAATATTTACATTGTAGGCTTTCCAGTTCTGTTTTAGTGTTGGTCTTTAGTTTTGTACCATTGTGGTTGGAAAATATACTTGGTAGGATTACAGTCTTCTTAAATTTGTAGTATCTGTCTTGTGGCTTTTTATGTGATTTGACCAGGGGATTCTTCTGTGTGTACTTGAGGAAAATGTGCATTCTATTTTTCTTGGATGGAATGTCTTACGTATTTTTTTTAGAACCATGAAAAAAATTTTTAATGTTTAAAAATATAAAATAAAATAAAAAGTCAAACATAAATCTTCAGGCCAAGAATTTTGATTCTAAGAATTTATCCAAAGGCGATTAATCAAAAATGTGGATGTGGATTTATAGGTAAGAAGTGGTTGTATAAATGACAGGATGTTTATCATGAACCATCAACAACATCTATTTAGTGAGCACGTCCTGTTTGCTATGTATAAACACTTTTACGTTCTTAAAAATTATTGAGAACCTCAAGTAGCTTTTGTTCATGTGACTCTATCTATATTTACCATGTTAGAAATTAAAACTGAGTATTTTTTAAAAATATTAATTCACCTAAAATAACAATAATAACCCAATGACAATTTAACATAACATATTTGTACGAAAAAAGTAATTTCTAAAACAAAAAAAAATGAGTGAGTAGCATTGATTTACATTTTTGCGTCTCTTTTTCACATCTGACTTGATAACAGAGAGCTGGAGTCCTGTATCCACATTAGCATTCAATCTGTTGCAGTATGTTGTTTTGGTTGAAAGAAACAAAGAAGATCTTCCTGCATGTGTGCTGGGGAAAGGGAGACCCTCACAGACTCCCTGAATGTACTTGAGGGACCCTAAGGGGTTCCTTGGATCACAGTTTGAGAAACTACATATATGGAATATTGTGTAATAATCAAGGGAAATGCTTATTGAGTAAATACTAAATGACATGGGAAATGTTTGGAATACAATACTGACTGGAAACTAGCAGGACAATAATTGTGTGTACAATAGAGCCTCAAATATAGAATGTATAAAATATAGGAAAAAATGAAAAAAAAAACATAGCTGAAATGTTAATACCCACAATAGATTTCTGCTTGGTGGGATTATGAATACTTACTGTTTCTTTATAGTTTTCTTTGTCATCTAAAATTTCTTTAATGGCTCAAACACACACACACACACACACACACATATACATATGATGTGTCACATCAAGCATGGCTCCTGGGCTTCACCTTCTCCCCACCAGCAGGGACATATGCCTTTCAGCCCTGTCTTACCTCTCCACAAGCACCCGCCCTCCCTAAAGTGATCCCCAAAGAGCTTGGACTTTTCCATATCATCTGTTTGCCCCTAACTTCCCTCCACTGTTTCTTCCAGAGAGCCCACAGGATGGTGTGCCTTGGTCTCAAATCCCAGAATCCCTGTGGCAGTGTCCCTTCCTCATGGCGCTTGCTATGATTCTTACTTAATTTGTATCACAGGGATTTTGATATTAGTCACCAGTATATAATTAATGGCCAGTGGATGGTTCATGATGATTTGCCAGATGTTACCTGCCCACCTCCCTATACACACACTTGTGACCTTGACAGAAAGAGATAAAAGCACAAGCAGGTTGAGGAACGCCTGGGTGACTCAGTCGGTTAGGCATCTGCCTTCAGCTCAGATCATGATCCCAGAGTCCTGGGATCGAGCCCCACATCGGGCTCCCTGCTCAGCGGAGAGCCTGCTTCTCCCTCTCCCCCTTCTCCCCACTTATGCTCTCTCTCTCAAATAAATAAGTAAAATCTTTAAAAAAAAGAAAAAAGCACAAGCAGGTTGAATAGTCACCGCTTACACGGGGGAAAAAAAACAAAAACCCTTAGGACCAAGATGGAGGGGAAGAAAATAGTATTCAGCCAAACAATTTAGTTACTTTGGGATTTTGTGTGTGTTTGTGTGCACAAACACTTTGGTTCGGCCAGAAATCCCCAGCCATGACTTGGAGAAGAGTGAGAGCCCAGCAGATTTGATTAGTTGGTGTCCGCTCTATCACTACCAGGCTCTGCGCCAACAGCCCATGGCCGCTCCTGGGAGCGTGGAGACGGTTGTTTCAAAACTTGAGAACCCCAGTCTGACTCCTGGGGCTTGCCCTGGGAAAAGGTGAAGAACACCTTTCGGGTGAGGGCAGAGTTTCTGATCCCTTTTGCCACACTGGGGAACGCAGGGAGATGTCTTTGGATGCCGGTCTTGGAGGCACTCTGCCCCGGGTAGGTAGCCTGACTTGCTTCTACGCTCTCGAAGTTGCATCGCTCACCTCCTTTGTGTGAGTACCTTGGTGCGTAGGGTGGGGAGGGGGGCGGAGGTTGGCACTACTCTGCTGGTGGGGATCTGCAAAGGTCAGAGCCGGTCTGGGCTCAGTGGCAGACGTCAAAAGAAGGAGGTTAACAGTAGCGTAAGAAACTTGCTCTAGATGGAATGTGGCCCCCCGAAATTCATATGTTGAAATCCTAAGCCACACAGTGTGATGGTGTGAGGGGCCGGGGCCTTTGGGAGGTGACTGGATCATGAGATTGGAGCCCTCATGAGTGAGCTCAGTGCCCTTATAAAATAGACCCCAGGGAGCTCCCTTGTCTCTCCTGCCATGAGAGAACACAGCAAGAAGACAGCCATCTATGAACCACGAAGTGGCCCCCACCAGAAGCCAAATCTGCCAGTGCCTTGATCTTGAACTTCCCAGCCTCCGGCACTCTGAGAAAGAAATCTCTGTTGTTTAAACCCCCCCGTCTATGGTCTTTTGTTACAGCAGCCCGAAAGGACTAAGGCAAAACCTAAGTACAAAAGATCGTTTTGGAATTTAGGACATTGTGTGTCAAGCAGATAACAAGGTCAAGGTCACACTGCTGAAATGAAATCAGATATGTCTTGTGAACTTACTGCGTGCCAGCAATCGATGCCAGCAGGTCCTGTTCACTGCCGTACATGGGTCACCTCGCTTTCTTTTCCCAGCACATCTATGAGGTAGTTACTGTCGTTCCATTTTACATGCGAGCAAACTGAGGCACAGAGAGGTGAAGCAACTCAACATGGCTAGTGAGTGGCAGAGCCATGCCTTGACCCAGGTCGGCAAGCCCCAGAGCCGCGCTCTTGCAGCTTAGATCCCAGTGGGTGATGCAGAACGATAAATGCATGAAGCCGGGACGGTAGAGGTAGCAGCAGGTGAAAGGGAAACAGAGAGCTGGGCAACGCTGAGAATGCCGCCCAACCCAGCTGTTTACGAAATCTGGGCATACTTCCTGGAGGAAGGTGATGGGGCCGAGATGCTGAGTTGGAAACACCGCTGTCTGGGGCCCAAGGAGATTAAGCAACTCACTTTGTGTCAATCAACTTAGAAATTTTAAAGTTTTTTAAATTTTAAAAAGTATGTTTTAAATACATTTTTAAAACCCAGTATACACATTGTCATTATGCTGTACATTTTAAACTTACACAGAGCTATATGTCAATTATATCTCAATAAAACTGAAAGAAGAGATGCAAACTTAACAAACTAGAAGTAACACTTGTGTGACCACCAATTAAAGTTACTATTGTTTTGTGTGACTATAAAAAAAAAAAAGAAGGGGGCAGGAATTGACTGGAAGGTGGCAAGGGAGAGGGTTACATGGGTGCACACATGTGTCAAGACTTCCCAAATTGTGCATTTAAAATGGTTACATTGTATGTAAATTATACCTGAATAAAGTTGATTAGAAAGTGCAATGGTTATGTGTCAATTTGGCTAGGCCACAATACCCAGATATTTGGTCAAACACTATCTACGTGTTTCCATGAAGGTATTTTTTGGATGGGATTAACACTGAAATCAGTAGACTTTGATTAAATAGATGACCCTCTGTAATGTGGGTGGGCCTCATCCAATCAGGTGAAGGCCCAAATAAAAAAAGACTGAGCTCCCCTAAGGAAGAGGTCATTCTGCCAGCAGACAGCCTTTGGACTTGAACTTCAGGTCTTCTCTGCGTCTCCACCCTGCTGGCCTACCCTGTAGATTTTGGGCTTGCCAAGCCTCCATAGTTGTGTGAGCCAATTTTGTAAAATAAATCTTCACACTCTGCCATACACACACACACACACACACTTGCACATACACACATCCTGTTGGTTCTGTTTCTCTGGAGAACCCTACCAAATATAAGAAGAAAAGTAAGCCTGCCTCATAAATCTTCCCTGAGAACCTTATGGCCTTGTTGGGAAGAGAAGACCAGTATGGGCACAGAATGAATACAAGAATGAATGTGAAATCTCATCTCATTTCACACCTCGCTTGTCTGCCTACAGAATCCACATGAGCTGAATCTTTGCTGAATGACTCAGAGTTATGGTGAGATTTTGGTTGACTGTGGACCTTGCGTTATTCCAAGTTGGGTGAAAGATGACATCAGAATGCACAGCCTGACTTCTGACTTGGGTTTTCAGGTTGACCCAGAGTGGTTTTTGTGCGTGTCCTTAACTGCCATTGAGTTAAACCTCCCAGAGGTGATTTACAGGAGGTCTTATTATTAGTTTTTGGAGAAATGTGTGCCCTTTATCTCTGTGTTGAGGTGACCCTACCCTGCCGGGAGAACCAAGTAGTGCAGATCTGTCCCCAGAAGAAGCTTGAAATTGTCTCTTCTTTCTGTTCCCATGGGAACTCCTGTGTTGATGTAGCACCTATGATTCCTTGGAAGAGCTTGCTGGGCTCTGTTTCGTGGCTCTTCCTACAGGTGCTTGCATTCCTGCAATTGGTTATTTATCCCCCTCTAGCTTGTAAAACATTTATAGTTTTCTGATCCTTCAGACGCATTGGGTCCCCTCACTTTGAGGTATTTGCAAGTATCACTGGCAAATGAGATTACTTTAGGTAACCCCACTTCTGTACTTTAAATTTTACGTGGGAAGGGTTCTAATCTCAGAGAGAAACCTTTGTATTGTCTGTGGGGGTTTGGGGGCCCAAATTTATTTAGGTAACAGAGAATTGAGCTGGAAATCTCTGTGCTGACAATTAAGTAGCATTCCCTGAGGACACAGGACTTAAAACACGTAAGTGGCGGTTCCTGGGTGGCTCAGTCAGTTAAGCGTCTGCCTTCAGCTCAGGTCATGATCCTGGGGTCCTGGGATGGAGCCCCGCGTCAGGCTCCCTGCTCAGCGGGGAGTCTGTTTCTCCTCTCCCTTTGTCCCTCCCCCCTGCTTGTGCGCTCTCTCTCAAATAAATAAATAAAATCTTAATAAGTAAATAAGTAAACAAATAAAAATACCTTGTATCCCACAGGGCAAATCGTACCCCTTCAGGGGCCCCTTCCCACCTGTGTGGAACCCAGTTGTGTACCTAGATCATAACAACCTTTGGAGGACGATGGATGCCATGGGGCGAGAGGTAAAGCTTACTCATGCTTCTTTGACTATGTTTGTATTTTTCCTAATAAGTTTAGTCCTTCAAAGAAAGAAGGGACACTGTATCAGCAATGCCTAGCATGTTGTCTGGTACATAATATCTCTCAGTAAAGATTTAGGAAATGAGGGGCGCCTGGGTGGCTCAGTCGTTAAGCGTCTGCCTTCGGCTCAGGTCATGATCCCAGGGTCCTGGGATCGAGCCCCGCATCGGGCTCCCTGCTCGGCGGGAAGCCTGCTTCTCCCTCTCCCACTCCCCCTGCTTGTGTTCCCTCTCTTGCTGTATGTCTCTCTCTGTCAAATAAATAAAATATTAAAAAAAAAAGATTTAGGAAATGAGTGAATGAACTGGTTTTTAACCACTAAAAGAATGAGATGTCCTGCAGACCACTGGTCACATACCATCGGTGAGGGCAGGGAGAAAAGATCACACATCTCTCAGCCTTCCTGGGAAGTCCTCAGGACAGAGCAGAATAAGACTTCTAAGGTCTTTGTGTCGCCATCTTTTTTTTTTTTTTTTTTTAAAGATTTTATTCATTTATTTGACAGAGAGAGACACAGCGAGAGAGGGAACACAGGCAGGGGGAGTGGGAGGGGGAGAAGCAGGCCTCCCGCTGAGCAGGGAGCCCGATGTGGGGCTCGACCCCAGGACCCTGGGATCATGACCTGAGCCGAAGGCAGACGCCTAACGACTGAGCCACCCAGGTGCCCCTGTCGCCATCTTGTTCAAACCTGCAGCCCATAAGTAAGCACAGACAGAGCTTGACCTGAAACTCCAGTTTAGGCATGATTTGGTGCAGCTGTCTGATCCGTGTTAAAGGCTGATTTTATGAATGTTCTGTCTAAATGAGCGACTTAGTAATCGATATTTGAAAACGGCCCCATTTCATCATAGCCTCCATTTATTGTGCAGGAAGTGTTACCGTAAATTCAATATGGATCCAGTGGTATAGATCTATAGAGGGAAGGATACACAGAAAACATTGGTTGTGCCGTGAGAATCATAAATGGGGGAATTGGAAAGCTTACATTTTCCTTCTTCAAGTGAGAGTTCTCAGTTCTCTTGAAAGAGTTACTTGAAATGGAAAATTATATTCATTTTTCCCCTCTGAATCCTTATCTGAGTGTAGATTCCCAGTGATGCCCCATGGAAGGCACCCCTTGCGGAGGAGTGGGACCACATGACAATGAAGGAGCTGCTGGACAAGATCTGCTGGACAGAGTAAGACTCACCTTTAGGCACAGGCATTTCCTGTAACCATCTCTCAGGTTTATTTAGCAATGTCATTCAGCAGGTACGGAACTGCTTTGTGTCTAAAACCACACCATTTGGCCAGATGGAATGCTAAAAAATATTGAAACTGGATTCTGTCCCGAGGATGTCCATACATCTTTGGAATAGCAATGCATCCCAAAGGTGGTATTACCACATCAAGTCCTCAGAACAGACCAGAACGTGCCACCATCTTATGTAGAACAACTTAAAGATCGCCAGCTTGAAGACCTCGTTTATCAAGTTGTTGTTATAAGAAAACTTTTGTCCCCCTCACAGGTGGTCAAGGGTAGAGATGGTGCATTAGAGTATGCATTTGAAACACGTTATGGGATGAGGTGCAACTCTTCAAGGGTTTGAAGAGGAACTTCTAGAGAAGTTCTCCGGATAATTCACAGTTGTAGAGGAAACACGCATGGCTGGAGTAACCCCTCCCCTTTATTGAAAAACATGTAGCTTTGAGAGCAAGTGTTCACCAGTCAAGCCTTAAATTCTGGTTGGCAGAGCTGGGAACTGGCTACAAATTGTGGAGGTGAAATAGATGACCTAGAGGGGCCTCACTGCTCTTGGACGGCAGGAAAAAAGGAAAGGATTGTAAGGGTCCAAGCACATAGTGAATTTGTAGTAAACAGAGTAAGAGAAATGGAAGCCAAGTTCAAGGAGACTGTCCTATCATGCTAAACAGCATTAGTTGAGAAATGTCTGGCTCTGGGGTTGATGTTAAGCATCTGACTCTTGGTTTTGGCTAAGGTCATGATATCAGGGTGGTGAGATTGAGCCCTACGTTGGGCTCCATGCTCAGCGCAGAGTTGGCTTGAGATTCTCTCTCCATCTCTCACTGTCCCCTCCCCCTGCTTGTTCTCTCTCTTTCTCTAAAATCTTTACAATCTAAACAAATCTTTAAAAAGACATGAAATTTACATACTCCTTGATACATAAATTCAACTTTTTAGAACTTAGCTTAAAGAAAGAGAGAGAATGGGGCGCCTGGGTGGCTCAGTTGGTTAAGCGACTGCCTTCGGCTCAGGTCATGATCCTGGAGTCCCGGGATCGAGTCCCGCGTCGGGCTCCCTGCTCGGCAGGGAGTCTGCTTCTCCCTCTGACCCTCCTCCCTCTCATGCGCTCTGTCTCTCATTCTCTCTGTCTCAAATAAATAAATAAAAATCTTTAAAAAAAAAAAAAAAAAAGAAAGAGAGAGAAAAGAACAGAGAGAGGCATCCAGGGAGAGGGGAGGGAGAGAGAGGGAAAGAAGGAGATTCAAAGAATTACTTTTAGAAGGGAAAGTCTAGGGGCGCCTGGGTGGCTCAGTCAGCTAAGCGTCTGCCTTCGGCTCAGGTCATGATCCCAGGGTCCTGAGATCAAGCCCCACATCGGGCTCCCGCTCATGCTCTCTCTCTCTCTCTCTCTCTCTCTGTCTGAAATAAATAAAATCTTAAAAAAATAATAAAATTAAAGGGAAAGTCTAAATGTCCAAAAATAAAACATTGGTTAAATTAATAATGAGGCATCCAAAAATGGAATACTCTACAGTCTTTTAAAATCATGTTGTAGAGAGCTCCTGGGTGCCTCAGTTGGTTAAGCATCTGCCTTCAGCTCAGGTAATGATCCTGGGGTCCTGGGATTGGGCCCCATGTCAGGCTTCCTGTGCAGCAGGGAGTCTGCCTCTCCCTCTCCCTCTACCTCTACCTCTCCCCCCGCTCATGCTCTCTCTTTTTCTCTCAAATAAATAAACAAAATCTTAAAAAAAAAATCATGTTGTAGAAAAATATTTAATAGCTGGAAAAAGTCATAATATTAAACACATAAAAAGGCAGGCTGTCATTGAGTATATACAGAATGATATACAATCTCCTTATTTATTTATTTATTAAAGATTTTATTTATTTATTTGACAGAGAAAGAGACAGCGAGAGAGGGAACTCAAGCAGGGGGAGTGGGAGAGGGAGAAACAGGCTTCCCACTGAGCAGGGAGCCCGATGCGGGGCTCGATCCCAGGACCCCGGGATCATGACCTGAGCCGAAGGCAGACGCTTAACGATTGAGCCACCCAGGTGCCCCATAATGTCCTTTTTTAAAAGGAAACTGTATATGCGATGCAAAAGCAATGGACATCCATCACAGTGTTTTTAACACTTAATATTACGGTGCAAACATTTATCCATGCCATTGAAAATGCATCATTAAATATCATATTTTATGTTTGCAGAATATTCCATGGAAAGTGACTACTATGATGTATTTATCCATCATCATCCTGTTGGACATTTTGGTTACTTCCAGGTTTTCATAATTATTATTATTATATAATACTCTGTGATAAAACATCTTTGTGTTTCTCTTATGACTTTAACCTTTGAGAGCAACCAATTCTGAAATAGAAAAATCCTATTATTGTCATGAAATCAATGCCTGTTATTAATTATATCTTTTTAAACACATTATTTACCACTTTTTTTTGAAAGTGCAGTTTGCAATTATAACTTACTTTTATTGTAATACAGTTTCAATATTTTAAATTCTATACATTAGATTTTATAAACATAGTAAGTATTTAATTATCTGCATTTGTTTTAGTAGAACCTCCATTATGAAAAGCTTTTCATAAATTCAGGAAAGTCTTTTCTCTTCAGAGAGCTTTGAAACCCCTTGAAAATAGGACTAATTATATTCCTTTGGGATTATAGAGATCTGACTTTTTCTACCATAGTCCTTGGCCTAGACCCACCACCCTTAGTGAATATTGTAGGTTGTTGGCTGACAAAATAAAACATTCTGAGATATTAAGATTATATGAACACAAGGTTATTTTTAACTTCCTGTAAGCAAGATCTACATGCTATCATTTTCCGGTTTTAAAGGAAGTAATTCCCTAAATATCCAACTTATTGTTACTCAACCTGAAGCACAATCATATATTTGAAGAATAATGTGGATCAGTCTTTCAGTTATTATCATTTAAAAAGTGTTTTTCAAAATACAATAAAATAAAACAAAAAATAAAATGTGTTTTTCAGAAACAGGTTACAATTACAGTGTGGTCAAGGCTATGTAAATACACTTTTCAAAACCTATAACTAAAAAAAAAGTCCCAAAATGAAACCAGTGACTATCTTTTGGGGGGGCAGAAATATGGAAGACACTCATCCTCTCACCTTTTTACTTTATGAATTTTCCAACTTTTATATAATGTGTATGTATTTTTCATGTAGAAAAAGATAATAACATTTATCTTTTAAAAAGTCAACAGGGCAAAGAACATGAAAATATTATTGCACTAGCTTCCTTGACCTTCCATCCGTCAGATGTTGTTCTTCTCATTTCTTTTCTCACTAAAGCTCCCAGAGAAAGTCAAATAAAGGATTAGGAAGGGCCTGGCCCTCCGGAGAGAATTGCTTTGAGATCTCCCTCTATTTCAAGCCAGGATGATTTCTTTCCCACCCAGTTGGCAACAATAACAACTAGAATCACAGCAGTATTTTTGTGTTTAATCTTGGCTGTCTTAGCTGGGCCAGTGTTCAATTTTAGTTGTTTATTACTCCCTTGACCTTATGCCCCCCAAATTCCCTTACAAATTAAGGAACAAAAGGAGTAGGACATTGGGAAACACCGAAGGATGTTTTCACTTTGAAGTAATACTTTAAACTCACGTCTGGGTGTTTGCTTTAGATCGATGCTACAAATGGCCTTCGCAAAGAAAACACGAGTCAGCAATTTCCCTCCCTTTGGTTATCATGAGGAATCTTACAAACTCACTTTAAGTCACTTCAACATATATATTATACTAGTTTCAGGCTAAATGATGGGGACTGTTACAAAGACGCTATCAGGTTGTTAGGGCTGTGAACATTGTCAGGAATGTGTGTTGGGCCTGATTGCAGAAACTTCCAGAGTCAAGGTACACTAGTGTAGAGATGTGGTCCTCGGTGAGTATTTGTGCTTTCGAGCTTGTAAGCTGCCTAATTGTAAAGCATTTCGAGGTAGTAAAAGTGTGAGGTTTGAATCAGGTGTGATCTGGTTTGAAGTTGTACCATTTAGTGGACTGTGTACGACATATTACTAACCTCCCTGAGATGCAGTTTTCAGACTTGTGAACTGGGGAGAAATTGCTGTTTTATAGAATTGTTATGACATTCAATACAATGGGTTTAAAAACCATGGAGTATGAAAGAGTTCAGTAATGGAAGGCAGTATCATGTATCCCACCCGTTGTCAGCATGACCAGGTGGCAAACTCTGCCTTGGATATAAGCAGATTAACATCACACAAACTTTATGTCAAAGTGAGAAGGGGAGGATTGGCTCTTATTAAACATGTCCCAGAGTACACATTACTACTGGTGAATTTTAGAATTGTTAAATAGGGGTGCCTGGCTGGCTCAGTCGGTAGAGCACGCAACTCTTGATCTCGGGATTGTGGGTTTGAGCCCCACATTGGGTGTGGAGATTACTTAAAAATAAAATCTTTAAAAAAATGGTGTTAAGATATGGCTGAGTTGTTGGAATTGCAAGAGATCACTCACTTTCTGGTATGCCTCGAGATAGGATATAACCTTTCCCTGTTGACCTGCCAACCCCAAGCAGAAGTTCACATATCTGTGCTCTATTAATTGCTTTCCCCCCTTATCCATCCTTTTAGCTTGTCTTTCACTAGACAGTAAAATAATTGAATAAATAACTGGGACTGGGGTCACCTGGGTGGCTCAGTCATTTGAGTGTCTGACTCGATTTCAGCTCAGATCATGATCTCTCTCCCTGCATCAGGCTTTGCACTCAGCGCAGAGTCTGCTTGTCCCTCTCCCTCTGCTACTCCCACTGCTCTCTCTCTCTCTCAAATAAATAAATAAAATCTTTTAAAAAATAACTGGGACTAATTCTGTATTAGGGACAGCACCTAGCTTATCCTTTGCACATTATGTATAATTTATTTATTTTTTTAAAGATTTTATTTATTTGAGAGAGAGAGCAAGCACGAGTGGGAAGGAGGCGTAGACAGAGAGGGAGAAGCAGGCTCCCCACTGAGCAGGGAGCCCGATGCGGGGCTCGATCCCAGGACCCTGGGACCATGACCTGAGCCAAAGGCAGATGCTTAACTGACAGAGCCACCCAGGTGCCCCCATTATGGATAATTTTAAAATAATATTTAACTGATAACCATTTATGCATTCAGTCATCCAACAAGTAATTATTGAGTGCTTACTATGTGCCAGACACTATTTTATTAAAGGGGACACTGGTAAGCAAGAAAGTTAAGATTCCTGTTCTCATTGGTTGATAATATAGTAGGGGAGACAGCAGTAGAAAATAGTGAACCAGGAATAAAGATAAAGACAATGTCTTAAAGACAATGAAAAGAGTTATAAAGACACCATACTATGGTAAGATGATAGGGAATGCCAGAGTACTGGGTAAATGGAAGCTGGTGTTTATTTTCACAGAGGTAGAAGAGTTCATCTTTCTGAGGAGACATTAGAAGACGTAGAGCGGGTACAGAATGAGGGAGAAAAAGTAGGCCTGGGCTAGATCACTTGGGGCTTTGCTGGCAAAGGTGAAAGATCCAAATCCCGTTCTGGTTTCAATAGGATGCCACTGGTGGGCTTAAAGCAAGAGTATGATATGACTCGATTTATACAATAGAAAGAGCCCCACAACGGGGAGGGGCTAAAAAGCTTCTGGCTTTGGGGCGCCTGGGTGGCTCAGTCGTTAAGCGTCTGCCTTCGGCTCAGGTCATGATCCCAGCGTCCTGGGATCGAGCCCCGCATCGGGCTCCCTGCTCGGTGGGAAGCCTGCTTCTCCCTCTCCCACTCCCCCTGCTTGTGTTCCCTCTCTCACTCTCTCTGTCAAATAAATAAATAAAGTCTTTAAAAAAAAAAAAAAAGTCGTTAAAAAGCTTCTGGCTTTGAGTTTGGTGAAGGGATACCAGGTAACAATGAGTGGAGGCAGAGAGACCAGTCTGGAAGAAATTATGGCAATAGTCCTGACAAAAGATGATGCTGCGTTGGTGGTGGTGATGGCAGGGTGATGTGGTGAGAGACAGTGGGACTCCCTGATGGATTGGGCTTGGGGGCAGAGTGAGGGAAAGAGAGAAATTAAGGTTGATTTCTAGAGTGTTGGCCTTAGCAGTCGGGTGAATGGTGATGCCTTTTACGGAGATGGGGATCACAGGACGAGGAGCAGGCATATGGAGAGAAATCATGATACCACAGAATACGGAATACAGGCTGATCTTGAGTAAGCTGTTTGGGTGAAGGGGAACATAAATCTCATTCCCGCAGGCTCGGATGTCATGTTTTCTAATACTGGATTCTAGAATCATGGATTCTAGTACTAGTGACAATTTTCTGCCACTTGCCAAACTGTGCTGAAGTTAGCCAAGTAAATGTAATGCTTGAATAATGTCCATAGTATGAAGAACATGCCCTCCCATATTTGTTAATTGTGCTCGCGTTTCTTCCCGAGCAGATCTGCCAAGCAGCTTGCCACTCTCTTCGTGAACCTGTGTGTCACTGCAGAGACCCATGAGGTCTCTGCGCTCTGGTTCCTGTGGTATGTGAAGCAGTGTGGGGGCACGACCAGGATCATCTCAACAACCAATGGAGGGCAGGTACTCATCCATCCCCACACTGTTCCAACAGAAGACCACCATGTCTAAATAAAAAATTGGCATCCTCCTTCTTCAGTCATGAATGGATGAGGCAGGAGGCAGGCTTGTGGACTTCACAACTTTATGATGGCAGCCCCAAGTGGTTTTGTGAGGGACAGTCTGTTGTTAGGGACCCAACGTGAGAACCCGGCCGCCAATGGGGCTTTAAGATGTACCTCGCTACATAGTTTTGCCATTTTCCATTTGGATATGCATCTGATTATTATCCGGGAAGTTTGTAGGAGACCATCCAATGAACATAGCTTGAGCACTTCTTGGAAAGCTCAGAAAGGAAAGTCAGAAACGCATTTTCAATTTCAAACACACACATTCCACACAAAATCCATTCACTCATGCTTTCATTCATTCATTCATTGTTTCCTGAGCCCCAGCATTGTATAAAGCTCTGTGCTAGGCCTAGTAGGAAGTGAAGTTGAGACCTTAAGTAATCTGCTTGCTGGTCATTTTCCTTCCTTTCCCCTTTCTCATTCTCCCCTCTGCTCCTCCTCCCTCTCCCCCTCCTTCTTCTCTTTGTCTTTCTCCTCTTCTCTCTCTCTCCCTCTCATTCTTCTCAGACCTATTTGAAATAATCTTTTACAAAATTACCTGAACTGAAAATTTAGGAGAAGGCAGTCAGCTCAACCATGTGCCCAGCCATGCAGAATATTCAGAAGCAACAGGCTTGTGACCCAGGATGAGATGGGCAGCCTGCAACAGAGAGGAGGGTAGCCTGGGGGTGGGTAGGCCAGGGAGGTTCTCAGCCTGAGTAACAAGGAATGGAAAAACAGGCTTAGGTGTGCTCAGGCAAGTGGTAGTCCAGCTGCAGGTGGGACTTCACCGGACCCAGCAACCCAACAGAAGGATCTAGATGGGACATGAAGCAGGGGTAGCAGCCGGGCAGGTAGGACATGGGGGTCAGGCTGAGGATGTCCAGCAGAGGGTGGAGCCTGGGAATCCACAAGAGCATGGCCTAACAGTCACCTGTCTAGAAAGCCTGTAATTTTGTCAAAAGCCAGCAATCACTTGTTAGAAAACAGTGGTCGAAGACATGATTTGCAACAGCAAAATGCAATTTATACATCTCACAGAGAGATATGTGAGAAAAACTCACAACTGAATCATTGAAACCCGTTCCTATATTTCCTACCCATCTCTTGAGTCCTCTTTTCTTTCCAGGAGAGGAAATTTGTGGGCGGATCTGGGCAAGTGAGTGAGCGGATAATGGACCTCCTTGGCGACCAAGTGAAGCTGGAGAGGCCCGTGACCCACATTGACCAGACAGGAGAAAATGTCCTTGTGGAGACCCTCAACCATGAGGTGTATGAGGTAACCAAAAGCCTTAAACTAGGGGAGGTGGCCAGAATCCCATAGATAATCAAAGCTTAAATAAAGCCAAGAATGTTCCAGACTTCATAGACAATGCTTTGCCAAAGGTGAAAAAGCTACCTCTGTCTGAAAGAAGGGAAAAGAGAACCAGAATATTTGGAGAGAGGGCAGATTTGTAAAATCATATATTATCAAGCCTCTGTATTGGGCTCCTATGTAATTAGATACCAAAGAAAATATTTACTGAATAAATATCAAGTGCTTCCTATGTGTCTGGCATTATTCTAGGAGTTGGGAACACAGCAGAGAACAAAGCAGATAAAATTCTCTGCCCTCATGTGGCTTACATTCTAGTGAAGGAGAAAGGCCATAATTAAGTATATGGTTAAGATATAAAGTATCTCAGATGGTGGTAAGTACTATGGAAGAAAATCAATCAGGGAAGGAGGAGAGAGTGTACCAGAAGGGTTGGGGGGGTAAGGGGATCAGTCATGCAATTTTAAATAAGGTCGTGGGGGAAGGCCTCAATCAGAAGGTGATATTTTAGCACAGAACCAAAAAAGATGAGGGGTTGAACCATGTGATGTGGTCCTTCGAGGGAAGAGCATTCCAAGTAGAACAGCCAATGCAAGGGCCCTGAGGTAGAAGCAGGCCCAACATGATGAAGAAACAGCAAGGTGGTCAAATGGCAGAATTAAAGGAATGAGGGGAAGAATAACAGAAGATGAGATCAGTGCTGTAACAAGGGTCCATTTCTATATAGGGCCTTGGAGGTGAGTGTAAGGAACTTGGCTTTGACTCCAAGTGTGATGGAAAGTCATGGGAGGATTTGAACTAGGGAACAATAAGGGCTAATTTTGGTTTTAGCGTGATTCTTCCCATTTTTCTGTTAAGAAGACACTCGAGGGATGCCCGGCTGGCTCAGTCAGTGGAGCGTGTGACTCTTGACCTCGGGGTTGTGAGTTCAAGCCCCATGTTGGGTGTAGAGATTACTTACAAATAAAATCTTTGGGGAAAAAAAAAAAAACATTCCAAGGGGGCCAAGGGTAAAATGAAGGAGAAACATTTGGAAAAAAAACAACAACCCATGAATAATGTTTAAGCAGGTCATTTTTCTTCCAGGCTAAGTATGTGATTAGCGCTGTTCCTCCTATTCTGGGCATGAAGATTCATTTCAATCCCCCTCTGCCAATGATGAGAAACCAGCTGATCACTCGTGTGCCTTTGGGTTCTGTCATCAAGTGTATGGTTTATTATAAAGAGCCTTTCTGGAGGAAGAAGGGTGAGTATTATCAGAAGGTCCAAGAAACTTGGTGCAAAGATATGTATTTGCATGTAACTGGTTTTATTAGAATGCTGGGCATAAAACACTACTAGTCCAGGGGCTGAGTACCGTTCTAGCCAATAAAATATATTGTGCCAATAAAATATATATTTGGCACAAACTCCCTTGAACTATGACTGATTCTTTTCATAGTTTACTATAAAGACTTGTTTTATCCTGCCACAAAATCTTGTGAAAATAGTTACTCTCACTTTCTTTTTTTTAAAGATTTTATTTATTTATTTGACAGAGAGAGACACAGCGAGAGAGGGAACACAAGCAGAGGGAGTGGGAGAGGGAGAAGCAGGCTTCCCGCTGAGCAGGGAGCCCGATGCGGGGCTCGATCCCAGGACCCTGGGATCATGACCTGAGCCGAGGGCAGACGCTTAACGACTGAGCCACCCAGGCGCCCCTTATTCTCACTTTCTAATACAGTTTTTTGAAGGATGAGCCATTCACAAAAGTAGGGATTCTGAACCAGGCGATCTCTCATCCGTGTTGAGATTCTACTGTATTAAGTTAAGCTGATTCATTCATTCATGTTCTAGGGATGCCCACGAAGTGCTCGATTCCACAACAGTGGAAATGTTCTAGAGATGCTCTGTCCAGTACAACAGCCACTAGGCACATGTGGGTATCGAACACCTAAACGTGGCTAGCATGGGGCGCCTGGGTGGCCTAGTCGGTTAAGAGTCTGCCTTCGGCTCAGGTCATGACCCCGGGGTCCTGGGATCGAGCCCCGCATCGGGCTCCCTGCTCCGCGGGAAGCCTGCTTCTCCCTCCCCCTCTGCCCTTCCCCCTGCTCATTCTCTGTCTCTCTCTCTCAAATAAATAAATAAAATCTTTAAAAAAATTTAAAAATAAAAAATAAAATGACAGAAGCCAATACCTGCTTTTAAAAAAATTGCAGAAGTAAATGTGTTCCCTATAAAATGTACAAAAAAAAGTGAAAAATGTCCCTCTCCTATGGCGTGTGTCCTGGCATATCCTCCCCTTAGGGAACAACTACTAAAAATTTAAGTTGTTTATCTTTAGAAATTTATCATATGCAGGGCACCTGGGTGGCTGAGTCCGTTAAGCGTCTGACTCTTGGTTTCAGCTCAGGTCATGATTTCAGGGTCGTGGGATCGAGGCCCATGTTGGGCTCCACACTCAATGGGGAGTCTGCTTGAGATTCTGTCCCCTCTCCCTCTGCCCCTCCTCTCTCTCTCAAATAAATAAATCTTCAAAAAAAAGGAAATTTATCATATGCACAGGTAATACTTTAAATATATGTATACATATATATTGAAATATATATACACTTTGAATATATATTAAAGAATGTGTGTAACATTTATAAGCGAATATAATTTTAAGTAAATGTTGCACATTTTTCCAAAAGCGTATTTTTTTAAAACAAGATACATACTGTACTGAAATTCACTCTTTTTTTGGTTAACAATGAACCATAGACGTGTCTCCACATCAGTGCATTTAAATCTACCTCATTTCAACAACTGAATAAAGAGTATTTCATTGTGTGGCTCCATCAGAATTTACCACATAGGTCTGCTGTTGATAGGCATTTCGATTGTTTCCAAGTTTTTGCTATTATTACACACGATGCTGCAGTAAACTGCATTCTTCATATAGCTCTGCAAATCTGTATAGGAGCATTTCCTTTTGATACATTTGTAAAAGTGGAATTTTGAAGGCAATTGACATGGGTAGACCTTTGAAATTTTTGTTAAGAGTTCTGGAGGAGATTATGCTAAGTGAAATAAGTCAGTCAAGCAGAGAAAGTCAATTATCATATAGTTTCACTTATTCGTGGAACATAAGGAATAGCATGGAGGACATTAGGAGAAGGAAGGGAAGAATGAAGTGGGGGGAATCGGAGGGAGAGATGAACCATGAGAGACTATGGACTCTGAGAAACAAACAGGGTTTGGGGGGGGAGGGGGGATTGGTTAGCCCGGTGATGGGTATTAAGGAGGGCACGTACTGCATGGAGCACTGGGTGTTATACGAAAACAATGGATCGTGGATCACCACATCAAAAACTAATGATGTATTGTATGGTGACTAACATGACATAATAAAATTAAAAAAAAAAAAGAGTTCCTGTCCTCCCAACGTCCTTGCCAACTAATAATATTTTACTACTAATATTTTAAACTTTACCAATCAGCAGAGGAAAATATCCCATTTATCTAGAATTTGTTAATTTTAACCATTAAGAAGGCTTGAGGCTATATCAAATTATTTTGTAAATTACCTATTTATCCTTTGCTTGTTAATTTTTTTCTTTATGTGTTGCAAATATTTTGCAAGTAGTGTGTTGCAGTCCTTGACTGTTGTCAGTTTATTTCTGCTTTTCTTGCTGCGTCTCTGGTTAAAGGACTTCCTTAAATGTCTAGATGTCCTTGACCGTCCCTTCCTTTTTAAGAGTGAGGCCTGACCAAGCTGACCGGAAGTCCGGTGTTCATGGATGGGACTCCTGAGTGGTCTCCCTACAAGTGATAGAAATGTCACTGATGCCGCACAGTTTGTCCCAGCACGAACGTGACTTCTCTCTCTGTCCCTTTTTCCTTCACTCATGCCCAGTGTGCTTGCATGGCTCGGAGGCCAGCATTGCTCTCGGAAGGAAGTGTCTAAGGACCCACGCCATCCAGAAAGCAAGGCCTCCATTCAGGACAGCCTCCATTCAGTGTCCCCCACTAGTTCTCTGTCCAGTCTAGCTGACCCCACACCATCAGTGTGCACGCTCTCTTTTCATCTCTTCTTTCTTGTCTTCTTATAACAGACGATTCCTTGGCTATTTCTCTTGTATCCTTAAGTCTTCTTGAGTTCTTGGGTAGACTTAAGACATTTCTTCTTCCCATACTTCAGTTTCTCTCAACATTTTTCCGGTCCCTGCACACTTGAGGGGCATGCAAGCAGCCCTCAATGCAGCGGCTGGCTGGGACATTGATTCTTACGGGTGCACAGTGAAGGGAATGTGGAAGAGAGAGAGAGAAGCAAGTGCAGGTAAAAAAAAAACAAACCTTCAGGTGTGTCTGCTCACACACAGGTTGAGGGTGGTGCAATACCCTCAAAGTTCTCTGTTCTTTCTTCCTCCTTTTGAAACCCTCTCATCGGATTTTCTAGACAACATTTGTTCCAGAGTCCTCCACCATAACTTTGTTCAAACAACCTCAAATTTGCGAGAGAATGATGGAGGGGAATGAGAGAAGCACTTTGGACCAGAATGAGCTGACATTATTTCTGGAGTTGTTCTGGAGATCATGTAACAAATGAGGGTTTGGAACTCTGTGGAGGCTGGTTATCCATGTCCTCTCTGCCCTGTCTCCAGAAAAACCGAGAACTAGTTGGCTTAGTCTAAGTGGTTCCTCATAAAAAGTGAACATTCAGTCCCTTCTATTTTACAATAATGGACTAGTATTTTTTTTTTTACACATCTTTGGTTTTATCTGATTTCTTATGAAAGAGGAAGCAAGATGGGGCACAAGTCTTTTTTTTTTAAGATTTTATTTATTTATTTGTCAGAGAGACAGAGAGCACAAGCTGGGGGCGGGGGGCGGCATGCAGAGGGAGAAGCAGGCTCCCTGCTGAGCAAGGAGCCCGATGCGGGACTCGATCCCAGGACCCTGGGATCATGACCTGAGCCGAAGGCAGACGCCTAACCAGCGAGCCACCCGGCTGTCCTGGGACACAAGTCTTAATGACAGGGAAGACAAGATTTTACTGAATTGTGGCCTGGATTAATTCATAACATCACATTGCTTCATTCTGTGCAAAGAGGCATCTACGGTTTGATTTTTCACAAAATGTTGGCTACTCACCCTTCTTTTTGACATCAGTTTGGTTTGCCTTCATTATGTAGAGTATAACATCTTGTACTTGGCCTTCGGGCTCCTAAATTGAAAATGTGTGCTTCACAGTAGCTATTTTGGGTAGTTTGATAAGGTGATGAATATCTTTTTCCATTTTGCTGTTTTCCAAGATTACTGTGGAACCATGATCATTGAAGGAGAGGAAGCTCCAATTGCCTACACGTTGGATGATACCAAACCTGATGGCAACTGTGCCGCCATAATGGGGTAAGGCGTGCTTACGGTGGTGCGGGTGCTCTTTGGTGTTGACAGAATATTCCAGTACTGTTAATAAATGTGCCCTAAATTTTGTTAAATATTTTTTTTTTTTACCCAATGGGTAAAAATCTCCAAATCTGGCAGTAGAAAAATTCTTAATGCCTTTAAAAAAATTACGTGTTCCAATGGATAAATATTTAGAAAGGAAGTAGAATACCAATCACATTTTAAAATTTGTTATATCCATTTTCTGCTTCATATTTCGTGCTGGGGGTAGATATATTTTGGTGAGCTATCTTTTGTGAAAGTATAATATAAAGATGACTTAGGGTGTTTTACTAAAGGGGCTTCTTGTGGCTCCTGTGTGGGCATCAGTGGTAATTATGTGGGATACTGAGATTTTTCTGAGCTGCTAGAGAGGAGCCAAGGCCGGCCCAGTGCTCAGCTTGGCAGGCAAAACCAGCACAGACTGGGGAAGTCTTGTGTGTGGGGGTATAGCTCAGGGGTAGAGCATTTGACTGCAGACTGGGGAAGTCTTGGGGGTCAGAACCTGGCCCAGATTGGTGGTTACCTGAAGCAGCCAAAATTGAGATGAGCCCTAAGATAGATACATCCAAACGTATTTTCGAGAGAGCCCCAGGTGACGACAGGGAGATCAAGGCCAGTTGTGAAGTTGAAGGCAATCATAGGGCTAGATGGAGGCAGATTTGAGAAGGCTGGATGCTAGACACCCTCGTGAGACAGAACCAAAGAGCAAGGGCTGGATGACCTTAGGTGAGCGTTTGAGCTCAAGGGCTCATTCTTGTCGGCCATCAGCCATGTGGGGGGAGGCAGGTCAATCATCATATTGTCTTGGGCAGAAATTATGGCCGGTCATCTGTGTTTCGTCCCTCAATCACTGAAGCTGAAGGTGCTTGTCAGTGTCAAGAATGTAGCACGTGAACAGTGAAACATGGAACAATAAACTAGTATGTCATTTGTTTCTTTTGGTTGACTTCCATTTGCTCTCTGGGCACATGTGTAGCTATAGAATTGGGGCCAGGATGAAAGCAGCCATTAATTTCCCTCCTTTTTCTTATTTGTATGTTTTAGATTTATCCTTGCCCACAAAGCCCGAAAACTGGCACGTCTTACCAAAGATGAAAGGTACGGAACCAAGTGCCTCTTCTCTCTTCCTTCCTTCTTTTCTGCCTACTTGCCTGCCTTTACATTTTATTTAACTTTTTAATTTGAAGACTGCCTAACTATAGGCATATTCCCAGTGCTACGCGTCAGCGATAAGTCTAGTAGAGAGACACAGTCAATGACTTAAGAACCGAGTGTTCAAATTAATATATTTTTAAAAGATTTTATTTATTTATTTATTTGAGAGAGAGAATGAGATAGAGAGAGCATGAGAGGGGGGAGGGTCAGAGGGAGAAGCAGGCTCCCCGCTGAGCAGGGAGCCCGATGCAGGACTCAATCCGGGGACTCCAGGATCATGACCTGAGCCTAAGGCAGTGGCTTAACCAACTGAGCCACCCAGGCGCCCCGTCAAATTAATATTTTTTGAGTTTATTGTACATAAGATACCATGCGAGGAGCTCTATGGAATACAAAAATGGACATAGCCCAGGGGCTGAAGACGTACTGGGGAAGGAGATAACCAGGTAGACAAATGACTGCGAGGCAGCGCAATCTGTGTATATCCTGCATGAGTGATGCATAACAATTACAGATTATAGGGACAGAGGGACGAGTTTCTCTGGAGGTGGCACTTTCTTCCAGCAGTTAATATTCACCACTGGCAATTATTATTCCCACACCACCTCTCATGCATATTTACCAACTCCGAGCCTCTGAATTACATTATGGCGTGTTCCTTCCCCTCCATTATCCTGCTTCTCTGTGACTAATGTCACCGCTGCGCTTGGCCCAGGGAATGGAGGTCTGACCGGGCCACTCACCTAAAAAAAATAAATAAATAAAAAATAAAAAATCGCCACTGAAATATCAAGATCCATGAAGGTAGGAGGTTTTGTCTGGCTGGTCCACTGCCCGATCTCCAGTGCCTGCAACAAAGCTTTTCCCCGTTTAGCTTTTGATCATGTTTATGGCTTATGTGTTTTATACTATAAGAAAAGATTAACTTTTTATGAAGTTAAATTTATCAGTTTTTAAAATCATGCCTTCGGGATGGTCTCACATATGCTGAAAATACTTTTCTATTCCAAGAGTATTTTAAAAATCACTCATTTTCCGATTTCTTTTCTGGTTTCATCTATTACATTGAAGACCTTTGATCTTCCGAAATATATGTTGGTGTACGAAGTCACATAGGAGGTCGACTTTGTTTCATTCACGGGTAGCTCTTTGTCCCAGTGCCATTTTATTGATTAATCAGTCTTTCCCTCGTAGGTTTTAGTAACTTTTAAAAATCATTGCCTGACTCTAAATTCTGTAAAAATCAGACTTGAAGTCACTTGAAGTTAACTATAATCTCACACCCCAACTAATAATTGTCTGACTATTGGCTAATGTCCACCTCCCCCGTGAAACTAAATTTCTTAAGAGCCACCATTTATTGAACGTCTATTGTGTCCCAACTCTTTATTGAGCATCTATTATGTCCCAGTTATTATAAAGCATAACTTTCTATGCTGTGCATCAGTGGTTCTCAAACCTGAGAATCATCTGGAAACTTGGGGAAAGCGCAGCTCTGCCTGCCACTGCTGTTTCTGAATCAGCAGGTCTGGGCTGGGGCCTGAGAACTTGCATTTCTAACAAGTTCCCCGGGTGACGTTGCTGCGGCTGCAGCTGGTGGTGGTCTGAGGACCACACTGTTTTACAGCATGAAAAAAAAAATCATGCCAGTTTGTTAATAAAACTAAAGCGCAGAGAGCTTCAGTAACCTGCTCAGGGTCTCCTAGTATTTGAGAGGCAGCAGCAGAATTCAAGGCTTTTCCTGCCCCTTCCTCTTTCCACTCTGCCCATTGCCTGGCCGTGGGGCGGTGAGAGGAAGAGGGGAAGCAAGGATCCCCCCAGAATCTCTAGCACTTCGCAGACTGACACTTACAAGGTGCACAGTGTTTTCTTGAATGAATGACCAAATTGCCAGGTAGCCCCCCGTGATGCGGGCCATGTATCATTTTCTCTTCCTTCATATTGTTGGTGACCACATAGACTTAAGACATTTGAAATAGAACAAAGGGTCTTGTTTTGAAAAATTAAAATGAAATGGCAAGCGGAAGCAGTAGCTCACAGGGTCTTTGGATGAAGGGTTGGGTGTCTCTTTTACTTCCTTCCTTTCTTCATTTGCCCTTTTGTCTTTTTCTCCACCCCCCACCCCCCCGCCATAGGATGAAGAAACTGTGTGAGCTCTATGCAAAAGTTCTGGGCTCCCAAGAAGCTTTGCAAGTAAGATGGAGAGAGCCCCCTGGTTTTGTCCTCAAGGGGCTACGAGGGATAGGCTCACGCAAGTAGCGTTCTAGAGAGCTCACGTTCTCTCTGATAGCTCAAGAATCCCACAACACTGTTGTGTTGCAGGCAATGCCTCACTTGTCCCCGAGTTCAGCACTCTTCCTGGAGCAGGACGGTGGGCCACGCCACTCCCACCTCCATCAGAGGGGTAGAACAGAGCTTATGCTACTCCTCAGGAGGTCCTGGATCCTAGCAGCCGGGATGGGAATGCAGAGAGTTTTCTCTCTCTCCGATCCTATAAAAAGCTGAGGTTCTCATTTGTTTGCATAAACTAGCATATAAGCATTCCCTAGCACCCACCCTGCACTGTCTCAGAGGTACAGATCGGGTGGCCTGTCCCTCTCCTGCACATCCCCTTTTCTCTCGTTTTACCCTTGAACATTAGGGGTGCAGGGAAGACACGCCGATGATATTGGCCCAGGGGGAGCCCTGCCGGCCGAGTTTCACAGACACCTTCGGAAGTAGCCTGAGGCTGAGGACCCTGCGATCTTCAAGTTACACAAGTAGTAGCCCCCACCCCACCCAGGTGGTGAAAGGCAGGATGGGGGGGGAATCATGGGGCGGTGTGGTAAGGGCATTTGGTGACCGCCAGAGGGCGCAATGCGCCCCTGACCAGTAGACCTAATCACCTCCCTCATCCATATTTAAAGCAACGAATTGGTTTTCTCGCGACGTGCACCAGACCGCGGGGGTTTGTAACGTTTGAACATGGATTAAATCACCTTTTGAAAGCGAGTATTAAATCCGGTTATCCATAAAACATTGGAAGACAATGGAGACCCATGTACAAAAGAGCGGTTAAAGAGTGAGAAAAATCTAATGAGGGGGCTAAGACTGTTCAAATTGTTAAGCCTCTTAAATCCAAATCTCTGCAGTGCACACCATGACCTAGTTGAGCAACTACATGGCTTAATCTTCTTACTTCCACACAGATCTTGCTCAACTTCACAGCGCCTTGCGCCCTCCCACTCAGGTTGTTGTAGCTTTTCAGTTTGTCATTTTCGTTCATTCTTTTAAAGCAAGATTCCCCTTCCCCTCCTCCCCTCGCCCCCCACATGATGTAGGTGAAACTCATGCTCTTGAGGACTTTGGGAGTTCCTTGAACGAGAGTGATTGATTGGTTTGGAGAGAAGCATAATAATAATAATGAAGATTGTGTTTTGCTTCATTTTTTTTGTGCTTCCATAGACCATTTAGCAAGTTTATTTATTTGAGAGAGAGAGAGAGAAGGGGTAAGGGGAGGAGCAGAGGGAGAGGGAGAAGCAGACTCTTGCTGAGTGGGGAGCCCGACACGGGGCTCGATTCCAGGACCCTGAGATCATGACCTGAGCTGAAGGCAGCGCTTAATCAACTGAACCACCCAGGTGCCCCTCGAAAGTTTAAATATAAGCATAGCCTCTAGGCTCAAGGGTAGCACGAGTGAAGTAGCAAAACCACCAATATACACATGCAAAAAAAAAAAAAAAACCCTTTCACGTCCATTAAAAATGACTGGTTTTTCTGTTTTAAAATGCTGTCCAGATACTTCACCCTGGTAGATACTCAAGCTTTCTCGAAGTAAACGTCCTGAGACGCACTCAGGCTGAGGTGGTATGTCACTGAGATCCCTCCAACGACCTGTGGGATGGTTGTTTGGAGAACCCCAGTTGGAAGGGAATGTAGTTGCTCTCAAATTCCAACAACAGTTGAGCATGTTTAGTGTGGGAAAGTCTCTTTCTTCGAATAAGAATGTGGGTGAGTCATTGCTGCTGATAAAGATGAGCTGGTCATGTCCTTGTTTGCTCTTGGCAGGAAGAGGAACACTTGATTTCCTTTTGCTTTGGTGTTCATTATGTGGAAGGAAGCAAGCCCCGGGAGCAGGGAAAGAGGAAAGATAAAGCCCACCCTCTCTTCTGAGTGGCTGAAAACAGCCAGAGAAGAGTGCTCCCAAGGTGGTGGTTGCCCTCAGATGCAGAGAGCGCATGAGATGTGGCAAGACCACGAGCGACCGGACCCACTGACATCCCCTCAACTAGGGCCTTGTGCTCTATAAATAGGATGCATTACACACGACTATCCAACATGCCATATGGGACTGCCTATTTTTTAGACAAAACATTTTTTCAAAATCTCTTTTTAAGCTGACATTTTTCTCTTAAAACTTGCTATGTTGATTTTTGTGTCAAAATAACACTTAATGATAAAGCTTATTTTGGTTATTTTAATAAAGGGCTCGAGCTTTGCAAAATCTCAGCCAACATTTCGCCTGTTCCTGGCAAAAACACGTCTTTCAGACCAATAGTTGTTTGCAAGTGCTCTCATCCATGGAAGTGCCTACAGCCCATGAAAACATTCATTTGTCCATCTAGCTTCCCTTACTTAGCGAAGCTCACTTCCACCAAAGACATGAATCTGGTCATCCTTTTTCTTTGATAGACATGTTTTTCTGCTGTTTTCTCTGCTCCAACCATTCCAGTAAGCATAAATCCTTATTTAAACTTGTCTTGAAACCATTAGGCACTAATAACTTTTTAAAAGGCAAGACCAATTAAAATGTGGAATGAGACAATTGCAGTTCATGAACATTTCCTGAGACATGAATGAACCAAGTGAGAGAACTTTCTGCAGTCAGAATGTCTTCGGAGTTTATTACCAAGGACATTTACCTGCCCGAAGGCATATCTGTAAAAATATCAGGCTAATAATAAGGCTCTCTTTCAGATGTATATTGGTTCTTCAATATGATGCCCACCAGGCTGTGTTTGATTTATTCTAGACTAAACAGCTTTGTCTGAGTCTCCTCTGAACTTTTGTCTTTCTGTCTTACAGCCGGTGCATTACGAAGAGAAGAACTGGTGTGAGGAACAGTACTCCGGGGGCTGCTATACCACCTACTTCCCTCCTGGGGTCATGACTCAATATGGAAGGTAGAGTAAAAGTGTGCTAAGCTCTCACTGAAATTCCCTGAACCTGAATCCGACGTCTAAATGGGTTCATGGAGCTCTTCTCCCTTTTTATCTTGTAAACACGAAAGAAAGAAAGAGAGAGAGAAAGAGAGAGAGAGGAAGAAAGAAAAGAAAGAAAGAAAAAGAAAAGATATCCCTAATTTCCTTTGTATCTTGTGAATCTCCTGGGTGAAGTCATTATAATTCCACACCATGGTGTGCCTTGCACTCTGGATTCCTCTGAAGGAGCAATCCCAATCAATATAACCAACGAAAGTGGCCACATAAGAATAGGAATTTAGATAGAGTGTTCGCTTATATTGTCAGAAGAATTATCTTTATACTGAGGTTAGAGCTCACTAAAATTTCCTTAAAATGGAACTCTCAAGGTGCCTGGGTGGCTCAGTCGGTTAAGCGTCGGACTCTTGGTTTTGGCTCAGGTCATGATCTCATGGGTAGTGGGATTGAGCCGCAGTGCGGAGTCAGCTTGAGATTCTCCCTCCCCCTCTGCCCCTCCCCCGACTCGTGCACATGCGCACTCTCTCTCTTAAATAAATAAATAAATCTTTTAAAAAAATGGAACTGTAGAAGTGCCAACATGGCTACAGCATTAATAAAAGCAATCCTTAAGTCAGAATTTCTTAGAAGTTTATTACGAAGGACACTGACCTGCCCAAAGACATATCTCTGAAAACATCAGGATAATAAGGCTCTATTTCAGACATATATTGGTTCTTCAGTATGAATTCTAGACTGGGAGTGCAGGGACTTGGGTACAGTCCTGATTCTACCAATAACCAACTTTGTCATCCTGGACAGGTCACTTCTCTCTGGACCTTACTTTCCTTGGCAGGTGTATAAGAAAGCACAAGATGGCATACAAGGGATAATAATCAGTATGTTCATGACAACATGAGGGTTTTTTTTAAAAGACTGATTTTATTTATTTACTTAGAGAGTGTGAGTGGGGGGAGGGGCAAAGGGAGAGAGGGAGAATCTCAAGCCGACTCCATGCTGAGCTCAGAGCCTCACGCGGGGCTCGATCTCACGACCCTGAGATCATGACCTGAGCCAAAACCAAGAGTTAGACGCTTAACCAATGAGCCACCCTGGTGCCCCAGGAGTTTTTTTTTAACACTTTTTCTGAGATACAATTCACATACCATACAATTCACCAAAAGCGCAAGATTCAATGGCTTTTAGCATTAACAGCGTTGTCCGTCCAAGTAGGACTCACTGGTGTTTAGATAATTGTGTTTGATGACAACGACAAGGTATGGATTGATGATCTAGCAGTAATTATTATGACCATTGTAGTAATTACTAAGCCAAACAATAACTTAATGCCAAGAGCTCAATCTAAATAAGATAGGACATGTAGGGTAGTGAGGAAAAGCCTGTTGGGAGTATGCAATAAAAAGAAGATACGAGTGAATTTAAACAGATGATCAGTCTGTCCATGAAAATCAAAGAAGGATTAAAACCTGCTTGTGAGAAGATCCACAGTGACTTTGGTGAACACTTTCCTTATCTTCCCGAGGATGGCAAAATGTCACGTACAAGAACATTCTGGGGCCAAAGAGCACCACCTGATTAGCTACTGGGTCAGTAAGTTCATTTTGGGATATGCTGAGTATAGAATACGTCCGTAGTAATTGCTTCATTCAGGACTTATTGGCTAAGTGCCAACCATTTGCCAGGCACTGTGCTGGAAACATCCATAACGAGAAAATTCCTCCATGCTGTGAAGGAGCTGACAGTGTTGGGGCCTGGGGTGGGGATGGGGAGAAGAGAGAACAGCGAAAATTGACTCTAATGTGCTGTGGTAAGTACTCTAATAGACGGGCGTACAGATACCATGGGGACCCAGGGAGGGACAGGCTAGCCTTACCAAGAGAAATCGAAGAAAGCTTCATAATACACATACCACCTGAGGAGTGTAGAAGGCAGAGAAAGGTATTGGAGAATGCACCCTGGGCAGATGGAACGTTATGAGCAAACCCTTGGAATCCTTCAAGTTTGTGGGAGGTCTGGGGGAAAGTTCTGCATGGCTGGGCTCTGGGTCCTATTGGGGATTGAGAATGGAGATTCTCTGATGGAGAATCAGAAAGGTAAATAGGATCCTTTGCCTCATATAACAGATTCAGGAAGACAAAATTTACCCTTTCAACAAAGAAAGGCCAGTCAGAGCATGACTTTTGGTTTTGGGTTTTGCAGTGTGAATAGATTTCTGACCACGGAATGTCAAGTTTCATGCTCAGTCCCCTAAGGTGTTGCAGGAAAATGTCTATCGGGCCACGGGATGGTGGGGAACACAAAGGAGATTCACCCACACGGGCCTGACCCTGGCCACATGACAGTAACAACATAAACCCCATCGTATCGGGCTTGGGTGGTAACATGGCAGTGCCCTATTTTCATCCTTATTTCTTCCCAAGGACATGTATCAGGCTTCATGTCACCAGCTTCAATTTGGAGGGTAGAAACTAAGGCTCAGCATATCTTGGTGACACAGCTCCCGGACTCAGCAAGGATTACCTGCCACAGGGCTTCTCTTGACCCGTCAGGTTCATGACGTTTGAGGTACTGCAAAGAGTGTTACCTTCAGGGCCCTGGAAGTACACGGAAAATGCTCTGTTTCCAGATGAAGACAAAGGACGGTGTTGACAGCGCATTAGTAAAGAAATAAGCACATTTCTTTTTTTCTTTTTTTTTTTTTTTATAAAGATTTATTTATTTGACAGAGAGAGCGAGAGAAGGAACACAAGCAGGGGGAGTGGGAGAGGGAGAAGCAGGCTTCCCGCAGCGCAGGGAGCCCGATGTGGGGCTCGATCCCAGGACCCCAGGACCATGACCCAAGCTGAAGGCAGACGCTTAACGACTGAGCCACCCAGGCGCCCCAAGCACATTTCTTAAGGAATTTTACTTCTTGGTAGACAGAAAAATGAATTGTAGTGATGAAGCAATAAAACACGTAAAGAAATATTTTACTCCACCAACCCACGAGAAATATACATGGAAATATCCCTTTTTGTGAATATATACTGTCTGCTCACTCAGCTGCAAAAGAAGAGGCAGGGATTTTTCTTCTCCAGCTGTGGGGTGTTTTTTCCTGCAAGGGAAGATTTATTTGCACATGACAAGTAGAGGAAAAATATCTCTTTGTCTGTTTGAAATTAATTCTTAGTTTTTACATTTTTACATTCCAGTTGTTTGCAGGACTAGTTCTCTAAGCGTTTATTCTCTCATCTAGTATTTAATTCTAGGATTTGGCCAGGGCTTCCAGAGGTTTCCAGTTTGGTGTTAGTTCCCTTGATTTGAAAAAAACGAACATGCACAGGCATGCTCAGTGGGTTAAGCGCCAAATCTTCATTTTGCCTCAGGTCATGATCTCAGGGTCATGAGATCAAGCCCCACATAAGGCTCCATGCTTGGTGTGGAATCTGCTTGAGATTCTCTCTCTCCCTCTCTCTCTGCTCCTTCCCCCACTCGTGCACTCTAAATAAATAAGTAAATAAATAAATAAATAAAATCTTAAAAAAAAAAGTGAACATTTATAATGTTGATGATGATACACGAGGCAAAGCATAGAGGATAAAAACAGAGACCTTGACATTAAAGCAAGCCTGTTTCCTCCTGTGGAAAAAGCAACATTGTTTAATGAACTTGGAGATAGCGAATTTACCTTCTGTTGCAGGGAATCCTTCCTGAATACCTTTAGGCTCTCCAGGCCCTTCTGGCTACAGATCATTCCAGATTATTCCATGTATTATTGGCAGCATTTAATATTCTATAATCTCTTCTCTTCTACTTTCTACCCCTTTTTTTATTTTTTAATTTATTTTTTTAAAGATTTTATTTATTTATTTGACAGAGACACAGAGAGAGGGGGAACACAAGCAGGGGGAGAGGGAGAGGGAGAAGCAGGCTTCCCGTTGAGCAGGGAGCCCGATGTGGGGCTCGATCCCAGGACCCCAGGACCATGACCCAAGCTGAAGGCAGACGCTTAACGACTGAGCACCCAGGCGCCCCTCTACCCCCTTTTTATTCTTAATGGCTTCAGTGAGGGCCAGTGAAGGAAAACCCACCAATTCAAGCAAGCCCATTTGGTTTTCTGATAAAAGGCTTGGTGGTGTACAGTGTTGACCAAGATAGAGCTTGGGTGTTCACTCTGGACCTCCACATCCCTTACTTGATATAATGGAAACCTGAGATAGGATGAATAATGACAGGGTAACAGTGCGTCCTTTATGGTATTTTTGTCAGGGTAACAACAAACCACCCCTCTTAGAAGCCAAGTGCAGTACACTTCTGTCCCTTTGTATAGCATATGGCCACTCTTTGCTAACTAGTGATGATGATACACCAGGCAAAGCACAGAGGACAAAAACCAGAGACTGTGACATCTGGTAGACCTAGTTCAAATCCTAGCTCTGCTATTTTCTAGCAGTGTGCTCTTGGCAAGTCAGCGCACATTTCTTCAAGCCTATTTCCTCATGTGTAAGGTGGGATAATGATAATAGTAGGTATGTCGTGGAGCTCTTTAAAAAGATTGAATAATTCAAGAGGGAAGAAGTATAGGTGGCTAAGACTGGGTGCACGGGTTGCCTGGGTGACTCAGTCAGTTAAGCATCCAACTCTTGGTTTCGGCTCAGGCTCAGGTCATGATCTCATGGGTCGTGGGATCAAGCCTCATGTAGGGCTCCGCACTCAGCGGGGAGTCTGCTTGAGGATTCTCTCCCTCTGTTCCTCCCCTGACTTGTGTTCTCTCTCTCTCTCTTTCTCAAGTAAACAAACAAATCTAAAAAAAAAAAAAAAAAAAAGACCGTGGGTGCTGGAGCCAAATGGCCTGGGTTCAGGTCTCAGCTCTGCCACTTACTAGCCATGAGTTGGAGTGAATGACTGTCTTTGTTGCTGATTAGATTCCCCAGGAAGCAGAATCTGAAACACAGATTCGCGTACAGGATATGTACTCGAGACAGCCCTTGGTGTCAGTGCTTGTGGAAGTGAGAGGAAGGGAGCAAGAGAGGGACAACAGAGAAGTTGGACTGTGATGGACTTCCAGTGAAGGCCTCAGCTGAGCCCATAGGGAGCTCTGGAGCTAGAATGGCCCTTAACAGTTGTTCCAGGTTGGAGCGAGGCAGGGAGAAGTCCTTACCACCCCATGATGATCAGTCGTTGAATGCTCCTGCTTCTGGAAGAAGGCAGGACCTTGAGGGGACGCAGTTTTCTTCAGCAGAGGCAATCCCCAGAGGGGGCTGGCACCCGAAGGCATCTTCTGGTAGCACTTCTAGAAATCCTTCATTCTTGGAGGGGGGTCTCGGCAGTGCATCACAATGTCACAGTCCCTGTAGCTCCATATTCTCATCTTCAAAATGGGGATAATCATAGCACCGACCTCATAGGGTTGTGGTGAGGATTAAGACTTCGAAGAGTACTTGGCACCCAGTAAATATTAACTGTTATTTAATGTGGCAAAACTCTTAACACAGGTATAGGTAAGCACTCAGTGAGTGGTAGGGGTTTTTTTTTTGTTTGTTTTTTCTTCAAGATTTATTTGAGAGAGAGAGTGAACAGGGGGAGGGGCAGAGGGAGAGGGAGACAAGCAGACTCCCAGCTGAGCGCAGAACCCAATGTGGGGCTCGATCTCACAATCCTGAGATCATGACCTGAGCCAAAACCAAGAGTCAGACGCTCAATCAACAGTCACCCAGGCGCCTTAGTGAGTGGGTAGTTTTATGGCCGTAGTCAGGCTCACAGATTTGTTACCTGTCACTGATGGAGAAGTGTCCTCTAAGAGATGGGGAATCCAGAGCTCAGTGAGAGGAATTGATTTGCCAAGTTCATTGGTGGAATAACCAGGTAGGGAACTGGGGTAGGTGTCGCCTTGCTTGGAGCTGGTGAGCCATAAAAGGACTGGGCCCAAATAGTCCCGTCATTTCATGTAGGCGAAGCACATACCCCACTGACGTCAGCCCCTATACCTGCAAGCTCTTGGTGCAGGACCACAACTCAGCTTTTATTCTTTGTCTGTGACAAGGATCATGCAGTAGCTGGAGGCACCTGTGAACATTATTCCAGAATTGTCCATGTACTCGTGATGCTTAGTATCGGAGGAAACCGACCGGACTTGGTCTCTGTGGGAGGGCTCTTCTCTGCCTCTGTCAGACTGACCACTTTGACCTCTTTGCTTTTGTTTCCAGGGTTCTACGACAGCCCGTGGGCAGGATTTATTTTGCAGGCACTGAGACTGCCACGCACTGGAGTGGTTACATGGAGGGGGCCGTGGAGGCTGGGGAGAGAGCAGCCCGAGAGGTAGGGCCTCGGGTCATGGGCTGTGGGAGAGGAGGCAACGCATGGGTCCTACAAGCAGGTCAAAGGTGTCTGAGATCCTGGAGACCAATTCTCCAGTAACCTCCATCTGAAGACCCATGAGACACCATTTTAACAGTATCTTCAAGTGCAACAGACACCTTAACCCTAAAGTAATGATGAAAATATCGTGTCATCCAAAGTAAAAAGACCCCATGGGGCAAAAGATCCCTATGGGTGTACTTGAGAGATCACCCGGGTCTAATATTATAGAACCAAAAATGTTTTTATTATGACTCAGAATTCATTATATATTTCCTGACAATCCCTGTGATCTCATTCCTATTGAGGCATGTTCACAGCTACTCAAATCTGTGGTGAGCCTAATGGTTGGAGCTTCTTATGTCATGGCTGAAAGACCTTTTTAGAGCCTTTTAAAGATTGAATGGACTACGTTGGCTTTTACCCTGGTGTTTTTGATGGATATCCCAAGAGACAATCAGTTAGTCCTTTATTTAAAGAGCAGATTAGCAGCAGAAAGATGGTGTCACCTTTGTAATTCACCAAAACACTCTTTTCAGATCCTGCATGCCATGGGGAAGATCCCAGAGGATGAAATCTGGCAGTCAGAACCAGAGTCTGTGGTAGGTTATATTTTATTTCATGAATCCTTTTCTCTAAAAACAATTACTTGCAGAAAGAACCACTTATAATGTTCATATACCTTTCCCTAAGTGATTCAACTCATGCATGTTTGAAAAGATACAATGAGGGGGTGCCTGGGTGGCTCAGTTGGTTGAGCCTCCGACTCTTGATTTCCGCTCAGCTCAAGATCTCAGGGTTGTGAGATCGAGCCCTGAGCTGAGCTCATGCTGGGCATGGAGCCTTCTTAAGAATCTCCCTCTCCCTCCCCCTCCCCCTCTCCCTTTAAAAAGATACCATGTGTTATGGCAGAGGTGAAAGATTTAAAAGAAATTGATAAATTTGTAGCCTGCCACATCCATTGCAGATTATTAGGAAAAATACAATTTTTGTCAGAGAGTTCTAGAACATATTAAGAACTCAATAGATGCTTTCTGAATAAATCTCTAACCTGGTGATTCCCAACAGTGGGTAAGAAATGAAAAGAAGTATGGCAGCCTCCCCTGTCTAGGGACCAAGGGGTGGAATGAAATGGAACAGATATAGATTAGAAAAGTATTTTCAATATATGCACTGTTATTTTTGTAATAAAACCCCAGGAAGTTTTCCTGACTGGAAGGAAGGACACACAGAGGATAGAGTGAAATGCATTGCAGAGGACAAGGGTCAAAAAGGTCAAAGTTACTCCTTGATCAATGTGAAGTCCAAAAGAATAGCCCTGCCAGTCCAAGTCATTTGCCTTAGTGCTTCTGTCAGAGATGGGACTGGGGTCTGAGTGGACCACAGATTCATTCAACTCAACAAATATCTACTGTGTACCGACTCCACATCAGCCACCATGCTAAGGGTACTTAAGCAGTGCTTTCACGGAGCAACGACACGTGGGGAGAACAGATGATAATCAGAAAGCGCTAGTGTCATGAAGAAGACTTGCCGAGGGTGTAAAAAGAAGAGGCCATCTTAGCCTGGGGGCACAGGAAAGGCTCTCCCAGGAGCCTGTAAACTAAGACTTGAAGGATGAGTCAGAATTAGCAAAGTAAAGGGCCTAGTGGGGAACAGAGATGAGTGTCATGAGCAGCAGGTACATTATATTTAATGGCCTAGAGGTGGGCAGGAGTGGGTCATGTTCAAAGAACTGGAGGAAACAAAGAATTTCTGGAGCACAGTGTGTAAGCCCTGTACTGACACCGAATGTTCTCTGAACCCAGGATGTCCCTGCGCAGCCCATTACCACGACCTTCTTGGAGAGACATTTGCCCTCCGTGCCAGGCCTGATGAGGCTGATTGGATTGACCGCCATCTTTTCAGCAACTGCTCTTGGCTTCCTGGCCCACAAAAGGGGCCTACTTGTGCGGGTCTAAACAGTGGGCGTCTGTAGCTACACCTTCTTCTCACTCTGTCTGGTGTGTGGGTTTGAGGAAGGGGTTGCAATGAGGTTCCAAGAAGACATAGAGGCCATAGAATGAGGTGGGGAGCATGAAGATAAGTCAGACTTCTGACCATAGGACACATGGAATGTCCTTTTCCAGTTGACCCCTGCATATTGTCCCTTACCTGGCTTCACGCTCTGTCTCACCTATTTCCAAGTTTACTGCGCCCAGAAACTTTATAGTAGTTAAACAGGCTTCTTAAGATCCTCGCTGTCCCATGCCACACCTTGCCCATGCACAAAAAACTAGTTTTTTCCCCCACCTCTGTGGCTTTGTGTGGGTCCTTTCTCTTATGTGTAACATCCTCTTTGTCCAAGTTCTCCGCACTTGCCCTTAGAATCCTGTACTGTTATAGCTGGGCCTTAGAAAACATCTAGTCTTCACCTTCTCTTGTAGTATAGATCAAGCCAAGGCCAGGAGAGGTGGAACTTAATCGCCCAAGGTCCACAGTAAGCCACTGATATTTGGGGGACTAGAATACAGGTCCATTGCTTCTCCCATCCCCCAGGGTGTATGCCCCAATCACCCTCTTCCACTCCCTGCCATGCTCACCAGTGGTGTCCCTTTGTGTGGGTTTATGCTGCACTAAGTTGTTAGGCGCTCCTCAGTGCTACTCAGTATATATCCTTAAGTCTTACTGTCTTGTGCAGTGTGTTTTCAGCAGATTTTAATTTCTTGGAGGATAGGAATCTTGTCTTCCTTTTGTATCCTCCATTATGTCTGGATACAAAGGTCAGTACGCATTTGGGCAATTAAAAATAAAGTTGAATGACCAGATGTCTGTTGTCTTTTCTTTTTGGGTAATGACTTTCAAGGTTTTGACAGATCAGATCAAGACCCAGTATTAGGCATATAATTGTGGCTTTAAAGCCTTTGGTCAAAATTTCCTTGAAGACCCAGATGATGCATGCATTTTGATTGCATGATCCATCATGGGCGATGCATGTCCAAGCACTTGGTAAATGATTTATAATGATATGATAAGGATGCTAAAAGACAGAGGTCCTTCCTTGCACCCCCCTCAAAAGACCTGTCATAATAATTGACATATTAATAAGATGCTTTAATTATTAAGATAATTATAATATTTCAGTTGCCTTTTCATATTTTTATCAGTGCAAAGCTTTTTACTAGGTACACTCATTAATTTAAAACTACAGTTTCATAGTCCATTAAATCCCAATTAAACTATTTTTTAAACGATATCATCATTTCAAAGTATTCGTACCTCTCACCTCCCAAGGTCAGTTTTTGTCAGAATGTATTTTAAATCCATAAATGACCATTCTCCTACTCTCCTTTAGAAAATGAAGTGTATTATTCTTAGCATAAATGCAGTTTGAGAAATCTCCATGATTATTAATAGTGTAGAGTTTCTGATTTTACAGTGACATTTACATTCATGAATTTATAGGAATTTAGAGACTAAATGAGGTTAAAAAACCCACTAAGACTTTGCATGTAACCATTGTGGTTTTTCAATCTGCCTAAAAATGTAATGTACTTGGCATAGAGATGTCTTCTTGAGCACGTTTCCTTTCAAAAAAGATCCCCCCCCCCCCACCAAATTTGCCACATTAAGAACCTCCAACACATCCATTAAGAAAGAGTCAAATAGGGAAATGCACATCAAAACCACAGCGAGATATCACCTCACGTCTGTTAGAATGACTTACCATCAAAAAGACAAGAGGATGCCTGGGCAGTCAGTTGGTTAAGCATCCAGCTCTTGCATCTGACGCGGCTTGTGACCTCAGGATCATGGAATCCAGCCCCACAACTGCGCTGAGGGTGGAGCCTGCTTGAGATTCTCTCTCTCCCTCTCCTCTGCCTCCCCGCCCCCGTCGCTATGCACTCACGCACATGTGCGCTCTCAAAACAAACAAAAAAGAGATAGCAAGTACTGGTGAGGCTATGGAGGAAAGGGAAATTTTGTGCACCTTTGGTGGATATAAATTGGTACAGCCACTATGGAGAACAGTATGGAGGTTCCTCAAAAAATTAAAAATAGAACTGCCATATGATCCAACAATTGCACTACTGGGAAAACATCCAAATGAAATGAAAACACCATGTTGAAGAGATATCTGCACCCCCATGTTCACGGCAGCATTATTGACAATAGCCAAGACATGGAAACAACCCAAGTGCCCATTGACGGCTGAATGGATAAAGACATTGTGGCATTTGTATATACAATGGAATATTATTCAGCAATATAAAAGGAGGCAATCTTGACCTTTGTGACATGGCTGGACCTTGAGAGCATTACGCTAAGAGAAATAAATCAGAGAAAGACAAATACCGTATGATCTCACTTATATGTGGAATCTAAAAACAAAACAACAAAACCCAAACTCATAGAAAAAGAGATCATACTTGCGGTTACCAGAGGCAGGGGTTAGGGGGAGGGGAATTGGAGGGAGGGAGTCCAAAGATAAATAAGTCCTAGGGATGGGATGTACAATACCATGACTATAGCTAACACTCCTGTATGATATACAAGACAGTTGTTAAAAGAATAAATCCCAAGAGTTCTCATCACCTGGGAAATTATATATATATATATATATATAATTATTAAATAAATTATATGAGATGATGGTTGTCGGTGAAACTTACAGTAGTAATCCTTTCACAATATATAGTCATATCATTGTGATGTCCACTTTAAACTTACACTGTGTTGCATGTCAATTATATCTCAATATAACTGAGGGGAAAAGATTTATTGAATTTTCAAAAAAGGAAGAATCAAATCAGGATTTGATTTTTTGATTTTGATTTACTCGTTCCAGCAATCTCCTGGACCATTTATCCTCCATTTTGGCGACATGGTCCTTTATCTTTGTTCTCCCGATGCCCCGTGCACAGACCTCATGTCCTGCATGTACCACATGGTAAGGCCATTGTGCCATCTTGTTGACCTACATGATGACATCACTGAGATGCCCAGCCATATTAGGTGTCAGTTACCAAGGTAAATCCCAAGATGGACAAAAATGGGAAACTTTCAAGGAAAGACCTAAAAACCAGTTTCTTCTCTGTTGAAACTCCTCGCCAGTTTTGAGGGTATAAAAAGAGGGGGAGGGGTTCGTGAAGGGGTAGATTAGTGAAGAGCTCTCTCTCGAGACAGCTGCCATGCTCTGAGTCCAACGCACCCAAGGAGGAAGGAGAGGGGTGCTACCTTCCAATCCCAAGTCTAGCGAGAAGGGTTTGTTTCCTTTGAGAGCTTGACACATTCCTGAGGAATCTAAAGCCCTGGACTCCGCTCAAGATGCTTCTGAGCAGAGAGCGAGGGATGACTGTCACAGAGACTGCCAAAGAATAGAAGCTGAATGGGTTATCAAAATTGACCACAAGGAAGACACTGCCTGTGTTGGGGTAGTCAAAGTCAGAAAGGGCCAGCATGAGATTCTCTGAATAAAACCCCACAAGTGTCTCCACAAGAGTCGGTTCTCAGAGCCTGTCACTGAGCCCCCTTCCCTCATCCCATTCCACGCATGCCCCTGAATTTCCAGAACGTACGGTGGGCAAGCTAAGCAAGGTGTACAGAAGGAGAGGAAAAGTTAGCCATAGGCTCCTGTGACTTGGCATGACAGGCCCTGAAATGGATCCTAACTGGAAGAGAGGAGAAAATCAAACTCTAAATCAAGTTTAAAATAAAAATAAAAAATAAATCAAATTCAGAGATTTGATGGTTCTACAATTTTGGACATTCAAATTATTGAATTGAAACTGTGGTTTGTGACTTACAGAAACGTTAGGACTGCCTCTAATTTAAGAGTGATTGATAGAGGGGAGCCCGGGTGTCTCAGTCATTAGGCGTCTTCCTTCGGCTCAGGTCATGGTCCCAGGGTCCTGGGATTGAGCCCTGCATCGGGCTCCCTGCTCAGCGGAGAGCCTGCTTCTCCCTCTCCCACTCCCCCTGCTTGTGTTCCCTCTCTCGCTGTCTCTCTCTGTCAAATAAATAAAATCTTAAAAAAAAAACCAAAACAGTGATTGATAGAGTCGTAGACCTGCCAGTGTGTTTGAACATGAGAAGAGGCGAAACATCCTTCACTGTGCAAGTTTAAATGAACAGTGGAAGAGAAAGAAAGTTGTGATTTCTTTACATCCCATTCAATGCCTTGCTGTTATTATCATCTATTCTTTAGAGCAGAGATTGTTTTTCTATTCATCTTTTCATCCTTTGTATCTTTTATGGTGCCTAAGCCACCATAGTGTCTTAAAAAAATAAATGGATTCCTGTAATTTTCATTATAGTTCTGTTATTTATAATTCTGACAATTCTATTACACCTGCCTACTCTTGGTAAAGAGGATGCTCCTGTGCCTCCTTTTGCAGAGAGCTCGTTTTCACTTTTTCTCATACTCATTTTGAAAGTATTGTCTTCTTCACTATATGCTAGTTGACGTAGCACTAATAACTGGTTTGGATCCAGTTTCCTTCTTGAGTAGATTGAGTCTAAAGCAATGATTCTCAACGGAGGGTGCATAGCAGAATTACTGGGGTGCTTTGGAAAGAACGACATACCTAAGCTTTACATGGAGAGTTTAATGTAGCAGGGTGGGTAGAGGGCAAGTGTCTTCATAGACCTTCTCTGTCAAGGTCTGAAACTGAGCCTTTCTCACAGGAAGGCTGCTCTGCCTTCATTCTCTTTCAGCTACCTGGCTATATCAGGGTGAAAAGAAGATGTTTATAAAACACTTGGAATACAAGTGAACAATATTTCTCCCTGAAAGCCAAGCATTAATCCATCAAGTTAAAGAGTGAGACATGTTTCCGGGATCATAGGAACTACTTGACCCAAGAAAGGCTATCTTTCAATTGGAAAGCATGGTTGTCTTCAGCTGGGTCCTCCCCCAAAAGCAGAGCCTGAAGCAGTGGCTTTGATGCAGACCGTTCACTCTAGGAAGTGATCTCAGGGAGCCAAAGGGGGACAGGGAAGGAGGGAATGCCAGTCCCCAGAGTGCAGTATCGAATTGGCCACCGCTGTGGGCTTCTGGGGCTCGGTCCTGCTGGGGACCCTCTGAGGAGCCATGCGGAATGCACTTCAGACTAGATCACCGGAGGGAGTCAAAGAGGGGAGCATTCATCTCCCGTTGGTCAAAGTTTTCCGTAGAATGTTTAACTCGCTTACACTTCCAGGATTGCCCATGTATCAGAATGGCTGCTGAGGACGGTGCTGTCAGTAACTTGCTCCTCTGGTTGCTGGTTGCTACAGCAATGGCTGGAGTAAAAAGACAGGCTGAGGGGACGTGGTTGTGCCCAAGAGGTGCCCTATATACAGGGGCCCATATACAACTTAAAGGAGAAGTTAAGAGAAGCATAGTATGGCGTTTTTGTTTTTGTTTTTTTTTGTCCCAAGAAGAGCTTCTGAACCTTGGGAATAAATCTGTTTATGCAACATTCTTGTGGTTATTTTAGTTATACAAGTACCTTCCGATTTGAGATCTTCAAGGCTGCACAACTGGGGTAGATCCCATGATTGGTAAGGTCTTATGCAAGAAAGGTGTCCATGAAACACAGTGCTTGCCATGCCTGTGGTCTCCTTTCAGAAAGAGTGGTCAGAAGGGGATCCTTGCAACTAAGTCACCTGCTTGTGTCATCTACTACCCTGATGACAACTGACTGGACTATTGTTGATTCTTGTGTCAAAGATAGCACTCTGTGCGTGGTCAGTGGCCCATGCGTTGACCTGGCCCAAAGCCTTTCTGTGGCACTGGTGAAGATAAAAGACACAGGATGGGGGGCAGGCTAAGCCACAGGAATGGGGCAATGGTGCCTGATCCTGAGAGGTGACAGTAGAGTGGCTGCTGTGTCTCTTGACCTACTGAGACATCTCAACAATGACCAACATTCCAGGACATCATGAGACTTGACTGAACTACAGTGGGCTGATCTCCCCTACTTCACTTCTTCTAGTTTTTCTATGGAAACAGAGTGTACCTCTACCAACATTCCTCCCTCCTATCTGCTTTCTTTCAAACTTCAACTTTACTTGTCCCCAGTTACCTAGCCCTCGGTCACTACACACCCTTTAGAATTTTGTCTCTTGGACAATCTGTCAGGATAGGATCCCTTTACTTCCATCTTAGCCTAGGCCCCAAACTAAGAAGGACAAGTCCTCATTTCAACAATAGATTAAACCAGGGCACCTGGGTGACTCAGTCAGTTAAGCGTCTGCCTTTGGCTCAGGTCATGATCTCAGGGTCCTGGGATCGAGCCCCGAGTTGGGCTCCCTGCTTACTGGGGAGCCTGCTTCTCCCTCTCCCTCTGCCTCTACCCCCCACCCCCGTTCCTCTCTCTCTCAAATAAATAAATAAATAAATAAATAAAATATTTAAAAAACAAAACAAAAAACCCCAATAGATTAAACCTTGTAAACCAAACAAAATAGTCTAGAATGTTCTGGACTCTAGGGGACTGTGTAGACAACCAGGTGCACTGTGGTGGTGAGATTACTCTTGTTGTTTGTTTCCTGTCAGTTTGTTTTTTAAATGCTGAGGAAGACTCATTTGAGCTGGAAATTTTCCTGGAGAGCAATCTTAATGACATTTCAGTCTGTGGACACTAGAAGCCAAGCTCCTGTATTGGAAATAACTGATCTATTCGGACCTGCACTTACCCTGGGGCTGCTCCTTTCTGATGTGATTGCTCTTGTCATTTCTGCTGAGACCATGCCGTGAGTCACTGACCGCTCATATACCACTCCGGCAGAATGACATTTCAGCCTCTGGCCCCCATCCATGATCCCTTTTGACCTCTTCTTTCACCTTTCCTTACCTCTCTAATCCCCAACCATTTCTTCCTTAAGCCTTCTGATCCAGTTGATTCTCCTTGAAAATCTACTTCCCTGCAAGGCAAAAGGCTGAGTGTCACTGAGCTTTTGCACTTGAGTTTGACATATCCAACTGTTTTCCCTCTAGGCCATTTCATTGTATTATACTTTCTTTTCCCTAACTTGCTGTCAAGAGTTTTTCAATACCAGAATCTTCCCTGGGTTATAGAAAAGCAGGGAGAAAGTCCTGGAGTTATGGCGGAGGATCGGGGGTGGGGGGGTGGGGGTAATGGGAAAAAGACCAACAGCTGTTTCAGAAGAGGGTGAGAGCTGGCTTGGGCCATAAGCCCCTCATCCCCATGACCCATTCCTCTTCTCTGACCTTGTGTTGTCCTCTATCTGCTCTTCTCTTCTGCTGCTTAACCTCTAGGGCTGCCAAGTGCTCGGGCCCCAGTCTACTGGTCAAGGCTGGGCTTAGAGATATAGAACTTCTGGAACTCAAGGCTCACTGGTGATACTGGCCCTTTAGACTAGGAATCTCTATGTTTTAGAAGTGCTCCAAGGACAGGATTGTCTTCAAAGTCACATTTTTCTAAAAGCTGCTTGGCATGTTAAAATCAGGAAGTAAATTTTGTCCTTAGGTAATAGAAGAGCCTCCCTGCCAACTCCTTGCATTCTTGAGCCCCCTTTATTTTAGGTGCCCAATGCCAAAGTTACCACTGAAGCAAAGGACAGGGTAGACAATGAAACCCACTGTAGAAAAGAGCAGTATAGGAACAGGGCTCACAGAGGGGGCTCTGGATTTACAGGCCATTCCCATTGGCAATGGCCATGTCTTTTGGAGCCACAAGTTAGGGCAGAATGCTGGGTATTAGACTTACTCCATATGCATCCTTCTGCTCTCTTCCTAGAAGAATCTTGATTTTGCTCAGCCCCAAGATGTGGGTAACTGTTTAAGCCAATGGTGATGGACCTGTTTCCTTTGTCAATGACTGACTTAAGCCTCACCATGTTATGTGATTCTGGCTAATGGAACAAAAGAAGTCTTCTTAAGGGGTAGGCTGGAGCTTCTGGGAGAGTGAGTTTTTGTAAGATTTTATTTTATTTTATTTTATTTTAATTTTTAAAGATTTTATTTATTTATTTGAGACAGAGAGAATGAGAGACAGAGAGCACGAGAGGGAAGAGGATCAGAGGGAGAAGCAGACTCCCGGACGAGCAGGGAGCCCGACGCGGGACTCGATCCCGGGACTCCAGGATCATGACCTGAGCCGAAGGCAGTCGCTTAACCAACTGAGCCACCCAGGCGCCCTGTAAGGTTTTATTTTTAAGTAACCTCTACACTCAACATGGGGCTTGAACTTACAACCCCGAGATCAAGAGTCACACGCTCTACCAACTGAACCTGTCAGGCGCCCCAGAGTCCTTCACTCTTAAAAACAGACCCATGAAATAAAAAGTCCAATCCCACCCTTCCTGTGGACATTGCAAGTGTCTGCATGAGATATTTGTAATTGCTATAGCCATCTAGCTTTCAAGCCTAGGACGAGTCCCATACACAGAATGAGTCAGGACCAAAAAAGTCTCAGAAGTACTGAGTTATATCTCTCATGCCCCCTACTTACAGCCTTCCCTGTCTCAGGATGGCTGGCCCTATGAGAAGTAAGTTCAACAAGTTTGAATATGTGTTTTCTGGTACTTACCGTCCAAAGCATCCTAAAAGATCCACCTGCCTTGACACAATTTAAGACCTTCTTATAAGACTGTCTTTGGATAATAATCATGCTTATTATTAATTATATTCTAATAACAGCTACCTTTCATTAAACATGTATTCTTTACAACACACTGTACATCATCTTTTTAAATCCTGAAATCACCCCCATCATCTCCACTTTATAGATGAAGAGTCTGAGTCTCAGAGATGCTATGAGGCAAAGGTCTCAGAATCAGCAAGAGGTGGACATGGGCTTCAAACCCACCTGGGAGGGGCGCCTGGGTGGCTCAGTCAGCTGAGCATCTGCCTTCAGCTCAGGTCAAGATCTCAGGGTCCTGGGATCGAGCCCCCCATTAGGCTCCCTGCTCAGCGAGGAGTCTGCTTCTCCCTCTCACTCTCCTTCTGTGCTTTCTCTCTCTCTCTCTCTCTCAAATAAATACCTAAAATCTTTTTTTTTTTTTAAGTCAGTTACAAACCCACCTGGGAGTTGTTCTAAACCTCTAAGTGTTCTCTTCACTCCCTGAGCCAGCCTTATAAGAAGTTATCCAGGGGCTCCTGGGTGGTTCAGTTGGTTAAGCGTCTGCCTTTGGCTCAGGTCATGATCTCAGAGTCCTAGGATCGAGCCCCACATCGAGCTCTCCACTCAGCGGGGCATCTGCTTTTCCCTCTCACTCTCCCTCTGTGCTCTCTCTCTCTCTCTCAAATAAATAAAATCTTTTTAAAAAATTAAAATTTAAATTAAAAAAAAAGAAGTTATCCAGAACACCAAGGACCTGATCTTTCTGAGTTACTGGTATTTCCAAAGCTTAGATATTTTCTTTTCAAAACAGCTTTTCTCTTGCTCTCTTACCACTCTGTCTAACCCCAACATCTTCTTGATATGTTCTTTTGCCCATTGCGTTATGTGGATTAAAGAATGATCACCATTCGATCACAACTCAGCAAACATATATTGGATACTATCTATCCCAGGTCTTTTCCTAGGTGCTGGGAATAGAGTTGTGACCAAAACGGGGGCAGCCCCTCTCCTCATGGAACTTAAATGCTAATGGGTAAACCATCAATCCGTCAATACCGTGATGCACTGTGGGTGGAGAGGAGTGTCGTCAAGGAAATGTAAGCAAAGGCAAGGGAAACATTGTGACGTGGGCAGAGGGTGGCTACGGTAGACTGGGTGGTCTGCTGAGGCCTTGCTGAGAAGGTGACTTTGAGTCCTAAGTAGACTAAGGGAAGGAAGAATGATGTTCTTTGGGGGAAGAGCATTCCAGGCAGGAGAAACAGCAAGTGCAAGGCCCAAAGGTGAGAGTGGGATTGGAACGTCAGAGGACGTGGGGCCAGTGAGGCAGGAGCCAACAGTCACAGGAAATTAGCGACAGGAAATAAGATTGGAGAGTCTGATGGGGGCCAGATCATGTAGGAAGTCTTAGGCCATAGTAAGGCTCTGGCTTTTTTTTTTTAAGATTTTATTTATTTATTCGACAGAGAGAGTGAGAGAGTACAAGTAGGGAGGAGTAGTAGAGGGAGAGAGAGAAGCAGCCTTCCTGCTGAGCAGGGAGCCCGACGCGGGGCTCGATCCCAAGACCCTGAGATCATGACCTGAGCCGAAGGCAGACACTTAACCATCTGAGCCACCCAGGCACCCCAAGGCTCTGGCTTTTATTCTAACTGTGAAGACAACCCACTGGAGCGTTCCTAGTAGGGGCGTAGGTTTGGCAAATGTTTACAAGAGTTGTTTGTAGCGGATACCATGGTGTGCCATCCAGATCCCTCTTTGGGGACTGAGGGCACTCATTCTCCCTGAAAGTTAGGAAGCTGACAGCTCCTGGTTGTGTCCCTCTCTGTAGGCTGAAGAAACCACCCTAGCCCAAAGATCTGCCCCTTCCCAGGGGTAGCCCCCATCCAATGACTGGGCCTGGCGGGGGTACAAAAGACTCTCCCAGCTCCAGAGCTCCCATGGGATCAGCTGACACCCCTCCAGCAATGAGGGCCTAGTTCAACTTCACCTTCTGCCCAGTTCCGTTTCCCTCCCTCCCTCACAGGCATTGAGCTCAAGGGCATCCTCCAGAATACTCCCTGTGTACACATCTCCGTCTTGGAGTCAGCGTCCTGGGGAAGTCAGCCTGTGACTCACTTTGCAGTTTGGAAAGCAGGCTATTCTGCAGGAAGTGTGGGAGCAGGAGGCTGGTTAGGAGGCCAGGGCAGCCGTCCAAGGCAGAGACTGGTCGATCGGTTTTGTGTAATGGACTGGAGACATCTGTTACATATCCACGGACATCCAAGTGGGGACGTCAGGTAGACTGTTGACCATACCTGTTAGAGTTTAGGGGACAGGTTGGGGCTGGTGATATGATTTGGGGAGTGCTGAGATTGAGTAATGTCTGAGGATGAACCCTGAGACATCCAAACATTTCGTGTGACATGTTCCATAGATATTTGCTCAGTTACAAACAGCAGTGATCCCTAAAAGAAACATATCTGACAACCATTTCAAGTAGTATACTCAGGCGACTGTGACTTCACTCTGATCATCCATCATAAGCTATATTATTACAGCTTTTTGGTGATGACGACAACCTGATGTTAGAAGGTGAGTAGTTATTTCTTAAAGTCTCCTGAAAACACTTCTGGTCTAGATGTCTGGTGTTCCAACACCTGGTTAAACAATCTGCTTCTGTTATTTATGTATTTGCTTATTGTCTGCTCCTTCCCAAAGGCTTTGGGGCAACATCCAGCTGTATATGTAAATATCAAGTTAATAAAGCAAAGCACAAAATCAAGACTCAAGACTACCAAAAATATGGCAGGTGAGCAGAAAATGGATGAGGAGAAGGTAGACAAGTAGCTGGACACGGGAAAGGGCAACTGCTGTCCAGTTGGGGAATCTGAGGGCCTCCAGCAAGGACAGAATGACCAAGGCCTGAAGTGTCCCTATTTTAGTTTGTCACGCTGTCTGAACTATTACATCAGAAAGCCTCTTGGATAGGGGTCTCTCACAACGCACATCCAGCCCACCAAGCGGATTCCTGGCACATCTTACCCTGGTGTGGATAAGCTTGGTCAAATGGTGGCCAACCCAGAAAGAAAATCTGCTCTGCAGAGGGGCTTCTGAGCCGTATCCGCACAAGGTGAGTGGAGCATGTTGGGAGACCTCTGACTCCTCCTTCCCCTTCACTTTCCCAGCTCCTGTCTCCACCCACCCCTTCAACGTCAGCTTTTCCTCAGGCCTCTCCCTGGCCTCCTCTGGGTGTCCTTTCAGTGGGCGACCTCCTCCTTTTCCCAGATCCCGCTGGCAGAAGGAAGAGGGCCCCCAATGTGCCCCATGCTTCTCAGGGGTCAGGAGGGGGATGCTAAAAGATGCTTTTCATGGCTTGACCTCAGAAAGGTGTGTTCTGTGTTTGAAAGAGCTCAGTGAGGGGCACCTGGGTGGTGCAGTCAGTTGAGCGTCTGACTCTTGGTTGGCTCAGGTGGTGATCTCGGGGTCGTGGGATCTGGCCCTGTGTTGGGCTCTGCACTCACCATGGAGTCTGCTTGGGATTCTCTCTCTCCCTCTGCCCCTCCCCTGGCTCTCTCTCTCTCTAGAGTAAATGAATAAATCTTGAAAGAAAGAAAGAAAGAAAGAAAGAGCTCAGTGAAAAAGCAGATGGCTGAGCTAGAATAAAGATGTGTGACAGGGGAGGGCAACAGTAAGCTCTATTGGCCTTTTGTCCACCCAGCGGACTGTGGCCTGACGACCCTCCCTCGGGACTTAGACCTGCGACAGCACTATTTCTTCTGTCTTGGGCAGCCTCCCCTGTTGTCGGCCTGGAGAATTTCTACATGTTGTCTTCAGCCGCTCAGCTCCAGAATGTCCCTCTTCAGGAAGCCAAGGGGAGGAGAGTCGGTGGGGCCAGTGAGGCTGCCCGCCGTTCCCCCCCCCACCCGCCCGACCCCAATCCATCGAGGCTTGCAGTGGCAATCACACAGAACCCCTGGCTTGGTAGAGTCACTTGAACAGGTGAGCAGGGTGAAGCTGCAGGGGCCCAGGCGGGGCTGGCGGGTGAGTCAGCCAAGGCCCTTAGAGACAAGGGCAGGTGGATTCAGAGGTCCAGCCCTCAGCAGGGTTATGAAAGGTCAGATAGAGCTGGGAGGCAAGGGTAGGAGACTGGAAGCATCTGGGTTCCAGCTATACCCTGGCCTCGTAGGGAGAGGTGGTGAGAACAGGGAAATTAAAGTGCCCGATGCAGACCACTGGCCTAAGAGTGGGTCCAAACCCCATCCTCTGACAAAGATGGGCCTGCCTTGGGGAACAGGTCCTGTAACCATCAGCAGCCCCCTGGGAATTCTGCCAGAGGCCCAGTCTCTGTTCCGTGTAGGCGGGGCCCTCTTGCCTGAGCCTGAAAACGTGCCCTGTCCGGGATTCAGATTTCCTTTTGTTGTCTTCTGCCAACCGGACACCCTGGAAACCCAGACTGAGAATGGCTGGACCCTTGCGTGGAAAGGCCACCTTTCCCTCTGAGCATTTCCTGGCCACCAAGGCTGTTGCCCTTTGCTCATTCTGGCCACTCCACCATGTTGCCTCTGCCGGAGGAGACAACCTTATACCGCACATGGGCTCCTTCCTGTCTCCGAGGGACCAGCCGTGCAGAGCTGGTTTTCCTGGACGTTCGTCCATGAAGGATTGTTATCTGTAGAGTGCTTAAAAGCACTCACCTCATGCTAAACAACCCTCATATCATCCCCAATGCTGTCTTCTTTCTTTACCCAACCAGAAATGTCTACCGTGGATGGCTTCATGCGAGGAGAAGGTTGGTTTAACTTGGAGAAGCCAGGGGCACTCTTCCCGGGTATGGCCAGTGTCAGCCCCAGCCCTTGAAGCAAGCGTTCCGGGGCGGGGGGGGGGGTTCAAGACTGGATTTGTTCCTTTCTGTGCTTGCTAATTTTAATTTGTTAATTTTGTATTTCATCCGGATACCCGGCTTCCCCTCAAGGCTGGGCATGTCATAAATGATCGAGCAAAATAAATAATGAATAAATGCTTCTCTCTTAGATTCCAATTTAAATCCAAGGAGCCCTGGTGAGATCTGAGACCTGCTCCTGTCAATTATTTCTTCCAGCCTGACCTCCGGTTACTAATTGGCTCATTTAAATTCCTTCTTTTGAAGGCATGTTGCAATGGAAGTAAAATAATTAAAAAGCAGCAAACTTGAATTTGTGGCTGGATATGTTTGAAGCTTTGTCATTACCATGATGATGCCAGGGACCATATGAAATTGTGGTCCAGGGAAATGACAGTGAGTTTTAATTTTTCTCCTGCAAGTGATGTTGCTTAGGAAATGTGAATATTAATGATGATTCTTGATTCTTGCTTATATCTCGATGTGTGCCGAAAATACTGGCTTAAGCCTGTGCTTTTCACAAATGACACAGTGGGGAAAAATTATTGCATCTCTGTGGCACATTAGGTTAATGGCTAAGGTCACTCCATGCCTGGAAGTGAGTGGCTTGGGGGCTCCAGCCACCCAAGACCCTGTCTCTCTGCCCAGAAGTCTGATGGCCCCCAGGTCTCTGCACACATACACCCCATTTGTGATGAGGCCTATCATTGGGGGAGAGATTAAACATCACTTAAACACATGTGTGATTTCAAAGTTTTAGGGAGGGAAAGGCAAGACAATGAGAGATTATGCTGGAGAATGAATTGTGAGAAAGGAATTGTCAGGAAAGGCATCATTGAGGAAATGATATATCATCAGTGACCCAAAGGATTTAGCCAACTGAAGATTGTGAAAGAGAACCTTCTAGAGAGGGGGAGCTGAGACAGAAAAGGACTGGATATATCTGAGGATTTATATGCAAAGCTAGATGGCTGGAAGTTTCTGAGGGACAGAAGAGTGGCTTGAGGTGTGGTTAGGGAAGCAGGCAGGGAAAAGAGCAGACAAGGCCTTCTGAGCCGCCATATGTGGTCTTATCCAAAGTGCAACCAGCAGCTATTGGGAGGACTTGAGCCCCGACTGACAGGACGAGACTTGCATTTTTGAAAAGATCACTCAGGCTACTCGGGGTGGTATGGCAGGGGAGACACCTGGACATTTGGGCAGGAGATAACCAGAGAGGTGATAGTAGAGGAAAGAAGTAATTCAAGGTGTATTTTAGAAGTCAGAGTCATCATAGACCACAAACTGTGATCTTGAATCTTCTTTTTCTTCTTAAGGCTACCATGTATCGTTACTAACAGCTTTCACCAGCATTACCCTAATGAACGCTCCGAACCATTGAAGAGCTCCACTAAGCAGATGAGAAAAAGCATGCTCAGGTACCAAGATTCAAATCCAGGCCCAGCTGGCCCCAGAGACCCGAGCTCTTAACACACATGCTCGTCTGCAAAGGAAGATGACTTTACAAGGAATCTGTTTCTAAAGACAGTTCTTAAGGCCAAGAAATCAAAATGTGCGTGTTGCAATCATGAGTATTCTCAGTTCTGTGTTAAATCTAAGAACTGAAACCAACCTGCTTTCCTGGCCCTGAGCTGAATCATACAGGAGCCAGTCAAAACAACTTGGCTTCTTGTCCCAGGAAAGACTTGTTCCTGGAATACAAACCTTTGAACTGCCAACAATAGCCTATCTCTCCAGACTAACAGCTTGCTCGTCAAGACTCACTTCAAAGACCCCGACCTCACTGTGCCTAGCCATTCTGAACTACGATGTCATAGACTGCCAATCCCAACCAGTCTTCTTCTTCTTTTTTTTTTTTTAACTATTTTATTTATTTATTTGAGAGAGAGACAGAGAGAGCGAGAGCAAGCATGAGCTGGGAGGAGAGGGAGAAGCAGGCTTCCCGCTAAGCAGGGAGCCTGACGTGGGGCTCGATCCCAGGACCCTGGGATCACGACCTGAGCCGAAGGCAGACACTCAACGACTGAGCCACCCAGGCACCCCAGCTCATATGTTTTTAAATCATGAAATGTTCTACTTGCTGCTCCAGATTCAGGCACCTGAAAGAGCAGGAATTTGAGGACCGAGCAATGCTGGCTTTTAATTCTTGGTTTTCAAGAACATTAAGGCCCATGCGGTAGGTTGAATAATGACACTGACAAAGAGGTTCATGTCCTAACCCCAGAACGAAGAATGTATTACCTTCCATGGCAAAAGGGACCCTGCAGGTATGATTAAGTTAAGGATTGTAAAATGGGGAGATTGCCCAGGATTATCGAGGTGGGCCCAATTATTAACACAAGTATCCTCCATAAGAGGGAGTTGGGAGGGCAAAAGTTGAGGAGGAGGTGATGTGTCCATGGTAGCAAGAGACTGGAGTGATCTGGCACCAGCCAAGCATGCTGGCAACCTCTAGAAGCTGCAAGAGGCAAGGAATAGATTCTCCCCCTGGAGCTTCCAGAAGGAACCAGCTTTGTTGACACCTTGATTTTAACCCTGTAACACTCATTTCAAACTTTTGACCTCTGCAGGGCACCTGGGTGGCTCAGTCATTAAGCATCTGCCTTCGGCTCAGGTCATGATCCCAGGGTCCTGGGATCGAGCCCCACATCGGGCTCCCTGCTCGGCCAGAAGCCTGCTTCTCCCTCTCCCACTCCCCCTGCTTGTGTTCCCTCTCTTGCTGTGTCTCTCTGTCAAATAAATAAATAAAGTCTTTAAAAGCAAAACAAAACAAAAAACTTTTGACCTCCAGAACTGTAAGATACTAAGTTTGTGCTGTTTTAAACCACTGAGTTTGTGTTCATTTGGGATAGGAAGGATAGGAAACTAATACAGCCCATAGAATTAAAATGGCAGACATAGCCAAGGTTGTTGGTTTGTCAGAGAAGCTGATCAGCCTTTAGCCTGTCTCAATGCAACCCCCACCCCCACCTTCCAGTGAACTTGGCTTTAGGATGCACATTGCGGCCTGCTCTGATAAATATAAAGCCCATCTAACACTGGCAGCCTCTTTAGGCTCACCTAGGGACCCCACATCTGCACTTCCCATGTTTACTGGTTGATGCTGATATAATGGGCCATGGTAGTCAGCTGAAGACACATGATGGGCAAGAAGACCTCTTTTTCTTAATATAAATCTAATTCACTGTGAGATCTATTTAGTGTATATCCAGCCTGGGGTGCACAGTTTACCAGCTTAGATGTCGTCTTTCCAGGGCACGGTGGCTGAGGTCCTTCTCTTTAGTTTGTCTGAGATCCCATTAACTGGAACTACCGGACTCTTAGGCACAGTTCAGGATGCCAGGCACTATTAACCATATGTTCTCTGAATTTATATAGCCCAGAATAATATAGGCTGTTTGGGGGACCTCTAAGGTGGTCCCAGTACAATATAGTATCTAAAAGAAACACAATTTAGCCCCCCAAAAGTGTAAAGAGTAGTGTAGATCCTTACTGTACCACACGACTCTTAGCCAGACTTCCTAAAAACCCTCCTCACCTTCTGTGTTCCTAGGTGGTCAAGGCAGCTTTTGCAAACCCTTTCTCTCCAGCTGCACTCCAGAGCCCCAATTTGACTTTCTAGAACTTTCTTTTCTCCCCGCCCCCCAGCCCTCTCTCCTGCTTTTCCTGGATGAGTTCCCTGCCCTATCTAAGGTAAAAGTAATTCTTTCCACCTCTCTCGGCTCCCACCTATTTTCCTCACTCAGTATCCAGACAGACACAATGGAAGCCGAGCAACCACGCCGTTCTAACAGAAAAATCTTCCTGGGGGATTTGGGCAGAGGAAAGGCTGTGGATATTAAACAGCAAATGTTTCTGATGCACGTAGCAACTGGGAAGTAAGAGAGCACAGACAAATGTGTCTGGAAGAAATTCTGGCTGGAGGTGACCTCTTAGTTTCCCCAAGCACGATACTCTTGAATACTTTAGGCTTTCCATTGAAACAGCAGTATTTGGCCAGAAGATGGCACTCTTTTAAAACAAATTTGGGCGGCCCTTGCACACAGAGGGTTGGAAGATGGTCCTAGTTGATACAGATCTCTGGGGGCAGAGAAGGGCTGGGTAGAGAACAGTAACAAGACTTAAGGGGAACAATGGTCAATGGGGCAAATGGGACTTAACATCCAGCACTTATTGAGGATGCTTGTGGTGATTTTCTTTACCGTTTCGCCATGCTGTCGGTTAGGGACTGAATGCCTCCCCACAAAATTCGTTGTTGAACTTCTAACCCCAATGTTGAGGGTATTAGGAGGCGGGGCCTTTGGGAGGTGCGTAGGTCATGAGGGTGGAGCCCTCATGAATGGGATTAGTGCTCTTATAAAAGAAGCTGGAGCGAGTTCCTCCTACCCTATGGGGACACAGTGAAAAGGCATCATCTATGAACCAGAAAGCAGGCTCTCACCAGACACCGAATCTGCTGGAGACTTGATCTCGGACTTCCAGCCTCCAGAACTGTGAGAGAAGAATTTCTGCTGTATATAAGCCGCCCAGTTTAAGGCATATTGTTAACAGCCCAAACGGACTAAGACACCATCTTGTTATTTTGTACTTCCTTTCTTGGCCTGATGCAGTATTCTCACTGAATTGCCACATGGGGACGCTTAAGGAGGCTTGAGGACAGATCCTAGAAATTTCCCCTTAAATCTCATGTTCCCCCAGAACACTTCCCCTGCATTCATATATTCTGTGCTTTTCGGTCACAGCACTGACCAGAGCCACAGTGAATGCGTTCCTTGGCGTCTAGACTTTGTGTTCCATGAGGTGGGCTCTGTCTCGTTCACTGCTGAATCCCAGCGCAGTGCCTACCAGCACATAGTAGGTGCTCAGTAACTGTGTGTTGAATGACTGTCTGCTCCTCCAAAGTCTCAGCCGGCCACTTCAGGCTAACAGACATACCTTGCATTTTCCCCACCACCTTGGTATAAAGTGGACAGCAGCTTCACAGTTTTAAAAATCCATCCAATGTTGGGGCGCCTGGGTGGCTCAGTCGTTAAGCGTCTGCCTTCGGCTCAGGTCATGATCCCAGGGTCCTGGGATCGAGCCCCGCATTGGGTTCCCTGCTCGGCGGAAAGCCTGCTTCTCCCTCTCCCACTCTCCCTGCTTGTGTTTCCTCTCTCGCTGTGTCTCTCTCTGTCAAATAAATAAAATCTTAAAAAAATAAATAAATAAATAAAAAATAAAAAATAAAAATCCATCCAATGTTGATGTCCTGTTTACTAAAATTACATTGTGGTCAGCACGGCTTGAACGCCGACAGAAGACCTGTGAGTTCTCTCTCATGGCGAGGGTGCGGTTTTTCCAATAAAGTTTGGCACTGTTCTTGTCAATCGTGACATCCACACGGCGGGAGATAAGCATTGCCCTGGGTGGGTTGGGGGAAGGCTTAGCTCTTGAGGGTGATTTCTATTCTAAGAAGGACTTGGGAGGGGTTCTTTTCCCCCTTGTCTTTTTGCTCTTCCAAACCAGGTCTCTCTTCCCTGTTCTAAATAGTTTTACAAAATGGTTGCTTGCTGGTCTTGGTGCCATTTCGCAGAAAATCAAAGGCACTCTAAAAGAATCTGTCATTTAAACAATGTAAACCTAAGCCTTGTTTTATTTATCAGAGACTTCAGAACAATTTCGACAATTGTGAGCAAAGCCTTCACACGTTTTTATCGGTTAACAATCTTTTTTTAAATTTTATTTTATTATGTTGTGTTAATCACCATACATCATTGGTTTCTGATGTAGTGTTCCATGGTTCATTGTTTGCATATAACACTCAATGCTCCATTCAATATGTGCCCTCCTTAATACCCATCACCAGGCTAACCCATCCTCCCACCCCCCTCCCCTCTAGAACCCTCAGTTTGTTTCTCAGAGTCCATAGTCTCTGATGGTTCGTCTCCCCCTCTGATTTCCCCTTCCTACTTTTTTTTTTTTTTTTAACATATAATGTATTACTTGTTTCAGAGGTACAGGTCTGTGATTCAACAGTCTTACACAATTCACAATCTTTTAAAGCACTTTGAATATAGATACTGTTGAGAGAGGCAGACACTCACCAGGTCAGCCACAATCCCCACTACTCCCTAATGCATCATACCCGCTGCTGTTCATTTTTAGCTGCCTCACTCCTGAAAACATCAGATTTGGGCCTCCTGCTTATAAATGCACACCCCCCATCCCTTTGATCTGTTAGTAATCTGTTGAAGGGGCTTCCTCATTGAGACAGAGGTTGAAGCATTTCCAGAGTTTCTTCCAATTCTGGGTTTTTTTCTTCCACCTAACTAGTACAGAGGTGAAGAAACTGCTTTTAGAAGGTTGTCTAAAAGCACTTTCCTTATCTAACGGATAGGCTCACAGAGATAGCTCCATTCTATCTGTAAAACCAAAGCTCAAGTTCACAACGCCTCATACATGACAAAGGGCAACTGTATTCTCCTGGGGAGTAAGTGGATACTGTGGGTACCTCTCCCTGAATCCTCCAGCTACTGGGAATACGGGCTGATCTCAGTTCATTGCAGTTCACTAGGAATGGTCCTTGGACCTGCCTCACCCAATCCAAGACAACACCCACTCCCAGAGGGCAGCTAATGAAGGGACAGAGGCGAGATCCTTTGTTTCAATGGGGATTAATTGTGAAGGGCCTTCCCAACTACCCCCTTAGGATCTGCTGAGGCCTCAGCTGCATTTGCTTAGTAGGTCAACTCCTGCCCACTCCTGCCTTGCTCAGTCCCCTTAGCTGTATTTCCTGAGAGCTGTCCCCAGTAAAGTTTCTGCCCCGATTCTCCCATCTGTTTGTTTCCAGGGAACCCAACCTAAGAAAAGGAATGAACCAAGCCACAGAGTGACTTTGCCTCTGCCATACCAGTAGGGGCCAAAAGAGATCACTGGCAGCAAATGTATAAATCCCATAAAGCTGCCATGGAAAGAATCCTTAGAAGCCATCAAGTACAACCCACCCTCTTCCAGATGGGGAGACCGAAACAGAGAACCACAGTGATCTGCTCAAGGCATCAGAAGCTAGTTAGGTGAGAAAGCGGCCATCGGACTCCCCACTGGTTGTGACCCAGGCAGGAACACAATATCCTAGCATTTAATCAGCTCCCAGGAAACCTTGATGGACCGTGAGAGTCAAAGGGAACTGTGAGAATTGGGGAGTCAGTACGAAGTGGCCTTGTAAGCCCATCCCCCACTGACTAAAAAGAGGAGCGAGGTCTGAATCAGGGATGGTAGTGCACTTTATTAACAAACAAAACAGTACCATACGGGCAAAATCGTTACTTCAGTGGCAACACACACACATAGGCGAACTCCCACATGGAGCACTGGGGCACATCTCAGACAGAACATTAGGCACCGAGTTCACAATCAAACTAAACATAGTTCACAGTCCTTCGGTATTTTCTCTTCCGCGCAGTTCAAGTCCTTATTTAACAGTTGTGACCAAAAGGTTACCTTTTTAAGTCTAATTCTTGACCTTCCTGTGGAGTGAGGCCAACACAGCCTTCAGGACTGTGAAGCAGATGCCAGGCTCTATCAGCTGCTGAAACTGCCTTTGGTTTCTTGGGGTGGGAAGAAAGACCTCTAGGATCTCAGTGGTGGACAAATAAAATGGTGGGAGTTCTCAGCTCTGATTTCCTATCTCGGCACACCTGGAATAGCATTCATTTTTAAGTTCAATCTATAGTTTAACAGGGCTGATCTCACTAGGGTAAATTAATTGGTTTTCTAAAAAGTTTGAAAAGAGGGTAAATCACTACTCAGGAGTCCTTCAGCATTAAAGACTTAGATATGTTAACAACCTCCTTACTGTTAAAACTGTTGCCTGTTAAGAAGCTGAAGTCAGCATTTCCCAAAAGGTGTGTCAGAACCAAGTTAATCAGTAAGTGAACAGAAACAACTGAAATAGATCAGGGATGTGATTTCTCTCAGCACTTAGGTATAATATGTGGCAACTCCTTATGGACTGGAGCATATCCAAGATAGTACCCAAACTCCTAGGTTAGCTAAAATGCTTTTCAATTACAAAGTAAAGAGTGGCAGAAAAATCCTGCTCTTTGCTCTTACGATAGGCAAAACTGCAATACCTTAAGCCCTCATTATCAGGGTCCAGTGACTTGTGAATTTATAAGGTTAATTATGTAATAAACTTGAGTTGATTTTCTCTGGCAATCTTTAATTCCCATTTAGTAGAACATAGGGGATTAGGTTAAGAGGTATTAGGAGATAAGAAGGGTATGAAAATCCTGAATATGGGAGAAGCAGTATGGGAGAAGAAGCAGTAGACTCACCAGCTCTAAGACAATCACGTGACATTCAGTAGAGGGGCAAACACAATGGTATCACTCTCTTATAAAAGTCTAAAATGATTGAGACACATAAAGATTCATCTGATTAATTAAAAAAGGTGAATTTCAATGAAGCTTGTTGAATAATGTGTGGAAGTATGCCCATCACAATTTTTATGTAAAATTTTTGGTACATAAAAGAGTAAACTTCAGCTATCTAGAAACTTCATCTAAAATGAAATGCCTCGGGGCGCCTGGGTGGCTCAGTTGGTTAAGCGACTGCCTTCGGCTCGGGTCATGATCCTGGAGTCCCTGGATCGAGTCCCGCATCGGGCTCCCTGCTCAGCGAGGAGCCTGCTTCTCCCTCTGACCCTCCCCCCTCTCATGTACTCTCTCTCATTCTCGCTCTCTCAAATAAATAAATAAATCTAAAAAAAAAATTAAAAAAAAAAATAAAATGAAATGCCTCATTCATCAGTGATGTGGGATAAGATGTTACTGTGTATCCACCTGTGTACCCAAGTCTACTGAATCTTGTCAACTGCTTTATTTGATCACATTGGTGTTGATTTTTTCCCCCAGATGCTTATATGTAAAACAGTAGTCTTTCATGGCTGAAACCTCTGGAAGGGGCTTTAAAAAAAAAATCTGAGTTTTTAAAATGAGAAAGGCCAGAAAGAGGTGGGCACTGTTCTGGGCCCACATTACTCCTAAAATAGAGAACTCAGTCTTCATATTAAAATCACTCAATTTCATGTCTGTTATAAACTTAATAACTAAAGCCAGTGAGGTTAAAATATAAAGCCCCAATTTCCTTTCTCTATTTGATAGTCTCAACAAATAGCAATCAGAAATTTACTATGTGTATCTCAGTTCCTATTTGAGAGAGATCAGCATGCTGATATTTACTCAAAGGTAACTCTGTCATTTAGGTTAACAGATCTGCCTAATTCTACTGCGGTCCTAGGAAAAAAGAAAAAAAAGTGTATGCCACTAAGGCCTTCAGACAGCCAGGGTCTACCTGAGAAAAGGAAAATACTTTCTCGAAATCGGCAGAGAAGGTTATTGTGATGTCTAGCCATCCTCCAGGAGGAAGAGCAAATGCCTATTGCAGTGGGTCTCGTGCGGAGCTCATCAGGAGGCCTCCTGGGGGACAGTCCTGCCACTAGTTTACTCTGCTCCCATGGGGAGCTACACACAAGTCACCTGAAACACCAGACTAGATTTCTAGAAACTTCACAGGAAGTAGAAGTGGCCAGGATGGCCTATAAGATGTCCCTCAGTGGTCTACACCCCCATTGCTTTCATTTACTATCCCTCATCCAAAGGGGGAGCTGCTGACCCCCAGGAAGCTGCCAGCCTCTGGGCTCTGGACCTACACTTCACTATTTCCTAAGGACTGAAAAGGATGGTCACAGGCTGGGCCGTCACCTATTTAACCTCTACAAAGAGAAAGGGAACCGCTTCATTTCTGCAATCATCAGGCATTTCGTGTTAAAGAGGAGCAAAACAGGACACAGAAATTGTTTCTGACCAGCACTTCAATTAGACATCTTGAAATTAAGGAGTTGATCACAAGGTTTTATTCTACCAGTCAGCACAAGTTAGTCTACACAAGGCAAATAACGCAATGGAGCTTGATCTTATTGAAATTAATGAGGTGATTCTTTGGGTTGTTTTTACTCTGACACCAACTGAGACTAAACTTATGGGTGAAAACCAGTGCATTTAAAGATGATCCAATGATACAGCCTTTGCCAACATTTTGCTTTTGATGGTGCTGGGAAAGAGTAGGCAGAAAGCATGAGGCTGAAACCTCAGGATCGTGTCAGCAGCCTGAATTTGCACACCGCAATCCACAGGACAGTGACTGATGTGGAGAATCCAATGATCTTCAGCAGGCCTGCCACGGAAGGCAGGTTCCTCTCCCAAAAGGTGTGGGTGATCTCCATAGCTGGAACATCCTGGATGGATGAGCAGAGAGCATTAAGCAGAGCAACTCTCGTTCGCCCCGCTGAGGCGCATGGACATATGCCCGAGAGCGGCATCTACAATGACCTTACAAGCTGGAAGATGAGAGTCAAGAGTTTTACATTCGATTACTGGTCCATGGAGAGGAAGCTGCAAAACTCACCTTTGATTCCGGTTCTTGAACTCTTATGTCTTTCTTGGCCACCTTCCCCAGAGCATTCAAGACCTGCAAGAAAGTGGCCGTGGTGAAGTGAGCTTCTAAGGTCCTGACAGACGCAAGGCCCCGCTCACCATCAAGGAGCCCCCCAGGAGTGGAAGGAGCGGCAGAGAAGCGGAGGTGCACATTTATCCATGTCAAGAGCCGGAAAGGCCCGATGCCAAAACCACCACCGGCCTCGGGAGAGACAGTGACGCGCCCCCGCTCCCTTACCTCCCTAGCTGCCCGTTCTCCGGCCTCTACTGCCCCTTCCATGTAACCGCTCCAGTGTGTGGCTGTCTCCGTGCCAGCAAAGTAAATTCTGTCAACGGGCTGGCGAATGACCCTTTGAGAGAACAGAGAGGTCACACAGAGTTACCTGGGAAGGCAAGGAGGGTAAATGGGCCCGTCGCTGCCCTCATTTGCCCAGACAAGGCAGCGCAACTCAGATCGTTTCCAAAACTCCTGTATGGCTCAGCCAAAGGTGGAAGGCCCCTCCCTGTTCCTTGAGCCTGTGCCCAAGGATCTGAACTTTCAAGCCAGAGAGAAGCAGGCTGTCAGATCATCAGTCACTAAAGGTAACGCTGGCCTTTGCCTAGCCAGCCAGGATGCCAGGATCAGAAGACAAGAATACACAGGAAATCCACAATCAGATTTCTTGGCTGTAGGTTTCCTGTTTGCGGTCCATTCTCCTCCCCACACCATCTTTCCGAGGGGGTGCATTCTTCACGAGAGGGGATCTGGCAGCAGACCCCAGCCAAGCACTCCCAGGGTATCAGGATGAACCACAGTGGTGAGTGGGAAGACAGGGACAGGAACTGATTTGTAGCAGAGGAGGGACCCGAGGGATTAGAGGTCTGTCTGTCTCAAAATAACCACGTCTGCACAGTTAGCTTTTGTGAATTTATGTGGAGACTGGCTGAGGACAGGGAAATGGGCCTTCTCTTCCAAAGAGGTCCTCCCAAAGAAAGCCCCAGAAGGGCTGGGCTGAATGGGCAAGTGTCCCCTCCTAGCTTGTCAGCTTTGACTCCTACCAGGTCGGCAAGCCATTTTCACACAATCTCCCGAGCAGCACACCCTCCACCCCCCAAGGCCTCTCGCCTTTCTCTAATTCAGGAATCTTTGGTTTCATCTATCCTTGATTCCAGTTTCCCACTTCTGGCCTTCTTTTTTTTTGTAGTTTTTAATTTTATTATGTTATGTTAGTCACCATACAATACATCATTAGTTTTTGATGTGGTGATCCACGATCCATTGTTTTCGTATAACACCCAGTGCTCCATGCAGTACGTGCCCTCCTTAATACCCATCACCGGGCTAACCAATCCCCCCTCCCCCCTCCCCTCTAAAACCCTGTTTGTTTCTCAGA
>NC_138385.1:73137314-73198776 GCF_054177405.1 Leptonychotes weddellii
CTCCTAATGTCCTCCATGTTATTCCTTATGTTCCACAAATAAGTGAAACCATATGATAATTGACTTTCTCTGCTTGACTTATTTCACTTAGCATAATCTCCTCCAGTCCCATCCATGTTGATGTAAAAGTTGGGTATTCATCCTTTCTGATGGCTGAGTAATATTCCATTGTATATATGGACCACATCTTCTTTATCCACTTCTGGCCTTCTACTCTGCCTTCGGAACTACTCCAGCTCATCAATCCCATTATCACTCACAAAGACTATTTGATTCAATTAATTAAAAACAACGAACAGTCTCATGTAAGGAAAGGGTTAAGAAGCCCCTCTTTCTCTGTGGACACACGTGAGCCGGAATTAACTTTCCAGCTCCGTTCCTCTGGGAACCTGATGGAAGGTACCCCGCCAGGGACGTCACCACGCGACACTGCTTACGCCCAAACGCCTCTCCCGCCCTCACACCGGTAACCGCGTCGGGGCTGGGAAGACTGTCCTGAGTTGCAAATACCCAGCAGGAGGCTCTCTCTTTGGGCTCTTGCAGCTGAGCACATCCCTGGACAGACAGACCCCTGTGCCCTATGAGGCAGTTACAAGAGACAATGGCTCTTCTGGGGCCTATGGGGCTTCGAAGCCAAGGCGGACTCTCCGAATCCGTGCCGAGATCCCCTCCTCACAGGTTAGCTGTCCTCGGCAGGGATGGCTCCCCCGAAGAAGAGGAGCGGCTGCAGCAAGATGTCTGTAGCTAACGTCCTTAGGCGGAGACGGGTACTCAGAAGCCTAGGGTAGTCGTGTGAAACTCAATGTCTAATTGAGCTCAAGAAGGCTGGCTGGAGGACACTGCAGCTTTCAGGGTGCTCACCCGGAGCACTGACATCTGAAACCCTCACCCGTGCTCTGCTACTGCTCTGCGTGCTGACAGCTAAGCTTCTACGTACTGGCATCCTTATTTTCCTACGGACGGCCAGAAATCCACACACTAACTACCTGGGGCATCCGAAATCCGAATGCTGACCACTATGTCTCCAAGTCCCCTCGAACTTTGCTTATGAGTTTAAGTTTGGTGCATGTCGGGGCGCCTGGGTGGCTCAGTCGGGGAAGTATCTGCCTTGGGCTCAGGTCATGATCCCGGGGTCCTGTAATCAAGCCCCACATCGGGCTCACTGCTCAGCGGGGAGCCTGCTTCTCCCTCTCCCTCTGCCTGCCACTCCCCCTGCTTGTGCGCTCTCTCGCTCTCTCTCCCGATGACAAATAAATAAATAAATAAATCTTAAAAAAAAATAAAGTTCGGTTCCTGTCTTGGATTAATCGGGATGGCGTCTGGGCAGTACCTTCCATACTGAGTCATGATCCCAGGGGGGAAGTAGGCGGTGTAGCAGCCCCCGGAGTACTGCTCCTCGCACCAGTTCTTCTCTTCGTAATGCACCGGCTGCATTCGGTGGGGGGAGAATTCCAAAGGGAAGACAAAGCTGAAATGCGACCCGTCAACCACGAAGGCTCTTGTGCATTTTACTTTAACAAAAACTTTACATTAAAGAAAAAGGTGGCCCTGTTCTTCTATTTCATTTAAGGGGAAACATGACAGTACCAAGTAAATGGCCTTCGGGGAGGTACCAAGTGACAAAACATGTATACTTTGACTTTTTCGACCTCTTGATGAGGGGAGGCATGGAGTATTCCAATATCTGGGAGAGAGGGCAGTGCCACGCAGATCTCAAATCTTTAGACTAAGCCTCACCAACAATCACATTCTGGAAAGGTCTGCTCAAATCTCTGGATTCTCTAAATAACAGACTTTTACTTCCCTATCTACCATGGCTGGAAAAAAAAAAAAAGTGGAAGGGAGGAGACATAAGATAAGCACAATGTAGGGGCGCCTGGGTGGCTCGTCAGTTGGGCATCTGACTCTTGATTTCAGCTCAGGTCGTGATCTCAGGGTCCTGGGATCAAGCCCCGCGTCGAACTCTGCATTCAGTTTGGAGTCTGCTTGTCCCTCTCCCTCTGCTCCTCCACCCATTTGCTCTCTCTCTCTCTAAAATAAGTAAATAAAATCTTAAAAAAAAAAAGATAAGCACGATGTCTAAGAAAGGCTTTTTTTTGGAACCATTTCTCTGAGCTGGAAAAGTGAATGATGGGAATCCTGCTAAAATGGGGACAATTAAAGATGAGCAATGGTTTCCAAGAGACATGAGAGACCGTTCTCTGAGTTTTTCTCTAACAGAGTCTACAAGTTCATTGTTCGAACAGTTCAGAGATAATCTCCTGAAAGAACCCCCAGCTAGGTAATAGGATCTTCAGATAGAATTTCATTCCCGTCATCACTTTCAGTGGTGGACTGAAAGGACTGAAATTACATGAGCTGTGAATGGAGTCTACGGATGGAAAAATCAATTAGTGTGGCTCTGACCTGAGAGAGTCTAGATTCTGCCCACCCTATCAAGTATTCACTAGTGCGCCCTCACCAACAGATGAGGACGTATTTGGGATTTCGCTTCAGAGCAGTCAGTTGGCTTTGATGGGAGGGCAGGACCTCTGTTCTGGGAACTGATCTCACCCACCCGGGAGATAATACCTGTGACTCCAGGCCCTGATGGCAATTGGCTGCCAGTTATCCAGGGAACACGGAAACAGCCCAAGGAACTGCTGCATCAGAAATTGCATGCCCCTGACGGCAGCTTTCATTGGCCTTTCTGGGACTAAAGTTAATCCTCCAGTAAGCATATCCCTTCATAAGACTCTCTTCCTAAGACGGTCAGGAAACCAGACTCTGCTTTGCTTTACCACTTAGAGCAAACAGAGCAGAACTTTCCAGGGATTAAAGCTGAGGGTTTCTTACTTGTAAAGCTTCTTGGGATCCTAGCACTTTGGCATAGAGCTCACAGATCTTCTTCTTCCTGTAAAGAAGAGTAAAAAAGAGAAATGTTAAGGAAGTAATAACTGAGGAGTAGAGAATAAACACAGTGAGTTTATTCATTATCATTGGCTCTCGCCAACGAACCAGATGTATTAAGAAAAACCTAAAATCAATGGTAACTACACAACATGAATAGTTCCATGAATCTCTGCACTCGGATCAACCCTCTGTGCCTCAATACGGTCATTTGACTTGAAGACGCAACAGAATTTTCCTTTTATATTTTTGCCTCTTTTACTACCCGGTATCCTATCTATTCAAGATTCAAATGGGGAAAATAAGATTTGATTAAGTGCAGTCAGTTTAGGAAATGATGCTAAGTCACTTTTCTGGAACACATAGAATTCTAGAATAATCCCTTTTAGAAGTCCATAGTCCATATGACAGCATCTTTTAACTATCCTCCACTTATGTTTTAAAGATCTATGAACATCTGAAGCTTATTTAATCTTTTAAGTATAACATACAATATGCCACACCACAAGAGGCCTATGGTCATTCTACTCTAGTCATCGGGCATGTGACAGAATGGTCTGTGGACACAGTACTTCCAAGGGATGTGCTACACAATGTTACCCCAGACAGTCTTTGGCTACCCTCATAATTCATTATGTAAATGACTATCACATCACATGACACGTGGTAGGTCTTAAAGAAAATCAGCAGCTTCACTGATCTAGGCACTTTCTGAAATAGGTATTTGCAAACTCACAACCACTCTTGGGGAAATTAAAAAGTGCTAATTTACTAAAATCACCCCTTTTCAAAATAAATGGTTCAATTTCAGGATTTGTTTGAACAGGTTCATACTGAGCCAGTTATATACTTTGGTATTTAACTTCTTTAGTCTTTATATAGTTTAAACATTGAAACTGCTCCAAAATATTTGTTAGGCGCTAATGAGCAACTGGAAAAAAAAAATTTGCTAAAAAATGGGTGCAGGGTTTACCTCGAATCTGAAACACAAGTACTGAAAGGTGAAGAGACTAATGGCCAAAAATGAGAGAAGGGGGAAAAGGAGGGGTGGGAGGGTTATACTTACTAGTAATAAAAGAAACAGAGATTTTTAAGAATGATGATTTTACGTTGCCAATTACATTAGAAAACATTTTTAAAACATGTCCTCAATTTCTCTGAACGATGTGAGATAAAATCTAACCTTATAAATTTGTCAAAATGCTCACATTTAGGCCATTTATATAACTCCCAGAACTTCCGTTTCATGGAGATACAGTGTTAAGTCAGGAAGAGGAGGTGAAATCATAAACATAGTGGCTTGCTGCCACCATGTTCCCATGGAAGGTTTTCAGAGATAGACAAAGGCTACTGCTGAGGTGATGTTCTAGAACATTTAGGTGGCTCTGTAAGTTCCAGTACAAACAGGAAAAGTTTGGTTTCCATGAAGGAGCTGCTCCTACTGCAGATCAATAACCATAAAGGAAATGCAGAACTGGAAGAAGTTTCCAGACGACTGCCTGCCTCTGTCTCTCTCTGTCCAATCCAAGCCACTTAATGTGAAAGATGAGGAGGCTGAAGCTCAATAAAAATGTACTGAATCAAAATCCATCCTCAGCATAACATGATAACCTCTTTCCTACTCTATGATGAGATGATGGGTTCTTACCTACTTCGCGTGGGTGTTATGAGGAAATTCCAACATTTGAGAGTCAATCAGAAAACAAAAGTATGGATGGATCATCATTCTAAAGTTTAATGATGCTTAGCTTATTTTGGGGACATGTGATAAAATCTTTATTAAAACAGAATGAAATCTAAAATCCAATCAACCTACCTTGCAGTTAATTTTTCATGATGGACAATAAGCCCTTTATAATAGAAAGGGAAGTCATTATTTACTGTATTTTACAGTTATAAGATGAGTCAGGGATGAGTTCATACAAAACATCAGGAAATTATCTTCCCCATCCCTTCGTCCCATTAAAATGTAAAAATTTGGGGGAAAGTTATGTAAGTCAAAAATGTTAGAGCAATGCAGTGATTGGTTGGTTGGGCTCTAAAAATAATAGAACATATTTTAAATCATGGCCAAAAGAGGCCACTGTGCAAATCTCTTGTAGTTGTGTTTACTCACTGGTTTCTAAATCTGGCTGCTCGTCATAATCATTTGAAAAGCTTGTTAAAAGATACAAAATACTCAGGCTCCACTCCTAATCTACCACATCATAATCTATCGGCCTCAGAAAAAAAACATATTTTCCAAACATTCTCTGGCAGATGTTGATGCAGTCGGTTGTGGGAATCTCGCTCCAGTCAAAGACACATTCGGGGTTCTAAGGGTTTTGCCTTATAAAAACTTTTGAGAAGTTCAGCCACCGTGTGGAATCATAACCAAATGTCTACATCCAGGCTGGTATTTATTTTACTATTAATAAAGGGGGAAAGCAGGAAATCCAAAAGAAAATGTCAAGCTTAGTATGGCGTAATGAAAAAAAGTTTGCATTGGATGCTATTCCTGACTTTGTGGAGACCTGGACAGACCATTCCCTGCCACTGGACCCCAAATTCTCCCTCTTCTGAGACCCGGACAGACCATTCCCTGCCACTGGACCCCAAATTTTCCCTCTTCTGAGTGAGGAGACAAAGAGTTCCCTTCTCGAAATCAGACCTTATGGTAGCTCAAAGAAACAAATTCGTGTGCAAATGTGGAAACTTTTGCAGCCTGAATTCCAAAGTCATCAAAGTAACTCTCAAAGCAAGGGCTGCTTGTGGATTTGCTGCTTCATTGTTTAATTAAATGCAGAGAGAAGTGTACATCTGTGTGCATCCTGGTCCTCTTCAAAAGCCAACAAAGGATTTAGGGCTACCCTCTGGAAGGGAAGCCCAGAAATTCCCAGAGGCACCCTGCCCCCCAACAGCCAAATGACTGTTTCCAGGTTAAGAGTTCCTGGTAAGCTTTTATCTGAACAAAGGAAAGGATTCCAAGGCAAAACCAAACAAATACAACAAGGCAGAAAGGGAAAGGGAGAAAGGAAGGAAAAAAAAAAAGCCACTGTCCTACAATGATTGTTTTATACTAGGAAGCTATTAGAGAAGGGAACGTCAGAGCTGCGTCCTAGATAATCAAAGGGGGATACTTCTATGTACACAAGTAGCAACAGGTTGAAACCCACACGTATGGCTTTGCTCTTCAGAAAAAGTACACGTCAGAGGACCTTGGAAAAGGGATAATGGTCTCGCGAGGCGATTAGGACTCAGCCTCTAAAGCTTTTTTGCACTGCTAACGTTTCCTATAATTTTTCTCCATCTGCCCTACAGGGGGAAACCCTACCTCTCAACCACTGTACAATAAACACAAATATGTAAACCTACATTAATTAACGCATATGGGCAAGCACTGAGTCGAGGGGACTTGTAACACAAAGGTTGCCATGGTGACAAAAAGGTCGATTTATTGGGATTTTAAGACTATTAGTGAATCGTGGTGTTTTTCAAGATGCCATTATACTGTTGTTAGCCCACCAAGCACAATATAAAGCTAAGCTTTTATATGTATTTCAGATGTCACTTCTTACCTTATTTCCTTATGGAGCTTGGCAAGTCGGTCAGCTTTTCGGGCAAGTATGAAGCTGCAGAGAGAGGTGACATTTGAATGATTAGGTGAGCGAGCTGCCTCCTCTTTTCCAAAATGTTCTTGCCTCCGCCACTCAGCATTGATGAACTCTCGCCCAGGCACTCCCATTACTTCCCTCTATTAGAGAAAATGCCAGGCTGCCTTCCATCTGCCTGTGTCCAAAACCCCTCTAGGCTGTGGGCTCCTAAGTAACCGGTCACCTCCTGCTCAATGCTTTACCCCCAAAGTTCAGCACGGCTCTTGGCATATAGTTGGAAATCAAATGTCAGTTGAATTAATATTGCGCTAAATGCTATCCTGGTAATTGACTGTTGCCTTCTGCCAAATACTTGATAAAAGCTGGAAAACCAAATCGAAGTTAGTAGTTGCAGTGGACCCATGGTGGGCCCCCCAAATCCCTCTTTGGGACCAAGCAGTCATTACCCTGAGAGCTCAGGGCTGGACCCTTCCCCAGCCACTGCCTTCTGTGGCAGAGGGCTGCCTGGCTCAAGGTCCCGCCCCTCCCCAGAATGACCATCTCTGGGGTGTGGTGGGCACCAAAGTCCATTCCCTTACCTCAGGGCATGACACCTCTGAAGGGCCATCCCAGTTCCAGAACTCCTTATGGGATGGCTGAGACCTCCGCCCGGCCAATGTCGGAGCCCAACCTCTTCCTCTGCCCAATCTTGATTCCTTCCCTTCCCCACAGTGACCCCGGCACACACCCCAATGAACCCCTTGCACCCAAATCTCCATCTCCAACTTAGCTTCTGGGAACCTGGCCTAGCACCTCCCCCAAATTCAGTAACTCAGTAAAACTCAGTTATAATTAATCTGTAAATACTGATATTACTAATTGCATGTATGTTTTAATGAACTGAACTGTGACAACAAATCCTTAGGCACACTATTATTAGAAAGCATTCACAAATCCAAATGAGCTAAAGGACACTGAAATTATTTCTCCATTTAAAAAAGTTTTACACTTGGGCGCCTGGGTGGCTGAGTTGGTTAAGCGACTGCCTTCGGCTCAGGTCATGATCCCAGGGTCCTGGGATTGAGTCCCACATCAGGCTTCCCCTGCTCTGCGGGGAGCCTGCTTCTCCCTCTGCCTCTGCCTGCCATTCCCCCTGCTTGTGCTCTCTCTCTGTCAAATAAATAAATAAAATCTTAAAAAAAAAAAAAAGTTTTACACTTGTATTTCTTTTGTTCTAGGCCAAAAAGACAGGTCAGGACTGAGAATGCAAGAGTCGAACACAGATACTTCATCCTCTTCCTCACCCCCAAATTAAACTGTTCCTCAGTTTGACTGGCAATTCCTTTAGAGCTGTCTGTTATTCGAGATCATTCTGGGAAGCAAGGATTACAAAACGTATTTGCGTTAATCCAGAGAACAGTATTTCGGAGGAATGTGTGGATGACCTAAGATATTTGAAGTAATGAACTTTATGGGATATAGTCATAATTTTGCTTGATTTAACACTGTTACGTTATGGCTTGCTAGTAATGATTATGGTTAAATTTTAAGTTTATGCATGAATCAATCATTTGAGGCTTACACAGGACTTCAGTGAAAATCACCAATACCAGATGAAACATTAAATGATTGATCTGAAAATCTTTTTCGATCTTGGGTGCTTCTTCCAGCTCCTTTTCTCAAGGGCAGTTCGTGGTGGCCATTCCTGTCAAATCTCAAATCGAGAATGAAACAACAACCCCTCTGCTCTAACTCTTAACTACGGACGATTTTCTTTAACTTGCTTTGGGGTTTTATTGAGGAAATTAAACATGCTGGCTTTGGGTCGGGGACATTTCACGGCTCTCAAGTACAAGGTCCTTTCTAGTTGCCAAAAGGTACTAGTCATCACAAACGCCCGAGTTGGACAATTACCACCCCTGTCGTAAAGGCTTTCATTGCCCAGAGCAAAGAGCAGGGCGGAGGCAATTGTCCAGATAAGACAGATTAGAGTATCACTTTTTAAAAAGGAACTGCCTGAATAACCCCATTCCCATCTGGAAAACTTCCGCCATACGTGTCGTGGCTAATAAAGCCGAAGAAAGCCCAGAAAGGCAGATACCACAGTATCTTACTCCCAGAGCAAGAAGACCATCCAGTGTCCTTCCGTCCACAGTCGGACTGGTCCTGACGGTCTCCTGAAACCTCTAGGTCAACCTTCTGTTTTCCTCTGGCACGCAGAAGGTGGTGGCGAACGGCCCACGCAGTCTGTACCCTTTCTTGCCCAGTGGGGTTAGAGATGAAGAGGATGCGCCCTTCCTCTGATCCTTCCGCTGTGAGCACCCGCCCTTCCCAGGGAGGCTGGTGCTACTTCTGTTATTCTGCAGCCAGAGACGTGGTTACAGAATGTCTCGTGCGCAGTCCAATCTAAGTCCCGGGTCACGGGTCTGCCTCTGGTTTTGTAATTTCCCCTCAATGATGCAATGTGCGTGAGCTCGACTCTCCCGAGGGGGAAGGGCCAAACCGCGGGTGTCTGGCAGTCACTCGGTCAGTACAGAGGCTGCGCTCTTCTGTTGTCATGTGGTAGAATAAACAGCCTTTTGAGTTGTGGAGCTTTGAGGAAGGGTCAAAGGCAGGGCACTCGGGAAGGCGGAGGCACTCCTGAGCAATTCCCTTGTGAAAGCACTGCTTCCTTGTCTGGACCCCCAGCCCCCCAACAGCAGAGCTGTGGAGGGCGGGGGGCTGGGAGGAGAAAGGGAGAGCTCTCCTTTTCCGGACACAGGACCAAACCCTGGAGCATCCCTAGCAAAGGACAGCTGCAGTGGGACCTATCACAATGAGGGACATCCACTCAAGGGCCGGCTCTACCTCACACTGCACTTCCTCACTGGTCATGGGTCTCACATCCCTGGGTAACGATCAGCGTATTCACGTTGGCGGTGTAGTGATGTCTGGAATGGAGAGAAGCCTAACTCTGAAAGGTTTTACAGAACAAAACAGTCAATTCTCACTCTAGATGAGTGTGGACATTCTGCCCCCAGGCGGGGCTGTCTACCATACTGTCTAGCTGCTTCCTTCACTCTGTCCTCAAAAGTTTCGTGGGGGAAGAAAGGAAGGGGCACAAGTTCAAAATCGTGTCAGTTTTTGTCAAGTTTCCCAGAGTTCCGTGCCACCTACAAAACATTAAATTTTAAAACGTGGAAAATGATGTATTTCTGTAGGGTTATTCACGATTGCCTGACCTCGATTCCATATGCTCTGCCAGTGTCCACATGAAGACACCAACACAATTTAGAAAATGCACAGTATTCAGCTCTAAGTTACCCCATGATAGCGGGCAGCGATCCATCTGGCTTGGTGTCATCCAGGGTTATTGAAATTGGAGCTTCCTCATCTTCAATGATCATACAGCCACAGTAATCTTAATAAAGAGAAAATCAATAGGAGATTGACACTGACCTCATCAAAAATTTAGGAATTATATATAGAGATATATAGAGATACACACACACACACACACACACATACATACACACACATATAAAACTCTTTTGCTAAGAGAAAGGCAAACCTCAAATAGTCTTTGCCCCAACCCTAGACGATATCTCCTTATTAAGTAGACACATTAACTACACAAGGATATCTGCTGACCCAGACACGTGGCAAACGACCCATCTCAATGACCTCTACATAAAGATCACGCAGGACCAGTGCTACGGCTCAAACCGTACCGAGGCCCCGGAGCCCTGGAGTACACGGGCAAAGAGAGGCTTGCGTCAGAGGGAATCACCCCTAGGAACCCACAGAAGAAGCTGGGGGAAGGAATCCTTTGAGGAGGAGCAGGTTTGCCAACAATAGCCACCAAATCCACCCAGGCCCTGCCTCAGCTAATTGCCACACACATCCTGACAGCAGGTCTCACTGTCACCATTGTGACACAAGGAGACTGACGCTGAAAGGTGAACTGTCACAGCGAAGGTCACTCAGCTAGTAAGCAAGCGAAGCCCGGGACTGTGGGACTTCAACGCGGCACTCTTCCCACAGCACCCCCTTTGCGTCACTCTCTCATTTAGAGTAAGGGGCAGGACATATGCCAAGGACCAGGGCAATGGTGCCCCTGCCACTTGGGGGGATCTCTTCCTTCCCTTTCATTGACAGCAGGTGCTCTTGGGGTCATTCTATGTCGCACCAGGGGCTGTGAAGTGATGGACAGACTGAGATTTCTGATCCTTTCTTTGCCAATTTAAAAATATTTATCTTTGTCATCTTTTTTCTGTTCAGGGTCTATGAGAAGGTCCCTAAAGAGAGTGTGATCCCTTCACTTAACACAATTTAAACGTGAGTAAGTGCAGCCTACCCTTCTTCTTCCAAAAGGCCTCCTTGTAATACATCATGCACTTAATGATAGCCCCCATCGGAAGACGCTGGATTAACTGGTTTCTCTCTGACGGGAGCTCTGGTCGGAAGTGGATCTTGGCAGTCAAGGTTGGCGGGATGGCACTAATTACGTATCCGCACTAAAAGACACAGACACAAAATACCACCTCAAACGTGTGAGTCTCGGTCTTTACAGAGGGGGAGAAACATCATGTTGATCATTTAGAATGACACGGAGCAGTAACCACATACAACAGAACAAGGCAGGTCAACTAAAAATGGTAATTTGGAAGACAGAGTTGGAGACACACCAGCATTAATTATACCACTGCTTGGATTGTATTTGGTTAGAAGCTGCAGAAGACACGAGGCCTATTTAATATATGCTCCTTGGGACGAGGCTGAATTACCTCATAAAGTTCATGATTCAATGTCTCGATGATGATGTTGTCACCCGACTGGTCCACATAGGTGACAGGGCACCTCAGCTTCACTCTGTCCCCAAGGTGGTCCATTATCCGTTCACTCACTTGACCCGATCCACCCACAAATTTTCGTTCCTATAGGAGAAGGCAGGCAACGAGGACTATAAATATCAAACATCGGTCACGATAGCTCAGAAAGTAAAATACAGGTCAAAAGAAGCAATATGGGGGCGTCTGGGTGGCTCAGATGGTTAAGCGTCTGTCTTTGGCTCAGGTCATGATCCCAGGGTCCTGGGATCGAGCCCCACATCGGGCTCCTGGCTCAGCAGGGAGTCTGCCTCTCCCTCTCCCTCTGCCTCTCCCCCTGCTCATGCTCTCTCTCTATCTCTGTGTCTCAAATGAATAAATAAAACCTTTTTAAAAAAAAAGAAGCAATGTGCAATTTCTAAGTATAAAGATACTTCAAAGATGCAACTGTCCTGTATTTGCTAAAGCTAAGGGTCAAATGGCCAATACCTCTTGGAGCCATGAGAACAACTTAGGGTGTTCCGGAGATCGCCTGAGGAGAGGAATTATTCACTTAGTGGAGAAAGACGCTACACCTTGCACTATGGGACAGACCCTGTCTGGAACAGAGATGACTTGAAGTACGATCATTTTACCAGTTCTAGAAGTTTTTGAAAATTAGTTGATCCGTAGTACTTCAGCTCCTCCCACAGAGCTGCACTAATTTTACTTACCTCTCCCCCACCCCCAAAAAAAGGAAGGACCTAAATTCCAAAAACCTAATTAGTTCAAAACGAAACATTCTTTAGCTGTGAACACATCTCTAGGAACGAGAAAAGGAAAGGAGACCTTTTGGTTTCGGGCACGTTGGTTGAAATCATTTCAAAAATTCGTGTCTCAAATCCACTCACGGTTCCACACATGGAAGCAGCTCTTAAGATTGTGCACTGGGTGAGGGCAGAACCACAAACGGAGGTTACAGGCTGAGAAGGGACACTCCGTACCTGGCCCCCATTGGTGACCGAGAATATCCGAGTGGTGCCTCCGCACTGCTTCACGTACCACAAAAACCACAGCGCAGACACCTCGTGGGGCTCAGAGGTCACGTTGATGTTCACAAAGAGCGATGCAAACTGCCTAGCGGTCCTGGTCACATAACAAAGGCGACAGTCAGGTGTAAATACATACATGCTTCACAGGACAGCACCTTTTTAAAACACAGTTCAGTACAGTTCAAAAGCATCTGCACTGCTTTTAGGGGGGGAAAAAAAACAACAATCCTCACAGGCTCTACCTCTGAAGGAATGCACATTTTAACGTCTGGTGAAAAATAACCTATTCCTTTGTTTTGAGGCAGTTATGGGTTCGCTCCAAATATATTAATTCTGGTACCGTCTAAAAGGGTCAAGATGCTGGTGAGGGATCATTAAGGATGCAGGTCTCGCTTCCTTGAACAATCGTCCTCTCTTCTCCACCTCCGCTGCTCCCACCCTGCTCCAGTCCACCCACATCCCTCACCTGGGTTACAACGGTGGTGGCTCCTCCGGGTCATCCCTACCTGGTTTATGACTACAGCCCCTTTTGATCCTTTGCCACATTACAGCCAATAAAATCTTTTGACAATGCCAAACAAAACAAAACCACTCTTCATAAAACCCTTCATGGCATCCATGGCAAAAGGGAAAATTCTGGAATGCAGCCACTCTATCTTCCACCATCAGCCTCTCAACCAGCTCTCCGACCTCTAATTACGTTGCTCTCCTGTGGCATCCTTAAGAGTCCAGGCACACTGTCATATCACTGCAAAAACATGTCAAATCTCCCTATCTTGGGGCCTTCAAGAGCGGTTTCCTGTTTTCTCTACATGGAAAATAATATCCCCCACACCATCCCCCTTCACATCTCCCAGCATTCACAGTGGCTCATTCCTGGAAGATACCACCCATCACACCATCCGTCCCCTGCGGTCTCTCCCATCCACAGTGGCTCATTCCTGGAAGATACCATTCCCCTAACAACATTCACTCTTTGCATCTCCCCTAAACCTTGCTGATTCCTGCCACGCCATTCCCCAACATCACTCCCCTATACTGTCTACACTCATCCACTGCACCTCATTAATGGAAGCTACCTGTCATATCATTCACTCTTCCTGTCACTTCCCACAGTCACTGTAGCTCATTCCTGGATGGTACCATCCTCTCACACCATCCACTTTTCCTGTCTCCTCCATCCACTATGGCTCATTCCTGGAAGATACCATGCCTCCATATCATCCCTATTCCCGTCTCCTATCCACCCTCACTGTAGCTCATTGCCAGAAAATACCATCCCCTAGACCATGTATCCTTCCTGTAGGTACCCCCCACCCCTTACCACGTACCTGAGTCACTGTGGTTCCTTCCTGGAAGATACCATCCTGCAACAGGCCACCCACCCCTCCTATTCCCCAACATCTACTATGGATCATTCCTGGAAGATACCATCCCACCAAACCACATATCCTTACTGTCCCCCCACCATGCGCTGTGGTTCATTCCTGGAAGATACTATCCCCCCACACCGTCTACTCTTCCCCATCTATCCCCACCCATATAGCTCATTTGTGGAAGCAACCTTCCCAACACACCAACCACACCTCCTGTCTCCTCCCATTCTACTATGGCTCATTCCTGGAACATACCATCTTCCCATACCTTCCAACTTTCCTGCCTCCCCCATCCACAGTGGCTCATTCCTAGAAGATACCATCTCACCACACCATCCGCTCATCCTCTCCCTGCCACCCATTATTGTTTACTTCTGGAACATATCCCCACACACCATCCATCCTTCCTGTGTCTCCTACCCACTGAGGCTCATTTCTGGAAGATACTATGCTCCCACATGATCCACCCTTCCTGTCTCCCCCCACAGTCACTGTAGCTTATTCCTGGGTGATTTCATCTCCTCATCCTCTTCCTCTCTCCTCTCCATCCACCACAGCTCATTTCTGGTAGATACCATTCTCCCATACCACCCAATTTTCCCATCTTCCCCATTTACTGTGGCTCATTCCTGGAAGATAGCACTGCCCACCCCCCAAACACACACACACACACACTCTTCCTGTCTACTTCCATGGATTATGGCTCATTCCTGGAAGGTAACATTCTCCACCACATCCATCTTTGCTGACTCCCCCCATCCATGTGGTTCATTCCTGGAAGATACCATCCACCCTCACTACCCACTCTTCCTATCTCCCCCCATCTATATGGCTCATTCCTAGAAGATACCAATCCAACCTTCATGTCTCCCCCTATAACCTATGGCTCATTCCTGGAAAATATCCCCTCAGCCACCATCAACCGTCCTGTCTCCACCCACCTCCATACACTGTGGTTCATTCCTGGAAGATACCATCCTTTAACCTACTATCATCCTAGATGATAACTGTCACCACATCATCCAGTCTTCCGGTACCCCTCCCCCACCTCCATCACTACTATTCCTTCCTGGAAGATAAATTTCCCCTCCAGTCATCCACCCTTCCTCTCTCCCCCTACAGTGGTTCATTCCTAGAAGGTACCATCCCCTCAACCCTCAACTATTTCTACTCTTCCTATATCCCCCCATCAATTGGTGCATTCTTGGAAGATACTATCCACCACATCAACCGTCCTTTCAGTCTCCCCAGTCAACAGGCTCATTCCTGGAAGATATCATTCCCCCCAACAATATATAGCCTTCCTGTCTCTCCTACCCACTGAGGCTCATTCCTGGAAGATACCTTGCTTCCACATCATCTAGCCTTCCTGACTCCCCCCCCACCCCATAGTCACTGTAGCTCATTCCTTGATGATACCATCTTTTCATACCATCTTCTCTTCCCTATCTCCCCCAATCCACTATGGCTCATTCTTGGAAGATACCACTCCCTCAACAGCATCCACTCTTCCTGACTACCTCCATAGACAATGGCTCTTCCTGGAAGATGCCATCCCACCATCCATCCATCTTTACTGCTGTCTTCTTCCCCCTACCCACCATCCACCATGGCCTATTCCTGGAAGATACCACCCTCCCACACCATCCATCTGGTCACACCCCTTCCTGGAAGATACCATCACCACACACAATCCTCCTTTCCTGCCCCCCCGCCCCCATCCATGTCACTCATTCCTAGAAGATTAAATCTACCCATACCATCCATCCTTCCTTTCTCCCCCCATCCATGTGGCTCATTCCTGGAAGTTACCATAGCCTCACACCATCCAGCCTTCCTATTTCCCCTATCCACTATGGTTCATTCTTGGGAGATACCATCCTCCCACACCATACTCTCTTTGCTTGTCCCCATCCATTTGGCTCCTTCCTGGAAGATACCATCACCCCACAAGATCCAGCTTTCCTATCTCCCACTCCCCCATCCAAGTGGCTCATTCCTGGAAGATACCATCCGGTCACACATTCCACTCTTCTTGTCTCCCCCATCAAATTGCTCATTCCTGGAAAATACCATTCCTACACACCATCCATTGCGCCTCATTCCTGGAACATACCATCCAGCTTTCCTGTCTCCCCCATCCACAGTGGCTCATTCCTGGAAGATATCATTCTCCCACATCATCAACCTCTCTTGTCTCCCTCCATGGATTAAGCTCACTCATGGAAGATACCATCCCACCAAACATCCATTTTTGTCTCCCCCAGTCCACCGTGTTTCATACCTAGAAGATAGCAACCCCTCACATATTTCATTCTTACTGTCTCCCCCATCAACTGGGTCATTCTTGGAAGATACCTTCCCCCCACACCATCCAGCCTTTTTATCTATCTACTGGCATACACTGTGGCTCATTCATGGACAATACCATCTGCATACACCATCCAACTTTCATTTCTCCACCCTTCCACTGTGGCTCATTCCTTGAAGATACCATTCCCCCACACCGCTCACCCTTTCTGTCTCTCCCCATCTGCTATGGCTCACTCCTGGAACATGTCATCTCCATACTATCCATCCATCTGGTCTCCCCCCATCCACTGTGGCACATTCCTTGTAGATTTCATATTCCCACATCATCCTCCCTTCCTGTCTATTCCCAAATACTATGGCTCATTTCTGGAAGACACTTCCTTCCACACCATCCATCTTTTCCTCTCTCTCTCCCTCATCCACTTTGTGGCATTCCTGGAAGATACCTTGTCCCCCACACCATCCACCCTTTCCTATCTCCTCCCATCCTCTGTGACTCATTTTTAGTTGGTGCACTAAGTCTTTGGTTTATGTTTAAAGATGGCTGCATCCGGGAATCTCTTCCTTACCCTTAGGTCAAGATCCCTGTTACAGTCACTCTAGTAGCATTATGGAATTATGTGCATAATGTCAGTCTCTCCTGCTAGAAGAATACTAACTCCACGAGTTTAGGGGCCATGCCTAACACATTCACCACAATTCCTCACCGATGGCTACAGTGCCTTCACACAGCAGCCCCAGAAAGCTGACTAAACAACCTGTAAGTAACTCAACTCATTACACAGGTTCTCATCGAAAATACTATAAAATTTATATTTTTCATTAATATAGACTAGCTTGCTTTTGGTTCCATGTTTTTCTACATCTGTATGGAATTACTTTAATATCTTTCCAAATTGCTTCTGTAGCTGACTGCTATATAATTTGAATACACAATTACTTATTTTATTGCAAATCACAGAGCCCTTTCATTAAAAACATTCTACTTCATTCACCTCCTCTTTGTTTTCATGTTTTAGATTCATTTTATGTTCAAACTCACTCTGAAGTGTTTAAAGTTCCTTCAAAGTTGCCACTGATTGAAAGATCATTAGGTTTCCTCTTAACTTTTTTCCTATAACTTATTAAGAAAAACACTGCAGGGGTGCCTGGCTGGCTCAGTCAGTGGAGTGCGTGACTCTTGATCCTGGGGTTGTGAGTTCAAGCCCCATGTTGGGTGTAGAGATTACTTAAAAAATAAAAATCTTAAAAAAAAAAAGAAAGAAAAATACTACAGTTCAAGATAGGACAGAAAGGATCCAAAGGAAAGATGAAAAGTAAATTTTAAATAGTCAAGATTACTTCGTCCAGCAGATTTTATCAATGAGATCTTTCATGGTCATCTTGTCCCATTCCTCAGCATGTGGGGCCTCCCATGGTGCATCCGCTGGAATCTGCAGAGGAAGAAGGGCCCACATTCAGGTGTGATGGTTACTGCCCACTGCTCTGCCAACAGGCCTTCAGGAGAACCTCTGAATACCAGTCTCTGGGTCTGTGTTGGAATGTGTGACTGACATAGAATTCTAATATAGATAGTGGTGGGGTTGGGATGCATAGATCTCTGCATTCTATGCCTTAAAGCTGTTGCCATAATGATGATGATGACGATGATGCAAAAAGGGGGGGAATTACATATAAATGTATATATAAATTAATATGTAATTATGATGATGATCCTTATTATTGAAAGCCAACGCCCATTTTAAGTCCCCAATTTAAGTGTGAGAGAGTGATCTTATGGAGCCTGGGCCTAGGTAAAAAACCTTGGGGGGGATAAATCCCTCTTTCCTTTACTATCCAAAGTGGCATCACACATGGATAAGGCAACTATGAGTAGGATACCTGGCGAAAATATGTCCCACAAATTCTCAGTGCCATAGAGTTGAAAGCCCACAGACATTACAATCAGAGAGATGTGGGTTTGACTCCTGGTTCCCTTGCTGTGTGGTGTTGGGGAAATTACCATAACCCCTTGGGCACTCATTTTCCTTGCAAATGGAAATACTACCAACTTGGCAGAGTAGTTGGGTGTATTGGAAATGATAGGTATGAATGTCCAGAGCAATGTCCTCTGCACTATTGGAAGGATATTAAACGGTTGCTATTGTTACGTTAGTAACAGGTCATGGGTAAGCTGAACACACACTTTACCTCCTTCCCCATGTTATCCATTGTCCGCCACAAATTGTTGTAATCCAAATAGGCAATGGGATTCCATACTGGCGGAAAGGCCCCCCGAAATGGATAAGTTCTCCCCTACAACATAAAAGCAAAGGATAATACCTTAAATTAGGATGGCATTCTAAAAAACAAAACCCAGCCAACATAAGAGCCATTTGCAAGCTAAGAGTATCCTCTCCTGTTGCAAAAGCATCACCTTTGATGGGAAGTAAATACATTTTATCTATACAGGCCCCAAATTTCAATTAGATTAGCAAAATTCCCTTGGTGTTGTGCTCCCTGTTTTTAACCTACTGGAAATAATAGCTGTGAACTTACTCCTACTTATATAGAGAAAATAAATAAAGGTAGCTCATCCCAATATCTAATGCTGATACCACAATATTCTCAACCCTTGAGCTCCTAGCTAATCTCTTTGGAGGGATGCTCCCACTCAGATGAGAGCAGGATGATGACATGGAAGACTGTCCTTGGACCACACAGAAGACTGGAACAACAGAGCAGAATATCTCAGGCTGAGTTTTAGGGTTCACACAGGCTAAATAAAGATTGGTTAGATTACCGACCATGCCTGAAGTCAAGAATCAAAATATGAGAAACAGAATAATGGGCATTTGACATTTTTTTGGTTGCCCAGCATCCATGTTCCTTTCCCAATATTATCCTGGTTCCTTTTTGGGAAACTGCCTCTCCTCCTCTGTGGATAGATGTGTAGGAAGGATGGTCCTGGGTATCATCTCCCATTATAGCAGGCAATGGGCTAGATCCTTTCTCCACCCCCTCTGGCTTCTGGTGCAGCCAGGCTGTGAGGCTGTCAGCTAAGCTTGGCCAATGACACACACTCTCTGACCCTGGAATGAGTCACCCAACAACAGAAGAAAGCTAACTCTGGGTTCTCCTTCCCCATGGCTCCTAACTTGCCAGAGCTTGCCAGAGCTCCCTAACTTGCTAGAGCTCCCCTGATCTCTGCCTATTCCTAAATGTGGCCCTCCAGCCTCCCGTAGATTCTGTGGGCCCTTTGCTATCCTTTCACTAAATCCCCTCTTGTTAGCCGGAGTTGGCTTTCTATTGCTTTGGTAAAGAGACCTCTAACATAAAGACAGCTAATTATTTGCCACCATTGACTTCATTCCCATTGTGTGACAAGCCCTGTGCTATGAAAACACCGGGGTGAGGTAAGAGTGAATCCTTGGAAAGAGAGACCAGGTCTAGGTATTTTCTAAGGTTTTTAGTTCCCTTAAAAATAAAATATTCATAAGATGAAAATATCGTCTACTAATTCAATTTTGCATGAGATTTTTTTTTTATCAAATAAAAACATACTCTCAGTATTTGCATTAAGCTTACTGTGTGTACTGCACAGCATTAAGCACTGTGTCGAATTAAAAAAGTGGGGGAGGGGAGCTAAAGCAAAACTCCTGACCATCGGGGCGCCTGGGTGGCTCAGTCGTTAGGCGTCTGCCTTCGGCTCAGGTCATGATCCCAGGGTTCTGGGATCGAGCCCCGCATGGGGCTCCCTGCTCCGCGGGAAGCCTGCTTCTCCCTCTCCCACTCCTCCTGCTTGTGTTCCCTCTCTGGCTGTCTTTCTCTCTGTCAAATAAATAAAATCTTAAAAACAACAACAACAACAAAAAACTCCTGACCATCAAGACAGGGACACAAGACCTAACAGCATTTGCATTCATGTGCACACACCTGCACACGCATGCGTGCACACACGCACTCTTCAACTGAGTAACGATATACAGCAGCCATTAAGTGACAAGTAATTTTGCCTGCCACAGTAGCAAATTCAAATAACCTTGGCAGATTATGTGATCTGATTTCTTATCTGAAAAATGCCATGTTGTAATGCTGCAATACGACTCTCTGAGACTCCAAACCTTTATCATCACCACCACCACCGTGGTATCACGACCATTATTACTAACATTTATTGAGATCTCTCTCCATGCCTGGCCCTGGCTAAGCTCTTCATATGTATTATCTCGCTCCAACCCTGTAGAGGCAAGCACTATTAATATTTCCATCTTATAAATGAGGAAACTGAAGCCCAGGGATATTAGCTGGAAAATAGTAGGACGGAAATTTCCTGTTCCCAAAGCCTTTGTTCATAAACATTAAGCTTTCTGGCCTTCCTATAGGGTTGATAGAATGTGGAGATAGGTTTGTTCTAGAGACATCTTAACCTTCCCAACTGGATGAAGGAGAGTTTGGAAAGGTGAAACTAGAAATCTTCCACACCATCTTTTATGTTTCTAAGGAGTAAAAATGGAGATGAAGAAGCTCTGTTTGAGGAAACAGCATCAACCCTGGGAAATGAGGAAGCACGTCTGGAGAAAAATGGGCAGACATTTTACCCAGAATGCTATGTTAGCTACAGAGAGGAGGCCGACGGGTTAACAGCTCATGGGCAGCCTTCAGAACAGCGGGTTCTCATTACAGTTCCTCCCTTAATTGAAATCAGGGAAAATCTACATTTTCCTCTGTAAGATGTATTTATACTCAAGGAATAGTATCATACAGAACTGATCTTTGCTTTGAAAAGAAATATTTTTTTTAATAAAAACAAACATGCTCAATCATCTGGGGACATTAAGAAAAGTATCATAAATATAATTCAACAAAATGTGTCCCACACTCCTAATAAAGTTCTTCTCAGGATGATGCCCACCAGAGTCTCATTTCACACATGGCCTAAAGACCCCATGATCTGAGCCTTGAAAAACAAAGAGGTGGCAAAAGAAGTAAAGAATCCAAGGAGAGAGAAGAGTCCAGCCCGGCAATCTTTTTAGAAACAGGAGCCATGGGAATTCTAAAAAAAGATCATAAAGGCTGACTATAACATTAATTTTTATACTGTTGACAGAGGTACCAAGTTGATGAAGGGATTTCATTAATCAGTTTCACTCTTCATGTCTGGCTTCTCTGCTTTTATTCCATAGAACCTAAATCTGGGGCCCCTGGGTGGCGCAGTCGGTTAAGCGTCTGACTCTTGGTTTCGGCTCAGGTCGTGATCTCAGTGTTGTGGGATCGAATCCCTGTGTCGCACTCCGCTCTGCTTGAGATTCTCTCTCTCCCTCTCCCTCTGCCCCTCCCACTCATGCTCTCTCTCTCTCTCTCTAAAATGAATAAATATAATCTTTTTTTAAAAAAGATTTTATTTATTTATTTGACAGAGAAAGACACAGCGAGAGAGGGAACACAAGCAGGGGGAGTGGGAGAGGGAGAAGCAGGCTCCCCGCTGAGCAGGGAGCCCGATGCGGGGCTCAACACCAGGACCCTGGGATCATGACCTGAGCTGAAGGCAGACGCTTAACAACTGAGCCACCCAGGCACCCCTGAATAAATAAATCTTAGAAAAGAAAAGAAAAGAAAAGAAAACCTAAGTCTGCTAAAGAAATGCATATATGTGGGAACAGGCACCTACATGTCACCTCTTCCTTTCTCAGAAACCCCTGGAAGGCTTATTTCCTCCATGGCCTGCTTCTAAACTAGACAACTCAAGACAACTTTTTGTGCGTGTGAATCCCTAAAGCAGTGCAGTGGCAGGGCCTGGAGCTGTCGCCTGATGGAGTGAGAACAGCCTGCCAAATGGACCTTCTTAAGCTTGTAAATGTGATCGTACAGTTTTCTCACAAAGGCGTCAGTACTTTCTCAATGTCTCCAAATGGCTACTGCTCTTGGAAAATAAAAGGAAAAAAATCTTGAGTAAAGGTCAAGTTCATTTTGTACCTGTACTCTGGAGCCTTCCAACCCTTCCAAAATGGCCTTTAATCTCTAAAGCACAATGTCTCTGAGTTGAAGTCCAGTAAAACATAATGTCCCTGGAACTGTGCCCCAAATACTTAAATCCCTTTGAGAAACCACATCCTCAATGTACCGATGTTCCTAATAACAAGAGACTATTGCCAGGAAGTGACAGTTTACGGCTCCCACATCATTCTTTATTGTTGGTCCTATAAAATAAACCAAGTTTAGAGGAAGCAAGTAACATTTACTGATTGGCGTGTTGGAGAGTGTTGGCTCTCTGTACTTTTAGTTTTAGTTAAACAAAAGGAAGTGGGTGTTATTAAAGAGCACCACAGGCCCCTGAGGAAAGCTGCCAAATATTTTTTTAATCATCTTGAAAATAAACAGATATGTTCTAGACTGGTTTAGGAACAAGTCTGCCCAACTCATATGAATTCCTTGGCATCCTTCTTGTCCCACTGTTTTGACAAGCCTATAAGAGAAATCTTTTAGTGGTTTCTTTTCTACAGTACTTAATAATGCTTTAACTGCAGAAATCATCTAAAAAGACACCCATTAAATAGGACGGCAGGACTGTGTTGTATTCATAGTTGAAAAAAAATCATTTTCTTCCTCTTTCCAAAGGCAGATTAGCCAAGCTCTCTTCAAACCTACAGCATTCTACTCTACCGAAAACAAGCCATCCTAACATGGAAACATCCATGCCATCGTACTGCATGGCTTATTCCAAGTCTCCAACTAGTGTCCATACTTCTTTGCAAAACCCTCCCTCCGTCCATTCACTGCTTCCCCAGGGTCTGATCCTCAGCCTTTCCCCAGCCACCCACCCATTTCCCTGGGGAGCTCAGCCAACATCTGGATTTATTCTCTTTGCCCAGTGTTATGGTTTGCATTTCTCATGCCTCCGCTCCCTCTATATTGAAGAGAACTTCCAAATGGTAATGTACAACTTCTCATACAACTTTCAAGGGCTGGCAGCACATTCCTCGGTGTTTGCTCATGACCTTCATCTTATTCTCAGTCCCTCTCTCAGGACTTGGACGGCTATGAGCCAATGCAGTGGCACGTGAGCTGTGCAGTCCCATCTCGGGGAACAAGACGACCAATACGCCCAGGTACAAATGATGCATCAAGAATGAAAGGTTTCAAATGAATAGTTATGCCGCCTTTCCCAAGGGACTCTAGTTCTATACAGAAATTACACACAAAGCAATTAAAATAGCAACAATATGAGCTCTTCTGGAGGCTCTTGGGTAAGTAAAGATAATTGACAGCGCTTTTTCCTCTTTCACAAATGCCATTAACTCTGGAGAAACAGGCAGTTAGAAAAAAAGATGAAAATGTTACACCGTGAGGATGAGTGGCTGCTTTTCCAGAAAAGCTTTTTTAAGACATAATTCACATACTCGAGGGGCGCCAGGGTGGCTCGGGTCATGATCCCGGGGTCCTGGGGTCGAGTCCCGCGTCAGGCTCCCTGCTCAGCGGGGAGTCTGCTTCTCCCTCCCCCTCTGCCCCCCTCAACTTGTGCTTGCTCTCTCTCTCTATCTCAAATAAATAAATAAAATCTTAAAAAAAATTTCACATACTCGATAATCCACCCATTTAAAGTGTATAATTCAATGGGTGTTGGTATATTCACAGAGTTGTGCATCCATCACCGCATCTAATTTTAGAACATTTTTGTCACCCGAAGAAGGAACCCTTAGTCATTAAGAGTCACTCTCCATCCTTCCCCACCCCATTTTGAAGAACAGCCCAACTATTTGGCAAAGCAGCTGCACCCTTTTACGTTCCGACCAGTGACGCTCCATTTCTTCACCAACACTTGTTAACCGACATTTTGATTCTAGCCAGCCTGGGGGGGCAAAGTGGTATCTCACTGTAGTTTTTTTTTTTTTTTAAAGATTTTATTTATTTATTCATTAGAGACCGAGAGAGAGAGGCAGAGGGAGAAGCAGGCTCCCAAGGAGCAGGGAGCCCGATGCGGGACTCGATCCCAGGACCCTGAGATCATGACCTGAGCCGAAGGCAGACGCTTAGCCATCTGAGCCACCCAGGCACCCCTCACTGTAGTTTTGACTCGCATTTCCCTAATGACTGATGATGGCCGAAATCAGGCTCTGTCACTCTCTCTCTCTCTCTCTCTCTCAGATAAGCAAATAAATAACCTATTAAAAAAAAAACATTTATTTGCTTTATTCTTGTTCCTTACATCTTTGATATTATTATGCCTGGATTTCATGTCTAATTTCTCTTGGTTTTCATTGCTCCTAATTAAAATCTTGTGATCATCATAAGTGAGATGCATCACAGCGTAATAAATTTGGGCAGCTTTTGATGAATTTAGCAGGTTCACTACGTCTTTGAAGATATTCAGAGGTCCACATTATGTATATATTAGGTTTTTAACATATATGTGGGTATATATGTGTGTACTTGTATAATTTGTTTAATCCCAGCTGGTGCCTTGGCAGAGACAAAAGTAGAGTTCATGACTCCATGCTCTTGGTTTAGACTCCCCTGTCCCCTGCTCCCCGCTCCCCGTGCCTCAGTCTCCATGTCAGGAAGATGGGACCTGCAGTGCCCCTGAGCTGGATCCTCCATTGGGAGCCTATTAGGATGTGCTTTCTATGTATGGAGGTTGTTGGCACGAGTAAATACAGCTCTGAGAGAAACATGGTCCCAAAGATCCTACCTAGCAGAAGCTGGAAATGACTTCTGCTTCCTCTGGCAGACTAAAGCACTTTGTTTGTTGCCCATGGCACCTCACTACTTTCTACGCTATTAAACTGATTTATGTAAGAACTTTCCCGACTAGTTTCAACACACTGGAGAAGGGCTATGCCTCACACACGTTTATATCTCCTACACTGCCTTGTATAGACCAGGGTTCCGAGAAATGCTCGTTACATGGAGGAATAAAAGGGGTAAATACAGGGGCGCCTGGGAGGCTCAGTCGATTGTCTGCCTTTGGCTCAGGTCATGATCTCAGGGTCCTGGGATCAAGCCCCAGGTCGGGCTCCCTGCTCAACAGGGAGTCTGCTTCTCCCTCTCCCCCTGCTTGTGCTCTGTCTCACTCTTTCTCTCTCTCAAATAGATAAATAAAATCTTTAAGATAGGGGGGGAATATAATTCTTGCATGTATAGATATCACATCTAGCTCCTCCAGGCTCCAGAAGGAGTCCAGCCTCTTTCTACACAAATGACTCCCTCTTTTCCCACCTCAGACAAGGTCTTCTAATCAATGCCAATTTAGCACTGATTTTTAATGATCAACTCCACATACACACCTTTTCTAAAATAGCCATAATCAATACTACCATCAGATTTACTAGAACTCCCTATGTGTAGGTATTGAAGGGAAGAGAAAAAGATGAAGATCTCTAAAACCATTTCCTATGTGAGCATTTCTCACTCTGCTCCTTATGGATGCTATATAAAAATGGGTTCTGTGGTCATGAATTTGGGAAATCCTGGCTTATAGTTAAACAGCTTTTCTTTTTAATTTTTTTAAAAAATTTTTCTGCCTATCCTCATAGGACCCCTAATTTGCTAACAGACATCTTGGCACTCAATGATAGGGATAGGACACGGAGCATCTCCACAATGTATCTGACCAAGAAACCCCCTCTTGCAAAGCACTGTTGGGATTAATGTTGCTTAGAAAATATTCCCTTAGGCATGCTCTCTTCCTCTTCTGGCCGGCACTCACAGGGGCCCAAGGGAACATGGAAGAACAGGGGCTAGAAAGCAGAGCCCTGATAACCAGAGGATTTATTTTCCAAATGCTCCTAATGGGAATATGGTCTCATGTGGACGTCTCCTGAACAAGAATGTACGTCATCCCACAGCACTAAGTCAATAGGAAAAACAAAATGAAATCACTTGTGCGTCTAGCTGAAATTGCAAGTGCTCTGTGCTGAGTCTCGAGCCTGGGACTCTGCCTCTGGGAACCGGGCAGTACAAAGAGAAAGTACGTCAGAGCAGGTAGAGAGGGTCAAGGGCAAAGCAGGGCTTCTTGCCAGGCTGGCTGTTAAGTGAGTGCATTCAGCTTGTATATCCCAGTGACTGGGCAGGGGCAGTCCTGCCGTTCTACTGCGTGGAGTTACTCCAGTGGGGGCTCCCGTGATCATGGTGGTGGAGATATGGGAGGGGGAGGGGGCCAGGAGTCACTAGAGCCTTAGCACCGTCTTCCCCACATTTGAACATCAGAGAAGGATTTTTTAAAAAATCTACCAACTGGGAAAAGTCACAGATACTCGGGACTACTTTGGCCCCAATAATTATGTAGGTTAGTGACTGTGCCCACATCTGTGCCTCCGAGTCAACTTTTATGACCCCTGCTGGGCAGCAAGTGTGGGCCAGTGGTGATATCTTCCCATCGTCTCGGAAGCCTGAGGTTTTTTTCTGAGACATTTATCTGCTGGATATGGCTCTGGAAACTAGGCCACTGGGTACTTGGGCAAACACACAAAATTAAATCTCAGCCTGAGGTTCCCAGTGTATCATTTGAGTCTGACAAATTACACGAGGGCTGTCAGAATAAAAGGAAATGGACTAGTAGTTTAGGAATCAATCCCTCTGTTTGAAAAACCTGACATGAGAAATGGCCTTTAAATGGAAAGGACTCATTTCCACAGCTTTTGGGATCAAAGTAGTCATTACATTTAACTATAATTAACATTCACATTTTCTGTCATTCCACCCAGAATTTTCTTCTTCTGGTTGCATGAGACCCCGAACACAAAGCAAACAACAAAAGGAAGTGTTATGAAAACAGTACTGGACTGCTCAAATGGAAGGTATCCACATTATGATCATTATTTGTCTCTTCAGTTTCAAGGTCTGTGTTTGCTAAGGTCAGTTATCAACTAGGCTTTCACATCTGTCTGTCTCTATTTCTCTCTCACGCACACACTTCTGTAGGACCTTGAACCAAATACTTGCATTCTTACAATTTTCTCCCATCTCTAAAGTAAGGAAAACTGACACTTACTAAAACTCTGTGGTCCACCCGGTTTTCCAAAGGTATTCGTTCAATGAGCTTGACACAGAGGTGAAAAAGCTTAGAGTCCAGGCCTGAAATAGAGGGCTACATATGACAGCATCGATCCCGTTAAATGGTAGGACAGGGCAACAACAGCAAAGACTTTCTGGTTGGGTCAGCATGTGCTCATGGGACACCAGAACTTCCCTTCTTCAGGAAGTGCCCAGAATGCACCAGGTATGGGATTTATAAGGACGTTCAAGGGTGTTTCAGTTTCAGCTGTTAGAAGGCTACTCTACAAAAGTTTGACACTTCAGGACCAATGATTAAGTCTTTGGGCTAGGATAGTGGGTGCATGCTCTGGGGTAAAGTGGGGGCTGCAGAGGGGGGAATGGGGAGGAAGTAGAAATAGTGATGAAGTAGAAAGTACGGGGAGGAAAAAAGGAGAGTCTGACCTCAAACTGGCAACATTTAACCTGAAAGCTCAGAACCTCTAGCAGTTGGGCTATCATGGAGACTAGAGCAGTTTCTCTTGAGGAAGCTTCATTCCACCGACAAGGTTCTTTTTGCCATTAACTGCAACACCGAGGCCCCACTTGAGGAGGTGACAGCAAAGTTCCACAGCCTAAGAAAAATCCTTCGTGTCTGACCGAATCCCCTTTCTACACTGCCACTGAAAGCCAGTTCACTGAGTCACAGAGGCCGACTCTAGACCACTTCTCAATGAATGCTTAGAAAAGGAATGCTGTAATGAACTGGCCTCTATTAAAAATGAATAGCAAGAAGATGAAAAGAGTTCTGTAAACAGATGATGGGTGCACAATCATGCGAATGTACCTAATGTCGCTGAATTGTACACCTAATGGTTAAGAAGATAAATTTTTTTTTAAGATTTTATTTATTTATTTGACACAGAGAGACACAGCGAGAGAGGGAACACAAGCAGGGGGAGCGGGAGAGGGAGAAGCAGGCTCCCCACTGAGCAGGGAGCCCGATGCGGGGCTCGATCCCAGGACCCTGGGATCATGACCTGAGCTGAAGGCAGACGCTTAACAACTGAGCCACCCAGGCGCCCCAAGAAGATAAATTTTTATGTTATGTGTATTTTACCACAGTTTTTTTTTTTTTGAGCGAGTGCGCGCACACATGTGGGGCCGGGAGGAGCAGAGGGAGAGAGAGAATCTTAAGGAGGTTCCATGCTCAGCATTGAGCCTGATGCGGGGCTCGATCCCATTACCCCGAGATCATGACCTGAGCCGAAATTAAGAGTCAGACGCTTAACGGACTGAGCCACCCAGGCGCCCCCCCGCCAATTTTTTTAAAAAGAAAAAAAAAAAAAAAAACAGAAGGAAAAAAAAATTAACCTGACTTTTCTATTTATTGGGCTGTCACTTCAACCAAGTAGAAGCTTTATGATCTACAAAATAAATGGGAGATTTCTCCCTGAAAATTTATAGGAAAAAGAAAGGAGGCTTTGAGAGAAAATGGCTAATGCTGACCTGGCTTTCTAAACAGTACAAGGCTTTAAAAGTAATTTCTTTCATTACACTTTCCTGTAAACACAAGAAATAAATGAAAAAAAAGAGAAAGAAATGAAGTCTTTTTAAAATGGAGTGGAAAAGAATGGAAGCTACCAAAAACTATTTTTTTTACAAGCGACGTCCATGTATCTTTTTACTAAATACTTGATAGATCAAGGTGAGAATATATGAACGTGTTTAGTCTCTCTGCTTTTAAAAACCCATGTATAACTGTAATTTAGAGAAGAAAGCAAATAATCCCTCTTGTATTACTTCATTTCTATGATCAAACAGAATTTATTATGAGCACCTGCCCATTTACCACGTGCCTGTTCTTACCTAATTGTGTTTTTTTCATCTCTACCCTGACTTATACAAATTATTTTAAATCCTTTCTCTCTTTTTCTTTTTTTTTTTTTTTTTAAAGCTTCATTTATTTTTAGAGGGTGGGGAAGGGCAGAGGGAGAAGGAAAGAGGATCTTCAAGCAGACGCCCCACAGAGCGCAGAGCCCGATGCAGGGCTCGATCCCACGACCTATGAGATCATGCCCTGAGCCGAAATCAAGAGTCAGACGCTCAACCAACTGAGCCATCCAGGTGCCCCACTTTTTTTCCTTTTTATTCTTTTTCTTTTTTTTCTTTTTAAACCAGGGAGGATATAAAATAAGATACTCTTATGTCAATCATACTTTGACTAATGAGTTCACATAAATCACTTAACAAAAAGAATATATAGCCAGCAATCCCAAACCATGCCCGAGACCCCTAGACTTAGTAGTTTAACACAGTAATAGAACCCATCTGCGGGTCGCTCTGCTCAGTGGGGAGCCTGCTTCTCCCTCTCAAATAAATAAAATCTTAAACAAAGAGAAGAAAGAAAAAGGAAATCAAGCACTTCTTCCTTCCTCTCCAAGACTTAGCATTGCAAAATTTAACAAAAAGTCTCCACAACTCCATTTAACGTACTCATAAAATAATCGTAATGATGGTGCATCTAATTTACTAATGCAAGTAATGGATCAACCAACCCAAGCCTGCTGTGCCTAACTGGGGTGGCCTGGGGGTTCCTCGGCAGTCAGGCACTCACTGAAGGCCAGAGGGACTCCAGATTCATGGCTCAGGGTGTGAGAGAAGAAGCCACCCTGGTGAATGGCACCACATATGGCTCCCAGTGCCTGTGTCCACAGGAGGCCGCGTCCACAGGAGCCCCTACTGCCTCAGTGGCATGTTAGGAGTCCAGAACCCTTAGGGGTAAGGTGATTGTTGTCATACCTCACAGCAGTTTCCTAAAGGGATTTACAAGTTGACGTTCTCCCTGTGGAATAAGGAACGATGTGACATAACCCACAGAGCCCTGGGCTCAAGACCTGGAAAGCCTTACTTTGGCATCTAAGCTTTCTGAGCCTCAGTTTTCTCATCTATAAGATGGGAGGACATGCTTATTACCTCATAGGATCACTCAAATTAGGTGACAATACAGATGGAAGACAATACCTATGCATGGAGTGAGGAGGGATGGACGTAAGTGATTAAAAGAAAGGAGACGAAGACGCAACAAGCAACATCCCTACGAGAGCAGAACACCTTTGGTTTCTTGCCTTTCCTACTGAGCAGACTTAAAAGTGAAAGCAGAACTTTCTTTGAACACAAAAGATACACCTTCTGTGAGTTGGTATGGAAAGGTGTTGAAAGCAGCTTAAAAATACATGTCCCTAATCCCAAGGAAACACTCTATTACAAAGTAAGGGGTCAAAGACGCAGTTATTTCTGGCAAGCATTAAGACAAACTAAGAAAAAATAAATCCCCTGCTTCCAACACGGCCTGCTGGCTAAAACAGAGTTCACCTCTTAGCAACAACAAAAAAATTTTTACTTAGTATTCCAGAGCACACACATTCTGAAAAGCCTTTTGATTTCAGTCGTTGGCATAGAAACCTCAAGTAAACGGCTGTGGGAAGAACAGAACCCATACTAGGAAAACTTGCTTGGTGAGCTGTTACTATCAGGAAAGCCTATGTTGTTTTAAATAATTTTTCATCACACCATTCTCTAAAAAGAAATGTGTGGTATGTATTTATAGTCTCCCTTTTTATTTAGGGTGTGAAAGCAGGGAGAAAGTGGGAATGCATAAATGTGTCATTTCTCCTGCAGAGCAGCGCCTGCAAAATGCCTTGCTCCATCTCTGGAGGCAGTGTTCTCTCTCTCTACAGCATTTCTTCATTATTAAGATCTGGAAGAACCCATTAAAAGAAAAAAGGGGGGGCACCTGGGTGGCTCAGTCAGTTGAGCATCTGCCTTTGGCTTGGGTCATGATCTCGGGATCCTGGGGATCCTGGGATCAAGCTCCGTATTGGTCACTCTGCTCAGTGGGGAGCCTGCTTCTCCCTCTCAAATAAATAAATAAAATCTTAAAAAAAAGAAGAAAGAAAAAGGAAATCAAGCACTTCTTCCTTCCTCTCCAAGACTTAGCATTGCAAAATTTAACAAAAAGTCTCCACAACTCCATTAATGTACTCATAAAATAATTGTAATGATGATGCATCTAATTTACTAATGCAAGTAATGGATCAACCAACCCAAGAAGCACTCAAGTCCATCTGCTTCCCTTACACCATCCAAAGGAAAAGAAGACATAAAGAGAATGTTTCAAACACACCTAGCTGATGCCACTTCAAATCTACCTTTTAGGGTAAAGACAACATGGTTAATTTAATTTCACAAATCAGATATAATCTCCTAAACAGACCCGTTTCCAATTCACCACATTCATAAGACCCGTTCAAAAACCTATTCTATAAGAATCAGGATCTTCTATAGCGCCTGGCCAGCTCAGTGGGTACAGCATGTGATTCTCGATCTCAGGGTTGTGAGTTCGAGCCTCACATCGGATGTAGAGATTACTAAAAAAACAAAACAAAACAAAAAAAAGAACTGAAGAAAAAAGAATCAGAATCTACTAAACCAGAATTAGAACAGGTATTCTATTCGCAAGATCCATGAAGGATACAGGCAGAAATGTTAGCTAATGGTAAGCTCCATGCAAGCAGAAACTTTGATCATGTGTCCACCATTTCCAGCCTAGAACAATTATCTTGTACAGAGAAGACTATACAGTAACTACTTATTGAACTAATGAATGAATTTGGCAATAATGACGTGAACCTTCTGTGAATGAAGTAGATAGACGTGGTCTCCCTGGTAAGGGAGAAGGTGCAAAATACCACTGGTCTAGCCCCATTGCTCAGCTCAGAGGCTCAGGCTTGGAACTCCATGCTGTCGTGTCAAAATTTGCACTGTCAACACGATCAACCAAAGGTCGTGAATAATTCTTTGGTGAATACTAAAAATCATCCTAGAACACACTGAAACTGGATGCACTACAGTCTGCTGTCAGAAGAGATAATTGAGGCATTCTTTAAGGCTGCACCCTGGGAGCATTTAAAAGCTGAAGCAACCTGGACCATCACGAATATGGCTTAGTTTTAACTAGACAATGGCAATCTTCTGGTGATGCACTCACCACCATTTTGGTGTTACTTACTGAAAAGAATGCACTGTGGGAGATTATAGAAGCTGGGGTTGTCAGGAGAGCCGATGCAGAGAGTGTCACAAAGATAATTTGCATTATTAACCCAATGCACTACGGTGACGGGAAAAAGTCCCTTTATTCCCCGCCCCCCCCCAGAAGTGGACAGAACAGTGAGGGTTGAGATATTTTTAAATAAGTGGAGTTATTTTTTGCTATATGGTTTATTAATAATCTTACATGGAATATAAAATTTCCCTGTTAAGAAAAAAAAAAAAGAAGAAGAAGGTAGCGGAGGGGAAGAATGAAGCGGGGGAAATCGAAGGGGTAGACGAACCATGAGAGACGATGGACTCTGAAAAACAAACTGAGGGTTCTAGAGGGGAGGGGGATGGGGGGATGGGTTAGCCTGGGGATGGGTATTGAGGAGGGCACGTTCTGCATGGAGCACTGGGTGTTCTGCACAAACAATGAATCATGGAACACTTCATCTAAAACTAATGATGTAATGTATGGGGATTAACATAAGAATAAAAAAAAGTTATAAAAAACTTAAAAAAAAAAGATAAATAAATAAAATTTCCCTAATCTGTCCTCCTCATTTTACAGCTTCCTGGTCATTATAAAAACATCCACCACACCGAGTATTTCTCACTGCAGAAATGATATGATTTATTAGAAACACTAGCAGAAAGGCACTCATTCAGGTAAAATAAATTAACCTCTAACTGACCCACTACTGTTTTACCTTAACATTGATGTCTAACTTGGGGGGAGAATATGTGTTCTTTGGCAGGTTAAAGTATATGAGAGGATGGTTTAATAGTATTTCTAGAATCCATCTTTTCTTTAGATGAGATTATGTCTTAAATGAAAAGAATGGTGTTTAGTTTAGCCCCATCAATATGTGCTTATTTGTAAGTCAGTCCTAAAATTCATGAACAGTAGGAGCTCAGGGGGTAGGCAGACCATTACTAGTTTCATAGCCTTGTCAAGTTGCTTTACTTCTCTGAACGACAGCTTTCTCCTCTGTAAAATGGGGACAATCGTACCTGCCTAACAAGGTGGATGTAATGAGTTCGTGCCTAAAAAAAGGACTTTGTTGTTTATTATGAGCCTCCAGGGAAAATAAAAATCTCTCAGCTCTTGAATGTTAGAGAGGAAGAGATTAGAAGCATGAGTCTGCTCAGATTCCAGGACAATCATCAGACTCATTTGCTTCCCAGTTGGACTGGAGAGTGAATTTACATGACCGTTTGTTTAATTAGTAGTTGAGTGCGAATACGTTACATATGCTAATACACGTAAAAGTGCTCAGTAAATGTTAGTTGCTATCATTCTCAGTGTTGTTATTATTAACTAGTCCAGGGAAACACCATGCCGTGCAGAAAAGAGAAAGTGGGGAAGCAAAGGGGTTTTTCCCTTTGTGATCATGAAGCCCATGGAAGTTAGAGTTCATCAACACTTCGTATAATTTTTTTACTTTTATACTTTCTTCATTCCTCCCTGGATTTCTGAACTTAGTTTTGCCAGACTCTTCCCCCAAGCATCCCAAACCATCCCAAACCAGCTATCAGAAATTCCCCAAATTTCCCTGATTGTGCATCAGTGTGCATACCCTCACAAGTCCAGAAGTCAGAAGTCCCCCGCGGGTCTGGAGCCTGACTGCCTGCGGGAGTGCTGGTGAGAAGTGATGTGGCTACTGGTGTGGAATCCTGGCATTAGAATTAGTAAATGAGGGGCGCCTGGGTGGCACAGTTGGTTAAGTGTCTGACTCTTGGTTTTGGCTCAGGTGGTGATCTCAGGGTCGTGGGATCGAGCCCCGCATCCGGCTCCCCGCTCAGCGCTGAGTCTGCTTAAGACTCTCTCTCTCTCCCTCTCCCTGTGCCCTCTCCTCCTGTGCTCGGTCTCTCAAATAAATACATAAATGTTTAAATAAAAGAATGAGTAAATGAGCCCTGCCCGTGACCTCTCAAGGCACATCTCCAGACTCCAGCTGCTCCATGTTTGGCTTCAGTAAGAAAGAATAACACTGGCAACAGCTGCTGTTTCTTGCGTGGAAATCAGCAGAGTTTAAACAATCTCGTTTCAACAGTATGAAACGGCACAACCCGGCTAGACTCCCCAAGAGTCAAGGCCCGATACAGAGGAAATTCTCAAAGTGTGCAAAGAAGCATCAGGTAAGAATGAGAATGAATAACCTGTTCAGTCTTAAGAAGTAGCCTCAGGGGGCGCCTGGGTGGCTCAGTCGGTTAAGCATCTGCCTTCGGCTCGGGTCATGATCCCAGGGTCCTGGGATTGAGCCCCGCATCGGGCTCCCTGCTCAGCAGGAAGCCTGCTTCTCCCTCTCCCACTCCCCCTGCTTGTGTTCCCTCTCTCGCTGTCTCTCTCTCTGTCAAATAAATAAATAAAATCTTAAGAAAAAAAAAGAGTAGTAGCCTCAGACTCGTGTTCCTTGGGGCCTTAGAATTGCCTCATAGGCGCTTGGGGGGCTGCCTGGGGCTCTGTGTGTGTGTGTGTGTGTGTGTGTGTGTGTGTGTGTGTGTGTATGACTCGTGCTCCCCCCCGCCCACCCCACTCTTCATAAAGGGTGAAGAGGAAAAAAAAAAAAATGCTGAGAGCCTCCTACCCCTACTCCAGTTGGACTGGGGGTGAGGGTGCAGCCTTCAAGGGCTACAGTGGGTGATGCAGAAGAGGGCCAAGCCGAGGCCTGACCCCTGGCAGAGATTCCCAGAGTCCACAAGGATGTTTTAAGAAGAAAAAGAAAAAAAAAAAAGAAAACATGGAATACTACTGTAAAGCTGAGAGCCTATTGGTACAATTGCTTTGAGAAAAAAACAACTAAAAACAAAACCAAATGTTTTCCCGAATACAGTGCTCTCTCCCACTGGTCACTTGAGTCAAACGTCAGACTTACCTTGACATATTGAACAAGACGCTCATTTACGTTCACTTTGTAAGTCTCTAGACCCAGCTCCTTAGATAACCGTAAGATTCTGTTCTGGGTTGGCCCCACATAAGCCCCGCCAACATCTACGTAATCGACATGTTCATTCTGCAGAAAGAGGAAAAGTGGCCAGAAGACTTCAGTTAAAACTCAGGGGAAAAAAAAAAAAAGCTTCTATGTCTCATGTAAAGACAAAAACATTTATTTTTTACAACCTATATGTGCCTTACTTCTCTTTTATAAAGTGCAACTGAAAACAGCAACTTTCTCCTCCACCCAAGGACCGGGCACAACCCTGTATGACACTCATCACAAAGCGATCCCATTTGTATAGTTACTGGTGAGGCCGATTCGACAATAACATGTGTCACGAATAAAGAATGCTGTAGTACATTCTGCCGATCTAGATCCTTTTCAAAGCAATTAGGTTTTTATGTATGCTTTTCTTTGGGGTTGTTGCTGTAGGCCTAATTCTCCGATTTCTAACAGATGAAGTTTTAAATCAGCCCACACTGATGGGCTCTTGATTTTTTTTTTTTTTTTTTTTTAAGATTTTATTTATTTGACAGAGAGAGAGAGACAGCTAGAGAGGGAACACAAGCAGGGGGAGTGGGAGAGGGAGAAGCAGGCTTCCCGCGGAGCAGGGAGCCCGATGCGATGTGGGGCTCGATCCCAGGACCCTGGGACCATGACCTGAGCCGAAGGCAGACGCTTAATGACTGAGCCACCCAGGCGCCCTGCTCTTGATCTTATTTTAAAATAGTAGCTGGGGGGGCACTGGGTGGCTGAGTCAGTTAAGCGTCTGCCTTGGGCTCAGATCATGATCCTGGGGCTCCTGCTCAGCGGGGAGCCTGCCTCTCCCTTACCCTCTGCCTTACCCCCTGCTCGTGCTCTCTCTCTCTCTGTCGAATAACTAAATAAAATCCTTAAAAAAATAAAAAATAAAATAAAATACTAGCTGGGAAGAATATATCATAGGAAAAGGTACACAAAGCTATAAAAAGATTCATATACCTAACAAATTATTTTATAAATATACAAACCTTCCATCGTAAACTGAAATTTACTTTCCCCTCTTATGTGCAATTCTACATTTTCTCCAGCTTTTTTATGAACACATTTCCTGGTAATTTAATCAACAGATTGAATATTGGTGACTTACATCTCCTTCATGTGTTTGTAATAACTTCTTTTGGGTCTGTTTCTATTTTGTTGTTTATACCCATTTTCATCCATGTTGCCTTTCCTCCTTGTTTGCCTGATTATTCTGTACTGAGTACCACTCATTGAATTTGAAAAAATACAAAATAATTTGAATCCTAGGAGGATGATATCTTTCTCAGAGAGGATTTCTGTCTGCTTCTGCCAGCACCTGGGGGCCCTTTTATAATACCAGATAACTTTACTGCATTTCCTGTGCCTGGGATGATTTGAAGCTGGGCTGAAATGCCCACGTGCTCTGGTCTTCTTACAGTTCACCCTTGGTCCAAGGACACAGGCCAACTCAAAACATGAGGACTTTACCAATACCTCCCTCCATTTGCACACACTTTGGGGGGCTCTGGACTTGACCCTCAATTGCTCTAGCTCTGGATGACTTTTGAAAGGCCTACTCAGCCTCTCACTTGCTTCTTCGGTGGTCAGTAAACTCCCCCTCCCCATCCCCAACTTCCAGGGGAAAAGTAGGTCAATCCTTTCCTGATGATGGCCCAGTGATTCTTCACTACATTCTTAGTTCTCTGATGCTTTGAAGATTTGTGTGTATGTGTGTGTACGTGCAATTTGTCCAATCTCTCTGCATTTAGTAGGAGGGTTGGGACAATTCACCGAAAGTGTTATTTCTAGAAAACTGATTGTCTAGTATTATTCAACTTGCCTTCCTGGCAAAACACAACCTGATATTATCTTTCTATTGCAGGATATGCTTTGCTAACAATTTACTTAGGATTTTTTAGCCAAGTTCATGAGTGAAATTGAGATTCTCCTCTCTTCTACAACCCTTGTCTGTCTTTTGCATTAGAGTATTGCTAATCTCATAAATCAGTGATCATACTTTCTTCTATTCTTTGGAACTGTTTGTATATAAATAGAATGATTTATTCTTTAAACACTGGGTAGAATATAACTCCAGAGCCATCTAGGCTTGCTGTTTTCATTGTGGAAAAATCTTAAACTATGAGATATGATTTACTTCGAGGCTAAAACACGACCCATATTTTCTATTTCTCTTTAAATCAGTGTTAATTTTGATAAACATATTTTTCCTTATACATTTCGTGTATGTTTCAAAACTACTGGTTTAAAGTTCATGACATCCTTTTTTCATTTATTCTTTACTGAATCAGTAGTTATATCTACATTTTCATCCCTTTTATTGTTTATTTGAGATATCCCTTTTTTCTTTTTCTTGAAAAACCTGACCAGACACTTCTCTATTTTTAGTCTCTTCAAAGAATCAATGTTTATCTCATTGATCCTCTTTATTGAATATTTATTTCCTGTATCATGGATATATGCTCTTTCACCCTCTCTTTTAGATTTATTATATTCTTAATTTTCTAACTCCTCACATGCTTAGTTCATTCATACTGAGCCTTTTTTTCTTTCCTAATGGAAGAATTTAGGCTATAAATCTTCCTCTAAGTTAATTGCTTTAACTACATACACAACTTTATTTTAATATTTCCATTGTGCAGTTTTAAGTATTTTCATGTTTCCATTACAATTTCTCTTTAGACTCGTGTTTCTAAAAACTTTGTTGGATTTTAACTTCTCCAGCTGGGATTTTTTTTTTTAGTTATCTTTTTGTCATAACTACATTGTGGTCAAAGAATGTGGTTTTTATGACAATTCTTGAGGCTCATGTTATGACCTAGCACATGATCAATTTTCAAAGACTTTCATATTTGCTTGAAAAAAAATGTAGTCTATAAAATGATATGCATGGTTTATACATGTCCATTAGAATGAGCTTAATTGTGCTCAGCCTTTTTTGTTTGCTTAATCTATTATTAACTTAGAAAATTATGTAAAAATCCCCCACTCCATTGGGCATTTATCTTTGATTCCTGTTAATTTTTGCTTTATATTTTGAGGCTATATTATTCACTGTATACAAGTTCAGAATGTATGTACTGACACATTTCAATGACATTTTTTTGTTCAAAGTTTACTTTGATATTAATATAGTTATAACAGCTTAGATTAGTATTTGTCTATCTCTTTTTCTCTCAGAGTTGTTAGTCTGAAAATTGTTTTCCTTTAATTGACAAATTTAGCATTTATATTTATCATTCCCTTTTAAGTGTTTTACTTCTTATTTTATTATGTCTTTTCAAATAGTTTTTCCCCTGATTTCTTTCCTTCTTTTGGAATGAGGGGTTTCTTCTTTTTTCTTTTTAAATTCTTTCTTGTACTTGTTTGGAAGTTAAACAGTCAGGCCTATTTCAGACGTTTTCCTAGCAATATTAACATGCATATTTAGGGGCGCCTGGCTGGCTCAGTCATTAAGCGTCTGCCTTCGGCTCAGGTCATGATCCCAGGGTCCTGGGATCCAGCCCCGCATCGGGCTCCCTGCTCAGCGGGAAGCCTGCTTCTCCCTCTCCCTCTCCCCCTGCTTGTGTTTCCTCTCTCGCTGTGTCTCTCTCTGTCAAATAAATAAATAAAATCTTAACATGCATATTTAATATAGTCTAAAGTTTATCAGTAGATTATCTTCCTACTGAAAAGTACAAAAACCTTCATGCTTCAACTGTGATCACCTTTTTCCAATCTATAATTTATAAAAGTACTTGGTTCAGATTTGTCTCGAAACGAATCTGACATTACTTTGTTTTATTGTTTTGATGTTGCTGAATTGTATTTAAATATTTACCAACATCTTTGCTCACTGTCCCCTCTTGAATCTCAGACCTTTTATTTGTAATCTTTTTCCTTCTGCTTGAAGTACATTTTTCTTTATAATTTCCTCCAGTCTGGGTCCTAAAGTCTCTGTTTTTGTCAGTCTGGCAGAAAGATGGTTCAAGCAGGTAATGAATTCAGTTTAGCTCCTCTTTGTCTCAGAACATTAAAGATATCTTCTGGCATCTGTTTTTCTTGTCTAAGGGTCACTCATAAATTTAATTGTTGAAATTTTAAGAGTATGGATGATTTGCCTTTTTTGTTTTCAAAAAAAATAATTGCTTGTGAGATCTCTCTTCTTTGGTATACTGCAGCTTCTCTGTGCCTGGGTGAGAATTTCTTTCCATTTACCATGCATTGGACCTGATAGGTTTCCTTGTGTCTTCCAACAATGCTGGGAATCATCAGCTATTATTTTTTTATACCATCATCACTCTGTCTTTCATGTCTTAGCTGCCCGCCACACCTGAAAACATACTTTCCAATCTCTGCTTCGGAATTGCATGCTAGACAGTTTTTCCAGATCTAGCAGTTCATTCGCTGTCTTCAGCTGTGTCTAATATACTGTTAAATCGGCCCGCTGATGTTTTTCATTTTAATTAGTATATTTTCATTTCTAGAAATTATTTTTTAATTTACTTGATTATTTTTAGTTTCTTTACCCTGCTCCTAGTTTTAAAAGCACTTCTTTAAAACATGCTGAACAGAAAAACCAAAGATTAAAAAATAAATTAATTTAAAATTTTGAAAATAAAACAAAATCATGTTTAACCATAATTTTTTACTCTTTGCATAATATGACTGTTAAAAATCTTTCTGGATATTTTTATGCTTATCCTTTTTCGGTGTCTTGTTTCCTTGTGCGCTTTTTCATTTTTAAGTATGAGTTACTTATTTTCTTTGGAACTTTTCCTGTATAAATGATTTGAGGCCTGGTTGGAAAGGATTTGAGTCTATTTCTGCTTTGGGGAATCACTTGTTTATTCAACAAATAGACTGTGCTCTCCTACAAGATGCCAGGTACTCTTCAAGGAGCTTCTGTTACATCAGTTAACAAACCAAAGATCCCTGCTCTGAAGGAACTTACATTCAATGGGAAGAGACCCATTGGGAATGAACCCCAAACATAATAACTAAGTATCTCAGAAGTTGATAAGAACAATGAAAAACAAAAAATTATAGTAGGATAAGGGTACTGAAATGGCAGAGGAGAAAAGGAGATTGCAGTTCAAAATACAATGGATATGTTGGCCCCCTTGAAGAGGTAATACTTGCATAAAGACTTGAAGAAAGTGAAGGAATTGTCCATATGCCAGGAGAAGAGCATTCCTGGCAGAAAGTACAGCCCATGCAGACTCTAAGGTAGAGGGAGACTAGTGTGTTCAAGAAATAGGAGGCCAGTGTGGCTAGAACAGAGTGAGCAAGGAAAATAGAACTGGAGGGGCCCCCGGGTGGCTCAGTTGGTTAAGTGTCCGACTCTTGATTTCCGCTCAGGTCATGATCTCAGGGTTGTCGGAGCAAGCCCCGAGTTGGACTCTGTGCTGGTGTGGAGCCTTCTTGGGATTCGCTTTCCCTCTCTCTCCCCCTCTGCCCATCCCTCCCCTCAAAAAAAAAAAAAAAAAGGAAAAGAGAACTGGAGATGAGGTTAGAGAGGTTATTTAGGGGGGCGGGTCACAGAAAGCTTCACAGGGCATTGTAAGGACACCAGCTTGGCCTCTGAGTGAGAAGGAAAGCCTCTGGAAGCTTTTGAGCGGAGACGTGCCAAGATCTGACTTAGGTTTGAAAGGCTCACTCTGGTTGCTGCACTAAGAGTAGATTCTAGGAGGCAAGGGTAAAAGCGGGGAAATCGGTTAGAAGGCCATTGTAGCAACGTGGCCTAGAGATGATGGTGGTTCCCGCCAGGTGGCAGCCAGTGCAGAGTGTTGAATTCTGGAGATATTTTGATGGCAGAGTGAACAGAATGAATGTGGAGCCCGAGAGTGCTGAGCGTGAATCTTGAGTTTTTTGGAGTTGCCATCTTTGATAGGGGGAAGGCTGCTGGAATGGTGGTCTTGATGGAGAAGATCAGAAGTTCAGGTTGAGTGGGTGAAATTTGAGATGTCTGTTCAACCTCCAGGAGATCTGCAAATTTCTGATTCCCATGTCAAGGCAGCAGAGTATATTTTATTCAGCATTTTACTTATTCCCATGGGGAGTGTTAATCAGGGCTTCCATTCTGCCCTAATACCAGAAATGAGGTGTGCCTTTGACTTCTTTCACCTGTCCCTTATATAATCCCTACCTTCTCTTTTACTAATCCTTGCTACTGTTCTCTAAACCTTCTCCAGCACCCTTTTTAAATATAAAACAAAACTGGAGTCAGTACTCCAATAAATTTCTAGACTTTAACAAAGACAGCAAGAAGACTCATGGGAATTTCCACACATGATGTCTCTAGAATACTGACACTATCTTTTAAAGCAAAGAATCCTGTGAAGTAGTAAAAAGTGTGAGGCATTTTACAGAGTATTTCCTATTTTTACCACATGAATCATTACAATATTATTGACTATACTCCCTAGGCTGTACTTTTTAACCCTTTCAAGTGACTTACTTATTTTATAACTGGAAATTTGTATCTCTTAATCCCCTTTACCTATTTTGTCTACACCCCCCCCCCAGGTACCTGCCCTCTGGAAACCACCAGTTTGTTCTCTGTACTTAGTCCGCTTCTGGTTTTGTTTGTTGTCTTTGTGTTCATTTGTTTTCTTTTTTTTTTTTTTAAAGATTTTATTTATTTATTTGAGACAGAGAGAATGAGAGACAGAGAGCATGAGAGGGAGAAGGGTCAGAGGGAGAAGCAGACTCCCTGCCGAGCAGGGAGCCCGATGCGGGACTCGATCCCGGGACTCCAGGATCATGACCTGAGCCGAAGGCAGTCGCTTAACCAACTGAGCCACCCAGGCGCCCTCATTTGTTTTCTTTTACAGGATGTTTCTTTACAAAGGTGAAAGATTCTAAAGGAGGTGCCTCAGGCTCAGCATGACAATATCGGAACTGTAATACCATATTCTGCTGTATTGTGCCTCCATCTTGAAGGTCTTGATTTTGATCTTATTTCTCAGCCTCTGAAGAGGCCACAAACATGCAACTATGTTAGGAAACCAATACACCATTCCTGTGGTAGCCCTGAAGGCATTTTAACTTCATAAATTTGGTCCTGAAGAATGATAAAGGAACCACACTAAGGAAAAATTGGGAAGTTCTTTTTTTTCTTTTTTAATTTATTTTAGGTAGGCTCCACACCCAACATGGGGCTTGAACTCATGACCCTGAGATCATGAGTCACATGCTCTAACAACTGAGCCAGCCAGGCATCCCTAAACATTTTATTTTTAAGCCATCTCTACACCCAGTGTGGGGCTCGAACCCACAACCCCGAGATCAAGAGTCGCACGCTCCACCAACCCAGCCAGCCAGGTGCCCCGAAAAATTGGGAAGTTCTGAACTCATCAGAGATCTCTCTGAACGGCTGCCAAGTACAATACCAAACTTAACATTTTGGTACTTAAAGATCCAGAGTAACTCTTAGGGCATCCCCACCCCAAGTTATCCTAAGTGATGATGCTCTTAGAAGCAATTCTAACAGGGATGCCTGGGTGGCTCAGTCAGTTGAGCGACTGCCTTCAGCTTGGGTCAGGATCCTGGAGTCCTGAGATTGAGCCCCACGTCGGGCTCCCTGCTCAGCGGGGAGCCTGCTTCTCCCTCTGCCCTTCCCTCTGCTCATTCTCTCTCTCTCAAATAAATAAAATCTTAAAAAATAAATTTTTAAAAAAAGGATACCCATTTAAAGAAAAAAGAAGCAATTCTAACAATATTCAATTCAGTTTCTTATGAAATACCATTTCTGTCCCTTTTTCGCAAAGCCCTTTTTTTCCTTCTATTCATTTGAAATCTTATGAATGTTAAGTCCTAGTTTGTAAGCATTGCAAAGTGCATTTCAAAGTTCCTTCCTCATATACCTAAGGAGTTACAGTATCATGCTCAATACACAATAGTTCCTGTATGGGGCTGACATATATAAATGATGCAGCGTGAAAAGTCAGTCTGGGACAATAATGCAGCAGGGGACAGGCATGTTGGAATTCTCATTTCCCTTATATCAAGAAACCTGTTCCTAACTGAGAATCTGCAACATGACTGATGCTCCTATTTTAATAACCAAAAGGTTTTAGAGATAAGAGACGTGGGGCTAAGGAATAACTTAATAACTATCTCCAAAGTGAAGGAATAGTTTTCAGAAAATGACAGGAGAATTGCATCTAATAAGGTCAGACATGCAGGTTACGCAATCCTTCTTTTGCACTCCAACACACTGTCTTCAACTAGAACTTGAAGCCGCAAGGGAGCTTCGAGTACATTTCGATTGTATCTTCACTGCCTAGGTGGGCACATTGAGATGTAAAGTGCTAACAGGACTTACCCAAGGTAAGACAGTGTGTCAGAGAGTACAGGGGCCAGAATCCCAGGGTCCTCGCTTCCAGACCAACAGCCTCCCAGTGGACTACATCTGAGGAAGCACTCAGAAATTCTCCAGATACAATCAATCTGAATTTACATTAATTTCAAGCCAGCAAGCAAGCACACACCACAGGGCAACACTTCCGTTCCATCCCCTGGGGGGGATGCTTGCAGAAAGGTAGATTTGGATTCAGTGGGTCTGGACAGGGCCTGAGATTCTGCATTTCTATCAAGCTCCCTGGTGACTCTGAGGCTGCTGGGCCATGGACCACACTTTGAGTAGCAAGGCTGGAGAGCACTCTTAGAGCTGAGCCGAGTGAAAAGGGATCTATGGTACATCCCTGTACATCTGAAAAGGTAGGAAGCGATTGACAGGAGGAGCATGGCGTGGTAATACTGAGAGAGCTGGTACAATATTCTAGTTCAGATGTTGGTTGGCTCTACCATGTCCATTCATATTGCCTTGCTCACGCCCGCTTCTATGATGCAGCCTGGAAATGTTAAATACTTGCTTTCCCAGGCTCCCTAGCAGCTAAGGATAGCTATGTGCGCCAACTCTGGCCAAGGAGACTAGCGAATGTCTGCCGGGGTCTTCTCGTAAAGGAAAAGCTTTGTTGCAGCTAAAACTGGGGCCACCTCACCAAGAGCCAGACTCTTAACTCTAGAGAATAAACAGATGGTTCCCAGAGGGGAAGTGGGCGGGGGGGCGGAGGAGTGAAACAGGGGATGGGGATTAAGGAGCACACTTGTCGGGATGAGCACCGGGCAGCGTAGGGAAGTGTTGAATCACTCTATTGTACACCGGAAACGAACAGTACACTGCATGTTAACTACCTGGAATTTAAATACAAACTTAAAAGGAAAACTGGGGCTGCCTCTTCATGCTCTTTCCTGTCTTAAATGAGGACTCGATGCCTAGAGTTGCAGTAGCCATCTGGTTACCACTAGGCAATAAGCCAACATGCAAAGAATGGCTGAGCAGGAGAGACAAGAAGAGCCTAAGGCCTTGACAACAAAGCTGAGCGCCCGCACCAGCCTGGAATCCCTGCTAGCAGACTTCTTACGCAAAATAACCGAATGTTTGTATTGCTCAAGCCCTTGTAATGAGCACCGCCTAAGCCATTTTGCTGTAAGTCTGATACATCTTCTAATTAGACAGATGCTTCCTCTCTTGCCAGTCACTGCAACTGTCTGGTTTTGTCCTGTTGGTCCCCAGCCTTTAAAACACTCTATTTGTGTGCTCGAGAAAAGGCTCTCATTCATGACCTAACTGCCAAACACAAGGGCCTCTTTGCAGCCCGCATCCTATGTCACATGCCCTTGGCGTCTGGCTCTGTGCATCCTCCCTTCCTCTTTCATCCACGGATTTGCAGGGCACTGCTCTGCCCCTGCTGCTTCTCTCTGACTCCTCTGCCGCTGCCCCCATTAAAGCTGCGTGCTCCCCAAACTTCCATGTTTGGCCCTCTCCTCCCGCCCCTCCCCCATGTCGGCCACCTGTGCACTTTCATCAGCTCCCACCAGCTTGACCACCTGCAACCGTGTCCTTGAATAACAGTAAACCATAGTTAGCGTGCATTTTTCTAGAAGGGTGACGTTAGCCCAAGTATAAAAAGAACTGAGCTTCCTCCTCGTGTCTAGCGGGCCTTACCTGAGCAAAGAGCGTCTCTGGCAGCAGCATTCCTCTTAGGGAACAAGGACCAAGGACAACGTTACACAAAAATATGCTACCTTTGCTGCTGCTTTACTGTAGCCACATGTCTTTGAAGTTGTGCATCCTTGGAAAAATCACCAAGGACCCTATACTCTGTGTGTGAGCGCACGTGTGTGCGCGTGCGCGCATGCGCATGCAGGCGCACACGGTGTTGGGGGTGTATAGTCCCTTCAAGTCCAGCCAAACTGTACCCCATCTGAGACACTACATACTCTCTTTAGGTCTCCAGTACGGAAATTATGACAGTGCATTGAAGTTATTTGTTCATGTTTGTTTGCATCACTAGAATACAAGCTACTGAAGGTCAGTGGTGGTCACTCTTTGCAAGTGCTTGTTGAAAAGCGTGGACCCTTATTTGTTGGAGCAGTTTAGGGCTCTGGAGGATAAATGGCTTCACTGCATGAACCCCTGAGATGACCTCAAGCTCTGTGACTTCCAGTGTGAGTGAGATATTACATGTAAGTGTTAAAAGCACTTACCCTCACGGTGTATGTTCTTCCTCCAACTCTGTCCCGTGCTTCTAAAACCAAAACATTAACATCATGTTCCGCTAAGAGTTTGGCAGCAGACAATCCTACAAGGAAAAAAACAAAAACAAAATCAAGAAACATATTAAGACCCAAACATGAAATAGCCAAGATTTAGCCAGATCTACCATAAAATGAATGCAGGGCATCATATGTAATCCATTGATTTTGCTATCTTTCTAATAAAGTCTGACCACACTGTGATCAATTGAGCCACCAATTTGATAATCCATCCTGTATTACATTATCGTAATTTTATCATCTCTCATAAGGTTGGTTGACAAAATGTAATTATTTTTAAAATACATGTATTTTTGGTGATAATGAAATCCTATTTAAGAGAATGTGTTGAACCCCTAAACCAACCCTTATTGAGCCCTTCTTCCAGAAAACCTGACTGCATAAACAGAAGAGTATGTTTTCCTGGAAACTTCCCCTGGCTACACCAGCCCTCAGTATATCTGTGCTTTTCTCAACTGAAAAACCCCTTGTAGGGGCACCTGGGTGGCTCAGTTAAGCGTCTTACTCTTGACCTCAGCTCAGGTCTTGACTTCAGGGTTGTGGGCTCAAGCCCCATGTGGGGCTCCACGTCAGTGTGGAGCCTACTTAAAACAAAACAAAACAAAACCCTTGTAATCACATCCTATGATTTATATCTGGATTACATGCTTGCTAGAGCTTGCTTTTACCACTAGATTCAAAGTTACCAAAGGTAGGAACCATGCATCACACTTTATTCATTGGCTCAAAGCTGAGAACAGGTTTTTTACATGTAAAGAAAAACCGTCATAAAAGATAGATTTAAAACCCAGTATAGTAATACCAGAAAAGTAGGGGAAACGCTGTGGATTAACATTATATCAAGGATGCATGTGATCAACATGACTTGTCACTGATGTTAATCTTGATCATCTGGCTGAAGGGGTGTTTGCCAGGTTTCTTCACTATAAAGCTACTACTCTCTCTTCTCCCTTTCCATCCTGTATGCTTTGGAAGGAAGTCTACACACAGCCCACACTTAAGGAGCACGGAGTTATGTTCCACTTCCTGAAGGATGAGGTATCTACATAAATTATTAGGAATCCTCCCACAAGGAGATTTCTCTCTTCTCCTGTTTATTTACTTATTCAATCATTTTATTTATAACAGTATGGATCCATAGATAGTTGTTTTATGCTTGGGGTTATAATCTGATATTACGTTATTTTGTTGCTCAAATTGTTCCAGCTTTGGTGACTGGGAGATCTTTCAGTTGGCTCCTGTGCCCCTCTGACATGTCCCCCACATCCCCATCATTTTTTGGGGGGGGTATGTGCGCGCACTTGGGGACTTCCTTACTTTCTGGTATTACAAGATGTTCCAGGCTCAGTTTGTCTTTCACTGCCCAACCCCAGAATCAGCCACATCTCCGATGAGCCTTGGTTCCTCTTATTGGAGAACAGTACTTTTTAAAAGATTTATTTATTTATTAGAGACAGAGTCAGGCGGGGGGAAGAGGGACAAGCAGACCCACACTGAGTGCGGAGCCGGATGCAGGGCTCCATCTCAGGACCCTGAGATCACGACCTGAGAACTGAGCGGAAACTCTGAACCAACTGCACATCCAGGCAGCCCTGGAGGACGGTATTAGAAACCAAGATCTGGGCTCTAGGCTCCCTGCTTGGCAGGGAGTCTGCTTCTCCCTCTGACCCTCCTCCCTCTCATGCTCTCTGTCTCTCATTCTCTCTCTCTCAAATAAATAAATAAAATCTTAAAAAAAAAAAAAGATTTAAAAAAAGGGCGCCTGGGTGGCTCAGTTGGTTAAGCGACTGCCTTCGGCTCGGGTCATGATCCTGGAGTCCTGGGATCGAGTCCCGCATGGGGCTCCCTGCTTGGCAGGGAGTCTGCTTCTCCCTCTGACCCTCCTCCCTCTCATGCTCTCTGTCTCTCATTCTCTCTCTCTCTCAAATAAATAAATAAAATCTTAAAAAAAAAAAAGATTTAAAGATCTGGGCTCTAGGTGCACTCCTTGCTACTCGGGTGTCATTGCTTCTGGGATGTCTCAGCTCACAGAGTAAGGAAATATATGTGTGTACACATTTATTTTTAAATCTACATTTATTTGTACTTCCAGTGCTATCTTATACCTAGGCATATCATAATTGGGTATGTATAACAAAATTTATATATGCGTGATTAAGTTTATTGTAGGACTGTTCTAATGGCAAAAGTTCGGAAATTGTCAAAATGTTCACTAAGAGGAAACTTGGCAATGAAATAAAAGGTTCTGTACCATGTTACATATTATCTATTTTTAAAAAGGTAATAAAAGATAAATAAATTACTATGCGGCCATGAAAAGGATAACAGAGAGTCTTATATTTTGACATCTCGTGACATTTAAATAAATTCAAACCGTTACAAAAAGTGTGAACATCAAGTCGTTCCAGAAAGCAAGGAGGCTATCAGAGACTGCCAGGATTGTGACAAAAAGGCTCAGGAAACTAACTATAGAAACTCCCACTGGCCAAAGATGGAACAATTTCAGTATCAAATCAAAGTAACCACTGCAATGGCTTAAATCCATGAATTCATCATAATACTAAACCAATAAAAAACTCTCACTGGTTCTTTGGAGAATGCTAAGGAACCACCTTACCAGTTTGGAAATGCCTATAGGAAAAGAAAAGCATCTGGCATTCATCCTACCTCTCCGACTTGCAGGGAACCGCAAAGCAACCAAAGAGCTAACAAAGGGAGGTTTTGCTGCTCCCTAATCAGTGAAGACAAATAAAATTAGAATATCAGCATGTTGCAATGCCTAATCAATTGATGGATCTAGTGTAATAAGCATCAACATCTGCTAACATCACGCAAAGAAGAGAGAGAACCAGATGTTATCTGCCTCCTGATGGAAGAACACACCAGCACCTATGATAGTCGTTAGGAAGGAAAGAAGGGGAGGGAGACAAGAAGCAAATACTAAATTCTAATGTGATCAAGCCTCTAGATCTTCTACTTAGGGGCCAGAGGAACATGTTTAAATAGTACTACTGGGATGCAATCAACAAAAGCCAGATTGTAGGAAATCATACAGGACTACCCTGGTTTTTGTTTGTTTGTTTGTAACGACTTGCCTGCTCCTGTTTTCTTCACCCTTTATCCGTCGCAGGCTTTTCCTACAGTCAAGCTCTTACACGGCTAGTTCTGTCTAGCCCAGACCGACACAGCATTTTGTTCATATACAGAATCAAGGATGAATCTGGGTCTCGCAGATCTAGAATGCGGGGAGGCTAAACCATAATATCCAGCACTGCTATCGCTAATACTTGTACATAGTTTTGACTCCTTCAAGTACAATGTAACCTTACATTGCTGACATTCATCAAAGATTTAGGTATGCAACGAATCTTTGGAATCTGCTCATAAAGAAAGCCTCCATCCCATGACATTTAAATAAATTCAAACCAATGTCTGCAAACCTTGGTGCAATGAGTTCTCTGGGACAGAGCCAAAGGCTTCTTCTGCTGAGGGTCATTAAAAAAGGGACGAAGTTGATATTAAAAACATACTTATGCACAAATCTTCTAATGTCAAAGTACCACTCTATATTTAAAAGCAAAGAAACTCAGATGCAAAAAGGTTACTTTCCTCCCAGTTCCCCTTAAGCAATCAATCTATAAACCAATTAGAAAAATACAGCCAAGGGCTTACTAGAATTAATCGGTAGCTCCTCTTCTTTTTTTTAAAGATTTTATTTATTTATTTGACAGAGAGAGACACAGCGAGAGAGGGAACACAAGCAGGGGGAGTGGCAGAGGGAGAAGCAGGCTTCCCGCCGAGCAGGGAGCCTGATGCGGGGCTCGATGCGGGGCTCGATGCGGGGCTCGATGCGGGGCTCGATGCGGGGCTCGATGCGGGGCTCGATCCCAGGACCTGGAATTATGACCTGAGCCGAAGGCAGACGCTTAACGACTGAGCCACCCAGGCTCCCCATTAGTAGCTGCTCTTCTAAAGGAGAAAGTCGCCCTCTGCATGCTGCCTATGGAGAAGCAGAGGTGGCTTTGACCTCCAGCAGCCTTGGGTCCTGCAGCGTCAGGCTCCTGGCTCCCGAGGCAGCCTAGCAGTTGCTTTGGGGCTACAGATACAGATCACGTTCATGTGCCTTTCCTGTTACCATCCCTTGGAGTCGATTTCATTATCCCCATATCCCAGATGAGAAAGCCAGACACCCAGTATGACCACAACAAAGTCTCCAGAAAAGTGAATGATTTTACTTCTCACACCCTCACCTGGAGCTTGAGCAAAATCAAATCTAATGTGTAACTCTAAGCAAGTTTGGTGAGTGGCGTTCAGTGCCAATAATGAATAAGCACTACTTGGGAAGCTAGAGGGGGTGGGGGGAGCAGGTCGAGCTGAGTCAGGACAATGACCACACCAGTGACAAAGGTCATTTTAGGATATAAACAAAATTAAAAAGCTGACCACAGGGTTGTTTCTGCATTCTGCATTGGCCTATCTCAGCAAGGAAAGTTTCAACTCTTAGTTTAAGAAATAAAGAAAATGTTTAAAACATTTTAAAAGGATTTCAGAAAAAAAAATGCTTTTACAAAGGTCTTGGGGACGCCTGGGTGGCTCAGTCAGTTGGGCATCCGACTCTTGATTTGAGCTCAGGTCATGATCTTGGGGTCGTGAGATCGCACCCACGTGGGGCTCCATGCTCAGCATCTCACACACACACGCTCTCTGTCTCTCTCAAATAAATAAGGAAAATCTTTAAAAAGGCCTTGGAATTTGAAGAGGGAAGATGTACGTTATTTAGAAGAAATATTTCTTCTACAACGCTGAATAAATGGGGTTCCGATGTTTCAGTTTGTGTGTTTATTGTGAACAAGACTCTGATAAGGAACTTCCACGATAATTGGAAAATTAGAAAATACCGAATATGGAAATAAAAGGTGCCATTTTTTAAAAAAGTTATTGAAAGATTTATTTATTTGAGAGAGAGAGAGCTCACACACAGGGGGTTGGAGCAGAGGGAGAAGGAGAGAGAATCTCTAGTAGACTCCCCCCTGAGCAGGGAGCCCACCAGATCGATGATCCCAAGACCCTGAGATCATGACCTGAGTGGAAATCAAGAGTCGGACGCTTAACCGACTGTTTATTTTTGAATAATAATAACTACTTTTGAATACTCAGTAAGTGGAAAATAAAGCACAGGCAAATACTTACAGTCCAGGAAAGTTTTTCTACTATAACTGCGGCTGTTGATTTGAATGAAACAAATGAAGCCAACGCCTGCTTCAAGATATGAGTCTTAGATTACACTCCTTAACTCTTATTTTGTTCTTATTCTGTGTATCGCTATGCATTCTACTCTCCCCTCATCACAACAAAACTCAAGAATCATTCACAGAAAAAAATCATATCTCAATTGTCAACTCCACAGATTAGCTTAAGGGCTTCTGCCTTTATCTTTCAAAATATTTATTTGGCTTTTTTTTTTGTAAATGAGATAAAATTGTTAGAAAAGAAAAGGCTTTTAAGTCTGAAGGCAAGTCACCAAATATAATGTAGCTACTACAGAATGGATTTTATTTTATTATTTTTTTTAATTGCAGTATAGGGCTCCCCACAAGGGTAGCTACCATCTGTCACCATACAACGATAGTACAATACCATTGACTATATTCCCTATGCTGGACCTTTCGTCTCCATGACTTATTTCTTCCATAAAAAGATTTTATAATCAAATATTTTTTTATTTTCATATTTGTTATGAAAAGAGAAAATCTCATATAGATTTAATGTTCATCTTGTTCCAAAGAAATATAGATTAGCCAAAGCTAAGAGCACTGAACACTATAGCTCCCCCTTTCATTCATTTTCCATCATTTCATTGCCACATGGAATCCTGAGTGATAGAAAAGACCTGCCCCCCACCCCCAGCCCTCCTGGTATGCACCATCCCCTCCTCCCCTGCTAAAATAAGGAAAGGGTTTGATATAGTGGTATGCTGCTAAATGGTTAACAACCATCTCTGGGCTGTGGGGAGGAAGAGGTCACCTGATTTGTACCATTTGGGTTTCCGCGGTGTAGAGACACTCCCATCATGTCTGATTTCAAATTACTTATTTCAAGCTACCAATGTGGTATCACTGAATGTGGAATTGGAAAGAGGCCTTTCCAGCCAGTAGAAGCCGGCTCCCCCACACACTGTTAGAGGTATAAACTCTTGGGCCTCAGATCCGTGAGAAGAGGGATAAAGTCAGGGAGGGGAGAGTGTGTATTAAATCAGCAGGTGTATGAGATTCGTTGGCTTGTGAGGGATGAAGGGCCACCCTGGAAAGGTGTCTTAGATGCTCAAGTGTCCTTGCGTCTAAAGTCTCTGTTCTCCCATGGGTCCGTTGTAAGGAAGAGGTCTAAGTGGGCACTGGTAAAATCTACCATTCATTGCATCTGTACCAAGAGCCGTTCCTCTCCCAAATCATGGCTAACCAAACTCCTTAGGAGGAAAAGAACGCGGACTCCCAAATGTCTTGTGGTTTTCTATGAGAGTAGAGAGCCCAGAGAAGCCACGTTCACAAAGAGTTCAATAAAAACTTACTGTGTAAATAAGGATCCAATCACTTTCAAAATGCAAAATAAATAAATAAATAAATAAATAAATAACAAAAAAAATCTGAAAAACAGGAAAATTGGAGGAGCAGGGCGCAAGCAAATCTTTAATCACTTTGCAATTAAGTATTCTAAACAGGAATGAGGAGTTTAAAACAACATACTTTCCCTTCCAATTTTTCTTCCATCATTTGGGTTTTGCATAAAGCAAAATAAAATAGGTGAAAGGATGTATTAGACAGGCTTTTAAAAAAAAAAAAAAGCAAGGCTGCTTTTAAAAGCACATGTCGTCTTGAGAGTTCAGGCAATTGTTTTGTTTTATATAACAATACTAAGAAATCGTGTTCGATCTGAGATACTATAGAGCAAATAGAAGCAAAATACTTTATTTATTTATTTATTTATTTATTTTTGCTACTGCTGCTTATCGGACCAGAAGGGCCCGGATGAGATGAAGTATGCAGGCCACAGTGGCGCCGTGGCAACCTCAAACCAAGCTCCAGCTTCTTAAAGCCACTGCCCTTGGAAACCGTGTTCCCACAGATTCTGCCCTGCTTTCAATGCCCTGCGGTGCCCAACCTCCCCAAAGAAACGGTGCAGGGAATGATCTCACCCACACAGCGCACCTGGCGAAGGAATTCGTAATATCTGCAATGAAGCCTTCGAAGAAATGGTCCTTTGCTTCCTGGGGAACAAATCTGTTACTGTGGAACCCGGCCTCACACTTAGCCCTGCCACCTCTACCTCGCCGAGGGCCCTTCCCCTCAGCTGCCTTCTTCAAGTACATTCATATCGTTCTGTTTGAGGGGGGAAAAAAAGAATTCCCCCCTCAAAGGGTAGCGACTCGCGCTACCCTTTCCAGTTCAATTTCTGGTTTTCCTTCCACAACAAATGACCTGGTGTCTCCACTCCTTCACTAGAACAAACCTTGAAACAGAGCATATTCCTCATGAAAAATGTCCGGTGATTGCACTTTCAATACAGGCAAGGGTTTTAATCTTCTGTCGCACTCTGTCCCTGTCAGCCTGTTTTATTTTTCTTCTTAGCACCCAGTGCCACCTGGCACCAGACATAAAGCGCTGGAATGATGCCCCCAAGAAAGTAGGGTCACTGCGGCATCTCCAGCTCAATACATCTAAAGCAGGACATTTGATACTTCCCCAGAACTCATTCCTCCCCTGGCCCTTTGCAACTTAGTAAATGGCACCACCATTTAGTCAGATGCTTGGGTCAGAACTCTCGAAGCTATTCTTGACTCTTCTCCTTTTGTCATATATCTCATCCATTCGAGGAGCAGGCCCTCCTGGTTGTGGCCTCAGACAATGTTCGGAATCTACCTGCTTCCCACTGCAACCACAGCCACTCTGGTCCAAGCCATGGTGTCCTTTTGCCCTCGTCCAAGGCATCATGACCCCTTGCCCAGAGATCTGACTCGTAACTAGTCTGTTAGGACTTTCTTGAGACCAGAAATGTGTTATACATCTTTGCATCCCAGAATAGATCCTGTCGTGTTGCAGGTGCTTAAATGCTTGTTGCAATGAATAGAATAGTTGCATACTGAGAAAACGAAACCATGCTCACCTGGATGAAGGCAACGGCGAAGTTTCTAACGCTTAGATTATATTTATCGTGAGCAACTAAGAAAGACTGACAAGGACAGGGTGCCACATCATTTTAACGTCTATGCCTAAGTAAGCCAGCAGAGTCTATACTACAAGTACATTTTCTGGTCTCTGACCCAGTATTGTACTTTTTAGCAAAAGAGAACAGAGAGTATCAATGCACACACAAACTTGTCCCGGATACATATAACCATTCCGATCCCTATATCCATCTGCATTTGTGCTTCCTTTCAGAGAAATAATTCTCTGCTTTTGAAAATGCCAAATCTTCTAATCCCTTTGATAAGCTAAAAGACAGTGCTGTCTCAAATGGTAAATAGATGAAAGCTAACAATTAACTTCAATTTGCCCGAAATTCAACAGACTGGTTGTCTAGACAGTCCTAATTAATTTGATTATTGTTCAGCATTCATCTTCACTTTAGATAAATGGATCTCACCCGAGTTGGGGAATGCAATTACCCCTTAATTCATGAACCGCCCCATTCTTTCACTGAAACTTTAAAAATATACCAAGGGGGGGGGTGCCTGGGTGGCTCAGTTGGTTAAGTGTCTGCCTTCAGCTCAGGTCATGATCCTGGGGTCCTGGGATTGAGCCCCGCATCGGGCTCCCTGCTCAGTGGGAAATCTGCTTCTCCCTCTCCCGTCCCCCCCACCCCACTTGTGTTCTCTCTCTCAAATAAATAAATTTTTAAAAAATACACCAAGGGCCCTCCACACTGCTGTCCCTAGATTCTGCACACTAAGATGCACTGTGGTTTAAAGTGATAGTTTCCAAAATGTTTTATGGGAACACTAGTGCTCAAGATGCTCAGGGGAAAAGTATCAGTGTTCCTGGACGTTGCGACATATGCCATTTCTCCTTCTGGCATATGAAAGGCCCTAATAAGTCCTGCAGTGAAGAGACCTGTTCAACTCAGCATTTCTGCACCGTCTGCACTGTTAAAAAAACTACTCCTCAAAACACACTTTGGGAAAGCTGGTTTCATCTCTTATAAGAATGTCCAAATATTGACAGTAATAAACTCCCCTGGACAGGGACCCAGGTGAACAATGCCTAGAGCACAAGCTAAGAGTTTTGAAGCAAAACTTTAGTGCAGCTGCAGCTTATGCTCTGCTGGCTCTCCTAGTTCTTCCTCTTAAATCCTAAAAGCGACATTTTTCTTCAACTTTCACATTCATCACCACCTAGGAATGTGTAGAGTGTGTATCACATATTAAGTTTTTAAAGTTAACTTTCCATTATTCAGCAACGTGATCTCTGGCCAACAGAATTCTTACATAACTGTACATATGGACTCTTGGACTCCAGACTCTGAGGACAATAAAAAGTATAGTCAAACATCAGCTCATACTAAAGGTTTAGAAGCAATGTTCCCAAAGCAGGAAAACATAAATTTTGCTCACAGCACACAGTGAGTGCTCGATCAACAGATATTTATCGAATGAATGGATGAATGAGCGAATCAATGAACAAACACAGGCAGGCATGCAAGAAAAAGGTCTGGAATTTAAGGCACAGCTCAAAGCAAACCCATTTAATCTGGAAACGGTCACCTTAAAGGTCATCATGATGTGTCAACTACACTTCAATTTAAAAAAAAATGTTTCTGGGGTGCCTGGGCGGCTCAGTCGTTAAGCGTCTGCCTTTGGCTCAGGTCATGATCCTGGGGTCCTGGGATCGAGCCCCACATCGGGCTCCCTACTCAGTGGGGAACCTTCTTCTCCCTCTGCCTGCTGCTCCCCCTGCCTGTGCTCTCTCTCTCTCTCCCTGTCAAAAAAATAAATAATCTTTAAAAAAAAAGTTTCTAATTTTAAAAACAAAAGAAAAAAAAAGAAAAAGTCGTTTTTGTTGCATTTCGGAATTTATCCAAAACTCACAACACTTCTGTCAAGTATTACTTCCTCCATGAAATACTTTCCTTGTCTGTCATTTCCTGCTTCCCTTGTCTGTGCCACCAGTGAACCCCCCCAAATAACCTCAAACACCAACAGCATTTCAGGTTTCTAGTTGGAACGGCACGGAAGGTTCCTGGGCGTCACATGGTCACTGGAGAGACAAGTGGACTCTCAGATAAACTAGAGAATTTCACTCTTCTACTTGGGTCCGAATTTTGTCAAATGTTTCCAATGACCGAGGAGCATAAGCTATGACAAATACATGTTAAATAACAAATGTATATTTAATATCAGTGGCTTCATTTCAATACCTAAAATCTTTAAGTACCAATCTTGGAAAACTATTTTAAAAAATCACATCAACCACCACAGCCTTCCATTTTCTTCACCCGTGTTGTCTCCCCAAGTTCTTTTTTTCCAAAGCATGTCAGGTTCACTGCTTGATTTATCATGACTTAATACAGGAGATGCATGTGCCTTATTTTTCAGCCTAGATGTCTTGATTGTTTTTATCATTATCTATTTACATATTCATTACTTGTAACTGTCTAATGACCTAATGAATCCTTTGAATTATTTTTTGCCACTTCTGTGATGTCTCAGTCTCAGCCCCAAATGTTTATACTACAGGGACAGTGACCCTGACGGCGTTTCCATAACATCTGATGTTGGCCTGGGGCAGGGAGAAAAATTCTATGAGTAAAAATATGCATTTTTTTGGTGGAAAGTTTCAGTAGCTTTCATCAGATATTCAAAGGGAGATACCATCCAAAAGCTTAAGAACCACTGATGGAAACTAGTCGAACAATTGCTACACAGTATCATAAACACACCAGGTATGGACTTTTCAAAAAAGGAAATAAATTCTTCATATAAAAGTCATTTGACCTTAATAGGGTGTCCCATCTTTTTAAGTATAAATGTTCGTGAAGCAGTAACATGCCATGTAACATATTCTAAAATATAAATTACTGAGAAACAATAGTCACCAGGTTTTAGAGCATAAAGTGTCAAAGTAAAGTAAAAATAAGTTTACTGCAGTTCTAGGAATGGGCCTACAGGGCAAGTCCTGCGAGGCGGGGTGTAGAAGCAACACTGCCCTGGTGGTCAACATTTTAGGGGTCCAAAGTCAAGTTATGCTGCTAAGAATTTTGTGGCATTTGGTAATTCACTTGATCCCTCCGAGCCTCTGTGTTGGTCCCTGTGAGCCTTTACAGGTTGCAAATCTGTGACCTTGGAACATGGTTAATATGTAATAAACTCAACTCTCAAAGCTCATCATCTGATGTTTATGTTCTTATTGACACTTTTACCTAATCAATTGATTAATTATTGCTATAAAGTGGGGTTTTGTTTACTTTGGCTTAGCAACAACTACAAAAGGGCTTTGAAACTAAAGCTCAGAGAAGTCATGGAGAAGGTGTGAATGAGCATGTGTAAGAGAGCCCCAGACTCGGATTTAAGTTAGTGTAGGACGTCAACAATAAGAGATCATGCAAACCGTTTCCAGAATACAACATGGAAGGAAAAACGTGTTGAGGAGGGGATTCAAAAGAGAAAGCTGAAGAGACAGACACACTAGGACGACTACTAATTACTAAAAGAGATCCTGGAAGATATATCACGTATAACATAATCCAACTTAATCCAACCTCTAATTTTACAAATGACAAAACCATAGTTTAAAGATTTTAAACTGCCCTGGGGGCGCCCGGCTGGCTCAGTCGGTAGAGTGTGCAACTCTTGATCATAGGGTCGTAAGTTCGAGCTATAGAGATGGGTATAGAGATGACTTAAAAAATTGTTTTCAAATGTGAAAAAAAAAAAGATTTTAAGCTGTCCTAATTCATCATGCCAAATGACAACATAATAAGGAGCAGATCATCCGGAAGAAAATACAAATTCCTGGCAAAACTATAAAATATTTTTCACCATAAAGGCAAAAAAACAGTCCTAACAACCAACTTGTCTCAAACCTTACAATAGTGAAAAATGTAACTAAACTACTTTTGGATCATTTTGTGCAGTTCTGATCGCTCAAACCTAACATGAAAAGGAACTGTCATTATGAACCATACCCACCTCGTACACGCAAGCATGGTCTTCAAACAAGGGCTGACTGGATGTCTATGCTTTTGCAAACGCTTGTATGTGATATAAAACTACAACAGGGGGCCGCCTGGGTGGCTCAGTCGGGTTAAGTGTCTGTCTTCTGCTCGGGTCAGGGTCCTGGGGTCCCGGGATTGAGCCCCATGTCGGGCTCCCTGCTCAGCGGGAAGCCTGCTTCTCCTTCTGCCCCTCCCCACTGCTTGTGTAAATAAATAAAAATCTTTTTAAAAATTTTTTAAAAATTAAAACTACAACAGAACCTCAGTCTTTCTGGGTACACCTGAATCCAAATACTGACAAGATCGGTTATATATAAAATATGTGTATGTCACAGCTGCACAAAGATTGTATGACCCATATTCGCCAATAACAAGCTTCCACCTTTCTCTTTCTCAATTATGGGTCTCTGTGATGCAATTACATTACAGTTACACTATACTTATATAATTATACTGTACTTAGATCTATTATTAAATATATTTTTTACATTAGCTGAGGATTACGTGTTGGGTCAAGCCAATTAGTATTGGTTAAATGCAAAAACGGTCCATTAAACGTCAGCTAAACCCCAAATCTATTCAACCACGAAGATTTCAAAAAATCAGAACCCAAATATTCTTGTGTTCTTTGTTCAACACCAACAAATTTCTAAACTGAAAGGATCCTAGTTTGAGAAAAAAATACAAAACAGAGGCAAAGAAGTGTTCTAAAAGGCAGAACATTAATGCCCCGTCTGCATTGAACCTCAAAGTATCTAAATAACTAAGGCGCCAAAAATAAGCAGAGTTTTTTAAATGTTTTTCTTAATCACTACAAAACCCCAAGTGTCTGCTGCCAAGTTATGGGTTAAAATGCCAAAAATGCTCTCAGCAGAAATGATTCTTCAGGGTGATATATTTCAGCAAAAAGGGAAATTGTGGTATGTTGTGGACTCAATTGTCGGAATTCAGAACATTAGTCAACCTTCTTGCAAAATGGCTTTTCTGTCTCAGAGGATGAAAAGGATTCAGTCCCCGCTCATTTTATACAGCCCCGACCTCTGGGTGGCTAGTGTGCTCAATTAAGTAGAGCTCGGCTCATGGATAAAAATATGGGGGAGGTTCCACTACTTAGACACTAGTTGGAAATAATCTCTTTTCACATGACACTTCAAAATTTCCAAAACCATGGAAAAACTCTTTTACTACCCAGGATTATCCAGCGTTATGACTGAAGTGTTTTTGCTTAGAAACTTATCTTTCAAGGTCCCAGCACTTTGTTCATACTCATGACAATAATACTTCTTTCCACTGTATGAATGTCGATTATTCTCTTGACTCCTTCTTGCATGAGGATGGGGCAGCTTATGGGCAGGGAAACTACTTACTCACCATCAGACCTTTTCCCCCGAGATCTAGCCACTGCCTGGCATAGGGTTGAGGCTCCCAAAGGGCTTGAACGCGTCCAGGCAGCGGATCCACCTCTGCTCCTAATGAGTTGCCTTGAAGGGCAGAGCATTCCCCTTCCCTAGATGTGTGTTCCAAGCTACAGCCACATCATCACCAAGGAGAGGCCATGGAGAGGATTAAAATCTTATGTGATTGGACTGGATTGCCTGGCAAAAACCCCTGTGGCCCAAAGAGTTTGAAGTATACATTGACCCCTGGAGGTGGGCTTTTTTCTTTTCTTTTCCTTTTTTTCTCCCCCTACAGAGAGCCAATTCAGGAATTGTCGGTTCAGGGCAGATTTTAAAATTGTATGCCACTGGGTTTCTGTCATTTGTTATATCTGTGTCAGCTCCTGAGTGAGAACTGGCATCTACGGTCAATGACTGAATTGCTATAGTTAAAATAACATCAAGAAATAGACATCAGAAAGTAAGTGTGGATTGTTAGATATAGACGACAAGCACTAACAGGGAAAAATCAAGGGCAGACAGAGTGATTAAGGAAAGGGTCATTAGGGGCGCCTGGGTGGCTCAGATGCTTAGGCGTCTGCCTTCGGCTCAGGTCATGGTCTCGGGGTTTTGGGATCGAGCCAGGGGTCCTGGGATCGAGCCCCATGTTGGGCTCAGCGGGGAGTCTGCTTCTCCCTCTCCCTCTGCTTTCCTCCCCCCCACCCCCCTGCTCGTGTGGGCGCTCACTCTCTCCAATGAATAAAGAGAATCTTTTTTTAAAAAGGGTCATTAATCAGGTGTTGAAGAATGGATAAGATGTAAACAGCCAGAGAGCAGCACTCCCATGTTAAGAAAGACAAAAACAAGGAAAGGGTGAAGGGACAAAATCAACATGGTGTAGCACTGATGACAAGACAGCAGTGTGACTCCATGTTGGGGACAGTGGGGGATGCTACTGGTCCAACAAAGTGGGGCTAGATAACTGAGGGTATGGAGGGAAGCTTGAGGGGCTGTTAATAGACCAGTGAAGGAAGGTCTTGAGCAGAAGAGCAAGGTGATGAAGGAAGTGTTTAAAAAAATGAAGTCTGGTTATGGAATGAATAAGTCACGGGGATGAAAGGAACAGCATATGGAATATAATCCTGTACTAGCAGTGTAAGGGGACACATGGTAGCTACACTTCTGGTAAGCCTAGAATAACATACAGACTTATCCAATCACTATATTGTATATCTGAAACGAATGTAACATTGTGTGTCAACTATGCTCAAATTGGAAAAAAAAAAAAAAAAATCAGCTCTGAGAGAACAGTGCAGGATGGACATGAAGGGAGAGCCCAAAGTAAAGGGTGGCCACTGGAAAGACGGTCATAACCTGGTGAGCCAAAGGGGTCCAGGGTCTATCCTGGGGATGGGGGAGTCACTGGGAATGGAGAGGAGCCCAAACAAGGAATTAGAAGGATCTGTTGACTGGGTGTAAAGGACGGTAGTGCCAAGAACCGAGCCAAGGAAGTGAGGAAGACAAGCTGGGTTGGAGGGCAAGGAGGCTTTTGGACATGATGAATATGAAGTAAGAACAGGACATTAAAGTCTGAAATACCCAGGAGCAGATAAATTATAGAATGGGATCTCGGAGAAAGAAATGGATCCCAACTAGAGACTTAAGAGCCTTCTATAGATAAGGGAAATCTGAAGTCCTAGAATGAGAAAGAGAAAGGAAAAGTGCATAAGAGCACAACAGTGATCAACAGCTGAACCTCGAGGCCATTTCAAAACTGGAGGTTCACAAGAATATGGGCGCAATGAAAGGAACAGAAAAGGAGCAATCAGTGTGGAATAAAAATTTAGGATCCTAGTGTCACAGAATGAAAGGAGTTTCAAGAAGGACTTGGTGATAGATGATGGATGACAGGAAAGGGCCAGAGCATGTTAAAGATACCATTATATTACTTACAAATGAGCAGGGGTTTTCCCCCTCTCCACTGCTGACATTGTATATACAATTATGTAATGGATTAGTGGACAGAAAAAGGGGTTTTATGGCTATAAGACATGCTCTGTTTTGGGCACCTGGGTGGCTCAGTCGTTAAGTGTCTGCCTTCGGCTCAGGTCATGATCCCAGGGTCCTGGGATCGAGTCCCATGTCGGGCTCCCTGCTCGGCGAGAAGCCTGCTTCTCCCTCTCCCACTCTCCCTGCTTGTGTTCCCTCTCCCGCTGTCTCTCTCTCTGTTAAAAAATCAATAAAATCTTAAAAAATAAAAAGACATGCTGTTTTATGGGTT
>NC_138385.1:73199276-73291978 GCF_054177405.1 Leptonychotes weddellii
GAAGTTATGACACTGCAGATGCTGAGTACTAGCCATATATTTTAAGTGTGTGGGTAGCATATTAAAGTGTGCAAGTTGTGACAAAAGTTATAAAAATATCCCAAAGCATTTAAAACTGCTAGAGGGATTAAGTTGGCTAAGTACATGCAAGTATGATGTGTTTCTGGCATCTCAAGAACCCCTTGAGCAGTAAAGCCTCTCAGCTGCTCATGAAATACCCAGTCTGTGTGCAGGGTTTAGCCTGAGCCAGACTTGCATCTACTTTGAATTTTAGTTGTGAACCATCTTGGGAAGGCATCACAGCCAGAATGCAATGTTTCTGGTCAGTTGTGGGTGTTAAAATCACTCCAATTGAGCGACGGAGATGATATTAGAGGAAGCCCCATGCCTTTTCCACTGTCACTAATGGACTGGAAGCCGGCTGCTGAGATAGGTGTGTGAACTACTGTGCAAGAAAGGCCCTCTCCTTTCCCCCAAATGAAACAAACAAATTAATGATTAATAGTGATCACAGGCAGATCCAGGTTTTGAGGGGCCTGAAGCTCATGATTTGGGTGTCCTCTTTAAGAAACAAGGATGCAAAATTACCAATACAAGACACAGTATGAAGCTATTTATCCAGAATGAGAAGCAGAAGGCACCTGCAGTTGTAAGGTCATAAAGCATGAGGGTCGCCAGCTACCGGGTAAATCCACCTCTGCTCACGACCAACTACTGGGAAGAAGGTGTGGAAAGGGAGAAACAGTAGGTAATCAGGCAGAGGGAAAATAAAAGACAAAACACTCCTTAAGGAATAGTGGAGCACAGAACAAGAAAAGGACAAAGATAAAATCCCAGAAAGAACCCCAAATTGTGAAAGCGGACGGTATGGAGATGGGGGAAGAGAGAGAACCAATCAATTTATACACCACACAATCAGAACATTGATTTCCCAGTGATCAACAATCACATTGCTTCTAGGAGGCATGCATGGGAGGACTAGGTTTTTGGAAAGACCAGTTCTCTTCACTGCAGGCACTCGGCAAGTGTTTGTTGAATGAATGAAGGGATGAATGAATAGAAACAAGAGAAATATACTTCTTTTTCTTACTCTCCACCACGGTCTGCTTTCCTCCGATGCTCCAACATACAGGCATGTTTTTGCTAGCACTGGCTTCAGTGTCAAAGCAACAGCTCAGGCCAACCTCTCCTCTGGCGATTCAGACTATTGATCCTCAAGAGACCAAGTCAAAAGCTATCTCCACTCAAAATTAATTTTTAAGCATGTTCAGAGTCTCCCCCCCACAAAAATTACACATACAAATAGCTACTATGGGGCCATCCTACCTACTCCCTTCCACCTTCTTTCTCCCTCTTTCTACATTAGATCCTGCAGGTATATTTCAGAAATTAACACCCTCCCAGGTCCTGGGCAGATTCATGTGGGATTCTAGCTAGGGCTGAAACACAATTCCTAAATTTCAAATTTTAGCAATTATGACAGCCTATGTGACAATTGAATATATCAGTCATGATGAGGTTTCCAGGAAGATACAGGCAAGCCTCATGCACTTGGTCAGCTGCAAACCTAAGACAGGACCAGGGGAACCCAGACTCACCAGCTCCATACAGGACAGGATTCGGTCACTGGGAGCTCTTATGAAAGGACACAACAGGGCATTCCCTGACCAGCTGTGGGCCTCTGCTTCACAAAGAGATTCCCTTTGGGCAATACATGCCCTACACCTTCCTACAAGTTCTAAAAAAAAAAAACAAAACAGCCGGAGTAGGTTAAAACTAAGAGCCCACCCTCTCTCCTTTAAAAAAAAAACAAACAAAAAAACTTTTACTAAACGATTCTTCCTTCCTCTTCACTTACCAAATTTTCTAAGGAAAAGTGCTTGGAGAAGAGCAGAACCAGAATAACACTATTACTACTTCAATACTACAAAAATCCCAACACTGATGTTTTGTTTATGGCAAAGGACCTGAAATCAGTGAGGCGAAGCAGCCACCTCAGGGATTAGAAGTGAAGGTCTTGAATGGAAAAAAAATCATTCGGCCACTTTCTGGCTAAGTGGTCTGACCTCTGGAAAGTTACTGAAAGTCTCCAGACCTCAGTTACTTGGTTTTGTAAAACGGGGGCGAGTACCCATCTCACAGGACTGCTGAGGATTGAGAAAATGCAAGTAAAGTACCGAATATAACTGCACAGCGAGAGCTAATTAAATGCTAGTATTTAATAGTAGTAGTAAAATTATTGTTCTGTCCAGTTCACACCACCAGCAAAACTGGCCCAACCCCCACTCTCGCCTCGCAGGATCCGGGGCCGGGCACTGTTGCACTCCAGCATGCATGAGAGAGATCCCCAAATGCTGCGGCGCTACGGCAAGCCCCCCACCCCGGGCCGGCCAGGGGCCCTCAGGTTACCGCTACGGTCCATACTGACCTGAGATGCCGCCTCCTATCACGACTACGTCGAACATGTGGCCCGCGGTGCTCGCCGTCTCCCCACTCGCCATGCTCTGGTTGCGACTCTCCCGGGGCGTAGGTAGAGGAGTGGAGCGGGACAAGGGCGGGGCGGACCCTTCTACCCACTCTCGGGGGGAGTCCGGGGGCGGAGCCGATTCTTCCACTGACACCCGGGCAGAGCCCGGCACTGAGGGCGGAGCGGCCCCTTGTACTACTCCTCCAGGGGAGTCCGGGGGTGGAGCCGATCCTTCCGCGGATGTTCGGGGGGCACCTGGCACTGAGGGCTGGGTGGACCCTTGTGCCGACCCTCGGGAGGAGTTCCTGGGCGTAAGAGGTTCTTGTACCGAATCCCGGGGGGAGCCGGGCACTGAGGGCTGGGTGGACCCTTGTGCCGACCCTCCGGGGTTGTTCCTGGGCGCGAGAGGTCCTTGTACCGAATCCCGGGGGAAGCCGGGCACTGAGGGCGGGGTGGATCCTTGCACCGACGCTCGGGAGGACTCCGAGAACTGGGGCGATCCCTGCTGCGAAGCCGGGAGGGAGCTGAGCTCTGAGGGCGGGGCGGACCCTTGCACCGACACTCGGGAGGAGTCCCAGATCGGGGCAGATCCTGGCAGCGAACTCCGGGGGGAGTTGAGCACTGAGGGTGGGGCGGACCCTTGCATCGACACTCGGGAGGAGTCCGAGAGCACAACAGATCCGTCCACTGATAGTCGGGGGGAGCGGGGTCCTGAGAACTGCAAGGACCCTTGCAATGACTCTACGGGGGAGTTATTGGGTGCGGGAGGTCCTCGCACCGAACTCCAGGAGGAGCTGATCACTGAGGGCGGGGCGATCCCGTCTGCTGACACTTGGGGATTGGTACTGGGTGGACGAGGTGCTGGCATCGATACCTTGAGGAAGCCGGGCGTCAAGGGCGGGCCAGAACCTTGCACTGGCTCTCGGGTAGAGTTGGTGGATGTAGGAGGTCCTGGTACTGATACTCGGGGATGGCCGAGCACTGCGGGCGGGGTGGACTCAGGTATTGACCCTAGAGGGGGGCCTGAGGGCGGGGCAGGTCCTGGTATCGGTACCCGGGGATGGCCTGCGTCCGGGTTGGAGGCTGCGGCGGCCCCATCAGCGGTGCTCAGGCCGGTGGCAGACATGGGGATCTGGTGGTTCAGGCCGTGGGCGCCGAAGCCCCAGAGGCCAATCCTAGAGTCTGTGTTGGTCCTCGGGCCAGGACTGGAGAGGAGTTGGGCGGGCGCGCCGGAGCTCTTCTCGTATCCGGGGTCCGCTCTGGACGCGTTCGACAGGAAGCTGGAAAACGGACTGGAAGTCCGCCACTCAGAACCGATGCTCGACCCGGACGCGGAGGATGTGGCCGCGCCCAAGCTGGAGTCGGGGTCGGAGATCTGGGCAGCTGTGCCCCCGGCTCCGGGCGCGCGCTCCGCCTCGCTGCCCCTCTCGCCGCCACCACCTCCGGAGGCGGCCGAGCCGTTTGTGCTCATGGTTCTGGAGCGCGCCCGGGCGGGAGCCGACATTCTGCTCCCCGCCCCTCTCCTACGGGCGCGCGCCTCGCCAGCTCCCCGGGGTCTCGGCCCCGCGCGCTCCCGAGGCCGCCCCAGTATCCCAGCCTACTGGGTGGCGGGGGAGCCTAGGGCTACCGCAGCTTGGCTCCGCCTATTTCTCCGGCTCCGAGGGGCAGGCGACGCCACCGAAGGGCGCTGCGGCGGCCCCGTGGGGGTTTCAGCCTAGTGCTTTTATTCTCAGCGCCATAACTAAAAGAGGACTGGGCCAGGTGGGCTAAGGGAAGCGGGTATTTGAAGGACGGGGACCTGGACGGCAGGGTCGCAGGGGTGCGGCACACTAGGGTGGGCTCCTTTGTGACGTCACAAGAGGCTGGTTGAGGTGTGCGCAGCCGCGGGCCCCTCCCTAGGGAGGGGGCGGGGTGAAGTGGGCACTGTCACTTGGGGCCGACTGGGCGATTATTGATTCTTTGTGGGGTTGTCCAAGCTGAGGTGCTTGACCCAAATCGAAGCAAGTAGGGGAGAAAATTAAGAACTCACTTATCAGGGGCGGCTGGGTGGCTCAGTTGGTGAAGCCTCTGCCTTCGGTTCAGGTCATGATCCCAGGATCTTGGGACGGAGCCCCCATCAGGCTCTCTGCTCAGCGGGGAATCTGCTTTTCCATCTGCCAACACCCCCCTTATGTGCTCTCTCTCTCTCTCAAATAAGTAAATAAAGTCTTTAAAAACAAAACAAAACAAAAACCCCTCAGCTGTCAGATTAAGTGGGACCTGCACTTTAAAAGTGAAGATAAGGGCTGAAATAAAGCAAAAAAACAGGTGTTTTCCCATCCTACCAAAAAGAGAGATATTTAGTGAACATATTTTACTGTACAACAAGCGTCTTGCTAGTTTTATCCCTTCTTTAAATTTCCACTTTATCCTCCTAGAGCTGATTTTGTCATCACTAGAACCCTCAAAACAGATATAATTATAACATCTAGAGTAAGTGGTGAGAACTCCAGGAAGTTAACTAGAATCCGTGCCCACCTATAAATATTTCTCCTTGCTCCCCCCAATTGTGTACCAAACAATCTTGTTGAAGAAACTGTAAGGGAATATAGATATAGTCTTTTCTTTATCCAGTTTTTTAAAGATTTTTTTTAATGTATTTGAGAGAGAGAGCATAAGGGGGTGCAGAGGGAGAGGGAGAAGCACACCGCTGCTGAGCTGGGGTGTGTTAGATCTTGTTAGACTCTGAAGCGAAGAAAGAGGAAATAATAGATATAAAGAATTCAGACCTTTCTAATATGATTCTTCCAACTTTGTCCTTATCCCTGTTATGTTTATTTCTTTTCATTCAAATATTTGATTTCATACTATGTGCTAGGCACAGGGCAAAGTACTGGGGTTGCACAGGCAACACAAGACAGCCAAAGCACTTCATCCTACAGTCTGCTAGAGGAGCTAGTGAAGGAGACAGGCAACCACATGCTTGATGTGTTCAAGTAAGCTCTGATAAATGTTATGTTGGAAAGGTTCCTAGTAATAAGAAAGTGTTAGGGTCCCTTGACCACTCCGGAGGTTAACTTTGGGGACGTGTGTAAAAATATCCCAGAAAGGGCCTGGGTGGCTCAGGTGGTTGAGCATCTGCCTTCGGCTGGGGTCATGATCTCAGGGTCCTGGGATCGAGCCCCATTGGGCTCCATGCTCAGCAGGGAATTTGTGCTCCCTGTCTCCCTCTGTACCCGCCCCCGCTCGTGTTTGCACGCACTCTCTATCTCAAATAAATAAATAAAATCTTGGAAAAAAAAAAAGTCCCCAAAAGAGGGAACAATGTGGGCAAAGGCCCAGTGGTAGAAAGAAGCATGGTTCCTTGGCGAAGCTGAAAGCCAGACAGTGGAGCTAAGCAAGGGGAAGAAAGGAGCACAGAAGACAAAACTGCTGAGGTTAGCTGGGCCAAAGTAAGACCCTTGGTCTGTATTCTAAAGCAGTGGAAGCCATTGCAAGGTTTTAAGCAAGGGGTGATACGACTAGGTTGCATTTTGAAAAGGTCTATCTGCCTGCTGTGTAAATAATGGGTTGAAGGGGACAAGGGTAGATAGATACAGGGAGACCAAAGCTTGGAATTCTTCAAAGAAAGAGGTGATAGTGTCTTGGACTAAGGTGGGTGATGGCAGCTGGAGAGCTGTGGACATATTAGAGACACTTACATGTAAAATTGACAAGACTTGGTTGTGGCTAGAACCTGGAAGATCATGAGGCTAGTTTTGGACATGTTCAGTTTCAAGTGACTTTGAGACATCCAGATGAAGGTTAGAGAGTAGACAATTAAACATAGAGCCTGAGATGAAAAGCAGGAGTTTGCCTGGAGACAAAAATGTGGGATTCTTATTAAATAAATAGTGGATGGGTTAGATGAGTGGGAATATGGGTATTCTCTTCATTTTATTTGTTTGTATTGCATATTTTGCATATCTTTTGTAATAAAAACAATAAAAGTTATTTTAAAATAGATAAATAAAGGAACAATTTCGACATACCCTACAATTATTATTTCTTCCCTTGTGTGACCTTGGGGAAATTACTTAGCTTCTCTGTGCCTATCTCTTCAAATATAGGATCTCGTAAGCCGTTGTATCTGTCAGGGTTCCAGGAGGAAACAGCAAACTCTAATTAGATCATTTGAAGAGATTATCAAAAAGGAAATATTTTAGGGGCGCCTGGGGTGGCTCAGTTGGTTGAGCGTCTGCCTTCGGCTCAGGTCATGATCCCAGAGTCCTGGGATCGAGCCCCGCATCGGGCTCCCTGCTTGGCGGGGAGCCTGCTTCTCCCTCTTCCCCTGCTCGTGCTCTCTCTCTCTTTCAAATAAATAAATAAAATCTTTAAAAAAAATTAAAAAAGGAAATATTTTAAAAGAGGTAGGCAAGATGAAGAGAAACCACAGGGAATCACGCCGTATCCCCAGGCAGGTGAGAGCAAGAAGGCATCATTGTGAAGGGGTAAAGGGAGAGAACAGTTATCAGAACCTGGTGACAGTGGTGTTTGGTGGGGGCTGCCTACACAACCTGTGGCCTTTAGTTCAGGGAGGCTTTCAGCCACAGGAAACTCACAGAGAGGGAGCCAGGACAAATAATACCCAAATTTCCTTTCTTGCCTCCCCCGGTCCTCTCCATTGACCTACGCCAACCAGACGCTAGAAGGCAAGGGATCCTGTTGATGCAGCCCATACCAGTTAGAAGAAGCTGGAGAAAAGCAGTGGGTGCACCCGGAAGGGCCAAGGGAAGATATCCAGTATCCTCGTAGTGAGGGTTCAATGGGCAAATACAAAAAACTTAGATAATGATTCAATACATACTCACATTTTAATTTCTAAAAACTGCATTATATTCGTGTCATGGACGTACTTTACTGGACTGTTATCCTCTAACATGAAGCATGTAATACTTTCTAATTGAATACTTTCTAAATGAATATTTCTGTGCATAAAATATTGTACATACTTTTTTAGAATTTCCTTGAGATAGAGTCCTAAAACCCCTAAAATTATGGGGTAAGAGAGTGGGAGCTTTTCTAAAGCTCTTTGATTGAAGTCACCAAATTACTTGCCCAAGAGATCATACAAATTTATACTTCAACAAAGTCTAAGAATGACAGTCTAGGGCCGTAGGATCTGAACAAAGCTCTCATTGCTCCTTCAAAAAAAGAAAAAAAAATGGCTAAGTTCTTACTGCCCCCACTCTCATATTAAACCATTAAGGAAGCTAACTTTTTAAACTTTCTTAACTTGAAAGGGTAAAAACCAGCATGGCTTTGCTATTTGCAAGAGTGTTTCTTTGATTACTGATCAAACACTTTTTTTTCAGATATTTATTAGCCATTTCAATTTCTTCTTTTGTGAATGATCAGTTCATGCCTTTATGTAGTTGATTTCTGTAAGTGATTTGTACAATAAGATATTAACCCCTTGCTTGGTATTTTCACTGCAGATAGTTTATTCCAATTTATATTTTAGTATTGTTTATGGCATTGTACATAAGCAGAAATTTAAAGTTTGTGTGCTTGTATCTATCTTTTAGTAATTTCTCCCATCGCTTTTAAACTTACAGATCTGAAGGATGAATTCTGTTTCCTTTTTTTTTTATGATTGGTTATTTTAGAATTTATTTAATCCTAGTCTACTGGGATATATTTTGTTATGTTATGGGGTGAGGATCTAAATAGACATTCCATCTCGGGTTTCAGCAGCAAATAAATAAATAGACACCCCACACACCCCCAAACAGTTAACCACTCATAACAAAACTGTCTATTGAAAAATCCTTCCAGGGGCACCTGGGTGGCTCAGTCGGTGGAGCGTCTGCCTTCGGTCATGATCCCGGAGTCCTGGGATCAGCCCTTGTCCGGCTCCCTGCTCCGTGGAGAGTCTGCTTCTCCCTCTCCCTCTGCTCCTCCCCCTGCTTGTGCTCTTTCACTCTCTCTTTCTCCCTCTCTTGCTCTCTCAAAATGAATAAGTAAAATCTTTTAAAAAAAAAAAAGAAGAAGAAGAAAAGAAAAATCCTTCCATTTTTCATGGATTTGCTTACCTTATATAACATAAATACTGAGATCTGGCTTTGGACCATCTCTTCGGTTATATTTACATGCATATTCTCTCCACATTGCTACCAATGTCACATTGATTTACTTATAGCTGCTTCATAGTAGATTTTACCAGATAGAAGGATTAGTCCCTTCCAATACTCTTCTTTATAAATTATTTATGATATTCTTACATCTTCTTTCTGTTAATATATTCCTATATATTTAAATGAATTTTAGAATCATTTCATCAATTAATGGGGTGGTGATTATTCCTAAACATTAATCTAGGAAAGTCTCATTTAACATCTTCTTATTTTTATTTTTATTATTATTATTATTATTATTTTAAGTAAACGCTATGCCCAAGGTGGGGCTTGAACTCACAACCCTTAGATCAAGAGTCCTATGCTCTACCGACTGAGTCAGCCAGGTACTCCTAACATCTTTTTAAAAAGATGTCTTTATTTCCAGAATATTTATAGGAAATGGTTTTACTTATCCCTGAAATTAAATAATTTTGTGAGAATAATGTGGGTCTGTGTGTGTATGGGTGTATGCATGTGGTATCATAACTCCTTTCAATCTGTGGATTTTTAATTTGGGGTTTTAATTAATCCCCATGCTAGGACAATTTTCTTCCACTCTAATTTGGATTATTGCATTTGTTCTAAGTGGTTTCTTCCTGAGAAGCACTTAAAATTATGTTATTGGAGCATCTTTCTATGTCCTTTATCATTGTCATGTCTCTGTCCTTTTCCTCTGAATTCTGAGACAGCTAATCACATTTATCCTTCGTATTAGTGATTTAATTTTCTGCGGTTCTAATTCTTTTTTAATTGTTTCATTTTATTTTTTCTAAGTAGGCTCCCCTTCCCATGTGGAGTTCGAACTCACAATCCTGAGATCAAGAGTTGGGTGCTCTACTGACTGAGCCAGGCAGGCACCCCTCTGCAGTTCTAATTCTATTTTTTACTGCTTCTACTGCAGAATTGGCAGAATTGGCAATTGACAATGCCATTTCAGTTTAGGGTTTTTCTTGAACTTTAAATTTTTATTTCATCCAGCTCACTTTTCATTGATGCCACATATATCTTGTCGTATCTTCTCCTTATGACTTCCTAATTTTGTTTCACAGAGACTTAGTTTTATGCATTTTCTGGGGACAACATCAACTGAGTTTGAAAATGCTCTTCTTCGCAGACAGGTAGTGCACTCTCATTCATTGCTAGCTCAAGGCAAAATGCTACAACCCCTGTGGGGAGGAATTTGGTGATATCTAACAAAATCACGTATGCATTCACCCTTTGGTCCCACATTCCTACTTCTAGGAATTCCCCCTAACCATACACCTCAACAAACAGGACAAACATATGCCCAAAGTTATTTATTGTGAACTTATTTTTTTTTTTAAAGATTTTATTTATTTATTTGAGAGAGAGAGAATGAGAGAGAGAGAACACATGAGAGGGGATAGGGTCAGAGGACAAAGCAGACTCCCTGCTGAGCAGGGAGCCCGATGCGGGACTCGATCCCGGGACTCCAGGATCATGACCTGAGCCGAAGGCAGTCGTTTAACCAACTGAGCCACCCAGGCGCCCCTGTGAACTTATTTTTAATAGCAAAATAATAGAAACAGTTTACATGCCCATCAATGGGAAACTGCTTGCATAAACTTTGATTATGTCTACAGAGTGAAACACTATGCAGCCATTAAAAAAAAAAGAATGAGAGGGCTCCTGAGTGGCTCTGTTGGTTAAGCATCTACCTTCAGCTCGGGTCACGGCCCCGGGGTCCTGGGATCGAGCCCCGCATCGGGCTTCCTGCTCAGTGGGAAGGCTGCTTCTCTCTCTCCCCCCTGCTTGTGCTCTCTCTCTCTCTCTCTCTCTCTCACTATCTCCCTCTCTCAAATAAATAAAATCTTAAAAATAAAAAAAGAATGAGGATGTTCTTTATGAACTGATATGAGTGATTTTCAGGCTATATACCTTTATATATATGTGTGTGTGTGTGTGTGTGTGTGTACCTTTGTGTAAGAAAAAAATCTGTACCTTTATTTGCAAAGAGAAACATAAGTAAGATAAATCATAAATGGAGAAAAGTGTGACAATGTAATGGTGGGGGTAGGGATGGGAGTAAGATTTCTGAGTATTCTATTTTAAAAGAGTGCAGTTCCCATTATGGATTTTCATGGGCTCAACGAAAGCTTCACACTCACAAAACTACTATGGGCCCCCTCCGGTATCAGTCTGCTCGGAGAGATCCAGCTTGCCAGCAGGGCGGAATGCTCTGCCGCAGGATACCCTGCAATAGCAGACAGATCATAGAGCAGTGCAAATAACATCAGTCCTGCAAGTGGTTGCTCAGGGGCAAGGGCAGAAGTTTCACATCAGACAGGTATGGAACTTAACCTGGAGTAGCAGCCTCATGCCCACAGGAGCCAATAACTTATTCATAGGCATAATATCCAGGGTCCCTCCTATGGGACATGCCCGACTGCAACAATCACCACACCTAGGGAAGCCCCAACTTACGGCATTTGCATCAAGTATTTATAGTTCATTTATAGTTTCTACCAGTCCACATGCTATTTTCTGATCAGAAGGCACTTAGGTTTGCCGTAAGTCATGTTGCCTCATCAAACCGGAACAGTTAGAACATCAAAAGGATTATGATGATAATTAATAAAAGATTAATAAAAATGCATTAGTCCGTTGTGTTATGACAACATAAATTAATAAAATTTTGGGAGAAAAGAGTTTTAAAAAGGAGAGTTATTCTCTTCAGAAACTATCAGGTTGTAAACATAGAAGATTTATTTTTAATAACACCATTTCAACTCTTGTAATAATTGGTTTAAGCAAAGATCTCAGCACATGCTAAACACCTTGAGTGAAAGATTATTAGGAAACAGTTTATTCACATGGTCTCCCCAGTAGGACTCCATAGATTATTTTATTAATTCTAAAGGAAAAACATTTTTTTTTCTTTTTTGTGGTTAAGAGATCTGGTAGTTATCACTGTAACCAAATGATCAAACTTAAGATCACCAATTATCAATAATTTAATATAGGGGCACCTGGCTGGCTCAGTCAGTAGAGCATGTGACTCTTGATCCCAGGGTCGTGAGTTTGAGCCCCACATTGGGTGTAGAGCTCACTCAAAAAAAGAATCTAATATAAAATGTCCTTTGATGTGATGTAGTAAGTACACAGTCTCACGTGTGCTATGTTCTTACCAAAAATGTCTAACCTGAATGCAATCATGAAGAAATAATCACACAAATCCAGACAAAGGATATTTCACAAAACAACTGGCCTGGATCCTTAAAAAAAAAAAAAAAAAAAAAAAGTCAACGTTGAAAAGAAACCAAAAGGCAAGAGTGCTGTTGAAGGTGAAGAGAATAAAAAGACATAAAGACCGAACACTGAGAAACCTGATTGGATTCTGGATTGGAAGATAAAAAATCTATAGCCATGGTGACAATTGAGAAGATTCAAATATGGGCTATATATTTGGTGATGTTATTCATTAGTGTTCATCATCCTGGATGTGATCATGGTACTGCGGTTTTGTAGGAGAACTTTCTTACTCTTAGGAGATGCAGGCAGAAATTCTTTGAGGTGAATTTCATGAGAGTTTCAACTTATTTTCAAATAATTTAGAAAAAAAGCAAATACTGAAAATGTGTGAAAATGTGGCAATATGCACAACAATTGGTGAATCTAGTGAAGGGTGTATTAGTGTTGATGAAAATATTCTTTTTTTTTTATTAGAGAGAGAGCACACGAGCACGTGCACAGGAGGGCGGAGCGAGAGGGAGCATGAGACTCTTATGCAGGCTCCATGCTGAGTCGCTGGGCTCAATCTTAAGACCTGGAGATCATGACCTGACCCTAAATTGAGTCTGATGCTTAACCGAGTGAGCCACCCAGGTAACCTTTTGATGAAAATATTCTTTTAAATTTTCTGTAGGTTTAAAAAATTTTCAACATTAAGTGTTGGGAAGAAAACAGTTTGGAAGAAAAATTATTTTGAGCCCAAAGTTCTTTACCAAGGGAAGTTATTAATCATTATGAAGGCAGAAGAAATTCATCAAATAAGCAAAGAAAAAAGTTTACCTCTCTTTCTGAAAGTACATTTTTTAGTATGCACTCCAGAAAAATAAGGCTGAAAACTAAGAAAGAGGGCTATCCCATGGCAAGGAACTAACTGGAAATCCAGTAAAATATCAGTGACCACAGGTTGGCAGTCTAGAAAGCAAATAGGCCAAATTAGAATTCAGTGGGCTCTAAGAAGACTATAGTGGATTCCAAAGGAGATATGGAATGAATACATTGGAATACACAGGAATATAGTAATGAAAGCCTATTTTTTTTTTATCATTGCTTTTTTTTTTAACTTCAATTAGCCAACTTATAGTACATCATTAGTTTCAGATGTAGTTTTCAATAATTTGTCAGTTGCGTATAACACCCAGTGCTCATCACATAACGTGCCCTCCTCCTTAATGCCCATCACCCATGAAAGACTATTATTATCCTCTCAATTAAAGAAAGACAAACAAATAAACAAAAAAGTGGCATTACTGAGCGATTTGTTGCATTTAAGAAGAGCTAATCCATTTGATCTTGACACTAGGCAAATTCTCCTTTGTTGACATGAGGATCATGACCATAGAACCAGAGAGAAGAAAACACTATATAATTATGCCACATAACTCAGCTCTACAATTAACTATGCTATTATATAAAAATTTTATTGATTCTTCTACTTTTAAGAATACTTAGTTATGGTTACAGGAAATAATATAAATTATCAATCTTGACAATAAAAAATAAAGGAACAGCTGACAGATGATGGAGAGGAAGGAGTAGAGAAAAATGTAGAAGTATCACAATACTTATCAAGTGTCAAAAGATACTGTAGAAAATTGGTAGAAACTGAAATAAGGGTTTAAGTATATTATTCAAAGATATAAAGGAGAAACTAAATTAATGAGTCAACAAGCAAAAATGGGAATGAAGAGAGAATGAGGGAGTGGTGTAACTGAATTAAATCCTCACCTAAAATACAGGGAAGTCAATAGACAGTGTCTAAAGTAGACAAATGAAAAAATAGTGCCATGAGTTGGGATTGTGGGAAAAAAGCACCCCCATATATTGCTGATAGAATTGTGAATCTCAGTAGTCTATTTTAGGGTAATATGTATTAAAAGCCTTAAAAATATGGGTACTCTTTTACTTAGTAATTCTACTTGAGGGAATTAGCCTAAGAAAATAATTATAAGAGATTTACCGATAAGCATGATTATTTTTAATAGAAGTGGTACATTGAAAGAAACCCAAATAAAGAGGATTTGGTAAATACATTTTGGATTACCCATGAAATGGACGATTATAACCATTAAAAATAACAATGTAAAAAAAAAATAACAATGTATATTTCATTCAGGAGTAATCATGGCTATGTTCTTTCATTGATTCCTTAAGAAATATTTGTTGGGTGGCTCAGTTGGTTAAGTGTCTGACTCTTGATTTTGGCTTCAGGTCATGATCTCGGGGTCCTGGGATTGAGCCCCGAGTCGGGCTCCACACCCAGCGGAGATTCTGCTTGGGATTCTCTCTCCCTCTGCCCCTCCCCCAACTCGTGCTCTCTCTTTATCTTTCTCTAAAATAAATAAATAAAATCTTCAAAAAAATATTTATCAAGCACTCCTTATGTGCTGGGCACTGGTCTTGATGGTATGGATACATCAAGGGACAGAACAGATAATGTCTCTGCCCTCATAGAGCTTAGATTCTTTTTTTTTTTTTTTAAGCTTTTATTTATTTACTTGACAGAGAGAGAGACAGAGCGAGCATGAGCAGGGGAAAAGGCAGAGGGAGAAAGAGAGGGAGAAGCAGACTCCCTGAGGAGCAGGGAGCCTGATGTGGGGCTCCATCCCAGAACCCTGAGATCATGACCAGAGCCAAAGGCAGACGCTTAACCAACTGAGCCGTCCAGGCGCCCCTAGAGCTTAGATTCTAATGGGGTTAAACAGAAAAGGAAAAGAAGAGGAACAACAAATAAATAAATAAGTAGCTATAAAAGATGGCAGGTAGTAAAAGTCCTCTGAAGAAAAATCAAGCACAGCAAGGGGAAGGAGAGTAATAGGGTACGGCTTAATATTTTGTGTAAGGTGAGCAGGGAAGCCTTCTTCCATCTGGTGACATTTGAGTAGCCATGACAACACATTGAGGGCCAGAGCCAAGAAGATAACTGGGGAAGAGCATGCCAGGCAGAAGAAAGGCAAGTACAAATACCAAATCGAGAAATATGATTGACTTGTTTGAGGAACAGTGAGGAGACTGGCAATGTTGGAGTGGAATGAGCAATGCAGGGAATAGGGGGAGATGAGTGTGGTGCAGGGGCGGACAGATCTTATCGGACCTTGTAGACTATGCTAAGGAGATTTTTTTTTTAACATTTTATTTTTAAGTAATCTCTACACCTGACGTGGGGCTCGGACTTATAACCCTGAGATTAAGAGTTGCACGCTCCACTTACGGAGCCAGTCCAGTGCCCCTATGCTATGGACTTTGGATGACTTTTTTCTGCGTGATGGGAATCCATTCAAAGTTTTGAGCAGAAGAGTAAAATAATCTGACTTTCATTTTAGAAGGATAATTCTAGCTACTTTGTGATGGATAGACAGGGCCCTTGTTCTTGAATCTGGGTGATCTTAAAACTGCTTCAAGCAATAGAATTTTGTGGAAGTGTGATGTGTGACTTCTAAGGCTAGGTCATAAAAGATCATGAAGTTTCCACTTGATTCTCTTGGGATGCTTACTCTTGTGGGTGTTGGCCCCCACCTAAAAGAGCCCCATGCTGGAGAGGCCATGCATTAGGTGTCCCACTCAACAGCCGAAGATGAGCTCACAGCTGGCAGCCACCATCAGCTGTTAGGCCCATGAGTGAGCCATCTTGGACAGCCAGCCCTGTTGAGCCTTCAGATGACTACAGCCCCAGCTGACACCTGGCTACAACAGCATAAGGAACTCCAAGCAAGAACCGCCCAGCTGAGTCCTTCCTTGAAGTCCTGTCCCACAAAATCGTGAGCAAAATTAAGTGGTTGTTATTTCATTCTACTACTTTTTGGGGGTAATGTATGATGCATGAATAGTAAGCAGAATACCATGTGAGAGGTGACAGAGGCTTGAGCCTGGTTGGTAGACACGGAGGGGGCCAGATGTAATCAGATTCTGGAAGTATTTGGAAAGAAGAGCCAAGTACAGGCTGTGAGGGGGAAGAGAAGAGTCAAAGCTAACTCCTTGCCACTGGTCTGGGTGCAAATTTTGGGGGCACCAAATACCGAGTAATCAAATAAATAATATTTTAATGCGGGTTTTTAAAAAAATCAAAATGAATGCCAAAGTTAACCATGAACAAAATATCCAAATTTTAAATAAAGACAGGATTAGTAATTCTGAGTTTTCCTTTTGCTAGTCACATGCATATGGGCCACTCTGTCCGGGTCACTGGGGTCCATGGGACATTCCTTTTAGATTTCCCCACTGCCCCTCCCCCTGTTATCTAGAGTGCTTCCATGAGACATAAGAACCATTTGGAAGCTGATTGCCTGCCAACTCTCAGTGTCTTTGGGTCATTTCTCTAGAGGTAGCTACCTGCCTAAAACATTGAACACAAGATTGACCGATGCCAAATCAGGCTCGGAGATTTGCTCCTGCCCTCTGTCATCCAGCCAGTCCTTATCCCTCCCAACAGAAGCACAGCACGTATAGTCACAGGGCCCACGACCTCTCTGAAAGTCATAGGGTACCCCCACTCCCTCAGACCACGACAGCTAGTCACTCTTTCGAGGAGGGCCCCACCAGGAAAAAGAAGGCACACACAAATTAGGATAATTTGAAGAAGGGTCAGTAACCAGAATATTTACCGAAGTGTGGGCAGGGTACAGGAAGACTACAAGGAACAGTGAGGTTCCCCTGAGGAAGTAAAGCAGAGCTGTTGTCACCCCTGGGAAGGGCCAGAAAGACATGGAATCTGGAAGGAGAAAGTCATACAGAGAGGACTCCCTCCAGAGGAGCAGTGAGCACTGGTTGGGGGACACAAGTAGCCCCTGAAGAGCTCACAGGGAAGGAGTGATGGGATCAGTACCCCACACTTACGCTTTTCCCTGTTATCTCCCCATTGGACCAACTCAACAAGAAGCCAGAGCATATGGGAGCCTGTTACAGACCATAGAAGACAACCTTCTGTGGCAGGGAACAGTGTGGAAGAGAGGAAAGGAGATCTAGAGGGGTAACTGGAAGGTATTCAGCACAGGTAGCCTTCAATGAAAGCAATACTAATGAATCAGTTACCTTGTTTTTCACAACAAAACATCATCTTTGTCGTTTTCAGGCCTAGTAGGCAGAATTAATGGCTCTTTTTTTTAACTGAAGTATAGTGAACGCACAATGTTACATTAGCTTCAGGTGTACAAAATTTATGGTTCTTTAAATTTTTTTTTAATAAAATCATTTTAAGGATTGAATGACACTTAAAATTTTATTTTTGAGTAATCTCTACACCCAGTGCGGGGCTTGAATTTACAACCCTAAGATCAAGAGTCACATGCTCGACCGACTAAGCCAGGCAGGTGCCCCTTATGGCTCTTTTAAGAAATACATTTTAACTTGCGAGCCTCCTCAGTCTCTGATTGTTCGCCATTCATCCGCTGTAAACGGTCTTAGTTGGCAAAACCAAAATTTTGCGATGTGACCAAGTGGTATCTTCTAGAACTGAAGGTTAGCAAAATCTCAGGAATCTGCTGTCTGAAGTGTTTCTTGATGTGTTCTTTCAGAAATGGCAATGGGAGTGTGGAGAAAGTGTAACCAAACTAACATGAGTTCTCTCCTTGGTAAGTCCCAAGATAGAAACTATACCAGGCGGAGTTATTGCACAAAGGAAACGTTAGTTGCAGCAAATAAGGAGATCACGGGGAATAACTTCCAAAGCCGGGACTCCCGGACTCCCGGAGCGAGGGTGGCTGGGTTCCTTTTATTCAGGTGAGGATGAATATTTAGAAAGGGGAGCTTTGTCATGGTCTGTAGAGGCGGGCATAAGGCCGCGCATGCGCCTTAAGAAACCATGCCTCTCCATACCTTGTATACAATGTACATGAGACTTGTGCTCCATCTTGGGCAAGATTTAGTATTATAATGAGTTAAAAGTAACTGTCAGTCATTCCACGGGTCTCTCTGCACAGGTGTGAGTTGAGGGTTTAGCTCAAACTAGTCAGGGTTGCCTGGGCCTGGAGAGCTCTTCAAAGAGGGAGTTGTTATCACTTGAGAGATAGTATCAATTTTCATCAGGGATACTATGCCCCTCGGGGTTTTCCATGAGTTAAGAGATAAGCTGGAAAGAAGGGCTTAAGGAAAAATGTGGGACGAAGGTCTGTGGGGACTAGCAGGTGAGCAGTAAAGGTCAGGTCTTGGGGTATTTTGGTGACAAAAGTTTCTTTCACACCTAACTCTTGGGAAAGTGGATTGGTGCAAACTTATTAGAAAAACAATTTGGAGATGTATCAGGAGCTTTTTTTTTTTTTTAAAGATTTTATTTATTTATTTGACAGAGAGAGACACAGTGAGAGAGGGAACACAAGCAGGGGGAGTGAGAGAGGGAGAAGCAGGCTTCCTGCTGAGCAGGGAGCTCGATGTGCGGCTTGAACCCAGGACCCTGGGATCATGACCTGAGCTGAAGGCAGACGCTTAACCACTGAGCCACCCAGGCGCCCCAGGAGCCTTAATAATATTCACTCCTACTGATTAAACTGTTCTATTTCTGTGCATTGTTCATGAAAATGTAAACACAGAAAAAAGATTTATGTATAAAGACTTTATTTCAATCCTTTTTATTATAATAACCCCTTTCAAAAAAGAACCCCTACAGCTCAGAACAACTGAACATGTAACAATAAGGAAATGGAGAGAAATATGTTACAAATATGCCATTGGAGATCACGCAGCCTTCAAAAATTATGTTTACAAGGACTTTTATCATGGCCTGAGAAAATTATTATGATAAAAGATTGAAGGAAAAGCATGATAAAAATTTAAGTGGCGTGTGGTCTTAATTATGTAAAGCAAAGAGAATCACTGAAACATTAATCCAAAAATTTAAGCTTTTTTTTTTTTTAAAGATTTTATTTATTTATTTGACAGAGAGAGACACAGCAAGAGAGGGAACACAAGCAGGGAGAGTGGGAGGGGGAGAAGCAGGCTTCCCGTGGAGCAGGGAGCCTGACATGGGGCTTGATCCCAGGACTCTGGGATCATGACTTGAGCAGAAGGCAGCCGCTTAACCGACTGAGACACTCAGGCGCCCCAAAGTTTAAGCTTTTATTTTGAAACAATTATAGGCTCACAGAAAGTTGCAAAAAGGTCCTATGTACCCTTCACCTAGCTTCCCCCAGTAGTAACAACTTACAAAACCACAGTAAGTTATCAAAACCAGGAAATGTACTTACACATGCTCACCAGCATCAATGAAGTTACTTCTGAATAATAGTCCGTATAAGCCACTAGCAATTATACTTCATGTGTATACATATCACTGTTGAAATGCCAACACTTCAATTTATAAAATATTGTTATTCGGTCAAATCCAGGTTAAGAGTTGTAATCTAGTTAATTGCCTTGCCATTGTCAATTTCCTGGTTTGCCTCTCCATCAGCACTCCACCTCCCCAGCTCCCCAACACACACACACACATTCCATGTATCGGCAAGAGCCACACAGTGTTTCCTAATTTTTTATACTGTGCTGCTTCTTGACCTAAATTCTCCCTCTGTATGAATTTTTGCTTGGATGTTCTCGATTCATTTGTTAGAAAGAACAAGCACAAAAAGGGAGTCATTTGCTCCCTACATAGGCAAAGCAAGACTTAATTACAGTTTCAACTCTTCTAGGAATGTGACCTTGTAACAGTCAGTCTGAAATTCTCTGATTGGCCTCTGATTGGTAAGGTAATCTGCATTGGTAAAAACCCTGCGGTCCCTTCCCCCCACAAAGATGTCCTGGCCTGAAATAACCCTTTGTTCTCTTTTGTTAATAACTTTTTTGCCCCACCCTCCCTCCTTCCTATAAGAGGCTTCCATTTTGTATAATTCCTCTACTTGCTAGATGGAGTGCTACCCATTTCGTGAAACACTTAGTAAAGCCAATGACATCTTCCAGTTTACTTGGTTGAGTTTTGTTTTCTAATGAATTTGGTGTCAACAACGGGATTAGAAGCCAACGTCCCCTGGCATTTGGGGACAACGAGAAACAAGCGTGGGGCCCGGAGAACTCTTGAATTCACCGTGTTTCTGGCCGTTTCCAAGGGCTGTGGTAAGTTCCTCTCGGTTGAGCTTAGCTCTTTTTGCTTTCAAGCTCCCGAAATAATTGGCTTTCCTTAACAGGGCAAGGTCAGCTTGACCTGGCAGACAGGTTCCGGCCAGAGCCCAACCTAGTTGGCGGACAGGTGCGTCTATGTGGAGTCGAGCCTCTAGCCTTTCAGATTGCAATTCCCCAGGGTGGAAAACCCCATGCCGTAACTCCATCTCTGGATTCCACGTTGGGAATGGCTGATGGTTCAGTCCGCAGTGCCCTATTTGTTTGGAATTGGTCTGCAGTCCCCATTCCTTGGGGTTTGCTGGTCCAATCCTTTCCCCAATCCAATATTCCACGGCATTGGTGGTGGTGCACAGAGCGTCTTCTTGTGGCCCAGAGGCAGTGACCCCTCTTAGTTATTGCTGATACATTAAGGTGCCTGTGTTTGTCTTGCTTTGTGTAGATAAAGGTTATTGCTACGTGGGTATCTCGGAAGCCAGAAAGAAACCCCGGCCCTTTGGTTGGTCCCCTCAGCACAAAATGCACAAACCTTTTGGAATTTCTAAAAGCGAAGGGAGTTTGATTGGAGTGTTAGTCGAGTCCAGCTGCCTGGGAAACACACTTTTCACAGGGAAGAAGGTGCTGCAGGAGAACGAATAGTTACAGGCTTATACACTTTTTTACATCTTGTAAAAGCTCGGAGGATTATAGATAGGCATATTGGCAGGAATCAGGAGTTTTCACATCAAGGAATGCAGGGAGTAGGAGCATTGATGGATCTCAAGGGCAAGATGGTTTTCCTTTAGGCTACTCATTCACAAAGCAGGTGGACAACCTATGCCTGGCGGGCCATAAATCAGGCTTTTGGTTTAAACAAAGTTTATGCACAGCCATGCTGACTCAGAAGGAAATCTAAAATGGCTTCCCTTCGATCTCAGGCCTTTATTTTTTTAAAGATTTTATCTATCTGACAGAGAGAGAGAGCACAAGCAGGGGGAGCGGCAGGCTGGGGGAGAGGGAGAAGCAGGCTCCCCGCTGAGCAAGGAGCCCGATGTGAGGCTCGATCCTAGGACCCCAGGATCATGACCTAAGCCGAAGGCAGACACTTACCCGACTGAGCCACCCAGGTGTCCCTATCTCAGGCCTTTAAAGAGTTGTTTTCCCTCATCAGTTCCCTGATGCCCAGATTCCAGGCTAGGAACCATTGGTGGCAGCTGTGGTCCTCATTCTTTGGGGCCTTCAGGTTCGTTGAGCCCTTTCCCTACTCCTCAGATTATTAGTGTGGCTCTGGGAAACCGAAACGCCTAGCTAAAAGAAATGGGATCCTTTATATCCAGAGAGGTGAGTGAGTATGCGACCTCCCAGCCTACCTGCTTGTTTTATATATACAAAGTATAGTCCCGGAGGGATGCCTGGGTGGCTCAGCTGGTTGACTTTCCAGCTCTTGATTGGGCTAGGTCGGGGGTTCAAGCCCAGCGTTGGGCTCCATGCTGGGGGTAGAGCCTACCTAAAAAAAAAAAGTATAGTCCCATAAGTTTCGGAGATCTAGCAAGCTGGCAAAATTTTACTAAAAATGACTCGGAATTACAATGGCCATTATGAAGAACATTCCAAATAGATAAGATCATTTTATGCTTTATGTATTTATTTTTTAAAGATTTTAAATAATCTCTACACCTAATGTGGGGCTCGAACTCACAACCCCGAGATCAAGAGTTGCATGTTGGAAGCAAATGATTTAGATGTAAGCAGAATACCAGTTTGTAGATAAAATCTTTAGGAATAATTATATTTCGTGGTATGTGTCCTTAAAAAATAGCTTCCTAAATCTCTTGGGTAGCTTGAAATTTCAGAGTTTTGCTAAGTCAAATTAAATGATGGAAATTTATTGAATATTTAGATCATTTCCAAATAAGGTATAAAATATGGAAAGATTAATTACCGAACTTAGGGTTTATCTACTTCTGGCTTATTCCAGAGAAGTTAAAGATTTTTGTATTAGTAAACACGGGTTGTGCCATGCTGAGACATTTACTAGGAGAAAGACTGCTTCTCCCTCTCCTGCTCCCCCTGCTTGTGTTTCCTCTCTTGCTGTGTCTCTCTCTGTCAGATAAATAAAATCTAAAAAAAAAAAGAAATTATAAAAAGTATTTATAAGTCTGTCAAGCCACAGACTGCTAATACAGTTCATAATTGTTTATTTTTTAGTTTTCACTAGAAATTAAGGTTTGTAAGGGTTAAGAATTCTCATTCATGTATGTAATTGAAGCTACTAGAAATAGTAAGGGGAGAATCTTTATATGCAAAGAAAGTAAGATGACTTTTCGGTAAAAGAAGATATAGGGAATGGAGATGCATTTTTTGAGGAAAAAGAAAGTTCAAAACGAGTCTTTGGAAAGGAATTTTATGTGTGTTCAGGACTAAGGTTGAAACGAATATATCTTTATTTATTTATTTGAATATATTTTAATATCAAAAGTGAAAGAGGACCTCAACTACCCCCATTTTGACCTTAAACTTCCTAATTAAGTTCTTTCCAGCTTATCTCTTAACTAAGGCAAAAGACCCTATGGGCAAAGTGCCCCCTGATGGGAACTGAAACTACCCAGCACCCCCCCCTCCCCATAAGCAATAAGGACTGTCTTGAGCCAGCAAGACCCCACCTATGGCAATAATGAGCTGAACTTTGCTGCCCACCTGCACTCACCCCTGACCTTTGTTCCGCTTTTTCGTCTGTAAACTTCGAAGTTTCAGCACTTTGGAGACGGTATTTGAGTCACTAGTCCTCTGTCTGCCTGGTGGTGGCCTCACTGAAATAAATTCCTTTGTTTCACCTCTACTCGTTTCTCTGCCTTTAGGTTTTGTCAGCAGCGAGTGGCTGAACCTGGTCAGTTTGGGACCCCTGGTGCTCTTGTACCCCTGAGCCCGGCTACAAAAGTGAGCTGGTGCAAAATTAGAATTTGGTTTTCTCTGCTAAAAGGAAATATTTTTTTGTGTGGCTTTTGGTCTCCTTTTGATAAGAGATTGTGAAAGTTCCTTTACCCAGAAAACAAAGATTCTTCATTTTATCACAATAATTTCCTATGTTTGCTCCCCTTATCAGGTCTTTGAATAATTAGGAAAACCGAGTCTTGATATTAGGAGAGTGAAGTTTTGTTAATAGGTAATTATTGTTTTATAATAATCTGTGATCCCATTTTGACAAGTGCTTTAAAAGCTTTTTTGATATTTTTGACAAATGTTCCCAAGGCAAATTCCCCCCCGCCCTTTTTTTAAAAGCAAGCTCCATGCCCAAGGTGGGGCTTGAACTCATGACCCTGAGACCAAGTTACATGCTCTACCAACTGAGCCAACCAGGTGCCCCCTTCCCAAGGCAAATTCTAAATGAAGTCTTTTTAACCTGGAAGAAATTTTGGCATTTTTCCAGACAGTTCTGGCAACATTTCAATGGATTTGTTAATTAGGCTTATTTGATATGTTACATTACATGGGAAGCATTGTCAAAATAGAAGTAATACTAAGCCTTATGTTGAGTTTGTATGGGTATATAAATGTTCTGGAAATTATTCATATAATTATAATTTATATAATTAATCATATAACTCCTAAAAATCTGATATGTCCTGGTAGAATGTCATCATTGTAATTCGAGTTATTATCCTAAGATGTTGTATGTCCTCTGGGATCCCGATCAAAAACGGGCAACAAGTAACCAATCTTCTTACTACTATTCTCCCACCTTCTAAACTTGCTGTCATCAAAATTGAGGCTCACACTGAAAGGACTAAACCTGAGTATCAGGGAAATGCCCCAGCTGACTTTCATGTGTGTTCAAAACACCAAATTCAGCCGAGTAAATTTGAAAATCTAATTGGCTTTATTAAATGACACATGATTCAGGCAGCAGCCCATCTAGAAAGTAGAGAGGAGCTCTGAGGTGCTTTGCAACATGAAAGACTTTTATAGGCAGAAGGGAGCAGGAAGAAGGAAGTTGTACTAGGCAGAAAAGCTGATTGGTTATTGCAGGATTACTTTCCTTTAGGGGATGGCAGGGGATCTATCAGGCAGATTTCCTTCACTAGTTTTGATCAGGTAGTTCCTGATTGGCATATGATTCCATTTCTGGGAGAGCTGAAACTGTATTTTAAGTTTGGTGATGTGGGGCTTAGCATCTGTCACTCCATTTTGGGTCTGTTGTCTTGTTTCTAACACGATGAAAGAAGATCACTATGATTATCTGTGTGGAAGAGATAGTTACACCACCCCCAAAATCTGTTTTTCCCTTTTTTCCTTAGAGATAGAACCCATAACTAAGCATGGGAAAAAAAAAAAAAAGAACTAGAACCCATAGTTTTTGCTGCTCAGAATAAAGACTGTAATTTCCAAGCCTTTGTTACACTAAGCATGACTAAGTTTTGGCACATAGATGTAATTGGCAATGTCATGTGAAACTCCCGGGAAGTTTCCTTAAAGGGAGGGATTGTCCCCTCTTCTTCTTCCTTCCTGCTACCTGGAATGTAGACATGAAGACTGGAAATCACATTGCCATCTGGGACCATGAGATAGAGGGAGGCTGGCAGAGTAATAAGAGGGAAGGGGTATATACACATTTCTAGACCTCTTCTACATGAGAGATATAGTTCTTTTTGTTTAAACCATTATTATTTGGGGTTTTCAGTCATAAGCAGCTAAACTTAATCCTTCTGATACAGTTCTTTAAGTGAATGTGGAACAGAAAATATGTGCTTACTGTTGCCCTGCTCAAGGAAGATACCACCAACTGTTTCTGTTCTGTTCCGTTCCACCTTACCCAGGGGCTGAGGTTCTCCTTTCATGCATCCCAACTCCACTTTTTGGTCGAGGGTGGAGTGGGGAGGGGGACTTAACAGATGTCCAGTGTTGTGGGAAAGCTGGGTTGTCCACAGATTATGAGTTGGTAGGGATAGGGGAAAGGGGATCCCTTTTCCTCAGCTCCCTGGTTATCGTGACAGAAAATCCATTCCTCCCACTCTTCTGTCCTTCCTTTTCCATTTGAGTTTCTCCTGTGAGTCTCTTTCCACTTTGCCTAGGCTCTGCCTCAGCTAATCTCTGGGAGAGGACAAGTTGGCATCCACATTTCCAAGGGTCTTTATTTGATACACGAGGTAAAAGTTTCTTTGATCATTCTTTATGTACCTTAAGTTCACCTTCAGTGTAGACTGGAAGAATGGAATCGGCCCTCAGGGCCCCGGGAGAGTAAAGAGGGGGCAGGAAATAACAGAATACCACCAGAATAATACTTTGAAATACAGCCCTGTCGTGGGAAGGAACCACACTGAGGACCCTGTGGATACCGGTGATGGTATCCCTGAGATATGAACCAAATTAAAGTCTCCGAAGGGTCTCCCAGGTACAAAAAGAAATATAAAGGCATGTGGATGACAGGTGACTTCAGTTCCGAGTGAGGCACTGGGTGGTAGAACAGTGTGGTGGGAACTCCGCCCTCCCAGCCGCTCAGTGGTTGACCTTGAAGTTTCCATGCTCAGAGGGCGAGAGCTGCCGGCTCCTTTAAAGGTCCTTCTGTGCGGTGACGGGGGATGGGGAAAGGTAAGGCTTTCCAAGCACATCAGCATCAGTTCTTTGCCAGGCTTCTGGTCAGGAGAGATATTGAATCAAGCCCTTTGGATAATTTTTTTTAATGCTGGCTCTGGCTGTCGGCATCAATTGCCCCTACAGGGGCCACGTCTGACATTTATAAACGTGTTTAGTCTTTCTTTCGCCGAAATCAACAAGGCTTGGAAGAACCCTCTGAATCATGTAGCTGTAGGCAATTTAAAGTCCAGGTTCTTCTTTAAATCATCCCTTTAACTTTCAATATTTCGAGACAGAATTTGAAGGGGAATGATTAAAAAACAAAACAGAACAGAACAAAACAAAAAACCCCAACCACCCAGGCAGGGCTGACTTTGGAGCCGATAAACAATTAAGCTCAAATCTGCCTCACGTAAGAAATGCAGCTCCAGGCATTCCCACTGACTGGGACCAAGGAGGCAAAAGAAAATGGCAGGGTAAACAAGCAATTATCTACACAATTTGATCAATATGGAACTGGAACGCCAGGCAAACAAGACCTTCCTTAAAAGCATCATCTTAAGAGGGACTTGAATTATAAACCAGATAACTGCCTTCAATTTCCTCAAATTGTTCTTGTATAAACACTTGAAAAGGGCTGAGGGCATGTGCTGGCTCTTGTGCGTTTCTCCCTCTTCCACACTGATTTTCCACTTTTCTCTGCCCTGCTCTGACCCCCATGGAATGCACAGCCTGAACACCCCGGCCTTTAAGCTTCTGGTTGGGTTGGGCCAGAGGGGTAGGGGTTAGCAAGAGACTGAAGGGCAGGAGAAAAAGGTCAGGGTGTTCATTGCATCGCCATCACCATCTCTCCCCATCTCCCACTTAGATGAGGTTATGGTCATGATAGCCTCTTTCCGTCTGTGCTGCCAGTTTCTCTTATTTATTTGAGAGAGAGAGAGAGAATGGGCAGCGGGGAGGAACAGAGGGAGAGGGAGAAGAAGACTCCCCACTGAGCAGGGACCCCAATGCAGGGCTTGATCCCAGGACCCCGGGATCACGACCTGAGCCGAAGGCAGATGCTTAACCAACTGAGCCACCCAGCCCCGCCCCCCACCTCCAGCCGGGATCCCTTAACACTATTTCTTCCCTGTGCCCTGTCAGGCCAAACAATGGCTTCCCACCCTGTTAGTCCCCCTGGGTGCCTCGTCATCCCTTGTAGGTTCCCTTAACCCAGCCCATGCCTTTGTAAATACTCTACTTTGAAAAAGTCCATTCAAAAATCCCAACTGAGCTTGTCCTGTGTCTCTTATCAGGACCCTGATTAATGGTCAACTGCCGAGAGCAAGACCTACTGATAAGAAAGACTTTGGAGCTCTGTTTACTTTCCATGTTCTATTTTTATTTTTGATTCTTAATTTTTTTTTTAAAGATTTTATTTTTAAAGAATCTCTACACCCAAGGTGGGGCTCAAACTTATAACCCATAACCCCGAGTTCAAGAATCACATGCTCTACAGACTGAGCCAGCCAGGCATCCCTCTATGTTCTATTTTTAAATGAGTCCCTTAAAAATATTTCAAAAATGATGAGGTGCCTGGGTGGCTCAGTCAGTTAAGTGTCTGACTCTTGATCTCAGCTTAGGTCTTGATCTCAGGGTTGTGAATTCAAGCCCCGCATTGGGCTCCATTTTCATAAAAAAAATAAAAAATAAATATTTCAAAAAATGAGGTGGTAATCACAGTATATTTGCACAATAAATATACTACTCTAAATCTGCTGAGCTGGAAAGAGAATGTTTAAAAAGAGAGGAGGTGACCTGACCTCTGTTATCTGTCACCACGATCCTTTGTGTGAGAGTGAAAGTTCTTTAGAACAGTTTTGATTGGTAGGTGTGAGCATCAGTCAGCCTCATTATTTTCAATTGCTTCATGGGGTTCCCAATAAAAAACTTGTAGTTAATAGCTCTTGCTACAAGTCAGAGCACCTGTGTCCGCCCAAATCCTTCCAGTTTATATCTGTGATATATTAAGATTAGTTAAAGATTTCCCTGGAGGGAACTAAAATCTGAAATCATGATTATTGCAAAAAAAAAAAAAATCTTTTTTTAAGTAATCTTTATGCCCAACGTGGGGCTTGAACTCACTACACCAAGATCAAGAGTCCCATCCTTGGGGTGCCTGGCTGGCTCAGTCGGTAGAGCATCCAACTCTTGATCTCTGGGTCATGAATTTGAGCCCCGAATTGGGGGCAGAGATTACTTAAAAAAAAAAAAGAAAGAGTCGCATGCTCTACCAACTAAGCCAGTCAGGTGTCCCTGCAATAAAATTTTTTTAAAAAGATGAGAATGAGCTGAGAGCATTGGACACAGGGCAGGCAGAGAGAGTTACAGATAAAAAGACATAGATAGACACCATGCCAGTGGCAGGGTTGCTGGGCATTGCGTGGTCTCTTGAGCACTTCTCCATGATTTGAGGAAGGGAGGGGTCTAGAAAGACTGGCTATTGTCTCTGCGCATGGAGCTTGCTATATGATGGGGACTTTCTCAGGACCCACTAGCAGACCCAGTGTGTGTATGTGTGTGTGTACAATAAGGCCACAGGTTTTGAGACTAGACTTCTTAACTTGGGGTCAACTTGTGCAATTCAGGAGGATCTGTGATCTTGAAAAGGGAAAAAACTTACATTTGCATTTTTCCTAACTTCTAGCTAAGATAAGCATTTCTTTCAATTATGCACGTAGGTGACAAACCACAGTAGTAGTAGCTGTACCTGTGACTTTGTCACCCATAAAAATCATAGGCAGGCATTGTTACATCATACGGTTCTTGAAGCTATCTCGAAAGTTCTTTATACTCCTCACAATAATTCAAAATTAGTCATAAAACTCACTGCTAGATCTTGCTATTTCATACACTAATAAAGAATCACAGAAAAAAAGAATCACACATATTATTGTATTATAAAATTTTAATACTTTGGTAACTGTGTTTCAATCTAATTGGTTTCCTTTGTAATCTTAGATCTTTTCCTTTATTAATTTAGAAACATTATTATCCAGACTGTGGAAGAGTCCATGGCACAAAGATCTGCCTTAGACAACCAGCTCTGACTTGTAAATCATTGAAAGTTTTCTAGTCTATTGATTTTTAGGTCTCAAAGACCACTTCGGTCATTACCTTTTGAAGATTTATTTATTTTAGAGAGGGGTGGAGCAGAGGGAGAAGGAGAGAGAGTCTCAAGCAGACTCCCCGCTGAACACAGAGCCCGACTGGGGCGGGGTGAGGGGGGCAGCTCAATCCCACGACCTCCAGAGCATGACCTTAGCCGAAACCAAGAGTCTAGGATGCTCAACTGACCAGGCCACCCAGGTGCTCCACAGTCATTAAGTTTCAAATGATCCGAATAGATATTTGGCTTCTGTTGAGTCCGGGAGAGAGTAACTTCCTTGGAAAGTGTTCCTAGGAACACTGTCCCTTGGGGACAGAGGAGTCCATTCTCTGTTACTTTTCCTGCTCCCACTGAAGGGTAGCAGAATATGCCATATCAAAATACGCCATATTGGTGTAAGATTATTTTGAGCTGGAGGCAAATGAGAATCCACAGATGCAAAATGAAGCCTTTCTGGAGCTTTCCTTATCTGAGTAACAGCAGAAACTTCTGGGAAATGAGGACTGCCACAAATCCCCTCCCCTGGGCAGGATTTATGGCCATGAAGATGGAAAGTCAGCACCACAATGGACCTGCACAGATAACCTTACCTTCCATTAATTTTCACCATCTATTTACCTTCTCACAGTTTGCTGTGCTTGAAGCCTAAAACCCTTTTCCCTCATCTTTTCACATCTCTACGAATGCATTGCTTTTTTGTTAAGACGCTGTATAAGCCCAAGTTCTAACAACTTTTTTGAGTTACTTGTCACTGAGTTCTCCTGGGTGTATGCATGATGCATATGTTAATATACTTCTGCTTGTGTTTCGCTTGTTGAGAACCCAGGATGGGTAGAGGAAAAAAATCTTTTCCTCTCCTGTGCCATTTTGGAAACCTTCCTTGCCCACAATCGAGGAACAAAGAACAAAACTGTTGAGTTTAGTAGTCATGGTTTGCTTATAAATACCTGTTGTCCCAGCAGAAATGGCATAAATAGCCCTTCCAACACTTAGGTTAAAATTCTCCTGCCCTATTATTTTTGGGTTACACAGAGTTAGCACTGCAGGCAGGTGTCCAGTTCTTCCCACTGTACTGCTTCCACCTTGAACTTGGATTGTGTATTCATCTCTCTTTGCACTGTCTAGCTTCCCACCTGGATTGCAAACTTCTATGTGACAGGTGCTGTCTGTGTCTTATACCAGGAAATGTACTTACATTATAGGGTGGTACATACTCACCAGCATCTCTGCATTATTTTTCAATGATGGTCTACAGAAGCTATTAGCAATCAGCCTTGACTTGTATATGTATCACTCTTGAAATGCTAACACTTCAGGGGTGCCTGGGTGGCTCAGTCAGTTGAGCATTGAATTCCTGATTTCGGCACAAGTTGTCATCTCAGGGTTGTAGGGATTGAGCCCCAAGTTGGGCTCTGCATTCAGCAGGAACTCTGCTTCTCTCTCCCTCCAACCTCTCCCCCTCTCCCCCCACCCTGCTCTCTCTAAAATCAATCAGTCAATCTTTAAAAAAAGAAAAATGCTAACACTTCAGTTTTAAAGCATAGCTATTCGGTTAAATGTGAGTAACAGAGCTGTAGTCTAGTTTAATTGTGTAGCCAGTGTCAGTTTCCTGGCCTGGCCCTCTGCACTAGCTGCACCGCCTACCGCCTGCACACATTCTACGCACCAGCAGGAGCAACTCACTGTTTCATAACACCACCCCTTTATTTGTGCTGCAGACTGGGCTTCATTCTCTATATGAATTTCTGCCTGGATGGTCTCCATTCATCTAGGCTAAATTAATTATCTTCTCCTTATGAAGCTGTATCTTTCAGTAAATGTGGGGTCTCAGTTGTTTTAAGGGTCTGCCATTCTAGGCAATCCAGTTTCCTTTCCTCCCCCTACCCCCAAATGAGGGTCTTCTCTCATCTCTTCTTGTACTCTTCATCCTTCTCCTCATCTTGCCTGTTTCACACTTGGGTTAACTTCCCACACTTGCCACTGTCCACGTCAGAACTTTTAGATGTGAGCCTATTCTTTTTGTGTATGTGAAGGTCATTTAAAACAAGACCAAAAGCTCATTTTCTTTTTTTTTTTAAGATTTTATTTATTTATTTATTTGACAGAGAGAGAAACAGTGAGAGAGGGAACAACAAGCAGAGGGAGAGGGAGAAGCAGGCTTCCCACTGAGCGGGGAGCCCGATGCCGGGCTCGATCTCAGGACCCTGGGATCATGACCTGAGTCGAAGGCAGACTCTCAACCGACTGAGCCACCCAGGTGCCCCAAGATTTTATTTATTCATTTGAGGGAGAGAACATGAGCTGAGGAGAGGCAAAGGGAGAGGGAGAAGCAGGTTCCCCACTGAGCAGGGAGCCCGACGCGGGGCTTGATCCCAGGACACTGGGATCATGACCTGAGCCGAAGGCAGACGCTTAACGACTGAGCCAGCCAGGCGCCCCAGAGCTCATTTTCATCATGTCTTCTCCAAGCCATTTGCCAAGAGGATCCAGAGAAGATGTGAAACAGCAGTTTTTCAGGGGAAAGATACATTGAGTACGATTAATCCTTCGCTTTGAGGAAGGAGGCAGATCCAATATTCCTAACTAGTTTAGGATATCTGCTTCCGTGGCTGGTACATATTAAATCAGGGACAGCACACGCCCAGGCTCCTGGCATTTCTTTGCTATCTCTCTTTCTCTCTCTCTCTTTCTTTCTCGCTCACTCTCCTTGGCTTGTACCGAAGTGAAATGTTAAAATCTTTCAATTGGGTTTAAGTTTTATATATTAAAGGATGCTTGGGGAAATTGTCCATGGATACAGTTTTATTAAAAGAAGAGATTCTGCAGGGTGTTATGAGTCCTCACATGTACTCCCTGGCCATCTTTCCTTGCCTAGGTAATAAGCTATAATTTGTCACATGACTGCCCACTGTATATTCTAGGAGTCTTTTAATTATTTTATATCCCTCTCTCTTGGATGGATGAACTTTAGATTATATTTGAAGCAGGATTACATTTGCTCAGTATTCTACTTTGCTCTTCCCAAATCTTTGACTATTGTGTCCTTTGAATATTGTGTTGTTGTTGACATTTCAATAGACTCTGTCTCTCCCTGGGGTATTACATAGCTGATGACCTAGTGAATAGAAAGTCACTTAGTGACTGTCCCTTCCACAGGATTCTTCCAACTCTACAAGTTGTTATGTAGCCCCCATGCAGTTCTTGAACAATCAGGATGTAGAAATCCCTTTTTATATCCCCTTTTTAAGAAACTCGGTCATCACATTTTTTTTTAAGTTTTTTTTTAAAGATTTTATTTTTTATTTATTTGACAGAGAGAGAGAGACAGACATGGAGAGAGCACAAGCAGGGGGAGAGGCAGTGGGAGAAGCAGGCTCCCCGCTGAGCAAGGAGCACAATGCGGGGCTCGATCCCAGGATCGCGGGATCATGACCTGAGCCGAAGGCAGATGTTCAACCGACTGAGCCACCCAGGTGCCCCTATTTTTTTTTTTAAGTTTTTATTTAAATTCCAGTTAGTTAATGTACAGTGTGATATTAGTTTCAAGTGTACAATAGAGTGATTCAGCATTTTCATACAACACCCAGTGCTCATCACAAGTGTACTCCTTAATTCCCATCACCTATTTCAGGCATATCCCACCCACCTCTTTTATTTTTTAAAGATTTTTATTTTTAAGTAATCTCTACACCCAAGATCAAGAGTCCCATGCTCTACCGATGGAGCCAGCCAGGTGCCCCAACCTCTTATTTTTTATAACCATGTTCTATTGAATATGATTCTATCTTATTTATATTTATTAATTTTAAGGGCTTTATTGAGGTATAATTGACATACAATAAACTGCACACATATGAAGAGTATAATTTGATATGTTTTAGCATATGTATGCACACTGAAACCATCACCATGGTTAAGAAAAGGAACATATCCAACAGCTCCAAAAGTTTCTTTGAGGGGCTTCATCATCTCCTCTGCCCTACACCTAACTCCCAGGCAGCCACTGATAACGCATTCTGTCACTCTAGATTGGTTTGCATTTTCTAGAATGTCGTTATATGCTGACTCAAACAGATATTCTTTTTTTTTTTTAATCTGGCTCCTTTCCTCAGTATATTATTTTGAAATTCATACATGTTGTCATATGTATCTCAGCTTATTCTGTTTTATTTTTTAAAAGATTTTATTTATTTATTTTGAGAGAGAGAGAGAGAGAGAGAGAGCACAAGCAAGGGGGAGGGGCAGAGGGAGAGGGAGAAGCAAACTCCCTGCGGAGCAGGGAGCCCCATGTGTATCCTGGCTTTTTAAAGCATATTTTTAAAAAATTTTTAGGGCGCCTGGGTGGCTCAGTTGGTTAAGCAACTGCTTTCGGTCCTGGGAACGAGTCCCACATCGGGCTCCCCCTGCTCTGCGGGGAGCCTGCTTCTCCCTCTGCCTCTGCCTGCCACTCCCCCTGCTTGTGCTCTCTCTCTCTCTGTCTGAAATAAATAAATAAAATCTAAGACAGAGAGAGAGAGAGCCCACAAGCAGGGAGGAGAGGGAGAAGTAGACTCCCCACTGAGCAAGGAGCCCCATGCGGGGCTCGATCCCAGGACCCTGGGATCACAACCTGAGCTGAAGGCAGACACTTAACTGACTGAGCCACCCAAGCGCCCCTCATTCTCTTTTATTGCTGATGTTGGGTGTTCGTGGATACTGGGCAATTGTAGATCTACTACATTTTGTTCATCCATTCGCCTCTTGAACATTAGGTTGATTCTAGTTTTGGTTATGACAAATAGAGCTGCTGCGACTCGTGCTTTCATTTCTCTTGGATAATGCCTGCAAGTGAAACGCTTGCATCATATAGTTGTTATATGTTTCACTCTAAGAAACTGCCAAATTGTTTTCCAAGTGTTTGTGCTATTTTACATCCTAGTGGCAATGTACAAGGATTCCAGTGCCTCCATATTTTTGCAATATTCTGGAATATTAAGAGTGTCACCTTGGAAAAATGGACTTGATATGATTTCTATAATAAAAAGAAAGCTTTTTTTTTTTTTTGTATAGGAGTCCATTTCCATGTGTAGTTGAGACAAATAATAGTATTGTTCTAACAAATGTTACCTGTTCTTAAAATCCAAATTCTTATTACCCTCTTAAAGAAAATCCTATCTCACTGAAAACAAATAAGACAATAAAGTTCAAGTATGGAAAATGAAACCATCAGGGCACCTGGCTGGCTCACTTGATAGAGCATGCAACTCTTGATTTGGGAATGTGGGTTCGAGCCCCATGTTGGGAGGCAGAGATTACTTAAAAAAATAAGAAAATGAAACCATTGATTTATATTTAAATAGCTAAGGTATTTTAACACGTATTAGGAATAATTTTTGAAAACTTGTATGACAAGAGGACAGATGATAAATTTATCACCACATTTTTTGGTTTGAAAAGTAAAAATAAACAAACATTCAAAGTGTTCAATGAACACATTTCTTGGTGATCTGTAAGTGATCACCAGTCCTGCTCCAGTAAAGAAATAGGCTTTTCTATATGTCAAACTCATTTGGGGCAGCAGGGCTAAGGAAATAAGTCACAGACCAAGCCATTTCATGAGCTTTTCTTTGCTCAAGGATTATTGTTCAGAAAATGCACAGAAATGATTCTGTGTCTCTAGTACCTCACTGTGGATTTTACTTTGGAACATTTGTACAAAACATAAAGCTAGCACCTTCACATCTGGTCGTATACTGCTCAAATAACACGGGGTCTAACTGGTGAATGATGCAATGTACCTAACACCAGTCTCCCTTCCAGAACGTCCTTGGGTCCTTGGGCTTTACTGTTGATGGCTTTCTGGGTCTAGTAACCTTGAGGCAAAATCCCTTTGGTAGGTCAGTAAATAAAATGTTTTTATTGCATTTGCTGGTGCAAATAGAGCTAGGGCAATGATCCAGGGCTTTGGGCTGTTTAAAAGCCCTAAAAGTCTTGGAAGTCATTCCACAGTGGGACAATGTCTTACCCTGCTACTGTATTGTATTCCATCAGTTCCAATGAACCCTTTAGTCCGGTTCCTAGAGAACGCTGATGTGAATGGATCATGCCCAAGATGATATGGAACATCTTAAAATTATGAAAAACTGATACAGATAAAATCTTTTCAGTATTTTAAATTGTTGTGAGAAAAAAATATTTTTTAAGACTTTATTTATTTGAGAGAGCGAGAGAGAGAGAAGGTGAATGGGGGGAGGAGCAGATGGAGAGGGACAAGCAGACTCCCTGCCGAGCATGGAGCCCAACGCAGGGCTCGATCTCATGACCCTGAAATCTTGACCTGAACCAAAATCAAGAGTTGGACTCTTAACCAACTGAGCCACCTAGGTGTCCCAGAAAAAATATTTTTTTAAAGATTTTGTTTTGTTTTGTTTTTAAGTCCTCTCTATGCCCACAACCCTGAGATCAAGAGTCACACGTTCCACCAACTGAGCCATCCAGGTGCCCCTGTGAGGAAAAAATATTGTAAATGCAAGATATAGTTGTTTAAAAGTGATATTAGGTGGAAGAGATCTTTTTTACTCAACAGCAGAGAGGAAATACAGATTGTAAGTATTTTTGTTCTCTTGCTTAGCATGAAGTTAGAGGAGCATTTCCATATTTTATGAATTCTTTGTAATCACTTTGCAATTGTACAACAGCCCATCAGACGCATATATTGACTTATTTTACACGTTTCACATTTATTTGTTCTCATGTCTTTGCAACTTGAATTAATGCTGTAATGAAAAAATGTGTAGACCAAAGCTTTTCTAGTATTTGGAATTGTTTCTTTATGAGCGATTCCAAGAAATGGAATTACCTTAACATAAGGAATATTAATCTCTTAGTTTTAATATCAAATGTTACAGTACTTCCCCAAAAAACTGTGCCAATTTGTACCACACCGATGGTAAGAATGTGTGGCATTGAAACCTCACCAGGGGTAGGCACTTTATAATTTTTTTCGTGTATGCTAATTTAATAGAAAAAAACATTGTTCTGCTTTAATTGCATTTTATATTACTGGAGGTGATTTATTCTTAATATTTGCTTGCTTTTGAGTTATCTACTCATGCCATTAAACATTTATATCTTTTGAAGTATCCATGCTTTTATTTATTGATGTATATGAGCTTCTTAGACATTAAAAATATCAACCCTTGGTCTAGCCATGAAAAATTAACCACAAATGAAAACTCAGCACGTCTGCCTGGGACTCTAGTTCTAAAATAATCCTAGGCTGAAACCTCCCTAAAACTAAAACTAAGTTGAAGCTAAATTATTTTGTAAATTGCAGTGTCCTATCGACCTCTTTTCAAAATTTCACACACTACCACTCCTAAAACAATATTCTAAGGAAGATACTTTCTGCTGCATTCATATTTTAGCTATTTGCACCCATGGCCTTTCTGTTTCCCCAACTTAGAATACTTTTTATATTTTATAAGGGATCGTTTGAGGTCAGAGTCCCTATGCCCACAAAGTTGGCCCTGAGCCAGAGCTTAGTGTAAGGCTTAGTGTATAGGAAGTGTAATCAGGATCCTTCTCAGGATCCACATCTGGGGAGGTGAAGGAGCAGGGCCTGGTGGAGGTGAACTGTGCTCGAGACAGAGCAAAGTGCTCATCTCATCTCCCAGGGAGCTCTGAAGCTGGGATGACCCTTTGGAGTTGCTATTGACCCTGAGCTAAGGGGACCAGGCTTTCCACTCTGACCTTGATCAGTCAGTGGATGAGATTTACTCGAGAAAAGGCGCATGACCTTGAGGCAGTTGATTCTTTTTGGCTTTTGGTGACTCCTGAAAAGGCCTCAACTGAGAGATACCAGCCACCAACATTCCTGGCAGTTGGGATAATGAATGTCTCAGTCCTCAAGGTTGATTCTGGGATGATGGATCACAATGGGGTTGAAAACACTGGCAAGACTTAGAATTCTTTGGGGGTGAGGAACTTCTTCTCTGCCATATCTGGTCTTCCACAGGCCTGAGAGGATGAGTGTGGCTTTGTTAAACCTAATCTGGTCTTAGGTCTTCTTTGCATTCTGGGTCCTATCTAAATGCTTTACCTTAGAACTTTGGATGGAGTTCAGGTTCTTCCTGGGACTTAGGATCGCCATTTCTGAGGCTCATGTGGGGGTTCCGTGACTGTAGGCTTTATGTGAATTACACATACTCATCTTATTGCCCCAAGGAGAGGCCTGCACGAGGCCCTCCAGATCTGATAGGATCCTGGGAAAACTTGTTTTCCCAGGACTACTATATATCAAAGTGGGCCTCACATCTTCCATTTCCTCTGACATCCCACATCTTCACTCATTCTGGACCTGATAGTCCTTGATCATATCCTAAATCAATCAGTCTAGAACTTGGATTTTGAAGGAGTTGCTACCCAAGCATTGGCTTAAATGTTTTTATCAGCTTTGAGGTGAGATTTGTAGGCCCTAACAGAAGGTGGTCATTTTGCAGGGTCCTTTCTGTTGGTATTTATTACTATCTACAGCCAGGGAACAGAGAGATGTACCAGAGCCCTCTAGAAATAAAAGATGGTTCTTCTGAGAGCCTAGCTGTATCTATGGTAAGACTCAGTGAATACCTGTTGAAGAATTGTATTCATGGTTAAAAAGAATGCCAAGTGCCACTCAGAGTAGGTAAGGGGGAGTCATGGGAGATGTTAAGGCAAGTGCTAAAGATGGGGACCACCTACAGAGCATCTTAACAGACCTTTCTCCTTGAGAGGGCCCAACCCTACTGCCTCTTCTCTTCCAGATTTCCATGTACTCACACCAAGAGTAGTAAGAAGCATACTGCACTGCTCCTGGTGTCAGAGGAACTGGACTGAACTTTCTCCATGTGCAGCTATAAAGAAATCCGGTAACTTCCCTGAACCTCAGTGTTCTCTTCTGTAAAAATGGGAGCAGTATCCTAGCTTGGTTCTTGTGGTTGTTCTAATGGCATTACTGTATTGCTACCTTAGCTCTTGAGCATCATTGAAGCACAAGGTATTCTGCTTGATTCAGTTTTTCAGATAACAGATCCATCTAGTAGGTGGCATAATGTTACCTGTTTTGAGTGGAAATCTTTTACAAACTACATTATAGGGGCGCCTGGGTGGCTCAGTCAGTTAAGCATCTGCCTTCGGCTCAGGTCATGAGCCAGTGTCCTGGGATCGACCCCACGTCGGGCTCCTTGTTCCGCAGGGAGCCTGCTTCTCCCTCTGCCTGCCACTCTCCTCCTGCTTGTGCTCTCTCTCTCTCTCTGACAAATAAATAAAATCTTAAAAAAAACTACATTATACATTATATATGTTATACATTATAAATCTTTTAGAAACTACACTATACATAATACATTGAAGTTTTTGAAAGTAGTTCACAATAAACAATCTTTTTGATGACTTAGACCACCATTATGAATAGCAGCCATTGTACTTTGATATCATGCGCTCCACATACACTGTGTTTTTTCTCAATTTTAACTTTCTATTGAAATACACTGTACATCCAGAAAATTGCACAAGCTGAACACAGCCAGGTAGTTAGCACCCAAATAAAGAAACAGAATATTACCAGCACCCCAGAAGCCTGACTCACACTCCCTTGTAGTCACTTCGTGTACCCCTCCCATGAGAAACCATCCTCCTGACTTCTAGGAGCACAGATTAGTTTTGCCGTAGATGTTATCTCATTGTAATTGTTTATTTAACAAGAAGAATTTATCATCTTTTCTTAGGCTCTCACAACTTTCATATAATTCAGTACATGATTCTGCTTTATTGGTTAGTTGTTTTCATCAGTTCATTTATTCAAGCTACATTTTTTTAATATCTGCTATATGCCAGGCACTGTTCTAAGAACTGAGGACAAGACGTACATAGTCCTTGCCCTCACCGAATTCACGTAGGGAAGACAGACAACAAAAGTAAACACATAAAAGTACTACAGACTGTCCTAAGTGTTATGATGGGAATCATTAATGTGCTGAGATCGGGAGTAAAGTGAGACACTTTTAAAAAATTTATTCTTATTTATTTTTAAAGATTTTTCTTATTTATTTCAGACAGAGAGAGAGAGAGAGCACATGAGCAGAGGGGAGGAGCAGAGGGAGAGGGACAAGCAGACTCTCTGCTGAGCAGGGAGCCAGATGCGGGGCTTGATCCCAGGACCCTGAGAACATGACCAGCTGAGCCACCCAGGTACCCCATCATTTTTATTTTTCAAAAATTTATTTAAGTAATCTCTGCACCCCAGGTGGGGCTCAAACTCCCAACCCTGAGATCAAGAGTCTCATGCTCTACCAACTGAGCCAGCCACCCCTAGGGAGTAAAGTGAAACACTTTTCATGGAATTGCCTGACATGTGTTTTTAAAGAGTGAGACTGAAGTTGAGTAAGAGCCAGCGGTGCAAAAAGCCAGGGTAAACATGCCCTATGCAGAGGAACAGGAAGCTCAAAGGCCCTGAGTTGATAATAGAGTTTAGCATATTCTAGGAACTGAGATGGGGCCCATGTGGAGGAGGTGTTTTGAACAAGGGAAAGGTAGTAAGGATGAATTTGGAAAGGTGAGCAGGAGAACATTCATGAAGAGTCTTTCAGGGCATTGTGAGGATTTTGGATTTTATTTTCTGAGCGGTTGGAAGCAATTGAAAGATTATAGATAGGGACATATAACGATGTGATCTATGTTCTAGCCCCTGTGTGGAGAGTGGGTGGAAAGAGAGGAATGGATATGAAAGAAGACAAGTTAGGGGGTGTTAAAGACTACACAATGGGAACGGAGTTGCTCACTGCTAAGCCCCAGGTCACCAAACTGAGAGTTTTGGCTGTCCTAAACCAGTCAATCAGGAATTGCCTGACCAAAGTGAGTTAGGTAATCGGCTTGATAAATCCCTACTATCCCCTGTAAGGAAAGTAGTCTTGCAATAACCAATCCGACTTTTGCCTTAGTATAACTTCCTTGTTCCTGCTCCCTTCTGCTTATAAACTCTCTTGCCTGTATAGTTCTTTAGAACTTCTTTCTGCTATCTAGCCTGGATGCCTCCTGATTCACGAACAGCTGAATAAAGCCAAATAATCCTTTAACATTTACTCAGTTGATTTTTTTTATTATTATTCTTTAACAGAGGCTACTGCCGTGGTGCATGTGAAAAGTGCTGGAGGCTTGGACCAAGGTTGAGGTAATGGAGATGGAAATAGCAGTCACATGCCAGACCTATCTTGGAATTAGAATTGACAGGGCTTCCCAGTGAGTTCGATGTGGTGCGTGCGCATATTATGTGTGCGTGTGCTTACCTGTGCATGCACTTGTGTGCGCACTTGCATACGTGCGCATGCGCTTTACGTGCACTGTACGTCCTTGTGTACATGCATACGTGCGCACGTGCACGGAGAGGGGAGGCAGGTGGTGGAGGATAGCTGAGGGAAAGGCGGGAGTTCAGGTTGACTCCTGGGTTTCTCCTCGGAGCAATTAGATCAGTGGTGGAATGGTGAAGCTGCCATTTACCGAGGGGGGGGAAGCTCCTTTTTTTTCCCCGTTCATAAAATTATGGCTTTATGTTTTTCATTGAAGTATCCTCATAAAACCTACTCTAGGACTAGCTGAATGTTTGTTAAATAAATGAATTGAATATCCTTTAAGATCAACTGTTACTTTTTTAAAAAGGTTGGTTTATTTATTTATAAGTAATCTCTGCACCCAAGGAGGGGCTCGAACTCACCACCCAAAGATCAACAATCGCACACTCCTCCGACTGAGCCGGGCAGGTGTCCCCTAAGATTAACTATTACTTTTATTACTGTCACTGTCCTTGCTCTTAAGGCCACACCTTCAGATTTCTTGTTTTTAATCTTATGAGGCCTGGAAAGCCAGGTAATAAAGCCTGTCAACTCCCTGCAATTAAATCTGCAAACCTTTATCAGCATTCCTCCAGTCTTTTTCTCATTCCTTCCAGTTCTTTTTTTTTTTAAGATTTTATTTTTAAGTAATCTCTCTGCCCACCGTGGGGCTAGAACTCACAACCTCAAGATCAGGAGTTGCATAGGAGCCAGCCAGCCGCCCCTCATTCCTTCCAGTTCTGGTAGAACCTGTGCTCTGGATCCTATCTCCTTGAGTATTGTGAAACAACAAAACTCAACGAGTAAGTTTGAGATCTAATTGGCTTTATTAATCAATTCAGGAATCGGGCAGCATCTCATCTAGCAAGCGGAGAGATACTCTGAGGAGTTGTACAAAATGGAAGGTGTTTATAGGCAGGAGGGCAGAGCAAGGAAGTTACTAGCAAAAGAAAAGAAAAAGGATTGTTTCAGGCCAGGCCAGGTTGGCTGCTTTTGGGGGTGGGGGTAGAATGGGGAAGGAAACAACAGGGTTTTTAACCAGCAGATTACACCTCCTGAGTGCTGATCAGGGAATTTCAGATCGACTGTCACAAGGTGACATTCCTGGGAGAGGTTGAGGCTGAAATAAAATTTGGTTTGCTTCAAATGACTTCTTCTTTTTTTTTTTAAATCACTCCACCTTGGGCTTGTTTCTTTTTTAATTCATATCATTTCTGGCTATTTTTATTCCTTTCCTCTCCATCTCTGAACCCCCCTCCCCATTTTTAAAGATTTTTTTTTTTTTTTTAATTTATTTATTTGAGAGAGAGAATGAGAGACAGAGAGCACGAGAGGGAAGAGGGTCAGAGGGAGAAGCAGACCCCCGCTGAGCAGGGAGCCCGATGTGGGACTCGATCCCGGGACTCCAGGATCATGACCTGAGCCGAAGGCAGTCGCTTAACCAACTGAGCCACCCAGGCGCCCCCCCCCTCCCCATTTTTAACCCCTTCTTTTTTATGCTCTCCTTCCATCAAAATGTAAATGTGCTCGTTTCTCCCATTAAAGAGTGATGCAAGAAAAAACTCCCAACAGCCTGAGATCGAAGGGAAGCCATTTTAGATTTCCTTCTGAGTCAGCATGGCTGTGCATAAACTTTGTTTAAACCAAAAGCCTGATTTATGGCCCGCCGGGCATAGGTTGTCCACCTGCTTTGTGAATGAGTAGCCTAAAGGAAAACCATCTTGCCCTTGAGATCCATCAGTGCTCCTACCCCCTGCGTTCCTTGGTGTTAAAAACTCCTGATTCCTGCCAATATGCCTATCTATAATCTTCCGAGCTTTTACAAGATGTAAAAGCCTGTAACTGTTCGTTCTCTGCAGCACCTTCTTCCCTGTGAAAAGTGTGTTTCCCAGGCAGCTGCCCTCACTTGGGCTTGAATAAAAAAAGTCTCTTTTTGTCCCATCCTGCTTCACCTCTTGCTTCTTCAATTCCTTCTCATTTCCTTGTTCTCTCATTCTCTAGCTCTCTCGACCCCCTTTCACAGCCAAACTTCTAGAACAAGTTGCTTGTACTTGATGTATTTCCAAGTGCAGCTCCCACTCCTTAGCGATCTGTATTCTGGCTCTACCACTTGGTTCAGTCTGGTTTTGCCAAGTTTATCAATCAGCTACTAATTGCTAATCGAATGCATATTTCTTAGTTGTCATTTTCTTTGGCTTTCAACAGCGCTCATTGTTCCCTGCCTCCATGAAGCACTCTTTTTTCCTTTTGCTTCTAGAAGGAGCACCACACTCTTGGATTTCTACCTGTTTTTCTGGCAGCTCTCTCTCTCTGACTCCTTTTCTTCTACCTGTTTCTGGATTTTTTTTTTTTTTTTTGTCTCTCATGACGTTGCTCTTGACATTTTCTCTTCTTACTATGTGTCCTCTGAGTGGGTGAACTCATTTTCTCCTCTGGCTTCCTTTACCAAACACAGGGTGAAGACTCCCAAGTCAGATCTTTCATGTGAGCTCCAGACAAGGTTCTTCTGACTACCACCAAAATGTCAGCACTCGTGTGTAGGCACTAGAAATTCACTCAACAGATCTAGAATAAAATTGTTCACCTTCCCCGTGAGGCCTGCTCCTTCTTCTCTATTATCTCAATGATCTACAGCATCTTCTACCTGACTGAAAAATCACTTCCTACAAGAAGCCTTCCCTGATTGCCTTCTCTAGTTTAGGTCTCCCTACCATGTATTCCTTTAATTCTCCTCCAGTAAAGGCATGCACACGATTTTATTACAGCCATTTATTTAATTACCTATATCCTTCTATTCAGTGTGCGGTTCATGAGTGCACGAATTTGTCAATCTAAAGTTGTCAGGAGGCAATAATTCAGCAAGAACATTTATTTGGGATCAAAGAATTGCAAATCAAGGTACACAGATTTGGGTAGCAACCCATATAGTGTTCCACTAAGGGAGCAAAAGTCAGGATTTTTTATTATTTGTTTATTTAAAAAATTTTTTTTAAAAAAGATTTTATTTATTTATTTGGGAGAGAGTGAAAGCGAGAGAGATCACAGAGGGAGAGAGAGAAAGCAGACTTGCAGCTGAGCAGAGAGCCCGATGTGGGGCTCGATCCCAGGACCCTGGGATCATGACCTGAGCCGAAGGCAGTCACTTAGCCAACTGAGCCACCCAGGTGCCCCAAAAGTCAGGATTTTTTAAAGCAAAAAGGGGAAACTTGTATATGTTAAAAAGAATTTTTGATTGCTTTGGTGGCAGAAAACTAATCTTGGCTGAATATAATTGGTTACTAAGGCTACCACTAAGCAAAGTCTCTTACTATAGCAAGTTGCAGGTGTTCAGGCTGAGTCCCTCGAATATTTGCAGAGTGAAAGTAAATCATCTACTTGTTTCAGTGAGGAAACCCGCTGGTACCTGTCTATCATGGTTTTATTTATTTATATTTTGGGTTAAAATTTTTTTTTACTTGCGGGGCACCTGGGTGTTCAGTCGGTTGAGCATCCAACTCTTGGTTGGATCTCATGGGTTGTGGGGTTGAGCCCTGAGTCGGGCTCCATGCTTAGCACACAGCCTGCTTGAGATTCTCTCTCTCCCTCTGCTCCTTCCCCCCTCATGCTTGAGCATGCGCTCTCTCGGTCTAAGACAAAATAAATAAAATCTTTAAAAATTTTTTTTATTTGAGTATAGTTGACACACAATGTTACATTAATTTCAGGTGTACAGTACAGTGATTCAACTTCTCATCATGGTTTTATTGAACTGAGAAAGAGATGGAATGAATAAAAGATATTCAGACGCCGTATTTACCCATGTGTTCAGATGGCATGAATGCCCTGGAAACATTCTGTTTACTCATAGTTTTAAAAGATAATTCACAGAAACTACCTCAAGGAGCTACCTTATCTTCTGAGGAAATGATTACCTTGCTCTTTGGTGTTTTGACAGACCACCAGTCCTCTGTTGATTCTGCTTTTCTTGAAATTGTCAAGACTCTTTCTTTTTTTTTTTTTTAAAGACTATTTATTTATTTGACAGAAAGAGACACAGCGAGAGAGGGAACACAAGCAGGGAGAGTGGGAGAGGGAGAAGCAGGCCTCCCGCAGAGCAGGGAGCCCGATGCGGGGCTCGATCCCAGGACCCTGGGATCATGACCTGAGCCGAAGGCAGACGCTTGACGACTGAGCCACCCAGGCGCCCCAGAAATTGTCAAGACTCTTTCTAAAATATTACTAGAGCCTGAACATATTAACAGAGTTTTTTAGTTGTGCTCAGCATTTTAAAAAATATATTTAATTTATTTATTTGTCAGAGAGAGAGAAAAAGAGAGAGTGCACAAGCAGGGGGAGCGGCAGGGAGAGGGAGAAGCAGGCTCCCCACTGGCAAAGAGCCTGATGCAGACTCGATCCCGGGACTCCGGGATCGTGGCCTGAGCAGAAGGTTGTCAGTGTTGTCAGTATGCAGTTCCAAGTCTGAGATTATTTAACCCAGATAAAAGTAAGAGCGTCTGACCAGTGGGTTTGGGGGTTCACCAGGTTCTTTTGCAGAACCCGACAGCCCTCTGTTCTCATTGTGGCAGAGGCCATGCTATGTGCTCACCAAATCCCCTTTTATTTTCCTGTATCTGGATACACAGGAAGGTTCCAACCCCCAAATTCCATTGTGTTTAGGTTTCATATATGACTGGATTCCAGATCATGAGTTGCACGTGGAACTGAGTGGAAGACATGTTTTCCTAATGGTGGAGCTTCAAGATGGTGGAGCTCCTATGCCTTGGGTGACTTACTCGTGTAGCACAGTCTCCTACTGAGTGTTACTGATTGTTTAATTTGAGTAGGAAATAATCTTTTGTTGTGTTCAGCTCCTGAGAATTTAGGGTTTATTCGCTACTGTGTCCTGACTAATCCACCCACCGTGGATAGGAACCTGAGTGAACTGAAAATTTAGCATGTAGGTTAGAATTATATTCTGGTTCCTAGGCAAACATTGAAGAAAAAGCTACTCTACTCCACAATGTAGGAAGTTTGTTAAGTAAACTGGGATTTTGCCGGGATCCCTCCCTTTCTTAAGAGGTATCCTTTGCTTATTTATAAATACAACCAGAAGGGGGCACCTGGGTGGCTCAGACAGTTAAGCGTCTGCCTTTGGCTCGGATCGTGATCCCAGGGTCTTGGGTTTGAGTCCCACATCGGTCTCCCTGCTGAGCGGGGAGCCTGCTTCTTCCTCTCCCTCTGCCTGCCACTACCCTGCTTGTGCTCTCTCTCTCCTGTGAAATAAATTTAAAAAAAATCTTAAAATAAATAAATAAATAAATACAACCAGAGGAAGGCTTGGTCTTATTTTTTGCGTATGTTCTTTCCAAAACACTTTTTTTTTTTTGAGGCTTAGTGCTTCCTGTGGCATCTGGCTTAACTGTGGGAAGATTTCCAGGGCCCGAAATCACCACTGTTTTTCTCTCTCGGGTATCTGAGGGATATCCTCTGGCTACCCTGTCCCTAAAGGGATGAAGCGTTTTTAGAAAAGAAGAGCAGAGAGCAGAGATAGACATTAAAGTTCTCGCTTCATTTGACTTGCCATTTCCTGAGAGATGTACCCAGAGGCCTTGGTCTTCCCCTGGAAAAGGCCACACTTTGCCAGCTTCCCATCCCTGCCACTTGGCTTTTCAACCCTCAGGTTTGGCCTCTACTTGGAATCTGGGTCTGAATCCTCTCTCCTCGTCAAGAACACGACATCCCATTTCACAGGGAAAGACCTATCTCTGTGTTCAACACAGAGATGTGCCAGCTGGATCCTTCTTCAGTAAAGATTTGCTGCCCAGGGGTGAGGAGAGCAGTCAGCAGGCAGCCTCCAGCTCTCTCAGCACTTCTAGGGCCAGCCTCATCAGCAGACAGCAGCCTTGTGGAGGCCAGGCCCTTCCAGGGCAGCCCACATCCAATGGCTGAGGGAGGCAGTGGTCTAAAGGCCATGCGGACAATTTTTTTTTAAAGATTTTATTTTTAGGTGCTCTCTCTACCCAACATGGGGCTTGAACTCACAACCCCGAGGTCAAGAGTCGCACGCTCTAGCGACGGAGCCAACCAGGTGCCCCTTGGCGGGCAGTTCCATCTTCAGAGATTCCCTTTGGATTGAATGAGGCTGTATCGGGCCTGCTGTGTAGCTCAGCTTCTTCTGCTCCCCCTTCCTTTCAAACCTGTTGATTGCTAATAAGCATCTTGCACCCCAGACTCTGTCACGACATCTGTTTCCAGAGAACTCACCCTGTAATAGGCTCTCTGGATCCTGTCTGGTTTCCGAATTCATCCACTAAGTATCCTGCATTATTCTGGGTAGACCTTGATGTTTTTCACTGGTTGGTTTGCAGGCAGTAGGGGGGCGGGGTAGGGGATGTGAATGAGTAGAGAGACCTACTGTTGTCCAAGAGAGTTGTCAGCCATAACAGCTCCATTGCTCAGTGACCTAAGCACCTCTTGTAAGTGCTCTCATTCATTTATATTATTTTTTTTAAAATTTTTAAAAAGATTTTATTTATTTATTTGACAGAGAGATAAAGAGAGAACACAAGTAGGCAGAGTGGCAGGCAGAGGGAGAGGGAGAAGCAGGCTTCCCGCTGAGCAGGGAGCCGGATGAGGGGCTCGATCCCAGAACCCCAGGATCATGACCTGAGCCGAAGGCAGCCGCTTAACTGACTGAGCCACCCAGGCGCCCCTCATTCATTTCTTTTAGAGGTCATACAATCCAAATCCATATTTGAAGAAAACGGATTCCCCCAGTTAAGAACGGGCTGTCTGCTTTTAGAGACAGTGAAAAATGTGGGGCTTGGGGTATTATTGGAGAATAAAACAACTGCTATCGTTCATATTTCTCCTCTAATTCAGTGATTCAATTCTGCTATGGAAAAGAAAGTAATTGGGATAGATGAAAGTCATAACAAGTGTTAAGCGTAAATAGCAAGCTAGAAGCTCATAAGACAATAGGCAAATTTCATAGGATGTGTTAAGTATAGATAATGAGTCATCACGTGAAACAGGCAGACAGAATATGTAAGAGGTTTTAAATTTAGGTAGTAAGTTAGTGTCTAAAAGATGTGTTAAGGGACACCTGGGTGACTCAGTCAGTTAAGAGTCTGCCTGCAGCTCAGGGCATGCTCCCAGGGTCCTGGGATCAAGCCCTGTATCAGGCTCCTGCTCAGTGGGGAGCCTGCTTCTCCCTCTGTCTGCTGCCCCCCCCCCCAGCTCGCTCGCTCTCTCTCTCTCTCTCTCTCTCTGACAAATAAATAAAATCTTAAAAAAATAAAAGATGTATTAAAAGAGAGGATAAATGGAATATATAATCGAACAGACAGGACTGTTCTTATGAATAGAGGGTGGTGTTGGAAAGATCAAGACCAAATCATGATCCTACTACCTCTGGTTAACCCCTAAATTGGCCGCTCAGTGGTAACAAACATTCTGTAGGGTACAATTATGGCTTCATGTGTTCCTCTCAAGAAAAACAAATGAATCTCACAACTGTTGAGTAGGCTTATTGACAAACTATACCTGTGTCCATGCGTGTTTGTCTCTGCATCTCTCCAGCTGAACAAGTGTATACCATTGGTCTCAGGAATCTTCAGTTTGTGGGCTGAAAGCCCATAATACATAGTTTGTAACTACACCATCAGTGGGGGAAGGCTGATGTGGGAGAGAGAGGGGAGAGAGAGAGAGAAATATTGAGGGAGAAAGGGAGAGAAGAGAAAAGGGGAACATTCTAAGGATTTAGATGTGTGGTCCTTCCACCCTGCTTGTATCCTATTTTAAGTGTATTAAGCTACCCTGTCTCTTCCCTCTCATTCCTCACTGTATTTTAAACTGATTTAAAAAACAATGTATTTATATCATAATTTGGTTTGTGAATTTTCCTCTTCTGTAACCTCTGGAATTCTGGGATAGCTTGCCTGATGGGGATGATGGCCACGATTGCATCAAAATGATTTCCCACATGATAGAGTAGGTCACCATTATTTTGTTTTCTTACTAAGCAACTCACCACTCTTAACTGGCAATCACAAGAAAACACCACTAATATTTAATAGGAACTTTATCTGCTTCGCAGGGAAGGACACTTGTTTTTGCTGCGGGTGGTAATGGTGTTTTTAAAATAGGTCCACAAATCGTTGAGGCTCCTCCTTTCAAGATGTGGAGTTGAATTTCCTCTTTGTTGAGTGTCGGCTGGACTTAGATACTTACTTCTAATGAATAGCACGGCAGGAGTGATGCTATCCAACTTCCAAGACTACGTCATAATGGCATTATGGTTTCCCCTTTGCTTCTCTCTGTCTTGGATCATTGCCTCTTGGGGAAAGCAGCTGCCATGTTGTGAGGACACAAGCAGCCCTATGGTATGACCCATCCGGTAGGAACTGAGGCCTTTGGCCAATGGCCCCATGAGTGAGCTTGGAGTTGGATCCTCCAGCCACAGGCTTTCCTTCTCTTTGAGTATAGGAAGACTTCAGCCCTGGCCAGCACCTTGATTATGACCTCAGGGCAGACCCTGAACCAGAACTACCCATTAGGCCGCTCTCAAATTTTTGACCCACAGGAACTTTTACGTATTTGTTGTTTGAGGCCATCAAGTTTTGGGATTAGTTGTTATTCAGCGCTAGGTAACTCATACAATGATCCACTATGATGGAGAGCTGTGGATGAAGCGTTCTTACATATGAATATTCATGAGAAAGGGGTCTTTTGGGTCCTTCCAAAAGTCTGGCTTTATCTTGTGAGACACAGAGAGCAAGGAAACCAGCAATTCATAAAGAATAAAGAATCAACATTTCCAGACTTTGTGGAATTGCTAGAAACTCTGCATTTAAAATAGTTTCATTTTCATAAGGCTGTGCCACCTTCATGATATTAAAAAAGCCTGGAATGATTTGCTTTGCCCTTTCTGTGTTTGAATGATAAATGATATCCCCCAAGGAGTCCCTGCCTCACCAGAGGCAAAAAACCTCCTATGGATTTAACACCTTACCACTGCTCCTCAAATTGGTACTTAACCTAAAATTGTATTTAACATAGCAAGACCCAAACCTGCCCATCCTTTTCCATGGAAAAAATATGTTTACTTAATTTAGTATTGGGTTTACATCACGCTTCAGGGAACCTCAAAGATTCAACACTTTCAGCAAAACTGATTTGTAGTCCCACACAATTGAGTATATGTGCTTCTTGTTACCATGGCCTGTCTATCTTGTGGTAATGCCGAAGTCCTGTTTTTTTCCTGGTGAATGTGACGAAAGGTCCAAGGTGTTGGGGAGGAAGAAAGACTTTGGCTTTCAATGACTCTTTCCTAGTCCTACCTTTCCATCAAAGATTAGCTGAAAATAAATTTTGAGGGATGACCGTAAGCCTTGAATTTTTTTTAAGATTTTATTTATTTATTTGACAGAGAGAGAGTGAGCGAGCACACAAGTAGGGGGAGAGGTAGAGGGAGAGGGAGAAGCAGACTCTCTGCTGAGCAGGGAGCCCATGTGGGGCTCGATCCCAGGACCCTGAGATCATGACGTGAGCTGAAGGCAGACGCATGACTGACTGAGCCACCCAGGTGCCCCTCAGCCTCCCAGACTTTCTGAGGAAGGCTGCCAAGCTCTGACGAACTCCCGCTGGTTCACATCTTCTGCAGTAACTCCAAGCATCATTCGGCCTCCATGCTCCCAACAAGGGGAACGGGCCATTTTATAGTACTTGTAAACCTTGGTGGCATAAATCTCTACTTTTGTGCTAAGATTTGAATACCCTCGCTGGTTTGTAGGTTCCTTGTGGGCTGCGTGGAACAAAGGAGAAAGCACAGACAGACTTTGTAACCAGACAGATGTGGGCTGACATTCTGGTTTGGCTGCTTTACTAGAAGCATGACTCAGGCGCAGGACATAATGTCCTTAAGCTTTGGTATTCATCACTAAAAAGAACATGGTGATTTTCGTTTCACAGTGGACTTGTAAGGGCTCAGTGAAATAACGGATGCTAACAATCTGTGACACGGTAGACACTCTTTTCCTTCTTTTTTTTTTTTTTTTAAAGATTTTATTTATTTATTTGACAGAGAGAGAGTGAGAGCAGGAACACAAGCAGGGGGAGTGGGAGAGGGAGAAGCAGGCTTCCTGCTGAGCAGGGAGCCCGATGTGGGACTCGATCCACGGACCCCGGGACCATGACCTGAGCCGAAGGCAGTCGCCTAACCAACTGAGCCACCCAGGCGCCCAGCACTCTTTTCCTTCTTTGCACCTTTACCCATCACTGTAAACCATCACCATGCCTCCTACTTATACATATTCCATAACATTTCATGGTGCCTACTATCGTGTTTTACAGTGAATAGTATATTTATTGAATTTATTCTTTTTTTAAAAATTTGTTTGTTTATAGTAATCTCTATACCCAACATGGGGCTTGAACTTAGGACCCTGAGATCAAGAGTCGCATGCTCTTCCCACTGAGCCATCCAGGTACGCCTTGAATTTATTCTTTTTTTTTTTTTAATAGTATCAGTAACACTTTGGAGTTCTACAAGATCTGGTGGCATCAGAAATAGTCACCGAGTAACCAAATTACTGTGTGTGTGTGTGTGTGTGTGTCTGTGTCTAATTATACTACCTGATACATCCTTGCCAGCACAAAACAAATCGGTTCAGACAGAATCATGGGAGTGGATAATTGTTTCCTTTAGAAACTGCTACTCGCCTGCCCCTTCCCCTTGTCATCCAACTTATCTTTTAGAAACACATTTTGTTTTGTTAGAATATTCGTGAGCTCTTTATCATTGTTATCTGAATATCATTTTTTTAAAAGATTTTATTTATTTATTTGAGAGAGAGAGAGAGGGAGCACATGAGTGGGGTTGGGGGTGAGGGGTGCAGTGGCAGAGGAAAAGAGGGAGAAGCAGACTCCCCGCTGAACAGGGATTCCCAACTCGGGGCTCGATCTCAGGACCCTGGGATCATGACCTGAGCCGAAGGCAGACGCTTAACTGACTGAGCCACCCACGTGCCCCGAAAGGAACCTTCTTAAAACAGATCATGTCACCCCCTAGCTTAAAGCTCTCCCTTGGCTTCTGTTTGTACCTGGGACAAAAAGCAGCCTGCATCCCATGACCTTCAAGGCCCTGCCTCCCTTGGCCCTAGTCCTACCTCTACGCCAGTCGTGGGCCACTTGCCCCTGCTCGGTGTATTGCTGCCCTACTCGTTTTCACTTGCTCCATGTGCCCAGTGTTCCCACCCCAGGGGTTTCCGTGAGCTGTGGCAGAGCTCTGCCCTCCAATCTTGGCAGAGCTGGTTCCTTCTTTCTCGTAGGTCTCAGCTCAAATGCCATCTTCCCAGAGAGGCCTCTCCTGACAGCCCATTCCAAGGGAGATTTTTCCTTTCCACCTTATTGTCTGTGTTGGCCCCTTACTCCTCTAATGTGCAGCATCTATGACCACTTATCATTATTTTGATGTGTGTGTTGAACAGATTTGCCCTCTCTCCCCTACAAGTCTGTAAACTCCATGAGGGCAGGGAGCTTGTCTCATCCCTCATGATTATCCCAGCGTCCCTTGCATCTTATGGTGAATGATATAAAACATTAGCTTACCCTGTTTTTTTCCCCCATTCATCGTATCTTTATATGATCTTCCTTCCATCTGTATCTGATGGATAAAGAATCAAGTTTTTGAGAGATTGGGGACAGTTGATTGATTTAGTCTGAGATATTTACCTTTTCAGTAAAAAGCTTTCACTGAGTTACCTGGACAGCTTAGTGATGGAACTTGCCAATAAATAAGACCTAACCAAGAGGTTTTAAAACTCCTTTAGGGGCCTGAGCCTTGGTGGCTCAGTCAGTTAAGTGTCTGAGTCTTGACTTTGGCTCAGGTCATGATTTCAGGGCCATGGGATTCAGCCCGTCATGGGGCTCCATGCTCAGTGTGGAGTCTGCTCCCCCTCCCTCTGCCCTCTCTCTCTCAAATAAATTTAAAAAATAATAAAAAAAACTACTTTAAATATTTTTTTTTATATGCCCACCCTGGGCTATAAGCATTTTATTTATTTATTTATTTATTTATTAAGATTTTATTTATTTATTTGAGAGAGAGAGCAAGCACATGAGAGTGGGGAGGGTCAGAGGGAGAAGCAGACTCCCTGCTGAGCAGGGAGCCCGATGTGGGACTCGATCCCGGGACTCCAGGATCATGACCTGAGCCGAAGGCAGTTGCTTAACCAACTGAGCCACCCAGGCGCCCAAAACTACTTTAAATATTAAGAAAAGCTGCAGAATATACTGAGGCTGCGTAGCAGAGAATGTTAGCTTGACTACATCCCAAACTTGAGGCAGGAACCCTAAAACAAAGAGGGGTAAGTAATCTACCTTCTTAAGGAAGTAATTAGCTAAAAGCCATCTAGCACAAAAATACTTCCACTTTGTAAAATTCCCACTAAGGTCTTTTACGGGGATCCTGTCATTAGATTATCATTATGAATCCTCAGTAGGAGTGCTTTAATACAAGGGTGTTAAAGATATTGCTAAGCACCATGAGGTCTGCTTAAGCAGGAACTCCAGCCATCAAGAGAGACTGCCAACGAGTGTCAAAGGAGAACTCTGCCTATGAATCAGTCTGGTGGCATTTGTCCCAAATTGGCAGTGGAGTGGCAGATGGGCTTTCTTGAATGGAGCATTTGCAAGAGGAGAGAAAGGGCTAACGGTCTGTCCAGTAGCAAAGGTTTCTCCAGCAGTCGTCACATTCCTCCTGAGGCTCTCTAGATGGACTCTAGAATCCAGTTGATGCTGGAGGGCGTGGGAGTGAGACAGGCAGAGACAAGTCTCTCAGAGCTCTTTGTTCCCTCCCATCGTGCGCCTAGAAGTATTCCTCCTCATCAACGAAGCCATTTTCCAGAGCATAAGTCTAGTCTGGGTGGGATGCTGCCTTATAGTCCAGAATTGACCATGGAGGCAGTGCAGCTGACCAGGGAAGACACACCCAGCTGTGGGAGGCTAACCATTGCCTTGCGGAGTGCGGTGCTGGCCAATGGTGGGTGTGTTGGGTTCCTTCATTTCTTTATTTGGAAGTAAGTTAGGAGGAAAGTTGGGAAGATAATACAGGGTTCCTGTGTACTTTTTACCTCGCTACCTCCCATGTGAACATCTTACATAACCACATACATTTGTCAAAACTAAGAAGTCAACGTTGGTATAATCCTATTAACTAAACTACAGACTTGAGTAGGATTTCACCAGCTTTTCCCACAGTAGGCTATTGATGGCTAGGATTTTTTTTTTTTTCTTTTGATGGCTAGGATTTTCTAATAGGAATACCTCTGAGCCAAAAGTCAAAAGGGAGGGGCGTCTGGGTGGCTCAGTTGGTTGAATGTGTAACTCTTGATTCGGCTCGGGTCTTGATCTCACAGTCATGAGTTTGAGCCCCAATTTGGGCTCTGTGCTGGTCATAGAGACTACTTAAAAAAAATTAAAGGGAGCACCTGTTTAATGAGATCAAAATGAGTCCTAGGTACCTGCAGCTCTGGAAGCCAGTCTATATAAAGAATGTAACCAAGCATCTTTAAAGTTTTCTGAATGTCCTCAAGGTAGGTACTTCTTCATTGTGTTGGTGTTTTGTTTAGGTACGCTGGCTCTTTCTCTACTTCCCTTTCTTCTGCTTGTTCTTTTCTTCTCCTGTCAACGTCTTTGGGAACTAGTGGTCCAGTCGAGTAATAAAGTAGTGAACCATGAATTAGAGCAGAGTGTCAATTTTACTTGATCCTAGATTAAGATGAAACATGAGCGTTTCCAAGTGTAGTCAATGTGTGGGAAGTGTAGCAAATTGCTGGGAGTTAAGTACTAGTAGAATGATTTAACAGACACAACATTGAATCCCGGCACTTTTGATTTTTTTTCCTCTATCTTGTTTTTTTTTTTCTCTATCTTATTCTCAAATGAAATTAAATTTTTACATCGAAATCTTATATCTGCCATTTATTTTTTATTTATTTATTTTAAAAGATTTTATTTATTTATTTGACAGAGAGATACACAGCGAGAGAGGGAACACAAGCAGGGGGAGTGGGAGAGGGAGAAGCAGGCTTCCTGCTGAGCAGGGAACCTGATGTGGGGCTTGATCCCAGGACCTTGAGATCATGACCTGAGCCGAAGGCAGACGCTTAACGAACTAGACTCAAGAACTAGAAAGCTCAGGCCTGATACTTAACTGCTTGGGCCAATAAGAAACTAGACATAACAAAATTGGATCTGAGGAAACTTGTTTTGTAGAGATGCTCACTGCATGGGACAACCATAGATTAGGGATTCGAGATGCTCTTTCTCTTATGGTTTCCTTCTCGTTGGTTTCTTCACATGTCATTTCTTTTCTGAGTACAATTAATTTTCAGTGCAGGAGCTGTGAGTGTAATCAAGAGGATTTCTCAGGAACCACTCTAACAACTTCTCTTTTTTAAAAATTATTATTGGGACACCTGGGTGGCTCAGGCATTAAGCATCTGCCTTCGGCTCAGGTCATGATCCCAGGGTCCTGGGATCGAGCCCCACATCCAGCTCCCTGCTCTGTGGGAAGCCTACTTCTCCCTCTCCCACTTCCCCTGCTTGTGTTCCCTCTCTCGCTGTGTCTCTCTCTGTCAAATAAATAAATAAAATCTTTTAAAAAATAAAAATAATAAAAATTATTATTTATTTTGGGGGGGAAGGGGAAAGGGAGAGGGAGAGAGAGTCTTAAGCAGACTCCACCCTGAGTGCGGAGCCCAGTGGGGGGCTCGATCCCACGACCCTAAGATCACAACCTGAGCTGAAACCAAGAGTCAGATGCTCAAACCACTGCACCACCCAGGTGCTCCTACTCTAACAACTTCTAAAAGTGATTTATATTATATGTGGATTATCCTTGTCACAGTAGAACTTATCTTGAAATTGGTGCTCCCTGGCTTTCTTCTTGGCATTAAGACTTGCCTCAAGTGGATCAGAGACTTGACCCATTGCCAATAATAACTTTACATTGTGTAGTGCTGTACAGCTCACAGAGTGTTTCCACTTTTGTTCTCATTTCGTCTTTAGGCATCTTTTAAGTCTCTCTTTTTTTCAAGATTTATTTATTTATTTTAGAGACAGAGAGAGGGCTCGTGAGCAACATGAGCAGGGGGAGGGGTAGAGGGAGATGGAAAGAAGAGTGAATCTTCAGCGGATTCCCCACTGAGTGTGGAGCCCGACGTGGGGCTCGATCCCAGGACCCTGAGATCATGACCTGAGCTGAAACCAAGAGTTAGACGCTCAACTGAGTGAGCCACCCAGGCGCCCCTCATCTTGAGGCATCTTGAAGTGGGATCCCTACTTCATAACTCCAACAACTGAAGCTTTGGAGGTGTAGTTGCCCAAGGACTTGGAGTTAGTGTGTGACCGAGTTGGGGTGAGACTCCAGAATTATTTATTTTTCCTAGCCAAGCAAGTTCTTGGTCTTGACTCAGAATGAGCAGAAGATACAGCAGTACTGCTCCCCACCCTCCCCATGTGTCATGAGTCTTTGTGTGCTTGCTCATCTCTGACAGTAGAAATGGCCTCAGATTTCCAATAATGTTCAAATGTCAGTGACTTTCAAATGTAATTTGTCTTTGGCTCTGAAATCAGTTGGCCCAAACTAATCTAATAACTTGGGGCTTTTTTTGTTTAATCAAATTGTCAGACAGGCGATAATAAAAGATTTTCTCCAATTGCCAGCAGGGGTTAACTCTATTATTTCATCTGCTTCTAGTGGAAGTTTTGCTGCTGTAGAAAAACTAGAAAATCGAGTTCTGTTCTAGTCTGATTGACCCTGCCTTTACTAAGCTCTTGTTCAGTCACCTTGATAACTCTCTCCTAGTGTAACTTTTTTTTTTTTCCGCGTAAGAGTTTGCCTTTGTAATATGCTTAGGACTCAAGAGAAAGCATTTGATCTTGGGTTTCTTCATCTGCAAAGCACTGATGACCTCCGTTTTTCCTGCTCTTAGTCCTCTTAGAAATTTTTTGCCCTCATCAGAGTTAGAGGAAGACTTAATTTTCATGAAACACTTGGCAGGCAAATTATGGGCAGTGGAAAGGCCTGGCTTGGATGTGATACGGTAAAAATTTGCCTAGATTGAGGAGGTAAAAATCTGCCTTGTCATCCAGCAACTTGGGATAACGGATACAGATGAAGGCAGCTGCAAATGATAGGAAACAATATTTTTTCGCCAGGTTGTTGCCGCTACGAGATATAAGAACTTTTTTTTTTTAAAGCAAAAGATGGAAATTTCTTGTTTATTTCACGATGCTACCATTAATATAAAAGCCTGACACTGATAATATAATACAAAAAGAAGGAAGGAAAGAAGGGAGAGAGGAAGAGAGGAAGGAGGGAGAAATGAAGCTATAGAACAGTATCCCTTAATTGCAAATAGACTCCAGCAATGTATCAAAAGAAAACACAGTACGACTGAAGGACCAGTGTGGTTGAAGATCAGTAAATCTATTAACCTAATCCATTAAAGCTACAGACTAAAGGGGAAAAAAAAACCCATATGATTATAACATGTACTGAGAAAGCATTTGATAAAATATAGCCAGAAGTCCTTTGAGTGACTACTTGTTTTCTACTCACTGAGAAACTTTGTTCTCTTTGTTCAGCCCATCATTTACCTAAACTCCACTTCTGCCCCCCAAACTCTATAATAACTACCTTTTCCTTTGGTGGGAAATGCCCCATAATTCCTCCGTTGTTTGTTCTCACTTGCTGCAAGGGTCAACAAACCTGACCCTCAGACAACAGGTTTGCCCCAGGTGCTTTGAAGCTGATTGAACTAAGGTAGGGGAAGAAAAAGTTTTCCTTCTACCCTTCAAGGACTTCCTGCTGGTTTAAGAATTAAATTGACAGGAGACAGTTTAACAGGAGGAAAAAAAAACCCAAAGTTTTTTTTTCGTGTGCATGGAGGCCCAATAATGAAATTGAGACCTAAAGAAATGACCAAAGACCAGGCATTTTTTGCACCTTTTAGGCAGAGATGATAAATCTGGGAGGAATTGACAGGACAAAGAAAACTTTGGGAGTGTGCAAAATCAATAAAAGGAAATTTCACTTAGAATGGACTCGGGAGGCCAGCAGGGGGCGCTCTCATACCCTACGACTCACTGTCAATTGCAGACCCAATGGGAAGAGCGAAACCTAGCACCTGGGTTCTACTTTACTGATATGGAGGAGGATGAAAGTCTTGATCCCGGGGCCCTGGGATGGAGCCCCATGTCGGGCTCCCTGCTCAGTGGGGAGCCTGCTTCTCCCTCTGCCTCTGCCCCTGCTCTTGCTCTCTCTCTCACTCACTCTCAATATCAAATAAATAAATAAAATCTTTAAAAAAATAAAACAATATGTCAAATATAATATGTCAATGTGGCACATTTTGGTGTGGCCTGACCTTGGCCCCTACAATAACGGCCAATGTGTTGGTTGATTTTCTTGGGGGGAAAAAATTGTTCTCTCAAAAAGCACCAGTGCAAGACTCTTCTTGAAGGAGAGAGAGAGCGGAGTGTGTCAGATGTTGGCTGCTGTGGGTTGTTTTGTAAGTTGCCTGTGGCCAAAATGTAGCTCAGACTGCTCATTTGAAAGCAGTTCTTCCCCAGGTGTGCTCCCAACCCCTGGCCCCATTGCGGGTTCACCACCAGCTTCGTCTTCCACTTGAGAATAAGGAAGAAATCAAAGACCTTTCTGTTGGCTTCTAGATGCATGTTTCTCTTAGAAAATGGCATTCTTCACCAAACTGCTCAGTGTTTGCTAGAACCTAATGAGAATCTTCCGTCATCAAGTGAGTTAATCTTTGGAAGGACAGCTTCATTTGTGACACAGAGCACTGCTGAAAAACAGCCTGGCCTGATTTTTGACCAGTCTTTCCTTGGCCACAAACCACTTGTGCCCCGTGCCCGTGAATGTTAAAAAGCTAAAGTTCACGGCTTGCAATCCCTTTGGTTTTCTATTTCTGTTCTGCCTTATTTCTCATTCTTAGGTCTGAAAGTTTGGGAAACAAATGAGAAAACTTAACTGCTTTTCTTTTTCTTCAGTAAGTCTCTCTAAAATACTCTGATTCATACTTCACTTTTTACCCCCAAGCGACTGTTTCCCTTTTTTTTTTTTTAAAGATTTTATTTATTTATTTGAGAAAGAGAGAGAGAAGGAGCAGTGGGGAGGGGCAGAGGGGGAGAGAGAAAGAGAGAAGCCGACTCTCTGCTGAGCAGGGAGTCCAATGCGGGGCTCGATCCCAGGACCCTGAGATCATGACCTCAGCTGAAGGTTGACCACAGCCGAAGGCAGACTCTCAACCGACTGAGCCACCCAGGCGCCCCCACAAGTGACTGTTTCTAACTCTTAAAACTCCCATATGCTATTATAAACTACCCAAGCAACCAGTTGTGGAGAAAAATCGAATCTCAAGTCACAGAGTTGAGTCCTATCCTTTAAGGTATTCAGGGCCTGCCCTTTGCCTGCAAGGACTTTGACTTTGCTTTTATCTTACTGTGTTACCTGGCACATGTTTCTTTCCCTCTCAGTTTAAAAGCCCGTGAAAGGGTGAATTGTTTCATTCTGTGTGCCTAAGCTTCGTTGGACCCTGGAATTTTGCCGGACTTCTGTTTGTTTTCCGAGTGCAGCTTTGCTCTTTGGCGGTTTGCCCAGCTGCACGACCACTCCTCAACACGTGAGGGCGCTGTGCGGCTGCGTTTCCCCTTGAGTCTCTCTGGGCCTCCCGGAAAGAGCTCCTCTTGCTGGCACTTGTGGGTAATACTAAGCCGTTGGCACTTTCGTCTCACGACAGGGGCTGAGTTCTGCTGTAGCCATGTTGTGTTAGACCTGGGGGCTGAAAACCAGTGGGGGAACCCTTAGGGATAGAAGAGGCCTATGGGGTAGGATACCGGTGAGGGTGTGGAAAGCCTGGTTGGTTGTGGAGCTGAGGGTGCCTGGTAGGCCCGAGTGGCTCCACAAGAGGGCCAGATGCTGATGGAAGCCGAGGGAGGGCTGGACCCGCGAGCACCTCGTGCTGTGTCAGACTTGAATGTAAGAAATCTTAAAGGCCAATGGCTGGTTCCAAAGTCAAGTTGCCAAATCTGATGAAGGATAATGCACTCTTTTCACAAGGGTGACTAGTCCAGAAAGCCAGGAAGACGTGAGCAATAGAGCCTGTCGATGTGAGGAGACTAAGTGACTGGGGGCTGCTGGGAACTTCTAGGTCCTAGGATACTGGGGAGGAGTCGTCTCCCCCAGGTACTGTCTCTCTGGTGAGCATTCATTGGTAGATGCCAGAGGGATAGAAGCTGTAGTTGGTGTGGAACTGTTTTGGGGCTGAGCAATTACCCCCTAAAGTGGAATGGGCACAACATTCATGTTTGTGGGAAACAAAATGGCATGGGTATTCCTCAAACCCCACTAATGTACCTTAAATGCCTGGGGGTGATGGGGGAGGAGATATAGGTACAGACACTTTTTTTTAAGATTTTAATTTAATTTTATTTGACAGAGCGCGTGCATGTGTGCATGAATGGGGCAGGGGCAGAGGCAGAGGAAGAAGCCAACTCCCCACCCAGCAGGGAGTCCCCCCATGCGGGGCTGGATCCCAGGACCCTGGGATCATGACCTGAGTTGAAGGCGGGCACTTAACTGACTGAGCCACCTGGGCACCCTTAGGCACAGACTTTTGAAGAGCCTTGAGCTTATTCTCAAAATATGACTTGGACTGAAAATGAAGTGGTTTAGTCCACAAGTGGTAAAGTTTTGCTAAGCAAGGTGGTGGTGGCTAGGGTCAATGTGGTACCTGTGTTAAGTCTGAAATAGGCCATTTCTTTGAAGATGTCCAAAAGGCTAGTGCCAGGATAGCCATGAGAAAATTCATACAAGAGCCAGAGATGTTCAGAGCTTGGACGAGTACCAGATCTTCATGTTCCTACGCCCTGTTCTCAGCCAAATTCAGGTGTCACAAAGAGTTTCTCAAAGGTTACCTATTCTGTCAAGTATAATCACGAAGGATCTCTTTATTCCAGGTGTGTCAGAAGGAAGAGGTGAGCGCAAGCCTCTTGGAGCTATTGACACTACTTGAAACAAGATCCTAAGGAGACTACTGCTCAGGTAAATTGTCCTAATTTCCTCCATAGCCTTGCATTTTTTTCTTTGCTTTGGGTGTGCATCCATTCGTTGTTCAAACCAGGTTGTTCTCTCCAGTTTTAGTAATAGCTGAAAGACCTTCCTGAAGGCTGGCAAGGCTAGGGGTATCCCAGAAGTATAGTTTAATAAAGACCTATGACCTTCAGATGTGAAAGATCAAGAGCAATTAAAGGATGGGTAATGCTTTGATCTTTTTTTTTAAGATTTTATTTATTTGACAGAGAGAGAGCAGAGTGAGAGAGAGAGAGAGAGAGCATGAATGGGGCAGGGAAGGGCAGAGGGAGAGAGAGAAGCTGACTCCCCACTGAGCAGGGAGACCGACACGGGGCTGAATCCCAGGACTCCAGGATCATGACCTGAGCTGAAGGCAGATGCTTAACCGACTGAGCCACCCAGGCGCCCCTGAAGAATTTTTTTTAAGGATTTTATTTACCTGAGAGAGAGAGAGAGAGAACAGGAGGGAGGGGCAGAGGGAGAGGAAGAGAGAGAATATCAAGCAGACTCTTGATCTCATGACCCCGAGATCATGACCTGAGCTGAAACCAAGAGTTGGATGCTTAATTGACTGAGCCACCCAGGTGCCCTACGAATTTTGAATAAGGAGAAAAGTGGAAGAAAATAAGGCAAAAGGGCTGGATTATGTAGAGTCTTGTGGGCCGTGGTAAGGAGGTGGGAATTTCCTTTTAAGTATACTGTCAAGTCATTGGGAGGGTTTAAGTGGGGCATGCTATTTGACCTACATGGTAGAAAGGTCACCCTGACTTGTGCAGGGGTGGAGAGTGGAACGGGACCAGTGGGGAGGATTTGGCACTAGTCTGTCAGATGGTGGTAACCCAGGCAGACGTGATGGTTGGTAGTGAGAAGTGGATCTAAATTTGAAAACTCTGAAGCATGAACTTCCGTGACTACTGATGGATTGATTGTGGCATGAGTGTTGAATCAGGGTAATGCAAATTTTTTCCCCAACAACTGGGTGGTTGGTGACATTGGCTGAGATGGGTAAGGCTGTGTGTGTTTTGGGGGTATTGCATGGGGATCCTGGAGTTTTCTTTGGAATGTGTTGATTCTGATATGCCTACATATGCAAAATGGCATCCTACAAACTCACTGAGGTCAAGGGCATCATTTATCTTTGTATCTTCAGCAGGCACTAAAATGGGAGAAATAACTATTTCTTTTTTTAAAAAGATTTTTTTTAAAGATTTATTTATTTGACAGAGACACAGCGAGAGAGGGAACACAAGCAGGGGGAGTGGGAGAGGGAGAAGCAGGCCTCCCATGGAGCAGGGAGCCTGATGCGGGACTTGATCCCAGGACTCCGGGATCACGACCTGAGCTGAAGGCAGATACTTAACCGACTGAGTCACCCATGCGCCCTTAAAAAGATTTTATTTATTTATTTGAGAGAGAGAGGGAGCATGAGTGGGGGAGAGGGGCAGAGGGAAAGGGAGAAGCAGGCTCCCTGATGAGCAGGGAGACCGTCGAGGGGCTCAATCCCAGGACCCTGGGATCATGACCTGAGCTGAAAGCAGACACTTAACCAACTGAGCCATCCAGGTGCCCCAAAATAACTATTTCTCTTCATGCACCATGCCCTGCAGTGGGAAGCCCTCTCCTCTCCATCCTTTGTTTTCAGATTATCTAGTTTTCCTAATGTGTAAACTTTCATTCTTTCTTGACTCATTCTTCTTGTCTCTGAGACCACGGGATAGGGACCTTGTCGATTAAATCGTGGCGGCTTCTTTTCACTGTATTGAAGTATCTATATGTATCGTGTGTGAGTCCAGATTCTGGAGCTTCCCTAAGGAATCGACCCATAACTCCCAGCTGCCCTAGGCACAGAGCTAATGAACCCAGGATTGTTGTGCTTTGCTCTATAAGTTTTTTGTTGTTGTTGTTTTTTTGTTTGATTTTTTTTTTTACTTGAGCGGGAGCATTCAGTTAGATGCCTTCAATCCCAGGGACATTGGCTTCTATTTCTATCTGACTTAGTTGGAAAAACTCCTCTTCCTTACATCCATAAGACAGCAGTGAAGATGTACAGACTAGCATCATGTTTGCTACCCATAGTGGTGGTGCTAAAAAAGGTGAGAGATTTTTCTGAAAAATCACATGTAGCTCTGCAGACATTGCCATTTTGGGCTGATAGAAGAATCTGCTTTACAGACTTGCTTGGAATCATTACAAACAAGCTATCTCGGAAATAGCTATTTGGTTGCTCTTTAAAGGTGAAAGACTTTTCATGTAGAAGAGCTTCAACTTTTCTTTTGCTCCCAATCAAATTGGCAATATTGGCCATTCCAGTATACAACATGAGATCGAGGTCGGAAAAATCCAGAAGCTCATTGTCACTAGCTATATTTTGGTATAACATTAAGAAAAAAATGCCGTAGTGCCCCCTCCTGCCCTTCGGAAGGTTATGTTCTTCCTCTGTGCAGTTGGCAGCAAGGGCTTGGTTTCTTTTTCCCATGGACCAGTTTGGCAGTCTGAGATCTGTTCAGAATCCTGTGTCTAAAGGTCTAAATAAAACACATGGGATTTCAAAGAAAAGAATTTGAAAGGTACCGATTTTAAAACAAGCTTGTGATAGAAAAATATGTACCTGAATGCATTAAATAAGAAGACAGTACAGTTTATTTATTTTTAAAATTTTATGTATCTAACTAATCTCTATGCCCAGCGTGGGGCTTGAACTCCTGACCCCTGAGATCCAGAGTCTTATGCTCCTCCGACTGAGCCAGCCAAATGCCCCAATACAGTACGTTCAAGCAGAGGCAAATTAAAGTTGAAAGACACCAGTGTGAAGGCTGCTTAGCTTGAATCACAACATTAAATTGGGATGGTCTTTGCATAAGACAATATGCATGTCCTATTGGACAACCAATCAGTTCAAATTTTCTTGTTTTAATGGACTGCAGGGTTGAAAAATCTCAATTTCACAAATTGTTTCCGAAGGAATTAGAGCTTCTCTAATTCATATTGCAGGGTAAAAACACTTATTCTCCAAGGTTTTTTGAGTTAAATTCCAATTGTATTAAAGCATTCACACTAAGATCAATAGGCTCTTTTACAACTCAACAATAGAGAAATAACCCAATTAAGAAATGGGCAAAGGATTTGAATAGACATTTCTCCCAAGAATATATACAAATGGCTGATAAGTACATTAGCCATTTGAGAAATGGAAATCAAAACCCCAATGAAATACCACTTCACACCCACTAGGGTGGCTGAAATTAAAAAAAAAAAAAAAAAAAAAGACCACAACAAGTATTAACAAGGATTTGGAGAATTGGACCCTCATACATTGTTGCTGGGAATGTAAAATGGTGTCACTGCTGTGGAAAACAGTCAGTTCCTCTAAATGTTCAGTATAGAATTACCACGTGACCCAGCAATTCCACTCCTAGGTGTATATCCAAGAAAACTTAAAGTATCTGTCCACACAAAAACCTGTACATAAGTGCTCATGGCAGCATTTTTCTTTTCCTTTTTTTTTTTTTTTTAAAAATTTTATTTATTTTTTAGAGAGTGAGCGAGAGAGAAACAGCATGAGAGGGGAGAGGGTCAGAGGGAGAAGCAGGCTCCCCGCTGAGCCGGGAGCCCGATGTGGGACTCGATCCCAGGACCCTGGGATCATGACCTGAGCCGAAGGCAGATGCTTAACCATCTGAGCCACCCAGGCGCCCGGCAGCATTTTTCATAATAGCCAAAAAGTGGAAGCAACCCAAATGTCCATCAAGTGATAAATGGATAACCAAAACTTAGCATATCTGTACTGTGGAATATTATTCACCAGTAAAAAGGATAAACCTTGAAAACATCATGCTAAGGGAAAGAAGCCAGTCACAAAAGGCCACATCTTCTGTGTTTCCACTTGTAGAGACAAATCCAGGAAAACAGAGTAGATTAGTGGTTGCCAGGGGCTTGGGGGTGGGAGGAATGGGGAATGATTGCTAATGGGTATGAGATTTCTTTTGGGGGATGATAAAATGTTTGGAAATTGGTGATGGTTACACAACTTAGTGACTCTGCTAATAAACCACTGAATTGTATACTTAATTTTTTAGTTTTTGAATTAAATCTCAAAGCCATTATTTAAAAGGAAATTAATAGGTCATCTTTGGCTAGGCCAAATTCTTTGATATACTTTCAGATTTAAGAAAAGATTATGGACCCATGGTTTAAGTTTACCACCAAGAAAACTCCTTTTGAAAGAGTTGTGCAATGTTTCCAAGTATTAGCAGCTGTCTTTTGTCAAAGAAATAGAATTTTGAATTGCAGCTTCATCTTGGTTAAGAACTTCTAGCATTCCGGTAATGTGGCCTTTTGTGCCTTCCTGGAAAAATTGTTTCCATGTGATTGGTTTTCATGCAGAAATTATTCTTTTTTAATGTGGGGTATTTCCACAGAATAATATATGAATACCCTTCCTAAAATAACTCGTATTACTCTCGTGCATGTCTTTACTTCTTAACTGTGCAAAAAAGGGCGTTTGGCCAACTCAGTCGATAAACTCTTGATGTTGGGGTCATGAGTTCAAGCCCCATATGTTACACACATACACACCTACACACACACAACTCACACACACATACACAGTTGTGTGCAGAAAAAGAGTATAAGAAGAAAAACATGTGTTATTCACCACATTTATACCATGCATGACCTCTATCAGTGCATAATCTGTTAAAATGTATTAAATTTACCTCAACAGTCATATGTGTTTGAACTTGCCTAGTCTACCCTTATAGTCAATGTACTGTCTGTTAGAAAAGTCCTGCTGACTCGTGGGGAGCTGTGTTTTCATTTGAGAGTGTTAGTTTTGCAAAAACTGAATGAGAATGACTCCCCACCTTCCATGTATGGATTGAAAAATAATTGTAGATAGGGATCACTGGAAAGCAACATGGCAGTCTTGGTCAGCCATGAAATGGCTTTCTATTTCATTCTTTAGTAGCTGAAAATCTGCTCAACCCAGCATTGGGCAACTGCCCAGCTGCTTTGTACTAATATCTACAGGCACAAAGATAGTGATCATGTGACATCTGGTGGCTAGTCTAATTACTATCGTAATTTTGAGGTGGTGATAAACACAGATTTGAGCTCTGCAACAGGGTGATATGGAATGAAAATAGCTCATTTCTATTGTGACAAATTCATGGATTCTACGAATGGTGCGGTGGTTTGAGTATATGAGCTGAAAAGAGTGCTAAATTTAAGTTAGAGGTTAATAAAAATAAAGCTGAATGCTTTCCCAAATTAAGATTCCATGGATATTATAATATTTTGGGTCCTGAAATTAAGAATACCTACAGTAAAAGAGAGATTGCGTATTTGGGCCTACAGCACGTGGGTGGGGGTGACCCCTACTCTGGCAGTGTATTTTATAAGGCTAATTAATCAGATAAGTTATTGTGTCAGGCCTGGGATCTAATTACATGTTTTCAAAGGCTCTATGACCTTGGGAAAGATCTCTGAGACCCCTTTACTGCATTAAAACAATAACAATAAAAAGTTATGTTTTGAGGTCATTATAGATTCATGAGAAATTACAAAAATAGAACAATGTCTCATGTACCCTTCACCCTCTTACCCTAGTGGTATCATCTTATTTAACTCTAGTCTAGGGTCAAAGCCAGGAGAGGGACATTGGTACAATTCTTTTTCACTAGAGCACTCGGGATTTGATGGGCATCCTGTGCTTACTTGGCTGCAGCCTTGGACTTGCCCAATCTTTGGGTGGAACTTCGTCTTCCCCAAGAGGCAGGGAACAGCTGAAAGCAAGTAGTTGTGCCCCAAATAGAGCTCCCCGGGGCCTTGAGAAAGCCTGCCGCCTGCTTCCAAGATGTCCTATGAAAATGGACTGCTTAAATTTCTTGCTTTACTGACTTAAGTTCTGGTTCCTGTGACAGCCTGAGCTACTATCTTCTGGAGCATGAATTGCTCAGTAAGACTTTTCTAATATCTAAGTATATGCCAAGTAATACCTGGCAGCCTGTCCAGTCATTTGGCTTTGTATAGGGCAGGCAGAGACCTCAGGTGCCATTCTGAGTACCCTCTCCTTCATGTAGCACCACCAAACATTTGTTTTGCCTTGGTAAACACTTCATGTGCCAACATCGAAATTCAGTATATTAGTCTGTCTCAGCTACTGGACATAATAACTCTTGAGAGGCAGGGGACCATCTTAGTCATCTCTCTCCTTGTGTGTGAAAGCTACTTGAGGTCTGTGGGAATGCAGAGATGTATATTAGCAGAAAGCCAGAGTTGGGCCTTTCCTGTGTATCTTTTTTCTTTTTAAAGATTTTATTTATTTATTTGAGAGAGAGAGAGTGAGCGAGAAAGCAGAAGTGGGGGGGAAGGGAGAGGCAGAGGGAGAAGTAGACCCCCCCCCCACTGAACCACCCATGTACCCCTGTGTCTATCTTCTGAAGGAATATAATCCTTTTCAACTGCTTAAAGTATCTTCTGAGGGGGCACCTGGGTGGCTCAGTCAGTTAAGCATCTGCCTTCGGCTCAGGTCATGATTCTGGGGTTCTGGGATTGAGCCCTGTATCGGGGTCCCTGCTCAGTGGGGAGCCTGCTTCTCCCTCTCCTTCTGCCCCTCCTACCACTGGTGCGCTCTCTCTCTTTGTCTCTCTCTCAAATAAATAAATAAAATCTTTAAAAAATCTCCCGAAGCTGTTTGACCACATTTTCCAGATACCCTCGGGAATCCAGGCTGTGGCTGTGTTGTCCCATCCCCTTGGTGTGACTATGACTTTTAACTCAGCTGGAGAAATTTGAGGGCGGGCTTGAAAGATGTGAGCGTGGTGGCCACATAGGCACGATGCTTAAACAGTCGCGTAGTTCATATTAAATGGGCCCCGTGAGCCCGCCTAGGAAAAGTCCACTGAATGAGCCCTAGAAAATGGTATTAACCTTTGCCTGGGGAGACTCTCCACTGAGTATTCCTGCGTCCTTTCCCGCAGCTCTTGGTGTTCCCTTTGTGAACCAGCAGCCTTCTCGCAAGGAGCCACATGGTACTTTCAGGTGTTCTGAGATTGTGCTTTGATCTAGGGCTTGCCATTTCTGTTTTTGTGACCTCTTTTGAGATGACCGGAGGCCAAACTCCTCTGCTGCCTTTGGTATTAATCATGCTGGTAGAGAGTAGACCACCAACACTGAGCCCTTGTTTCACTTCTGTGAGATCACGGGATCCTGTGTCAGTGCTGTAGATTGGAAAGCCATGTCTGATTCATTGGTGAGTCTGACACTAGCTAAGCCAGCATTCTCCTAATGAAGGATGATGAACCGATTAGCTTTGTTCCACAAATAAACATTTGATATCCTTGTTCTTTCTTTTTTTAAGGATTTTATTTATTTATTTGAGAGAGAGAGAGAGAGCACCAACAGGGAAGGGGCAGAAGGAGAGGGAGAAGCAGACTGCCACTAAGCAGGGAGCCCAGTGTGGGGTTTGATCCCAGGACCCTGGGATCATGACCCGAACTGAAGGCAGGTGCTTAACCGACTGAGCCACCCAGGCGCCCCATATATCCTTGTCCTTTACATCAACTTGGTTCCTACTGATGCAAAATCATAAAGGACATCACTGGTAGGATGAACATCCTGCCAGAATACTGTTATTTTTCTTAGTGCTTATCATTTTGAGTTAAGGATACTAAAAAGTACTACTGCATTTTAGTGCTTTTCCAATGCCAAGTGAATTTTGGTGTGAATGCCAAAAATTCCTAAGGTCTCTGCAAAAGCATTGTAACCTTTTTTTTTTTAATTCCAATAGTTCTAGGTCCCAAGGTAGTAATAGTTAACTCATAAGAGGATGATGACCTAATTAGCCTATTGGTATTCTGAATGTATTGGACGCACAATAGTGCTTTACAAATAACTAGTCCTCCAAAGCAAGGTTTACCATTTACCCAAGTAAAAAATGTCTAGGCAGTTGGTAGTTTAAAGTCTAGGAAGAATTAAAATACAAATTAAGAGTCGGGAAGAGGGCTCTCTAGCCCCCATGCGGAAAATCTTGGTACTTGTAACATAGACATAGATGTACTATGTCTTCTACAGACAAAGGGCTGATATCCAAGATCTATAAAGAACTTCTCAAACTCAACACCCAAAAAACAAATAATCAAGACAAAAAATGGGCAGAAGGCATGAACAGACACTTCTCAAAAGAAGACATACAAATGGCTAACAGACACATGAAAAAATGTTCATCATCATTAGCCATCAGGGAAATTCAAATCAAAACCACATTTTTCAACAATTTTGTATTAATGAATCATAGACTATGCACTTTTGGGGGAGGGAGTCTGGCTTCCTCTCCTCAGAAAAATTATTTTGAGGTACATGTTGTTGTAATGTGTTGATTCATATATTGTGTATCAATAGTTCATTCCTTTTTATTGCTGAGTAGTATTTTGCTTTATAAGTCTACCACAATTTGTTGATCTGTTTACCCACTGATGGAGATTTAGGTTGTTCCCAGTTCTTAACTATTATAAATCTGTTATGGACAGCTTTGTATTCATGTACATGTCTTTGTATAGATATCTGCTTTCATCTCTTCTATTTAAGAGCAGAGTTGGTGGATCACAGGGTATGTATATGTTTAATTTCTTAGAAAACTGCCAAACTGTGTTTGACTGTGGATAGTTTTTATTGCTACATCTTCAAAAGTTTACTTTTTATTTAGCAGTATCGAGTCTGCTGGCAATCTTACTCAGTGTGTGTTTCATCTCAGACATTGTATTTCATTTCTTTTTTTAATCTTTAATTTAATTTTTTTAGAGAGAGAGGGCATGTGCATGAGTTGGGGGGCAGGGGCAGAGGGAGAGAGAGAGAATCTTAAGCAGGTTCCATGTCCAGCATGGAGCCTGATGCGGGACTCAGTCCCACGACCCTGAGATCATGACCTGAGCCAAAATCAAGAGTTGGACGCTTAACTGACTGAACCACCAGGCACCCCTGTATTTCATTTCTATAACTCGATTTAGGCCCTTTTTAATCTTATATGTCTATATCTTTTGAACATGGCACTGAGTTATAATAACTTGTAATGTCCTTTTTACCAAGTCTAGTATTTGTATCATCCTGGGTCTATTTTGATTTATTTTTCCTCATTATGAGATGTATTTTCCTGCTTCCTTGCACATGCCTGGTAATTATTGATTGGATGCCGGACATTGTGAGTTTTACTGCGTTGAGTATTGCTACAAATCTTCTTGAGGTTGATTCTAAGATCTAGTTATGGTACTTGATAATAATTTACTCTTTTCTGGTCTTGCTTTTATGATTTGTTAGGAGGTTCTGGAACGCCATACAGTCTTGGTCTAATTATTCTCCATTACTAAGGCAAGATTTTAATATCTTCCTGAGTATGCTTCCCCAGTGCCCTATAAATTGTTATTTTTCCAGTCTGGTAGGTGGAGTCAGGCAATGTTTTTGGCCCTGTCTGAGCACCAGGTACTGTTTCCATTCAGATGGTATTGAATATTCAAGAGGGACCCTCTGCAAATCTCTGTGGTTTTCTCTCTCTGAAGCGCTCTCCTCTGTGGTACTCTGTCTACAAACTCTAGCCTCCTTGGTCTCCCTGGACTCTCAGCCCAGTTTTTTTGTTCGTTTGTTTGAGGTTGGACGATAAATACAGTCCTTGTTACTCCATTTTGGCCAGAGTGGAAGTCTGGACCAGAGCTTTTGAATACTCGAGGTAAATCTCTCACATAGTTAAGAGGGTCCTAGCCAGTGGTTCTCTCATGGCATGGGCATCAACTGTAGCTTACTCTCACCCTGGCCTCCCAGTTGAATACTTTTCTAAACCTTTCCCTCTTCCTTCCACAATTAATTAGACTAATAAACAGTGTATTGGGAAATGGTGAGAATTTTTTCTCCTAGATACCAAATATGGGGTATCTTTTCCAACCTCAGTCCTTCAATTCTCCAACACCAATTGGTGTCCAACAATTGAATTAAGTTCTGATACTAACTCTTTTTTAAAAAGATTTATTTAGGGCACCTGGGTGGCTCAGTCATTAAGCATCTGCTTTCAGCTCAGGTCGTGATCCCAGGGTCCTGGGATTGAGTGCCATATCAGGCTCCCTGCTCCCCATAGGGAGCATGCTTCTCCGTCTCCCTCTGCTCATCCCCCTGCTTATGCTCTCTCTCTGTGTGTCAAATAAATAAATAAAATTCTTAAAAAAAATTAAAAGGGGGCACCTTGGTGGCTCAGTCATTAAGCGTCTGCCTTCAGCTCAGGTCATGATCCCAGGGTCCTGGAATCGAGTCCTACACTGGGCTCCCTGCTCGGTGGGAAGCCTGCTTCTCCCTCTCCCACTTCCCCTGCTTGTGTTCCCTCTCTTGCTGTGTCTCTCTCTGTCAAATAAATAAAATCTTAAAAAAAATTAAAAGATTTATTTATTTATTTGAGAGAGAGAGAGAGTGAGTGTGTAGGGAGGGGCAGAGGGAGAAGAAGAGAAGAAGAGAGTATGTCAAGCAGACTTCCCACTCAGTGCAGGGCCTGATGCAGGGCTCGATCTCACGACCCTGAGATTGTGACCTGAGCCGAAACCAAGAGTAGGATGCTTAACTGACTGAGCCACCCAAGCACCCCATCAATTCTGATACTAACTCTTGGATGAAGGGCTCAGTCCCACAAGACTGCCCCCACTTCAGATAGCAGCTATAGATGGAGTACACAGGCAGTTCACATTTCTGCCTAGCTAGCTACAAATTCAGAGCTTCCCCCAACCTTCACTCAGGTTTGATAATTTGCTAGAACTAGTTAACCGAACTCAGGGAAATGCTTTACTTACTGTACCATTACCAGTTTATTATAAAGGATGCAACTCTGGAACAGCCAACTAGAATTGATGTGTAGGACAAAGTATGGGGGGAGGGGCACAGAGCTTCCACATCTTCTCTGGCATGCCACCCCTGCCAGCACTTCAGGCTGTTCAGCAACCTAGAAGCTCTCTGAATTCCATTGTTTTGGGGTTCTCATTGAGGTTTCATTATGTAGCTATGACTTCTTAAATCTTCGGCGGTAGGTGATTGAACACAACCTCCAGCCCCTCTACCTTCGTTGGAGATCACGGGGTGGGGCCATAAGTTTCAAACCTCTAATCACAGGGTTGGTTCCCTTGGCAACCAGCCCCACCCCATCCTGAAGTTATTTAGGAGCCAACCAATAGTAACCCAGTTAGCATAAATACAGTTCATTGTGAATAACAAAAGACACTCCTATCAGGAAATTGCAAGGGTTTGAGGAGCTCTTTGCAAGGAACTGGCGGCAAAGGCCAAATATAAGTTTCTCTCATACCATGGATGGAGAAAGGCATTCAAACAGAAAGTGAACTCAACAGTTGAAAAGTGAACTGAGTAAGGGCAGAGATGGAGTACTTTGTTCAATGCTGTATGTCTAGCCCTTGGAATGGTCCTTGTTTGAGTGTTGGACTACGATGGAATCAAGGCTCAGATCACTATGTACTGATGTTGACATTTTTACTACCTCAAGTGAAATGGAGAAAACTTGCCTCCATTTTATTCTTTGTCTTCCTCCTTGATAATGTCATTGTTTTAAATATATTGAAAACTGCATCAGATAATACAACTTTTGCTTCAACCATCAAACATAATTTAACAAACTTAACAAGAGGATGGTAGTCCTTTATATTTACCTATATTTTTACCCTTTCTGTCATTCATTCTTCCTGATTTTCTAAGTTTCATAGTTGTACCATTTCCTTTCTGCTTGAAGAACTTTCTTTAGCCATTCTTTCAGCGTAGATCTCCAATGACAAATACTTTGTTTTCTTTCATGTAAGAAGATTCTTTCACTTTGATTCCTGAAGAACCTTCTCACTGTATATAGAATTCTGGGTTAAGAAGTATTTTTTTCTTTTATTACTTTAAAAAATGTTCCCATGTCTTTTGGCTTCCATGATTGCCAAAGAGAAATCCTCTGCTGTTCAAATCATTATTGCACTGTTGGTAACGTGTTATTTCTTTAGCTGCTTTCACCGTTTTCTTTAGAGTTCAGCTCACTATGTCACTACCCCTAAGTGGAGATGGAAGGCCATCCATGCTCCACTCCATCTCTGCTCACGTGGGGACAAGAGAGATTCATTTTTTTCTCAGGAGTGTTTGATTGCAGTTGGGTGACTATTGTCAAAATGTTTCTGTCTTGTGGGATGCCTGGATGACGCAGTCGGCTGGAGGGTCCGACTCTTGGTTTCGGCTCATGTCGTGATCTCAGGGTCGTGGGATTGAGCCCTCACGTTGGGCTCCACACTCAGCGCAGAGTCTGCTTAAGACTCTCTCTCCCTCTCCCTCTGCCCCCACCCGGTCTCTCTCAAATCAATCAATCAATCAATCAATCAATCTTTTAAAGAACATTTCTGACATGACGGAATGAGCACTAGGGTGTTAACATGCAACTGCTGAATTATTGAACTCTACATCTGAAACTAATCATGTACTATATGTTGGCTAATTGAGTTTAAAAAGAAATACAAAACATTTCTGTCTTGTGAGACTACCTGTTACTGTTCTTTTGGCCAGAGACTGCAAACTTTTCCCGGGACATTTTTGTCTTGCTCATTTTTCTGTCTGGATTGTGGACTTTGGAGCCCAATCCAGTGAATATTGGAGGCAAAAACAAAACCCACGGAATTCCTGTCCTTGTCATCCCTCAGCTCCTAAGGTCCTTAGATGGTTGTCTTCTCATTGTCATTCAGCACCTTTTAATATTTGTGGTTCCAGAATTTTTAGCTGTATTTATTGTGGAGAATAAGGTTATCATACCTCTTCCATCTTGTCCAGAATTAGACATCTAATTTTTTGTTTTAACGTCCTGATTGCCTAATCTTGGTCACAGTATATATATTTTAAAAATGTTAAAAAATGCATTTATATATAATGTGGCAAGTTCATGTCAAATATTTAACTCATTATTGAGGGATCTAGCAGGTGGTGATAAAGCTGGTTCAAAGGACAATTCAAGAGATTTAATATATGTAGGTCCTGAAAGAATGTCGGAATAAGATGGCTAAGTTTGATACCAAACTGTTTAATGGCAACAAAATGCCTGTGGGGTTATTTTTCTACTGGAAAAGAAAATCACTTGCATCTCTATAGGACAAAAGTCTGTATGTTAATGTGTAACTACATGGTCTTAAACCACAATATTAGTAAATGGAATTGAATGGTATGCTTTCCTAGCTAATTTTTTTTTTTAATTCAGTTAGCCAATGTATAGTACATCATTAGTTTCAGATGTAGTGTTCAATAAGTCATCAGTTGCATATAACACCCAGTGCTCATCCTATCACATGCCCTCCTTAATGCCCATCACCCAGTTACCCCATTTCCCCACCTGCCTCCCCTCCAGCAACCCTCAGTTTGTTTCCTAGAGTTAAGAGTCCCTCATGGTTTGTCTCCCTCTCTGATGACTTCCCATTCAGTTTTCCCTCTCTTTTTCCTAGATAATGAAATAATCAATGAATGGCTCTCTTAGAACACACTTCAGTGTGACATTCGAAAGCAACATGCATCCATTCTGCTGCATTATTTCCAAGTTTTGCCTAATTTTTCTCAACATCTGTAGACCTGTCCTGTTCTTTTTGGCGGTATCCTTAGAAGTGGAATCTCTAGAATGTGGATGTTCACTTTCACTTGGTTCTTATGCTCTTGGGGACAGTTCCCCTACAAGCCCAGACATAGAAGAAGAGGTGGGGCGGAGGATGGGGAGCAGGAAAGCAAGTACAGCTCACAGTCTGTTCCTCTTCTTCAATGGGCAAGGTTTTGCCAGTAAATCATCCTTGGTTTCCATTGTTAACAATGCCCAATTAGAGTAATGGCTTTGTTTTCAGTCTGTTGGTGATAAGACTTTTTGCTTAATTTAGGACCTTCAAGTCTAACAACAGGGTTTGACTGCCACTCATTCACTAAAGTAGACCGTTCTAAAATAGAAATCTCCCCGACATCTGCTTGTCTGCCTTGGGCAGCAAAACCTCCTGCTTATGTAGGCTTGGCCCTGGAGAAAGCCTTTCAGCTCTCATTCGTCTCACTGACTGATGGGGTCCATGCTGCCGTTCACCTGCATCTGCAGTCTGCCCGGACTAGGCCTTTTACACTGCTGTCTCCCCGCGGTTTTGTTTCCTTGCTGTTTTTTTTTCATTTTCCTAATCCTAAGGGGAAAGGATATGAAACATCTTTGTTGTTAGGAGAGTATGCTTGATTAAATGATTTTAAAACTTTCTCTGGAATCAAGGGCTGTCTTTCCAAGGCCTTATTTATTTTTTTAAAAAAGATTTTATTTACTTACTTGAGAGAGAGAGAGAGCATGAGCAGAGGAAGGAGCAAAGGGAGAGGGAGAAGCAGACTCTGCACTGGGCACAGAGCCCGACGTGGGGCTCGATCCCAGGACCCTGAGATCATGACCTGAGCTGAAGTCAGACGCTTAACCAACTGAGCCACCCTCCAAGTCCTTCGTTAAATCAAAGAAGTGATTCATAGAGATTGTGGTACAATGACTGGGTAGATAGGGAACAGACAGAAGAGCAGGTGTGTGTGGGGGTCCCACAGACATGACTGTGTGCCTTAGAAGTGTAGCCTGATCTCTGGTGTTTCCAGTCCTATGTGCCTATACCCCAAGCCTGGAAGTAAATTTATTCTAATAACTGAGTCCTCTTCCTCTTGTATGATGGAAACTTCTTAATTTCGTAACTCAAGGTAGGCATACTTGTCACATGGATGAGAAACTTCATTTACTGCCTGTTCTGATTCATGTGGGATAAATGCTACTCCTGGAAGATCTGAGAAACTTCCTTTGGTTTCTTTAAAGGTTCAGACTTCAGAAACAGAATTTATCTTGCTGGTTTGAACAGCAAATATAGTGCTGGGACAAATTGTCACTTTTAGTATTAACAAATTTAACCTTGTTTTATCCCCAGATGACCAGGGTCATGAAAATTATTTACTATACATTGAACTTGCAAATAACTTGCTTGGGTAGCAGCAAAGCATTTGTTACAGTATTGATGATGTGCCAGGAAAATCCATCTTTTCCTAGTAATGGGGATGGAATATTTTTTTTAAGTAGGCTCCATGCTGGCTTGAACTCACGACCCCAAGATCAAGACCTGAGCTGAGATCAAGAGTCAGACACTTAACCAAATGAGCCACCCAGGCACCCCACGGAGGTGATATTTTTTAAAAAATAATATATGCAAGTTCTGACTTTTCCTATCCAATATTGACTAGGAACACACTCTGGTAATTAGCTGCTCATTTACCATCATATTAATGGGAAACCACAATGTTTTACATCTTTCTTAAAATTTGAGGATGTCTCGTGAGCTCTTGCTAGTCTTGGTTCTGGTATTATTACTTCCTTGGATAGAATGTCCTTGGATAATAAGTTGATTGAGGTTTTCAGAGAGGCCGAAACCAAGAAGGGATTTATCAGGAGAAAGGCATGTGAGGGATGAGGCCCGAAGGAGCCAGGAGTAGAGGAGGAGGAGAGACTTCAGACCACAATGCAGGTCTGATGCCTGGAAAGGAACATAAAAGAAGGATTGGACAGGAAGAGCCTCAGACTACGGTAAACTCTGAGGAAGGTTTGGTTGGGCTAATGAAGAGTCACAGAGCAGAAGTTGTCCATTAGGAGCCTCGTATTGGGCAAAAATGGCGCAGCTCTTCTGTGGCGGCTGTGCTCGGTGGGGAACAGCCCCAGAAAAGCATGACCTGCTGTGAATTCCATGGTGGATCCAGCTGGAAACTGTCCATCAACTGTTCCCCACCACAGGCTCTCTTGAAGGGAGTTGTGAGCAGCACACCTCCCCAGCCACCTCAGAGAACAACTTTGCAGAGAATTGGTAGTAACTCCATGTAAACCACTCCCGCTATTTCTCCTCTTTACCTGAGCTCAGTCTTGGAGGAGGAATGTGATCTAGCCAGGTACCGTACCAGGCAGGGTCTCAACAGGAAACGGATGGCACACAAATGAGGATCATTTAAGGAGGGTTTATTTAGAAAAGGTTTAATTAAAATACAGGTGGAGGGAAGAGAACTTCAGGAGGTAGTACAGGAAGCCAATCAGAAGCTGCCGTTCCTTCCACCAGATCAGAAGAGCTGAGGGGACGAAGCCGTTGTCGAAACTAGAATGAGAGAGAATCCCATATTGCAGGTCCTGTGAGAGGAACTGTGACCTTCTGCAACAGGACAAGTCCAAGGCAACCTTGCAGGAGAGAGTCATGGGAATAAAAGCCCAATGGCCCTCTTTTCCCTTCTGATCTTGCTGCATTCACAGTCTCCTGTGTCCTCTGGCTTCTATGCTATATACCTCAGCTTCTCAGGGGAGGGTGTGTGTGGGAAGAGCGGTGAGGAAAATGGTTGGAAGTGGATCTGGAAAATAACCCAACCCTGGTGACATTCCGAATACCTTGGGCATTTTGTTTTTCTTCATGTAAGTACATGTGGTTTACACCTCCCACTAGACTGAATGTCTCAAGGGAAGAGATTCTGTTACCCAGCTTTGGATCCCCCAAGCCTAGGACCTAGAAGTTTGATGAGTTTAACTGATCAGGTTCTCCTTCATCTTTCCCGATTCTTCCTTCCCCTCACTTGGCAAGTGTCCTTTCTTGAATGGTTGGATTTTGATGCCCTTGTGCCTGGTGTGACTCTCTTGGCCCCAGGTATGGTGTTACTACACAGTGACAGAGCATTAAGCTCAGTCCAGAATTGAGGTGGGGACCTAGTGACTAAACCAGCTTCCCACTTCTCCCCGTTCTCCTGGGCATCTGGCAGAAGGACTTTCCCACTAGATAAGCTTTTGCTGCCATCTTCTGGTTGTCCTGTCACCGTGGCCAAGACTCATCTGGAAATTGTAGTCACACCTCAGTTGCTGAGGGTGGGGCTTGGGAGGAATGAAGATTAGACCTTGTTTAAAAACCAGCAGGCCCCAGTGGGCCCTAATCTGTTGTTGGTAAGAGGGCAGGAGAAGCTAGTATTTCAAGGAGCAGCAAAATAAAATTGTTCTGGTCTTGAATTATGGTAACCCCAAATCTTGATTTTTATCCTATTACTACTGTAGCTTTAATGAAAGGCTGAAATGTTAGCTGCAGCCATCCTCTCATTCCCACCCTGACTGGTATCTGTATTATGACTGTGAGCCTGGAGAGAGCATCCTTCTCTGCTACACTTCAGTGGTTACCCAAAGGGCAGGAACTGGCTTACGAGTTAAAAAAAAAATTTTATTATCGTAAAATATACATAACATAAAACTTACCATCTTAATCATTTTTTAAAGTGCACATACAGGGGGCGCCTGGCTGGCTCAGTCGGTTGAGCATCTAGGTCATGATCTCAGGGGTCGTGAGTTCGGGCCCTGTGTCGGGCTCCACACTGAATGTGGAACCTGCTTAAGATTCTCTCTCTCCCAGGGCACCTGGGTGGCTCAGTCAGTTAAGCGTCTGCCTTTGACTCAGGTCATGATCCTGGAGTCCCAGGATTCAGTCCCGCATCGGGCTTCCTGCTCAGCGGGGAGTCTGCTTCTCCCTCTGCCCCTTACCCCTCTCTCGTGCTCCCTCTCACTCTCTCAAATAAATAAATAAAATCTTAAAATTCTCTCTCTCCCTCTCCCTCTGCCCCCCCTCAAAAAAATAAAATAAAAAAATAAAGTGCATATACAATTCAATGGCATTAAGTACATTCAGATTGTTGGGCAACTATCAGCACCACCCATCTCCAGAACTTTCTCTTCTTCCCAAACAGAAATGTGTCCATTTCCCCATTTCCTCCTCGCCCCAGCCCTTGGCAACCACCATTCAACTTTCTGCTTCTATGACTTCAACTACTCTAGAGACCTCATGTAAGTAGAATCCTACGGTATTTGTCCTTTTGTGACTGGCTTTTTCCGCCACTCAACATAATGTTCTCAAGATTCATCCATATTGTAGCATGTGTGCGAATTTCCGTCCTTGTTGTGGCCGAGTTATATTCTGTTGTGTAGATATAAATATGCACAAAAGAGAGAAGAATGTAGTAAACACCGATTTATATAAAAATGCCAGAGAAAATAGGCAATTTCGAGAAATGAAACATTGCAGATAGAGTTAAATTCCTTTTTTCCAATCCCATTCTCTTTCCTCCCTCCCCAGAGGCAACCACTGTGCTGAAGTTGGGTCTTCTTCCATTGTAGATATTTTTTTAAAGATTTATTTATTTACTCAGAGAGAGAGAGAGAGAGAACAGAGGGAGAGTGAGAGGGAGAAGCAGACCGCCTGCTGAGCAGGGAGCCCGGTGCGGGGCTCGATCCCAGGACCCCGAGATCATGACCAGAGCGAAAGGCAGATGCTTAACTGACTGAGCCACCCAGGCCCCCCTTTCCATTGTATATTTTAATATTTTATTACGTGTTTAGTTTTCTAAAAACAATATGGAGCATTGTGCTTTTATAGTGCTAAACAGTATACTGTATGCGTCATTCTGAAGTTTGCTTCTTTTTCGCTATTGCTTTGAAGATTCATCCATGTTGATACATGTAGCTCTCATTCATTCTGTTTTTCTCCTTTATGGTATTTAAGTGTGTGCGTATGACAAATTAGCCATCCTCCTATTACGGAACATTTAGGATGTTTCCTTTTATTTTTCAAAAAAAATTTTTTTTTTTGCCGTTGCAAATAATGCTGCTACAAACATCCTTCTAACACCTCTCCTTGAGACCTTTTGATCTAGAATATAGCCACTGAAGTTGTACTGCTGAGCTATAGTCCACATACACCTTCAATTTTACTAGATATTGCCAAATTCCTGTCCGGATAACAAAATACCACTTCCAGTTTGGACAGTAGGTTTGGAGAGTTTCCGTTTTTCCACATTCTTGCCACCAGTTGGTATCAGACTTCTTAATATCGGACAATCTGTTTGGTAGCTCATTGTTTTCATGTCCTTGATTTTAGAGACCATATCATCTTTTTACATGTTTGCTGGTCATTTGGGATTTCCTTTCTATAGAAAGCTTAGGACTGCTTTATATTTTAGAACTTGAAGGGATTCTCAAATAGGCGACTGCTGAAAGCTTGGGGTGTGTGTTGACTGATGCGGTTCCCGAAGCATTCAGTTGAGAGCCTTTCAGTTGCCTGTTTCAGAGCCAGCCACCACCAGATGCCAGTACTGTACCACAATCCTGAAGTCCGGCTTTGCTGGGAACTTGTTTTCCGTAGGATTCAAGATGGTGGGTCTTAATCACAGAAGGTAAATACGATTATGGATTTCTGGACATTTGTGTAAACAACTTGTCAAGCTTAGAATAAGCAAAGGCTATTACTCTTCAGAACAGAATTTCAGAGCAAGTTAAGCTCTGAGTCTTAATGTCAGAGCCATTGGTAGATTTCCGTTCTCTCCTGTGCCAATCTTGAAATGTTGAGAGCAAGCATCTTTTGGACGATGATGTGCCAGGAACTGTGCTAAGCACTTTTCAAATGCTGTCAGGTAATTCTTCTGCAGCTGTGTGGGGTAAGCCTTTTTACTTCATCCATCAGATAGGGATAACTGAGTTAGAAGGGTTAAATAAATTGCTCACTAGCAGACAGCTAGTTAAATGTCACAAGCATGGTCTTTCCAAACAGGCAGACCGGTTCCAAAGTTTGTATTCCCCACTCTTATGCTACTCTGGTTCTCAGCATATGCAATTCCGCAATCAACCCATGTCCAAATTCCCCAGGCGGTTTGTGCTTAGGAATAAGAATAAACTTGAGCTAACAAGGGGGAATCCTTTCTAAAACTGTCTCCGGTGGTGGAGACACATCTGCTTATTTCTGAGGTCAGCTGTATCTTCTAGTAACAAGCCTTTTTTTCTTTTTTTGAAAAACAAACAAACAACAACAACCAAAAAAACCCCACAAAAAAACAAAAACAAAAAACTTCTTCTTTTCTAAATCAGTTTCTAAGAATAACCCAAATTTTCTCTCACCCTGCCGCTTTGCAAACTTTCTCTGAATTTTACGGTGTACAGGAAGAAGACCCTTGTTTGCTAATGTTGCGTGTCTTTGGCATCTCTGTCCCCCTGCTCCCAGGTTTTCATTTCTGTTCTCTCACTGGAGCTGGGCCCTCAGTTTATAAACTTATTTACTAATTTTCATTAATGATTGGGTTTCCTTTAGAAATTTTGAGCTGCTGTGTAGGGGAGAAAATGTCAATTTTCCCCTACCTTTCTGAGTTCGTGGCTGAGACCACTGTGATAAAAGGAAATTAACAAGAGGGAAACAAAAACGTTTCTTAATATGTACACATGGGAGATACCTAGGGGAAAATGAGTAGCTCTAAGAGGCAGCATAGAATTCAGACTTCAATGCCATCTTCAACTAAAGACAAGAGAAAAGAAAGGTGTGTCTGTGGGGTCCTGGGAGGCCAGTTATGGGAAGTTACCAGAAAAAGCACAGTAAACAAAGGAAGGTTGTCAGGCAGATAGAAGTTTGCCTTCTCCATTCCTAAGAGTTTCTAGAGAGTTAGCCTCATCCTCCTCTTGCTGATACAGAAAGGGAGACATCCGTGCAAAGGGAGATTTCCCTTATAAAGGTAAAAGTTTCTTAGGAAAGGGTAACATTTTACTCTGTTTTAATAGTTTCTCCTGTGTTTGCTGTTTCCCAAAATAATCCACTCAAAATAATCCTTATGCCAACGAGACATATTTTGGGGTGGCGTATTTACAACCCTTCAGCTGTATCATTGACAGTTTGGCGACACTATTTCTCACAGTAGAACTGAAGTTTGGCAGAATAGAAACTTCTTGGGGCGCCTGGGTGGCTCAGTTGGTTAAGCGTCTGCCTTCACCTCAGGTCATGATTCCAGCGTCCCGGGATTGAGCCCCGCGGCAGGCTCCCTGCTTGGCGAGAGTCTGCTTCTCCCTCTGCCCCTCACCCTGCTCGTGCTCTCTTTTTCTCTCTCAAATAAATAAAATCTATAAAAAGAAAAGAAAAGAAACCTCTTGGACATCTTTCCAAACATTCTTGGCTCTACCTCTTGTTCTAGTAACTGCTGTGGTGGCCAGTTCTGACAAGGCAGTAGCCATTTTGTGGGGGGGCCACAAAATAGCCCCTGGCCCTGGGCCCACGGTAGATCTGCCTTGCTTTATGCCCTGGGGCTTTTCTGACTCCTATTCATATCCTACAAGGGAATTATTACGAGTAGGATGTCCCTTGATTCAAGGAAGACAGGAACTAATGGGCAAGTGCTTCCTTTTCTTCCCTAGACAGATAATTCTCAGACCCATTTCCTAAGTTTCTAAAGAAGGTCCTGAAGCCAGGTATCAACAGTTACCCTTAGTAGTGGCCAACTTGATAACATGTCCCTATGTTCAATTTCCCTCCTTCTATCACCCACCTCTTGTCCCACACTCCTGCTTCCTGGACAGTACCTCCAAATAAGCTGCTGTTAGAACTCACGACCAAACACCACTAGGAATACACCTGTAATAATAATAATAAAAGATAGGTCTATTTGGCTTGCTTATTGGAGCAAGGGAGAATATATTCCAGGGACCTCTCAGTAACAGGGAATAGAGAGGGGCTTCTTACAGGGCTTGGGGATTGTATTGGTTGATCCTGAGGAGGATTTAACAAAGTGGGGATCAGTTCTGATGTGGATGTCGCTAGGCACCAGGGGTAATTCAGTTATTGGTTCTTTTTTTTTAAAGATTTTATTTATTTATTTGAGAGAGTGAGAGAGAGAGCGAGCGAGCAAGAGAGAGCACAAGTGGGGTGAAGGGCAGAGGGAGAAGCAGACTTCCCACTGAGCAGGGAGCCCCATGTGGGGCTCGATCCCAGGACCCTGGAATCACGACCTGAGCTGAAGGCAGATGCTTAACAGACTGAGCCACCCAGGTGCTCCTTTTTAGAATTTTTTTTTTTTTTAAGTAATCTCTGTGCCCAATGTGGGGCTCGACCTCATGACCCCAAGATCAAGAGTCACATGCTGTACTACTGACTGAGCCAGCCAGTGCCCCTGGTTTTCACTTCCTTATTACCTACTCACAAACCTTAGCCCGGGTCCTTCCAAAGCAGAGCCTGAGAAAAAAACCCCTGGCATTAAGGTTGGACTAGTTACTTTTCTAATCAAGCAGTTCTGCCTCCTCTATCATGCCTGGTCTGCTTTGGTGTGTGTTCTTTCTTCTGAGGATGTCCTTTTGTGTGCCTGGTGAAAAGCTGCCTACTCTTGGGTATTTAGCTTCGACATCACTTCATCCATGCTGCCTTACTGGACTCCACCAGGCAGAGCAGTAATAAGAAGATTCAGCTCTGTGCCCGGACAATGCCCTGCCTACCTCTCTGGTAACACTTCTCGCATTGTTTTATAATTTGGTCTTCTGTAACAAGGCATGAGAGACGAAGCTCTTCGAGATCAGAGCGTACGGTGGATCATCTTTCCGTCACAATTACACTAGAAAATCATAGAAACAAATATTCATCAAAATTGGCATTTAAAAATAATTGGAATTTAATACTTACCGTAGGTACTAGATATGGTTCTAGGACACTGGCTACAAACAAGACTGTTGGGTTAGGAATCCTGTAGATGATTTGAAAAATACCAAATTGAAGTTTGATAGCCACCCTTTGGCCACAAGCTACATTTCTAAGGTAAATTCTTCCACACTTTGCTTATGTCATTTAACCTGACCAACCTACTGTTCCTTCAGCATATCGGCCACCTTCCCATCTTAGTTCCTTTGTGCACAGTCTGCCCCTCAACTGAAAGGAGGGTATTGCCCTGTCTTTCTGCCTCCTCAACAGCAGATGAGTGCCATGGGGACAACAGATATGAAAGGGTGTGGTCTGAATGCTTACGAGAAGTAGCGACATCTGACCCTGCTGTCAAAGTGTTGGGACACTTGTCCCTCAGTTTTCACTGCCTGCTGTCCCAACACTGCATTTCACTGATTATGGGACAATGTGATCTCTGCATGCGTAGGGACGATCTCTCGTGAGCTTCATGCCTTCACTCAGTAGGGCTCAGGGTCACCAAGTTTCTTCTTCAGTAAGGGACCTAGAAGTCTCTTGAGAAATAACTCCTCAGAACAAACTGGATGGTCTCAACTAATCCTTTTGAGAAACAACACCCCTGGCTTGAATGGTTGGGATGATTCTGAGTATCCATATGGCCTACCACTCCTGTCAGTCCTCTGGAACAGCCTCCACTGACCAGTGCCTGAATTTCGGGGTGAGAGGCTGCAGGCAAAAGTGGGTAGAATGGTCACACTCCGATGTCTGCGACTCAGGAGTTAATGGTAACCTTGAAAATGCAAAGATGAGGGGGGAGTAATTGTCCTCACTTCTGAGGAAAATACAGCACACCTGTGCTGGGGCAGAAGCTCTATATAACCTACTAAGTTCCACCATTACTCCCCGGGCCCTCACCGATGATGTCAGGTTTTTTATAAACTGAAGGGTAGTGCCTCTCGAGGGCCCAAGCACGGTGACATCTCAGCTCCAGGGAAGCACAGCAGGAGGAGAGAGAGATGACTGATGCCATGGAATGGCAAAGAGAAATAGACTTGTGAGCTTAGGCGAGGTGTCCCTGGAGATGCCCAGAAATAGTGCCTCCCTCCTTTCCTCTACCTCCACCCAAGCCTGAAGATCCTGCTGGAGCAGGGGTGGGAAACAGATTCAGAGAAGTATCACTGATGATTGTGACTTGTACAGTTCCATCTCCACATAGGATCCCCAGGAATCAGGACAGGCCATTTAAAAACAAATTAGAGAAATTTGCCCTCAGGGGTTCTTACTGGGATGTAAAAACATAGCTTTCTATATTACTGTTTCCGAATCCCACTAGATGCAGGGAAAGATAATGTCCCAAGATACAACGCCCTGAGTTTCTTTTGTCTTCCTATATTCATAGGAGCAGAGAGCTCAGCCTTTCTCTCTGGGTTCCCGTTTTTGTAATAAGCCAAGAATAATGGTTTACTTAGCCCTAAGGGTCCATCCTGATTGCTGTACCTCAAAGAGGAGAAAAGCAAAGAACTTGCTCGGAACTCCAAGGGGTACCATTTGTCTTGCCATGCATTTCGATTCTGCCTCTATCACGTGACCTTTGGTGATTGAGGTGCTTGATCTGGAGGTAGTACTTCCGGGGTTGCCCACAGTTATAGACTATCTCAGACTTGCCTGGGGTCTCCAAGTTACAGTCCTTTATCTACAAGGGCTTTGTTACTTAGCACCTTCACCCAGAGGCACTTCCCTGGTCAGATTTCACGAGCAGGAGGCGCTTTGGGGCAGATTCCTCAGTTGGCTTTTTCACAAACCCATAACCATATTCCCCTTCAGCATTGGAGATGGCGGCAAAGGAGTTACCATCCTGGTTGTGCCACTTGGCATGAAGGTTTTAGGATCAAGGCATGGCAATCTTTTCTATCACCAGGTCATAGCCAGAAACACCTCTAACCACCAAAATGGGTTTCAGTAACTTTGAGTCTCAGGAAATAGTTTGTGGTCTTAACCTCCTCCCTCACAGAAGGTCTTTAGCAAAATCTCCCATGGCTTTCTCAGAAAACGTAGTCTTACAATGAATGGAAATGGGCAAGGGGTGTGTGGGGGGGTGGTTGGGTGATTCTGCCCCAATTATCGAAAGGGCTAGAGCTCCAAATCTTCTTTCCCCTAACAGTGAGTTCCTATTTACCGTGCTTCTATGCAACCAAAAGGGAACTTCTGTTTCCTACAAAACGAGGAGGGTTGGCTCCAAAGTGATTTAATGTCTCCATTGCTATACATAGAGATGATTCTTAGAACAATGATTACTTATTAAGTTACCAGGAAAAAAAATCCAAACATTTGGCCTTATTGAGTACCCTACAAATTGTTCCTTTGTTGTTTATGTAGAATGTAAAGGAGACTTTGGGGAGTTCACCATTTTGTTCACTGTTGTGGTCATTGTTGTTGCTCCTTTCAGGCTACTTTCTGGATCCTGGTAAGATTGAACTTCCTGCCCCTTTGTTGTTAGGTGGGATCATGTGACCCATTTTGGCCAAGGAATTATGAGCTCTTACTAGTGTGAAGCCCTCTAGAGCAATCCTTCCACCCCAGCTCCTGGCAGTGCTCCCAATGAAGGCTGCTCTCTTAGCTTGGGTCCTGAACTTGAGGACAAATAGAATAAACCCATGAAGAAGATGTGATCAGGGTGCCTGGGTGGCGCAGTTGGTTAAGCATCCAACTCTTGGTTTTGGCTCAGGTCGTGATCTAAGGGTCGGGAGATGGAGCCCTGTGTCAGGCTCCATGATGAGCGTGAAGTCTGCTGGGATTTCTCTCTCCCTCTCCCTCTGCCCCTTCCCCCTTGTACACACACACACACACACACACACACACACACACACACACTCTCTCTCTCTCTCTCTCTCTCTTTCAAATAAATAAAGAAATCTTGAAAAAGAAAAAAAGATGTGATCAAGACATGAATCTTTGCCGTTTGTTTCATATTCCCTATAGACTGGGTTCTAGTGGCAACCGTGGCAGAGGGTTCCTTGGATGGCTCTTCAGTAAAGAACTTGCCGATCACCTGCGAGGCCAGGAGTGTGTATAGCTGCTGGCCTCCAGCTGGAGTGCCTTTGGGATCCATTGCAGCATTTGAGCCAAGGCCATGTTCTTCTGGAGTAGCCCCCAGACAAGGACAGAGCATGGCGGTGGGGGCGGGGGTGGTATATTAGAGCCTGGCTGTTTCTGCCCAATGTGGACAATCTTTTTTTCATTTCTCTCCATTGTGTGGGTCAGACTCATCACACCACTGCATCCTGAGGCTCTGCCTGTGGGAGTCCTCTTTCCTTCTTTCCTTTCACTGGAGTCTGGGAGTCTGAAGTCTTTTCTCTCCCGAATCCTGCCTTGTCCCTATTTATCATTCACATTACTCTGCAACACATGTCTTATACTCTGGTGTCTATTTACCAGAGGATCCAAACGGATACCATTCTGCTATGGTAAAAGCCATCAATTTTGTGTCCAGAGTGAGCAAGGCATATGTACTGTAGCATAGAGGATACTAAGGGAAGGAAAGTATGAGAAATGAGCAAGGATGAACTAATATCCTTAAGGGTAACACATAGCTACCTTTAAACAACATCAGTGCCTGAAACTAGTAGAGCCCTTATGAAGGCTAGAAATGCTGGTTAGATAGTTGCTCTGTCCTTGAACGTGTCTCCCCCCCATTATCAGAAGGCTACTCCTCCAGCTTTTGTTTCCAAGGTCAAACCCAACCTCTGTCCTTTCAATGGATGTTACATCTATGGACCAGAATGTGTGGCCATCCATCCCTCTCCCCTACCCCGAAGTAAAGAGAATCCTTTTCACAGTTAAAACAGAAAGTTAACTCATGAGGATAAAAGAAGAAAGCTCCTACCCTGCAAGTTTCCTGTGTAGAGGAACATACTGTGGGCGTCTAATGTTCCTTAATTATGAGAAGAATCATTTGTTTCTTCCACTCCTGGATGGTTATTATTTAGCCGGGAACAAGAACACAAAATAGGTCAAAAGGACATAATCTGTAGCTCCCACACATGGTGATAAAAATAATATGCTTTGGGTTTTTATAATCATCTTTGGCAGCAACTGACTCATTAAGTATGATACGCCCTACAGGTTGTCCTCACTGACAGTGAACCAGAAGTTACGGCCCCGTGCTTAAGTGTTCCACAATTACCTTCCTCAGGATGTTAATTATCAACTTGGATTTCTCTCCTGGATGGCTCAGTGGGCTGTAATAGCCCTGATGGTAAATACCTATGGCAGGACTGTGAGGCAATCTTCTCCAAAAAGAGGGACTGGATCACTGAGAGAGAAATGGTCCCATAAATATTAGCACCTGACAGGTCTTGAGGAGCCGCTCCTTCCAGCTAAGAGAAGCCATGTGGCATATTCAGCACGATCTGCTTTACCGGACTAGAAGTACATTGCTGGGGCACAGCTGATTTACCCGGAGGAAAAGAGGTCTTGGAAAGGATGATTTTCCCTTGAATTCTACTTCTCTGGCTCGTTCACTCACTGGTTAGTGTTCCAGTGGGGTCTTCCAGGAAACAGAGGTTGAGGCGGAGTTAAAAATGTAAGTCATTTTATTGGGGTGGGGGGACACATGCCCGTAGAAAGTAAGCCAGAGGAAGCAGGATTTCCCCGGGCAGAACCTTCAGACAGTGATGCCCAGCTGATTCCTGAGGAAGGGGCCCCAAGATGCAGGACGGGGCAGGATGGCTTCAGACCTGGATGTCTATATGAGCAGATCTTGGACAACCCCACGGGGAGCCCCAGGGTGAAGGCGACTCATTGGAGGAATCCCACCGTCCCACTGGGCAGAAATGCTTAGGCTCTAGGGCCCCTGCCATGCTCAGTCAGCAGCTGGGGCTTCCTGGGAAGCACAGCCTTGGCTCAAAGCAGGGAAGCCGTCATGTCAGCTAACTGCAGTTATCACAGCTCCGTGACGCGTACCTTCCCGAAGGGAGAGCGAAAGGGTGCGCCTCCATGGTTGTTACATGTGGTGTCATCTTTCTGTAAGTGCAACATGGATTCATCTTGGGGTTCCACCAATGCAAAGATAATGACAGGGTGGTAAATAGGACCTCAGTGTCCTTATGGTCAGGGATTGAGATAAATGACGCTTGGGGGAAGACTGGTGCTATGGGATCCTCTGTGGTTCTACGTTTACTGGTGGCGGGTAACCTTTGGCAAGGCTTTTCCTAACTTCTCTGAGCCTCGGGTTTCCTGATATATGAAATGGGAATGTCTACGTGGAGTGATAATTGTCAGGGTTAAATTTCAGTTTAAAAAATTCGCCGTGTAAAGCAACTGACATAATTTTTTAGTGCATCATCTTTCTCTTTTTTAGGTGAAAGCTGACCTTTTAATTAAGCTCAATTAGCCTGATTAAGGCCAGTTTGGGAGCTGGAGGTTCAAGAAGAGAAATGCCTGATGATCTCAGGATTATTAAAATATTTTAATCAGTATTCTCATGTTGGGTTTCTTTCTCTTGCAACCAAAAATGAGATAAGGCAAAAGAGGAATTTATTGGCCTATGTAAGCAATCTGTAAGAAGGCCAGAGATAATAATGGATTCAGAAGTCATTGGAACCAGGGGTGGAAATGCCACAGCACCCTAATCTTCACCTTCCTCCTTGGCTTCTTTGTTTCAGCTTGCTTCTCTCAGGCTCTCATTTTCCCCAAGGCAACAAATCAGGTCTCCTGTTTCTCTGGTGGTGGAGCTGGGGAGGCGTATTTATGTGAATCATGGCACTGCTAGTGAATTGTCTGTCCTTCATTCTAATTCAGAAGATCTTATTGGGGTGCCTGACAGGCTCAATCAGTGGAGCTTGAGACTCTTGATCTCAGAGTTGTGAGTTTGAGCCCCACATTGGGCATAGAGATTACTTTTAAAAAAGAAAAGATCTTGTTAAGGGCAATCTCCACCCAAATCAGATAGAGTGAGGGGGGTGGAGTAGTCAGTTGAAAGTGTGATTTACCCAAACCCACTTCCTTTAAGGTCAGTACCCCTGAACTAGAGATCTCCACTATACCAGATTGGAGATGAAGCCGACATAGCCTCTGTGTTGTCAACTTTTCTTTTTCCATTCCAACCTTTAGCAGTGAGCTGTAGAATTTATGGTGGTGAGGGGTACAGTTGCACTGTGGGGTTAAGAATGGTTCTTTTGTTTTTCTTTTAAAGATTTATTTTTTAAAAGATTTTATTTATTTGAGAGAGAGATCGAGAGAGAGAAAGAGAGAGCATGAGCAGGGGAGGGGCAGAGGGAGAAGCAGACTCCCCGCTGAGCAGGGAGCCCTATGTGGGACTTGATCCCAAGTGGGATCATGACCTGAGCCGAAGGCAGACGCTTAACTGACTGAGCCACCCAGGTGCCCCTAAAGATTTATTTACTTGAGAGAGAGAGAGAGAATGAATGGGGGTGGGGGGTGGGGGGAAGGGGCAGAGGGAGAGGGAGAATCTCGAGCTGAGTGAGGAGCCTGACTCGGGTTTGATCTCAAGACCCCGACATCATGACCTGACCTGAAATCAAGAGTTGAACTCTTAACTGACTGGGCCACGTAGGCGCCCCTCTATTTTTAATTTTTTTATTTTTTTGAGGAATTTCCATGCAGTTTTCCTTAGTCTCTATACCAGTTTATGTTCCCATCAACAGCACACAAGGGTGTTTTCTCCCAATCCTTTCCAACACTTGTTATTTCTTGTCTTTTTGATCATAGCTATTCTGGCAGGTGTGAGATAGCATCTCATTGTGATTTTGATTTGCATTCCCCTGATGATTAGGGATGTTGTGCCCCTTTGCATGTACCTCTTGGCCACTTGTATATATATGTCTTCTTTACAAAAATGTCTGTTCAGATCCTTTGCCCATTTTATTTTATTTTTTAAAGATTTTATTTTTTTGACAGAGAGACAGAGCGAGAGAGGGAACACAAGCAGGGGGAGTGGGAGAGGGAGAAGCAGGCTTCCTGTGTAGCAGGGAGCCCGATGCGGGGCTCGATCCCAGGACCCTGGGATCGTGACCCGAGCCGAAGGCAGATGCTTAATGACTGAGCCACCCAGGCGCCCCTGCTTTGCGCATTTTAAATGGATTATTTGGGACTTTCGGCTATTGAGTTGATGAGTTCTGTATTTTGGATATTAACCCCTCATCAGATATGATTTGCAAATATTTTCTCCCTTTTTGTAGGTTGCCTTTTCATCTTTTTTTTTTTTTTCTGTGTGAAAGCTTTTTAGTTTGTCATCTTACTCTTTTTTATTGTTTGTGCATTAGGCGTCCTATTCAAAAAATCCTTGCAAAGACCCACGTCAAGGAGCTTTATTCCTATATTTTCTTCTATGAGTTTTAGTGGTTTCAAGTATTAAATGTTTATTATTTGTAAGCCACTGTTTCGGTGGGTCAGGAAGTCACCTTAACTGGGTAATTCTGGCTCTGGTTTCCTCATGAAATTTCATTCAAGATGGCAGCCAGGCTGCCGTCATCTGAAGGCTTGACTGAGGCTGGAGGCTCTGCTTGCAAGATCACTTACTTACAAAGTGCTTGGCAGGGGGCCTCACTTCCTTGCCACAAGGGCTATTCCTTAGGGCTACTTGAGTGTCTTTAAGTCCTAGCAACTGACTTCTTCACAGCGAGTGATCTGAGAGACAGCAAAGAGGAAGCCACAATGCCTTTTATGACCTAGTCTTGGCAGTTACGCACCATAATCTATTTTTGCCATATTCTATTTGTGTTAGAAGCAAATCACGAATTCCAATACATGCTTAAGGGTAGGGCTGTCAGTCTCCACCTTTTGAAAGGAGGTGTGTTAAAGAATTTGTGGATATATTTTAAAACCACCAGAGTGAATATGGGAGGCTATGAGCTAGGCACCAACAGCATCTGCTAATGATGAGTCTACATCGTATTTTTTGCATGTTGCCAATCTGGGTTCTTACAGTTCCTGGCAGAAGGCACTAAGGATCAATTAATCTGTCAATTGCTTTTTAATGCTCACTTCATCTCTTTCCAAACACATATATATTCTCTTCCTGACTCTCTGTTCTTCTTTATCCTGTGTTTCCCCCAAAAGATCAACAATTGTTTGTTTGTTTGTTGGTTTTTTTTTTTAACCACTAGACTAATGGATCTTAAACAAATTACTTCTTCATGTCAGAGTCTCTATATTGTACTACTCCAGAGGAACCGTCATATTATAATTTAAAGACTATGATGCTGAGTACCTTGGTGGCACACCCCCACCCCCGTAACCCTTTTTACTAAGAGCTCTAAGTTTGTGTATGTGGTCTGCCTGAGGATTGGTCCTTCACTCTAAAAGGACATTGATAACCTGGGCCTTGGACTTTCTGTCTGCATATAAAATTCCTTGTTGTGCCTAATATCACCATTTCTCTATTTTATTTTATTTAGTTTTATTTAAAGATTTTGTTTATTTGACAGAGAGAGAAAGCACAAGCAGGGGGAACAACTGGCAGAGGGAACAACTGGCAGAGGGAGAGGGAGAAGCAGGCTCCCTGCTGAGCAGGAGCCCGATCCGGGACTCGATCCCAGGACCCTGAGGTTATGACCTGAGCCGAAGTCAGATGCTTAACCCACTGAGCCACCCAGGTGCCCCCTGGAGAGTAGTTTTATATGAAAGTGTGAAACATACTATCTGACTATCTTAGACTCTGCCTGGGGGAGCCAAAACTGAGATGAAGACTCAAGTGCAAGTGGTTTATTTGGGAGTTGATTTCATGGGGCAGGAGTGGAGAAGTGGGGAAGTGAGATAGGGAAGGTGGAAAGTGCAATATAAGGGTACATAATTGAGGCCACTGCTATGAGGGAGAGGGTCTTAATTCCACCTGGGCCTCCTAGGAAGTGTAAAGAAACTGATGGGAGGCCAGAACTATTTTTTTGTTTGTTTATTTTTTTTAATTTAAATTCAATTAATTAACATATAGTGTATTATTAGTTTCAGAGGTAGAGTTCAGTAATTCATCAATCTTTTTTTTATAAAGATTTTATTTTTTTGACACAGAGAGAGAAAGCATGCAAGAGCACAAGCAGAGGGAGTTGCAGAGGGAGAGGGAGAGGGAGACGCAGGTGCTCGATCCCAGGACCCCGAGATGTTGACCTGAGCCTAAAGCAGATGCTTAACTGACTGAGCGACCCAGGTGCCCCTCATCAGTCTTATATAACACCCAGTGCTCATTACATCATGTGCCCTCCTTAATGTTCATCACCCAGTTACTCCATCCCCCCACCTCCCCTCGCCTCCAGCAACCCTCAGTTTGTTTCCTATGATTAAGAGTTTCTTATGGTTTGTTTCCCTCTCTGATTTCATCTTGTTTTATTTTTCCTTCCCTTCCCCTATGATCCTCTGTTTTGTTTCTTAAATTCCACATGTGAATGAGATCATATAATTGTCTTTCTCTGATTGACTTATTTCGCTTAGCATAATACCCTCTAGTTCCATCCACGTCATTGCAAATGGCAAGATTTCATTTTTTTTGATGGCTAAATAATATTCCATTGTATATAATGCCACATCTTCTTTATCCATTCATCTGTCGATGGACATCTGGGCTCTTTCCATAGTTTGGTTAATGTGGACATTGCTTCTATAAACATTGGGGTGCGGGTGCCCCTTCAGATGACTACAGTTGTATCTTTGGGGTAAATCTCCAGTAGTGCAATTGCTGGGTTGTAGGTAGCTCTCTTTTCAACTTTTTGAGGAACCTCCATACTGTTTTCCAGAATGGCTGCACCAGCTTGCATTCCCACCAACAGTGTAGGAGGGTTCCCCTTTCTCCGCATCCCCGCCAACATCTGTCGTTTCCTGACTTGTTAATTTTAGCCATTCTGACTGGTGTGAGGTGGTATGTCATTGTGGTGGTTTTTTTTTTTTTAAAGATTTTATTTATTTATTTGACAGAGAGAGATAGCGAGAGCAGGAACACAAGCAGGGAGAGTGGGAGAGGGAGAAGCAGGCTCCCTGCTGAGGAAGGAGCCTGATGCGGGGCTCGATCCCAGGACCCTGGGATCATGACCTGAGCCGAAGGCAGACGCTTAATGACTGAGCCACCCAGGTGCCCCGTTGTGGTGGTTTTGATTTGGATTTCCCTGATGCCGAGT
>NC_138385.1:73292078-73315312 GCF_054177405.1 Leptonychotes weddellii
TTATTTATTTATTTATTTATTTATTTATTTGACAGAGAGAGACACAGCGAGAGAGGGAACACAAGCAGGGGGAGTGGGACAGGGAGAAGCAGGTTTCCCGCGGAGCAGGGAGCCCGATTTGGGGCTCGATCCCAGGACCCTGGGATCATGACCTGAACCAAAGGCAGACGCTTAACGACTGAGCCACCCAGGCGCCCCAGGATATCTTCTTTGAAGAAATATCTGGTCGTGCGTTCTGCCCATTTCTTGATTGGATTCTTTGTTCTTTGTGTGTTGAGTTTGGTAAGTTCTTTATAGATTTTGGATACTAGCCCTTTATCTGATATGTCATTTGCAAATATCTTCTCCCAGTCTGTTGATTGTCTTTTGGTTTTGTTGACTGTTTCCTTTGCTGTGCAAAAGCTTTTTATCTTGAAGTCCTAATAGTTCATTTTTGCCCTTGCTTCCCTTGCCTCCAGAGATGTGTCTAGCAAGAAGTTTCTGTGGCCGAGGTCACAGAGATTGCTGCCTGTGTTCTCCTCTAGGATTTTGATGGACTCCTGTCTCACATTTAGGTCTTTCATCCCATTTTGAGTCTGGTTTTGTGTATGGTATAAGGAAATGGTCCAGTTTCATTCTTCTGCATGTGGCTGTCGCCAATTTTCCCAACACCATTTATTGAAGAGACTCTCTTTTCCATTGGATATTCTTTCCTGCTTTGGGGCAGATTAGTTGACCGTGGAGTTGAGGGTCCATTTCTGGGTTCTCAATTCTGTTCAGTCGAGATAAGTGCATCTATTACATTATTCTCCTGCCTAGGGTAACTCCTGATCTTTTTTTGATAATTAGGTTAGCCACCCCCTATTGTAGGAGGCCCTGTCCCTAACCTTTGAGCTGGATGAGTCTCCCTTCTTCTCTTTCTACAGCACCTGGTTCTTACCTGTACTGCATTATCCACAATATCCTGTAATTGCGTGTTTGTATCTGAAGACCATGTCATTGACTTTCTGTCTCTAGTTCTTATATTCCCCGAAATAAAGAAGCCTTCACATTTTAAAATAACAGAAAAACTCTACTTCTTTCCCAAAGATGTTGCAAGACAGCCTTTCCTTCTTCTTTATAGGTTTTCTTCCCTTCTCTTTTAGGGTAAAGAAAAGGGCATCCGTGGCTGAGTCTCGCTGGCAAGAGTCACAGGAGCTGGCCCGTGGTCCTGTTGGTAGAGCCTAGGGAGTCGACTGTCAAGGTGATTACTTGGGGAATGCAGTGCAGCTCTGTCTGCCCCCAACCACCCATCCCCTGTCTCTAACACGTGGCTCTTGTAAACTATCCTCTTTAGACTGTTTGCTTAAGACCATATTCTTAAGAGTCCCCTTGAAAATATTTATAAAACTCTTAAGTATAACAAGGTAAGCAACTAATATCTGCTACCACATCAAGCTACTACACCTCTGCTTGCAGAGAACAAGGCTCTGAAGGGAAGGGATAGAGAACAGTGTCTTTATAGGAAGGAGAGAGGCATGGTGGGGGATAGGGACAAGTGGTCCCCAAGTGTGAGCCCTGGACTAGCGGCATCAACATTTAGAATGGAGTAGAAACGCAAAGTCTCAGGCTCCGCGCCAGACCTACTGACTCAGAAACTCAGCCATCTGTTTTAAACAAGTTCTCCGGGTGATGTTGACCCTGGCTGAAAGCTTGAGAACCACTGATAGAGACATACCCATGCGCATGCGCACGTCCCACACACACCAAAGCTAAACCAGGGTGCCGAGTCTGATCACCTCCCTCCCCCCACCCCGCCTTATTGCCGAGTTAGATTTCATTTCACAATTCAGGACAGTGTTCCAAGTGTCCACTATTGATTAATCAATTAAGGACCGTCTGCCTGGGCTGTGCAGGAAGGGGATGGATGTTGCCCGTGTCAGGTACAAGGGCATGCCCAGGTAGGCACAGTGGATCCCAGGCAGAGGCAAGACTACAGATGAATAAACACTTGAGATGTTAGCATGTCACTTTTATTTTTCTTGGCCTGGGCTACTCAAACTTTCATCTGCGTGGGAATCCCCTGGGGATTTAACTAGTATGCAGATTCGGATTCAGTGGGCTCTGGGTCCAAATTCTGCATTTCTTTTTTTTTTTTTTTAAGATTTTATTTATTGATTCGACAGAGAGAGCACAAGTAGGCAGAGTGGCAGGCAGAGGGAGAGGGAGAAGCAGGTTCTCCGCTGAGCAGGGAGCCAGACGTGGGGCTCGATCCCAGGACCCCAGGATCATGACCCGAGCCGAAGGCGGACGCTTAACCGACTGAGCCACCCAGGCGGCCCCAAATTTTGTGTTTCTTTTTTTAAAGATTTTATTCATTTGACAGAGAGAGACACAGCGAGAGAGGGAACACAAGCAGGGGGAGTGGGAGAGGGAGGAGCAGGCTCCCTGCTGAGCAGGGAGCCGGATGCGGGGCTCGATCCCAGGACCCTGGGATCATGACCCGAGCTGAAGGCAGACGCTTAACTGACTGAGCCACCCAGGCGGCCCCAAATTTTGTGTTTCTAACTGGTTCCCAGATGATGCTGGTGCTGCTGGTCCCCGGGCCTCTGTTTTAATACCCAGCCTCTGAACTTGATTATCTGCCTTAGTTTTGCAATTCCCCACCACAATATTTTTAGCAAAAAGAAAATATTATACCATTTTACAAAGAAAAATTCAAAACAGAGCGCTACCTGGCAAAGGACGCTGCAGGGCAATTAACCGCAGAATCTGAGCGTATCTTTTGTGCAGTGCTCAGCCCTGCTCCTTTGCCCACTGCGTCCGTCAGACCTGCAATGTCGCACCGGGAGAAACCTTGGGAGCCTTCCCAGCGTTACATGTGTTCGTTCTCTCACACTGTTTTCTACCTTTGGTTCGGTGCAACATGGGAGCCAAAACCGTAAACAGCATTTGATGACTGATGTCTTCTCCCTCCTCTCTCTCTCAAATAAAATCTACCTGCTGACAATTACAGAGTGCTCCTAGGCAGGTTTAGAAATGTCACTAAAAAGAGGCCAGCAAATACTTTGGAACCTGTTCTCCCTGGGGTGCCCTTGCCTTATAGCAATAATAATACATTAAAACCTCCTCATCTTCTCTTCTTCAACCTTCCTTTTCCTGTATGTGCGTGTTTCTTCTTTTCCTAGGCGTACCTAAGTCGTTCTACTTGGTTTTTATCTAAAAAAAAAAAAAAATGCTCTGTCACCATGGAGTATAGCCAGCCACAGCGGTGACAACCAAGATCCTCTCTGCATTAAGAAGCAACACACTAAAAAAAAACAAAACAAAAGACCCTATATGTTATTGTTTTTCTTCTCCTAAAGTTCCAGTTCTTCTTTTTTCTCTTTTTTTTTTGATTTAATTTATTTATTTCAGAGAGAGAGAATATGAGCTTGGGCTGGGGGAGAGGGAGAGGGACAAGCAGACTCCCTGCTGAGCAGGGAGCCCGATGCGGGGCTCGATCCCAGGACGCTAAGATTGTGACCTGAGCTGAAGGCAGATGCTTAACCGACTGAGCAACCCAGGCGCCCCTCTTCTTTCTTCTTTTCCTCTCTCTACCTCTCTTCCTTCCTCCTCGAAATTTCCCTCTCCTCCTACCCCTTCCTGTCTCCCTCTTTTTCCCTCCTTCCTTCCTCCCTCTTCTCTTCCTCATATCCTTTCTGGTTTGTCCCTCTCTCTCTCCTCTTCTCCCTTTGTCTCCCCCACAATTGCTGCTGCTGGAATATGCAGATATTGGAAAATTCTCTGCTAGTGCGGTCGATGCGTGCCTCCCAAGTCTGTCATTGTGGACTCCTCTGATCCTGAGCTCTGCGAAGCCTGGAAGGGCTATTTTAGGCTTCGAATGTAGTAGCCACCCTTCAAATGAGTGCCCCAGTTGTCTTGTTTTAAATTAATGAATTGTTATTAAGGGACAACCTGAAATTCAGTACTTGCAACTGGAGCACAGAGTTGTGATTAAGGTGGCACAGACCCCACACGGTGAAGGTAGCTGGGTGCTTATCCCTTTTCATTTGAAGGGATGACGTCATGAGGTGGGGCGTGGAGCATCTGCCATTTCTGTCTCTGGCTGGAATCCTGTGATGCGAGGCCCAGTAGCTCTGTCCAAGTCAGGGGTGCGGATGGACATCAACCCCCTACCCGCCGCCTGGAATGCCCTACTCATATGGTGAAAGTATGGGCTGCAGCTTCCTTGACGGAGAAATATCCTGAGCCTCCGAGAGCTGCATGGATGTGACGTCATCAAGGCCCATCCAAGCACTTTACCAGGTCCGGGGCTCTGAAGCCATGCGGTGGTATTTTATTTTATTTTATTATTTTTATTTATTTATTTTAAAGATTTTATTTATTTATTTGAGAGAGAGTGTGTGGTGAAGGGCAGAGGGAGAAGCAGACTCCCCGCTGAGCAGGGAGCCCAACGCGGGACTGGATCCTGGGGCTCCAGGATCCTGACTTGAGCCAAAGGTGGAGGCTTAACTGCCGGAGCCACCCAGGCGCCCCCATGCGGTGGTATTTTAGCAATACAACTGGGGCTGAAAGAAACTGGAGAGCAATCAGAACACCCAGTGCCTTGCCTCCGACAGCAGCCTTGCTGGGAGGAGTCCTCCTTGAAGTTCGCCCTCCTTCTCTCACCCTCCTGGCTGTGCTTTTTCCTCCCGAGCTTGCTAGAAGCACTGCCCAGCACTTTTCTGATTGCATGAGGCTTCAGCGCTGCCTGCAGAAATCACATTTTGTAATCACGGGCTGAGTAGAGGAAAACACGGGCAGGTCTTTCTCCATCTATTCTCTTAGTCATTATATTTCCGAGTCCTTTTGGAAATGTGTACACCGTGCTTTGTTTTATACACAGTGGCCTAGCCTTAGGCGCACATTTAACATACATGAATTTTCCTGTATTTGTGCGGCAAAGGGAGATTCGGAGGAGGGATTTAAATACTTCAAGAGACTCTGCCCGTCTTCCACTCGATGGGAGTGTGCTCCAGATTGAGACTTCCTAAGGGGATAGCAGATTGAATGTTTCCACCTTCTGCCCCCACAGCCTTTCTTGCCTCACTATGATTCTAGTATTTAAAGATTCAGTGTGCATTTTTTAAAAATTTTATTTATATTTTTGAGAGAGAGCACAAGCAGGGGGAGGGGCAGAGGGAGAGGGAGAAGCAAACTCCCCACTGAGCAGGGAGCCCAAAGTGGGGCTCGATCCCAGGACCCCAGGATCATGACCTGAGCCGAAGGTAGACACTTAACCAACTGAGCCCCCCAGGCGCCCCTCAGTGTGTATTTTGAATACAAGGTGACCCCTCTGTGAAACTGGGCCGCATGGGAGAATTCTGTTTTTTCAAACTAAAATTGCAGTGGAGTATTGAAGCAAGAGCACAGGGATTAAAAAGAAGAGCATAGGGACTGGAATCAGACTGCCTGGTTCCACACCCTGGCACTAGCTACTAGCTGTTTTGTCCTCAATCTCTCTGTGCCTCAATTTCCCATCTGTAAAGTGGGGTTAGTGTTTGTAGGGGAGGAAAAACTTTTCTTCTCCCTCTTAGGTTCAGTAATGGGGACCTGCGAATTAAACTGACAAAAGAAAGATTAACAGGAGAAAAGACTTATTATGCATGCACACAGGAGCTTTACAGGAAAGAAGTAAAAACCCTAGTTTAGGAATGGTGAGGCTTGAGAGTTTATATGCCATTTTTCTCAAAGGGCAATATATTGTGGAGAAGTGACTGGATAAAGGAAAAGGGGTTTGGGCTTCTAGGGGCTATAAACCGTGGGAAAGTAAATAGCTGGGGGGCTACTAATAGCAGCTAAGGGTTATTTAGTAAGATTTGTTATGCAGACTCAAACTGATGCCATCTCTAGGTCCGTCTCTTGCTGACATGGGAGGGGGATACCTTCACAAAAAGTTTATGCCCTGCTTTTAGGCAGAAAGGGGGAGGGCAGAGAGTTCTTATGTCTGCTATTTACTTGCTTTCAGCTCAAAATAAATCTTTTTGCTAAAGTGGCATATTTTGGGGTGCATAGGCTGATCCCTTTCCATGTAAAGTGTAAGAAACTCCAAGGGTTGTTACTGAGGATTAACCCTAGTAAGCATTTTATAAATGCTACTTTTCCCTCTTGGTGAGATAGGGGAGCAGGTCTTAAACCCCATGGCTCGGGAAGTACATGCATGCTCTTTGGGGATCGTTGGCTAATGGGAGTGCCTTCCTGAACCAGCTCCCCACAGAAGCCAAGGCAGGCAGTCCAGTAGCCACAGGGAGCAAGGCCTGGCCTTGCTGAAGACCGAAGACCTTTCCTTTACCCATAGGGCTTAGAGTGGGCTGGTGGCTGGAGGGCCTGGCCGGTGGTTAGGAGGGCTTGTGTTGGGCTGGGCAGACTAGGAATGATGGCTGCCTAAGTCATCTCTCATGGCCACTCCTCCTGCCCTCAGTGCTGGCTCTTGAGCTATATTCAAGCTAAGGGTCACAGTCAGACGTAAGCAAAGCTGGTTTTCTTCCTAGTCCTCTATTTTGCTCTCCAATCGATGTTTTCTCTACCCATGCCCGACTATATATTCCATGTGCCATTTGTCAGTATTGTCATGGTAACCCAAGCCTCCCAGAACTCCCTTCCTGAGCCGAATCCAGTTAGAGTTCCTTCTCTAGGGGCTCAGCTCTAAAGCCAGCTAATAGGGTAAACTAAGGCCTGCTGCCAAGGTGTTAATGAGGGTTAACCAGTTTGTCTCACCCAGGCCCAGCTTGACGTGATACAGTTAACTGCTACCAAATGATTTGATGGCGCAATTTGCCCCTTCCCCTCTTCCCTCCCCATTCCCACTGGCCTGTTGTAATTTGGAAAATGTCCAGCATGAGTCACTTCTCTGGGCGAATAAGCTCGTGTGTGGCTCGAAAGTTCTGTTCTTAACTGGGGATGTACTGGAACGACAAGGAGATAGGAGAAGCCCCTCGTTTCTGACAGAAGCTACTCCCCAGTTTGGTTTCCATGGGCATGGGATTCAGGGTGGGAAGAAGAGAACACAGGAAGTGTCCTCTTTGTACTTAGAAAGGAAAGGAACTTCTTTCCCCCTGAATCTCATTCCTCTCAAAGGAATCCCCTCACATCAGATCTGGAACTTGGGCAAAGTCCCTTACCCCGGAGCATTTGCTCCTGCGAAATATTTGTAGCTTGTCACCTGGCCTGCTAACACTGAAGTCTGTTTTCTACTCCTGTATCTTGGAAGTTCTTCCTTTAGTCATTTGTGTCCTGAGCCTCGGACCTGCTCTTTTTGTCCACTCCTGCCATCCACCTAGATGTGTCTTAAAAGCAAGTTGGTGTAGTTACGATGCCGAATATGTCCTCTGTAAAGCCAAGAAAGTGCTTGGCTGGCTTTCTGAAACTCCAGGTTTGGGTCCAGATGCCTCAAGACGAGGCAAATTGGTGAGGGGTGCGTGTTTGGCTCTCTCCCATTGGTCCTAACTTGGAAGCAGGGACAAAAACTAGGGAAACTGCCAGTGATTTAGCCAACTCTGGGCCATTTCGAGCCAATTATTATAGGAGTTACTGTTGGGCCTCCTGGATTATTGCTGGAGACAGCAATCGGACACTTCCAAGTCTGACTTCTAGCCCGTAGGCTGGCTTTCTGGGCCGGTCACTGCCCATCATGTGTTGGGTTTCCTGCCCTGGTCGCTGTGCATTATGGGTGAGAGTTCAAGGTTTATGTACGGTCCGGCCATTGTCCGTTATCCATTTGGTCTCTCAGTGGCGAGGTCTGACACTTCATATCTCTCAGGGTGAATGAAGTTCTCTGATAATTTTCCAGACACTGTGCACGCGCTTTGGGAAGTACTTTCTTCAAGAGACTCCGTAGTGGCCACTGTGCTGTGTTGCCGAGATCCCTCTTCAGGAAAGGGAGGACTGACTCCACTAGACTCTCCTTTCTGGAAACTGCTCTCTTCTGAAGGGGCTGCCTCGCCCAAGGTTATGCCTGCCTTTTTCCCGTGGGCAGCCCATCGCCAGTGACTGGTCAGGGCAGGGGGCATCGAGGCCTGGCCTCCTCAGCCCAACTTGTGACAACTCTGGAGGACCCTTCCGGCTCCAGGGCTCCCATGACACTCTCCCAAGACATTGGCTGGGATGGCTCACCTTCTCCCTCTGCCCAGTTCTGCTTCCCTTTCTTCCCGGCGTATTTCTCTTCAGAGCGCTTCACGATAATCTTCCCGTCTGAGAATCTCCATCTCAGTCTGCCTCCCGGGGGATATTACCTATAACAATCCCTCTTTAAATTCTCCTAATTTGAGTGTGCCATCTGTTTCCTCCTGGGACCATGACTGACACCGGATATTACATTTATTATTTCTTCCGTTAAATGCAAGTTTATGATTCACAGCAGGACTCTCTTTGTTATTGTTACTGTTTTTTCACGTAGATTCTGGTCTGTTGGATTTACACACACTCTCTCTCTCTCCTTTTATAATGCCCGGTGTATATATCTAGGATTCAGAACTTAATGGAAGTGAGGTGTACTACACAGAGAAGGGACAGGTGCAGCATGTCTTGGTTTGGACTTGCTCGAAGATTATCAGAGGCAGCTGGGTGCCCTGATTAGGGTATGGAAATGGCAAAACAGCTCATTTGTTGCTAGACTATACACCTTTTGTACTATGCCTGACATAACTACTCTGCAAGAACAGGTACCCAGAATCTGTGCAGTTTGGATTATGGCAGTTTTCACAAACATTGGCCTCTCCTGGTTCTTGAGCCAAGTTCAGCACCCCCAAGACAACATCATCATAGGGAAGAAAGCAGAATCGGTACTCAGGTGGCAATGGAACATATGTCCACATGCTCTGGAAAGTTCTTTTTCTGCAGTTTCTGTGAGAGGTAGACTTACAGCCCAGAGCTTTTTTTTTTTTAAGATTTTATTTATTTTTGCAAGAGAGAGAGAGAGAGTGAGTGATCGAGTGCACGAGCAGGGAAGAGAGGCAGAGGGAGAAGCAGGCTCCCTGCTGAATAGGGAGCCCTACATGGGGCTTGATCCCAGGACCCTGGGATCATGACCTGAGCCGAAGGCAGACGTTTAACCGACTGAGCGACCCAGGCGCACCAGCCCAGAGCTTTAAAGCATGGGCCAAAGTAACATTTGAACCAGACTGCCTCGGTTCAAATCTTACTTTTGCCATTTACCTGCTCTTACTTCCTTGGGCAAGTACTTAACCTCTCTGTGCCTATTTTCTCATTGTCAAATGAAAAAGACAATGATAATGTCTGATCACAAGTAGTTGTGCTGAATGAACAAGTTAACCTAGATGAATTTAGGCTTGTGCCTGGCAGGTAGTAAGCATCATATGACTATTTAGCATCTCCTCTTCCTTGTTTTCCATGTAGAATTTAAATATTCCTGTGTGCTTAGATCTGTTCATATTTTCCTGTTTATTTTTTCCTTAAGGAAAGAAATCACAGAGGAAGAAAAACAAAAAGACTTTCCAACTCTAATATCATGATAGCCTTCACCTATATTTTCCTCTAGCACATTTTGTTTAAATAATGAAAAATGTGTTATGGCAAAAAAAATAAAATAAGAAAGTTTAAAGACAAGAAATATATACTTCATTTCCTCCTAGTCTATCAGACCAAGTTTTAATATTCATAACATATAAAGAGTACTATAAATCAATAAAAAAGACAAAACACCCAATAGACATATGGGCAAAGTATCTATACAGGCAATTTTCAGAAGAAATATGAATAACCCAAAAAAATATGAAAACATATAAACATATGAGTAACTTACCAGTAATGCGAAAGTGCAAATTAAAAATAAGATCCCTTGCCATCTGTTATTTTTGGCAATAATGGCCAATGAGCGAACAAGATTCCTTTATTCCTAACCACCCCCCCAAACCGGACTTAACCCCACCCTACCGCTAATATTTTGGAAGCTATTCATCTTTTATCCATGCTAGTGTTTGCTATTAAGTTGAAATTTTTTTTTTTGGTTATGAATTAATGTTTTTCTTTTTTTTTAAGATTTTATTTATTTATTTGACACAGACACACAGTGAGAGAGGGAACACAAGCATGGGGAGTGGGAGAGGGAGAAGCAGGGAGCCCGATGTGGGGCTCAGTCGCAGGACCCTGGGACCATGACCTGAGCCAAAGGCAGACGCTTAATGACTGAGCCACCCAGGCACCCCTGAATTAATGTTTTTCTATCAACATTTAAAATTTCAATATCTGTAATCCTACCCCCTCATCTTTCATTTTCTGCCTTTACTCTCTCAACATCTTTTTGCTGAATTAATTGTTGCACTGGAAGATGGAGCAGTGTGATTCTCTCAGATAATTTCTTTAACTATGTCCATTCTGCTACTCAGCCCATTTATTCGTATTGCCATAAATCATGTTTTCAGTTTCTGAGAACTGCTTCCGTCTTTTTCATAGCACTCTGTTTTGCTTTTCTGGGTTCGTTTTCTCTTGAATCTCACGAGCTGTGACTTTGGGACTTTGGATTTTATGATAGCCCCTTATGTTTCAGATGAACCGTACTTTTTCTTTTGACCACTTGAGCAGGTTCTCTTACTTGCAATCAAAATAATGCCTAACCAGGACAGGAGCCTTCTTGAGAATGCTCAAGTGGGAGAGATCACATCTAGTTCATTGAATCAACAAAGGCTTTATGTGGCCGTTTGTGACATTTACTTTCACGGATGGCTTAGATATAAACTACCAAGAATGGGTAAAGTGTTCCTGGTTGAAGGAAGAACAGTAACAAAAGCAGACCAGTGAAAAGTTAAAGAAGCAGTATGATTTGGCAGGATCCCAGCATAGAAGGGCCAGTGGGAGAGTTGGAAAGGTGTTCTGGAGACCTCACATGGAGGGCCTCGAATGCCAGGGAGAAGACTTTGAAACTAGTCTGACATTGAGGAGATATTCAAAGGGTTTGAATGAAAGCATGACAGCAGATGTCGTTCAGAAGGATGAATCTGGTGACAGTATGCAGAACGGATTGGAATGGTGCCTCGTAGCAGGACAAGTGGAGGAGACTACTGAATTAACTCAAAGTGTAATGAAGGTTGGAACGTGTGGGAATGGAAATATTTCACACCCTACACAGGATTTGGGTATAGTTGTATTTTTATGTTCTAAGGCTCAAGCATTAACAGATAATAGTGATAAAATGTGGACTGGCCGACAAAGTAACTCTTGCTGCATTAAAAACAAACTCACTCTTTACTCCCCCTTAAAATACTAATTGAACAGTTTCTCCTAATACTTCAACCAATGACATTGACAACATGTGTGAGATTAGTATTGCATCCTTTGATAAAGTCTTTGAAGAACTCAATCTTTAGAAATGTGTTTGCGAAAATGAATTCCTAATTTTTCCTCTAGAGTTCTCAGCTAAACAGTCTCTCTCTTACTTTTCACATGTTTCAGAATAATTGTATTGATCTGGCTCCTTGAGTAGTTTCGGGGAAAATCTGCACTCTGAAGCTTTTCTTAACTTCAGAGACCCAGGGGAATGGAGGCTTGCCCCTCCCAGTAAAGCCAGTAAGCTCAAGAATGCTGGAATGAGAATAGGATAAAAGAATTTAATTTGCTTGGTAATAATAGCACATCTAACCAAATTTGTTTTCCCTCCTTGGAACTACGTATCAGTACTGTAAGAGCTGGAGGTAACGATGGGGACAATACATAGACTTTCCGGGTACAGTGGATTCCATGGTATGCTGTCCAGATCTACCTTCTCATCCTTCCACGACTTAAGTGCTGAACCCCCCACTTCTGGGAGTGCTGTCAGCCCTCTCTGGGAATTGCCTTTGGTTGGAAACACCACCTTGCTAGGGGCATCTGGCTGGATCAGTCGGTAGAGCATGTGACTCTTGATCTTGGGGTGGTAAGTTCAAGCCCCACATTGGGCATAGAGTTTACTTAAAGATAAAATGCCTTGCTCAAGGTCACACTTTTTTTGGGGGTGGTGGTGGGGTAGACTGCATCCAGTGGATGGTCTGTTTGGGGGTACAAAGGGCCCAGCTCATCAGCCCAACTTGGTACAGCTCTGAAGGTCATCCGAGTTTCAAGGCTCCTCCTGGAATTGGCTGAGACCTTTTGTAGTTTCCTCTTACTGGGTGTAACAAATTAACATAAATCTAAGGGCTTAAAACAACATAGGTTTGTTCTCTTATGGTTCTGGAAGTCAGAAGTCTGAAATGTCTTTCTAAGAATATGAATATTCACAAAAATGTTTAAAGCATAATGGGAAACCAACAAAAAAGCAAATGAAAAAAAGAATTATGATGGGAAACATCAATCTTTTACAAAGCTCATTTCTTCTGCATTTTACATTCTCAATAACAAGATAACAAAATGAGACATTTCATTTCCCAACATCTTAGTGTCTGTTTTCACTCCAGGGTTTTAGTGAAAACAGTAATTTGCATGAGAAGATAAAAGCAGTATGTAAAAACTAAATAATATTGCAATTTTCCCAGTCCTTTCTATGTATATGTTATTAGACAAGGTGCCTCTAAGTGAAAGAATAACAGGAGTAATGAATTGCCATTCTATGGAATTTAGTAAAGTCTTTAAAAATTTTTTTTTAAGATTTATTAAGTAATCTCTGTACCCAGCATGGGGCTTGTACTCACGACCCCGAGATCAAGAGATGCATGCTCTTCTGACAGAGCCAGCCAGGAGCCCCTAGTAAAGCCTTTTGTACATGCTTCCCAGAAAATGAGAAAGTGAATGACTGAATTGACTGTATAACAAATCCATGTGCAGATCACCTGCTATGCGGGGCACCTGGCTGGCTCAGTTGGTAGAATGTATGACTCTTGATCTCGGGGTTGTAGTTTTAAGGCCCACATTGGGTATAGAAATCACTTAAAGGGGCGCCTGGGTGGCTCAGTCGTTAAGTGTCTGCCTTCGGCTCAGGTCATGATCCCAGGGTCCTGGGATCGAGCCCCGCATCGGGCTCCCTGCTTGGCGGGAAGTCTGCTTCTCCCTCTCCCACTCCCCCTGCTTGTGTTCCCTCTCTCGCTGTCTCTCTCTCTGTCAAAAAATAAATAAAATCTTTAAAAAAAAAAAAAGAAATCACTTTAAAAAAAAAACCCACATGCTTTCTGGCTCCTTCTTTTCAAGTTATTTGAAGGAGGACCTAATTATGTTATCGACTACTACATCATTAAAAAATGCTTTCTTTTTTAAAGAGTTTATTTATTTGAGAGAGAGAGAGAGAGAGTGCTTTCATGAGTTTGGGGGAGGGGCAGAGGGAGAGGGAGAAGCAAACTCCCTGCTGAGCAGGGAGCCCGATGTGGGGCTCTATGTGGCACTCGACCCCAGGACCCTGGGATCACGATCTGAACCAAGGGCAGACGCTAAACTGACTGAGCCCCCCAGGTGCCCCTAAAAATGCTTTCTGATGATATAACCACTGTTTGACTTTGAGCATATAACTTGGATTGGAGTGACTTTGCTAGAATAAATCTATATATTCATTTAGTCAAATAGGTGAACAAGGTTTCCCAATTCTTATATCTATAAACAATACAAATTGACTGTAACTTTTTAGGATCCCAGGTACATTATTTACTTCCTCTCATGAAAGGCTCATTTTGTGCACAGGTCTGGTATACTCTCTGGAGATTGCAGAGCCACCCCTGTGCTGTACATTTTTTTTTTTCCCGTTCTTCTTTTCCTTACCAGTTAGACAAGAAGGCACGACCTGGGTTGTCTTTCTGCTACCTCTGGGCCACAGGGCTGCTGGGGACCTGTTCACTAATTATTGAAAAGAAGTGGCAGAGGGTCCTTTTATAACATTCTTCAGACAAAACAGTATTCGCCCCATCACTTCAAAATTACTTGGCAAGATGCTTTCAATAGAAGGCCAACAGTGTTTGCTATATCATTAGGGATCTCTAAGGCAGCAATAAAAATTTAGTAATGCATATATTTCCTTGAAAGATTTTGAGTGTCTGGTACTCTTAGCATCTTCAATTATACATTTTCTAGGAAAACAGTCTTTAAATATGCTATCCGTAATAACCAGCCCTACATTAATAGATTCCATTTATCCAAATTAGGAGTTAGGATTTTTCAAGACTTTACTTATCCTTAACTTATCCTTTTTGCTATACTTCAGACAAATGAGACAGAAATGTAATCATTGTATTCATTGTCCTTGTTAATATCTTAACACTATTAAAACCAGAAAAAAAAAAACAGTGAGAAGTGGCTTGCTGTTAGAGTAAATTTTAATTTTGAGAAAATCTTGCAATCATTGCAAAGAAAATGTTAGAGTTAAGTTGATGGTGAGCTAGACTGTTTGATTTTAAGTGCCCCTGAGAGATTGAAGAAGAGAGAAGGGAAAAAAATAATCATGCCACATTTGACTTCGGAAAATAAGCAGCTTCATCATACATCAGTGCCTAAAATATGAGTGAACATTGGAATTGCAAATGAGTTGGGGGAGGCAAGAACTCTGCCTTCTTCTACATGATTTTGTTTTGCATTGGGCTAAGGGATTTTTTCGTATTACAAACTAAGAATGAATTCCCAACTTCAAGCAATGGCATGGACAAGAATTACCCTCTTGCAAGTTGCAATAATGAAATGGATGCTTTGTTGAAGATCTGCCTCTTTTTAAACCATATAAGTGGAATCTAAGGAAATTGATTAATTAGAAGAATAGGTAACATTCACGGCAGAGAAATATCTTACCACAAACATATGCTGAATTCCCAAAGCATGATGCTTTGTGTGTGAATATGCTCAGGTTCCAGAGTCCTTGGGTTTTACATTCAGATGAGGAGCCAGATCCTGCTGGATTAAATGATCCAGTCTTAGGATGCCGACCCATGTGATTGATTTTAAGTGCTCCTTAGAGAATGAATAGTCATCTGTAACTCCCTATTTCAAGCTTCTTCTCAAGTGCGGATTCTTGCTTTTTATTTTATTTTTTAAAAATTTTATTTTGTAGATTTATTTATTCATTTGAGAGAGAGAGAGAGCGTGAGGGGGAAAGGAGCAAAAGGAGAGGGAGAGAGAGAATCTGCAAGCAGACTCCCCACTGAGCACAAAGCCCAATGTGGGGCTCGGTCCCAGGACCCCGCGATCATGACGTGAGTCCAATTCAAGAGCTAGCCACTTAAACAACTGAGCCACCCAGGCACCCCTAAAATTTTTATTTTTAAGTAATCTCTACACCCAACATGGGGCTCGAACTCAAAACCCTGAGATCAAGAGTTGCATGCTGCACCAACTGAGCCAGCCAGGTGCCCCTGATTCTTGCTTTTTAAACAGAAACTAAATGGGGATTTCTACCTTGATTATTATTACTATGTTTTGGGATTTGTTTTCCTCTACCTTTGTTTTGAGTGTGAGCATGATGTACCTCCTCTTCTGTCCAGACAGGAGACCACAATCGGAGTTAGGCAGAGGCAAATCTGAGTGTAGAATCCAGCTCTTCTAAATGTGTGACCTCAGGCAAGTTACTAGGATTTAGGGCTTGGATTTGGAGCTTTATTACCATTTACAAAAGATGTAATGTTCTTACTCACCCCTAATGTATCAGCTCTGTAAGTCCTAGAAGAACTCTTGCCTTTTTTTTTTTTTTTTTGGTAACACAGTTGTGCACATACAAGGACTTAGGAAAGTGAGATATGTATGCCAATAATTAAACCCTCTTTACATGGATGAATAAAGCAGCCCAAGGTCAATGTGGGAAACCTGGCATCTGTCTCTGGGCTCTGGTCACTCAACTTTAACTGCTTCATGGCAGGATGAACCCACATGCTATAGAGTCTAGGGTTATCTCTCTTGTGATTTTTACCTTGAATAAATCTTAATGACAATGAGAGATGAAAAAGGATGGTACCTAATGACAAGTTTAAGGCGAAATTCCACAAAAGTATAAATGTACTGTGTCTGTGTATGTGAGTATCCGCTGGTCAGTGGGGAGAGAAGAAATATGAGACCCAACTTTGCATTCAGAGGGAGAACTGCTAAGTTGTGAATACATACCTGGGCAGAAACACCCAGGCACTTGTCTCAGGGTGGTTGTGGCTCTTCTCTTGTGTGAAGAACCTGTATTAACCTCATTGGAGGAAGTTACCTTACCAGAGGACGCCAAGTTTCATCAAAACCCACGGCCACCACCTTCCATTCATTCAGACCCATAACTGGAGTCCCGCCATAGTACGCTCAGTAAGGGACAAGTTCAAAGGCAGAATGGGGAGGAGATAGCTTAAACATTAGCAGGACTAAATTGTACCCACGATAGTCTGGGAAGTCTGTACGAGACTGAATTCTAAAGGTACTACACCAGAGAAGGTGAAAGGTAACACTGGCTACATCTACCTATTAATAAATAGTTTCTGCTTCATCCAGAAACTCAACAGTCTGGACAGTCCAGACAGATTTGGTTTACCTATATTACCTGAAATGGCTGGGATGGTTGACTGAGACCTAACACTAGAGTGGCCTCTAAGGTTGAGATGCCAAAAGTAGCCTGAAGGAACTCAAGAACTTGGAAAAATGAGTACGTAGGAGTGAATTTATTGGGTGTGTCCATTCCCCTACTTCTCCCACTGTATCCGCTGGCAAGATGAAAATGACCTACACCCTTCTTCACAAGGCACTGAGAAAGGCATGGCGATGGGGACTTGAACACTCTGTCAGAGATGCCTTCTTTAGGTTTGCAGTGATGGTGGGAGAGGCTCCTGTCGAGCTGGACTTCCTCATTTCACCCGGAAGGATGGAATCTCAGAATGGTAAAGGCCAAGGGGAGACATTTAACTACTAGAGACAGAATGGGTCCAATTACTGTTATGGGCAGCAGAGCCAGAGTGGCAATGAGGATGTTTTGTTGTGTAGGGAGCTCTGGGGATGGCTCCTTGATTCCCTCGTCCCTCACTGAAAAAAAAGTTATCAGTTCATTGTCACAGTTCAGCTTCCTCAGGACCAAATTCCGAGGCAAGATGTGCACTGTGAAATTTTACTGCGGACTGCTGTTGGGATTAACACCCACAGGGGAGTGAAGGAAGCAGGATTAGGCAGAGGGAAAGGCTGAATTGTGACATGGTCACAACAGAGGTTACGGCTAATCCTACAGTGAGCTCTAAAGCTCATTCCGTGGACCTGCAGAGGGTTCTGATCTGGAGCAACGTTGCCTGGCCTTTATGCATCTTCAGTGGCCAGTCATTTGGTACAGGCTGCTCCTCAAAGGGGACATGATATTTGGCAAGGCTGTTCTTTTTTCAGGCACAGGCAAGCCTCAAAGAGGGACTCAGTTGAGAACTGTTGGCTGTCAACCCTCAACAACGAGGGGGAATGAGTGCTCTGGTCTTAAAAGGAGTGGGTGGGTTTTTGAGGGATGCCCTAAAGTACCCACAACACCTACTGAAGTAGTGTAAGATCTGCATAATTTGGGGGTGGGATATCTAGGTCGAGTAAGGAGAATCTCAATGAGAATCATTGCCTCTGGCCCTGTCCTCAGACCTCAGCCAGGTCACAGAAACAGAGCCCCTTGAATAAACAGGTATTGGGTCCCCTGGAAGGAGGATCCCTGTGACATTGTCCTAAGCATATGCTACCAATTTGCCTCAGAACTTTCCTCCAGGGATGTGGAGCCATTTATCAGAGTGTTCACAGACTGGGGAATGGGAAATAGAGCCTCATTAGGGATTGTCAGTTAGAGGCTCACCTAATCCTGGAATTGTCAGATGTTGCTGTAGCTTCCCAATCAGGTGATAGCCAGAAGTTAGGTGACAGGTGGAGTTTCAGGCTGAGACTATGGTTATTTCCCAGTTTCTGGAATTATTGCTGGGATAGACATTCTCAGCATCCGGCAGAATCCCTGCTTTGGCTCCTGTATTCATAGAGTTGACTGCCATTGTGGTAGGCATGGCCAAGTGAAAACCACTGGGACTCCCCCCACCGCAACCAGGAGAATAAACACAAAGCAGTATTTACTTTCCCAGGGCAACTGTAAATATTGGTGTCACCATGAAAATTTTGAAAGATGGTGGGAAGGATGATTCCTATCACATCCTTACTTAATTTGACTGTTTGTCTTAGGCAGAGGCCATCCGAGGCTTGGAGAATGGTTGTGGAGAATCATACAGTAAATTGGGTGTTGACTCATTTCATCAATTGCTCCATATGTGATCTCTTCCCTAGACTAGTCAACATAGTGCTTGGAATCTACCTGGGCAGGAGAAGCTTCTTCCTGACCTCTGAGGAATAAACCCCACCTTCCCCTCTTTACTCCTCAGACTATCCAACACTTTGGTAGCTTAATTCTGTGTATGAAATCTCTTCTTGAAACACCCACAGTGGTGTTGCAGGTTGAATTCCCTGGGAATCAAGATAAAAGATCAGCACGCAGGGTATTTATTATACGCAAGGAGAGGATGAAAGCAGGCTTGGGCAGAGGGAGAAGTTGGGTTGCAATGCAATCTCAACTGACTTCCCAGTCAACCCCATATGGAGCTCTGAAGCTGGGATGGTCCTTCAGAGTTGTCCCAAGATGTGGTGTGAGTGTACAAGGCCTTTATACTCCTATGTTGGGCAGTTACTGGATGGGTAGCGGGGAGGATCTTGGATAGGGGACTCTTTCTAGCTGAAGCAATCCCCAGAGGGGTTCTGAAAGCAGAGGGCTATCTACCATCAGTACTCCCTGTAGCTGGAGATGTCCTTCAGGTTTCAGGTGGGATGTGGATTATACCCAAATCACAACCTCTACTAGAAGTGAGCAGTAGAAGGAAGGAGGGTGTTAGGATGAAGGAGACAGCATGGATGATAATGTGATGCTCCATCGTATGGTCAGCTCCTCTTGGGTGACTGGAAGAGACTTGGTCAGCTTCCACACTGGCCAATCTCATGGCAGAAAGGGTATTTCTTCACTCAGATGGTAAGGTCTCTGTATTTCTCTTCTGTGCAAGCTCATATTATGCATAGCCAGAGAATAAAAAGATCAGTATTTATGCCCACACTTGTTACACATTTACTATAAGCTATATGATTGCATTAAGTGTTCTCTACGTTACGGAAACTATTTCAGAGGGAAAGCTTCCAAAACAGCTCATTTATGGCTACAACGGACATCTCCTTTGCAATTGCACTTGTCAAAACAGCCTGTCCCACATCCTATCTCCCTGACCCTCACTCTTCAGCTTTGCAAGGGAAGAAATGAGAGCTAATGAGAGAGAGAGCGAGCAGTGAAATGGAGTTCAGAAAAAACGTTGAAGAGATGCCTTGAAGACTTCTTGAAAGCAAGCTTGACCATTTTGCACCCTTTCTTAAAAATGCATGGGGACGATCCAATTAGTTGGAGAGCTGAATTTTTCTCTCCTCCCCTCCCCCCCCACCACATGTGTAAGAAGATGAACAGTGAGAAAGCACTGGCTGGTGTCTTTGGAGCTGAATATCAAGCACAGTCCTCGAAAAGAAGGGGTAGTATTATGGATGATGGGAGGTGAGGGCGTGAGGAATTTCTCAGGAACGTTGCGACAGATTTCAATGATGCAGTGAGGGAAATTTACGAACAAGTGACTGGTAGAAAGAAAAACTTAGAATGAAGAATGATATCGCATTTGCTGGTGCCTGAGCAGACGGGGAATGGAGAAGAAAAATAGCACATGTGTGAAGTCTGTGCCTCAGAACAGGAGTGCCAGGTGAAGGCGGCTGGGAAAGTCTCGTGGGAAAGTCTCTCCCACCCTCTCTCCCCGCCGCCCCGCCACCTACCTTTGAAATTTGCTCTTAGAAATGACTTGGTTGTCTGTTCTTGCCTTGTAATTGTATTTTGAAACCTACAGCAGCTAGCACGAGCCTGCGTGTTTTGGCTGTATTCTGTTAACACTTTCTGATTATTCTGAAAATGTGAATCCTCTTAAGAGTGGAAACTCGACAGCTCATGTTTCGTGGGGAGTGCCTACATGTGATACATTCCTTCCTTATCTCTTTGAAAGCACGGGGTATGCACCTGAAATGAGGGACATTCGGAGGAAGGGTGCCAGAAAAAGAGAGGAAAAGCCCATCAGTGGTCCCCAAAGATCTGCATTGCCCATTTTGCAATGCAGCTTCAGGCCATGGGAAGATGGCATGGTGGAGTCAGCGTTGTGAGTTCAAATCCTGCCCTGAACTTAACTTGTACAGTTAAATGTTGCAGTGTTTCTAACCGTAAAGAACAAGTTAAAAGTTATAATATTTGTAACCATTTAACTAAATCATAAGTTAAAAGATGTTTCAAGTAGAAAATATCTTTCCCTTAATTGTACCACACTCATGGGGCAACAGCTTTCATTGTTCTGTGCCCCTTCCAATATTTGTTCTCATATGTATTTTATTTATTTTTTTATTTTTTTTATTTTTTAAAGATTTTATTTATTTATCTGAGACAGAATGAGAGAGACAGAGAGCACATGAGAGGGGGGAGGGTCAGAGGGAGAAGCAGGCTCCCTGCGGAGCAGGGAGCCCGATGCGGGACTCGATCCAGGGACTCCAGGATCATGACCTGAGCCGAAGGCAGTCGCTTAACCAACTGAGCCACCCAGGCGCCCCTCTCATATGTATTTTAAATAATTTTGTAGTTATAGATTATTTTATATTCTGATTTTTTCACATAAAGATAATTTTTTCCTGTTGTTACGTAGTCTTAATAATTATAATTTCTCATGGATTTCTGTGCCAAGTTTTACTCAATTGTATTTCTTTTTTTTCAGATTTTATTTATTCATATATATATATATATAGAGAGAGAGAGAGAGAGCAGAAGCAGGGGGAGGAGCAGAGGGAGAGGGACAAGCAGACTCCCCGGTTAGCGTGGAGCCGGATGCAGGGCTTGATCCCACGACCTGAGCTGAAATCAAGAGTCGGACACTCAACCAACTGAGCCACCCAGGCGCCCCTACTCAACTGTATTTCTATAAGACAATTGTGCTGGTTTGTAATTTTTGCACCTCAGAGCAGACTCAAATTTGAGAAGAAGGACTACTATTCAGAGGGTTATGAATGTTTAGACAGCTTTTGAGATATTGCTAGATTGCTTTCCAAAATGCTTGTGGCAATTTAAAATGCACCAAACATTTCCACCTCACTTGCCAGTCTTGGGTGTCAACATTTTAAGTGGTTCTGTTATTTTCATGGTGTAAAATGTGACTTTACTGGGGCACCTGGGTGGCTCAGTTGGTTAAGCGACTGCCTTCGGCTTGGGTCATGATCTTAGGGTCCTGGGATTGAGCCCCACATCAGGCTCCCTGCTCCGCGGGAAGCCTGCTTCTCCCTCTCCTTCTGCCCCTGCTTGTGTTCCCTCTCTCGCTGTGTTTCTCTCTGTCATGTAAATAAATAAAATCTTTAAAAAAAAAATGTTTAAAAAAAAAAGTGACTTGGGGCGCCTGGGTGGCTCAGTCGTTAAGCGGCTGCCTTCGGCTCGGGTCATGATCCCAGAGTCCTGGGATCGAGTCCCACATTGGGCTCCCTGCTCAGCGGGGAGCCTGCTTCCCCTCTCCCACTCCCCCTGCTTGTGTTCCTGCTCTCGCTGTCTCTGTCTCTGTCAAATAAATAAAGAAAATTAAAAAAAAAATGTGACTTTACTGTTTACCATGTATTTCTTTGAGGATTGGCAAGGTTGAACGGGTTCCCCTCCATCAAGTTTGAACTTTTCTCAAAATAAAAGGTGAAAACAATATGTGTAACAAATTTATGATTCATTCCAGGGAGAGTACCAAGATTTCTGTATACCTTTATCCTCATGCACCACCCGGAAACCTCTTGCCACTTTGTTTTTTTTATCATTTTCTCTTTCTTTCTTTCTTTCTTTCTTTCTTTCTTTCTTTCTTTCTTTCTTTTTCTTTCTTTTTTAGAACTTATTTATTTGAGAGAGAGACAGTGTGAGTGGGGAGGGGGAGGGTGGAGGGAGAGGGAGAAGCAGGCTCCCCACTGAGCAGGGAGCGAAATGCTGGGCTTGATCCCAGGACCCTGGGATCATGACCTGAGCTGAACGAAGGCAGATGCTTAGGGGACTGAGCCACCCAGGCGCCCCTCTCTGTCTCTATTTCTCAGTATAATTTTTCCTGAACCATTTGAGAGCATGCTGAATACATTGTACTCCTTTCCCCATTAACAATATTGTATTATATTTCCCGATTTTGATAATTACAGCATCGTTATGCAAGAAAGTTCTTATTCTTAGGAAATACATTTAAGTTTTATCTAATCTCCAATTCATATTCCAGTTTTACAAATTGTTTCAATAATAACTTGGGGAATAAAATCTTTCTTGCCCAGGAACCCATCCATGGTTATGCATGCACTTAGCTGTTGTGTTTCTTTTGGAATATTTCTCAGTATTATTTGCCTTTCATGATACTGGCATTTTTGGAGTACAGGGTAATTATTCTTCAGAATATCTAGCAGTGATCAGGTAAACGTTTAACAGATGTCCATCTGGAAAAGTCCTGCTCTGTAGCATTTGCCGATTTCCATGGTGTCAATATTCCCACCATGGCTGACGTCAGGCTACCAACGTGATGTTGCTGAATGTGCCATTGGAAGGAACCGTGTTTGGTCAGCTCTCATGAGCTGTATGCATGAACCAACTCCAGCACATCCCTGAATATCCCTCAGTTTGGGTTTACTACTTGTTTTCTCACAAATAGAACAGGTTACGCATTTTTGTCAGGAATGCCAAGGAAGTAAATACTACGTTCTGCTCAGGATGTCATGTCAGGAGGCACGTGATGTAGATACATCCTACCTGTACCTATCTTAGAGTAAGAAAAAAATTGTGTGTGTGTCTATGTTTATCTATCTATCTATCTATAATGTAATTTCATTTCCTCCTCAATATATGAAATGAATGGAAGTGAGGATAAAGGGATGTTCTGGTTGAAGCAGAGGAAGTCCATTTCCCAAAGTCTCATTATCCCCACATTGTGGCCCTGAGAGGGCTCTGAGTTGAATAGTTCGAGAATCACTATCCTAAATGGAGGATGAGGGTTTATTTTCAAAGAGTATGACATTGTAATTACACTCGAAGGTTGTGCAATGTTAGTAGGAAGGATTGGTTCACTTATTAATATCATGCCTGTTCAGTGTGCTGACCTAAATGTATCAGTGGGACACATTTCCATCTATATTTATTTAATATAAATATATATGTATATATAAATATATATAATAATAAATGTATATAAAATATAATATATAAAATATATAAATATTATATAAAATATATAATATTATATAAAAATAAAAAATAATAAAAA